>NC_141685.1:1953728337-1954328337 GCF_964263255.1 Lissotriton vulgaris | reverse complement strand
AAATGCACATTACACAGCGTCTGCCTACAACCCCTCAGGGCCGGCCGCTATGACAAACATTGAAAGATGAAAGCAGGACAGCACACATTAAAGACGAGCACTAAGCACACATTATGGTGTGGTGCACAAAACAATACTTGAAGGATATCGAAGGTTTAATTTTATGATTTTGTCGAAGTAAAACAACAAAAACATGGCATTATACTGGCAAGGGTCATAGGAGGGGGGGGAAAAGGGGAAAGAATACATATATGAAGGAACAAATCTGGCGTGGGGGGGTGATCATGGAGGAAGAGAGGATATAGGCGATATAGGGAACAAAGAAAGAACGCCAATCATGGGGAAGAGGGGACAGTAACGTCATAATCGAGCGGAGGGGAACAAATATCACCACGGTACGAATTCCACTGTGCCCATACCCTGGACCATTTCCTGGGGCGACCCCGTGCCTCATATACCGTCTTTTCTCGAAACATGCACCAGTCCATGTTGTCTTTCCAGGCACTGAGCCGTGGTGGCCTGGTGGAGCCCCAGAGCTGAGCTATGTCTCTCTTGGCAACCATGTTGCCCAGAGTGACCCAGAACGTCTGAGCAGCAGTACAGTCCGTAGGCTCCCACACATTGAGTAGACCGCGCCGTGCCTCAGGAAGGAGGGGGACTCCAGTGACACGTCCCATCACATCATGCACCCTGGACCAGAAGGCCGAGACAACCGGGCATTCCCATAGGACATGAAGAAAAGTACCATCCATACCACACCCACGCCTACACCGTCCATCCGTCGCAAGCCCCATTCGCACCAGTCGCATACCAGTTACATACACACGGTGGAGGATCTTCAGTTGAACAAAAAGAAGCCGTGCCGGAATAGCCACTTCCTTAGGGGAAGAAACAGCCGACTGCCAATCCTCATCGTCTAATTCAAGCCCGTCCGCCGTCCAGGAAGCACGAAGTCTCCCCAGCTGGTCAGCCCTGTTGTTAATGAGCTTCTTATATATTAAGGAAATCGTGCTATCGGGGACGTGGCCGTCCAGGATACGATCCTCCAGTGGGGAGGATTGTGGAATATCAGTCCCAGGGGGAAAGACTGAGGACAAGGCATGCCGAACCTGCATATACCGAAAATATTCCTTATCATCAAGCTGATATTCCAGTTTTAGGGCTTCAAAGGACTTCACAGTGCCCCTGGCCCAAAGATCCTCCACCTTACTGATCCCAATCATATCCCACCTGTCAAACCCCTTCGTCTGCCAAAGGTTGCCCAGTCGATCAGAGTCATACAGTGGGGTCATACGCGTCAGCCTACCACCCCAACCCGTAGCCACAGTCGCATCCCTCCAGGCCCGCACCGCACACTTCGTAGGACCTGTAAGGAGACGGATTGGTGACTTCGAGTACAAAGCCCTATTGAAGTTGCCACCGGGCAGTAAAAATTTGTCCAGGGCAAAAGCAGGAGCGGGTTCCGATGAATACGTTACATGGTTAATGGCGCTCAGGTGCGAGGCCCAGTAATATTGTTTGAGATCTGGCAAAGCAATACCGCCGTCGTACCAGGGAAGGGTGAGCTTAGATAGCGCGATACGGGCACGACCGTCCCAAATCAATTGCCGCTGTAGACCATCGATCTCGCGGAAGTAGCGAGCGGGGACCGGGTCGAAGAAATTCTGCAATGCGTAGAGAAATCGAGGGAGCGACATCATTTTAAAGAGCGCCGCTCGCCCCAGCGGGGACAAGGGCAATTCACGCCACCGCCTCACGTCCTGTTTAAGACGACGGAGCGGAGCATAGAGATTCCGGTCATAACGCACCGCAGAAACCGTGGAGACATAGATCCCCAAATACTTGAAACCATCATCAGCCATCAGAATTGGAAACCTACGAGGCAGCGGCGGCAAAACCCCCGCTATGACATAAACACAGGATTTGGTCCAATTGATGACCAATCCGGAATTCTTACCAAAGGATGTAAGAACGTCAAAGAGCACGTTCAGGGACTTTTGGGGGGAAGTAAAATAAAGGAGGATGTCGTCGGCATACAGTGAGACGCGATCTTCCAGGTCTGGTGCCCACCGGATCCCTTTAATCGAGGGTTCCCACCGGAGCCACGCCGCAAGGGGTTCAAGCGCCAGTGCAAACAGAAGCGGGGAAAGCGGACACCCCTGACGGGTGCCGCGTCCCAATGGGAATGGGTCAGAGCTTCTGCCATTAACCACGACATGGGCCAGCGGTTGTTCACAAAGAAGCCTCACCCACGCAATGAAGTTAGGGCCAAAGCCAAATTTGGAGAGGGCCGCCCAAAGATAAGGCCATTCAATGGTGTCGAAAGCCATCGTAGCGTCAAGGGAGGCCACCACTGCAGGCTCCGTGAGAGTTGCAGCTCTCGCGAGAACACCATGAAGCCTACGCAGATTAAGGGCCGTGTTCCTATGTGGTATGAAGCCGGATTGATCCGGATGAATCAGGTCACAGATCACCGTCAACAACCGATTGGCCAGAACCTTGGCAAGGATTTTAGGTTCCGCGTTCAGCAGAGAAATGGGGTGGTAGGAGGTACAGCGATAACGAGGTTTGCCATCCTTATAAATGACCACTATAGTGGCTAGGCGCTGTTCAAGCGGAAGGACTCCGGCCTCGAACGCGTCCAGAAACATGGTTCGCAAATGGGCGGCCATCTTGTCTGGTCGAAGTTTGTAAAGCTCGATAGGCAGACCATTGGGCCCCATCGCCTTACCCGAGCGCAAGGATCTAATAGCGAGGGCAATCTCATCCACCGTAAAGGGCGCCTCCAGAGCCAGACCCTCCTCCTCCGAGACACAAGGAAGAGCTATATCGCGCAACAGTAAACGGGAATCAACCTCATCACGATCACTCACCGGGGTGTAAACCCTCCGGAAATGATCAACAAAACAGTCAACAATCTCACCGGGGTCAGACACACATTCACCAGACTCACGGACAATGACGGGCACCACACGATTCGCTCTTTCAGCCTTATCCAGCCACGCAAGGAGTTCGCTAGCCTTGTCACCCACATCATACAGCCGGCCCAACTGATTCGCTCACATCAACTTAGCAGCATCGGTCACACAAGCTTTGTAATCCGCCTGTTTCAACTCCAGAGTGTGTAAAAGCGCAGGTGTGTCATCCCCACCCAAATCACTTTCAAGTGCTGTAATTTCAGTCTCAAGGGCCAGCACGGCCTCCCTCTTAGCTCTCCGTTCAGCAGCAATAAGAGACCGTGCGGATCCCCGTATGACCGTTTTAAAGGCCTCCCAGAGAACCGTAGGCGAGGTCACTGAACCCACATTTTCATCGAAATAACAATCAATAGCCTTCACCAAATCTGAGCGGAGCTGGGGGTTCCGAAAGTGCCAGGGGGAAACAGGGGGAACTCTGTTACCAGAAAGACCACCCACAGAGACTTCAATCAGCAAGGGGGAATGGTCTGAGATACCCCGGGGGAGATGACGAACTTCCCGCACCAAGGACAGGGTAGAAGCCAGCATAAAGAAGTAGTCTATCCGAGAGAGGCTGCCATGCGCACCAGAATGGAAGGTATACTGCGTCTGGTAGGGGTGCAACGAGCGCCAAACATCCACCAGACCAAAAGTTTCAGCCATATCGTTGAGCCACATCTGGGACTGCGGCAGAACTCTAGGGGGCAATCTATCACATTCGCCAGACATCACAGAGTTAAAATCCCCACCCATGATCAGCAAACCTTCGGAGAGACCAAGAAGAGTCTTGCCAAGATCGGCATACGTGGTCGCCTGCAGCCCCGGGGGGATATAAACAGCAACCAACACAATTAGCTTCCCTTCCCATCTCCCCGAGACAGCAGCATATCGTCCACGATCATCTAGGATAACATCATCAATCTCAAGGGCCAGGGAGGATTTGACCATTATACCCACTCCCCGGGAGCCGGACGTGAAACCAGCGTGGGCGGCCAATCGGTAGCCCCGACGGTCAAGAGCTTTACAGGCATTACCAATCAAGAGGGTTTCTTGAAGGAACACAACATCAGGGGCATGACGCCTTATAAATTGTAACACAATGCCACGTTTAATCCTGTCACCCAAACCATTGACGTTCCAAGAGAGAACCTTCACCTCACCGCCCCCCACCCCCATCCCAGGAAGAACGACCCCCTCCCGTAACCACAGATCAAGAATGCTTGCAATAAGTAATATACCATGAAAAGGGAAAAACAACAAGAAACACACAACACAACCAAGTCCCCACCGACCACCCCCCAACCAGGAACCCGTTACAACGCCCCCCACCCTGCACCCCTGCTGACTAAAGAGCCACCCCAAACTGCAGTGTGCTTGTCGCCCCATCTGATCTACACAATGAACCCCCGAGGAGGAAGGGAGAAACCACCCGTACCCGCACCACCACGGACATAGTCATAAAGCATACAATACGAGTTACTCTGCAAAGTTCACAGTCTTAAGCCGGACCTCTGGGGCCCCAAGTTAGACCTGGGCCGTAGCACCACCGTCCGCGCCTCCGGGGCCTCCGCTCTCTGTGTCATCTTTTGGCAACGAGTCCAACCAGTCACTAGCACAATCAGGCTGATCAAAGATCACGTTCCCTGTATTCAATCCGCAGGCGAGCAGGAAACAGCATTGCATATTTCAGTCCCAAATCCCTCCGGCGTCGCTTTACTCCAAGGAAACCAGAACGTTGCCGTTGCACTTGGGGAGTGAAATCAGGGTAAATCGAGACAGAGTTATTATCGTACTTCAACGGTCCGTGTTTACGAGCGGCCTGAAGGATGGCGTCTCTGTCCCGAAAGTGAAACAGCCTGGAAATGATAGGCCTCGGAGGGCCCCCCGTCTTCACCTGACCACCTGGGAAGCGATAGGCACGCTCGACCGCAAAAAACTTGCTGAGGCCTGCGGGAGCGAGTTTAGCGACAATGAGTTCCTCGACCAGTAGATCGATCGAAGCAGCACCGTTGTCTTCTGGCACTCCGACCAAGCGTATGTTGTTCCGCCGGGCCCTATTATCGTAATCCTCCATGCGTTTGAGCAAAAGGTCGTGCGAAGAACGTAGATTCCCTATCTCAGACTGTGCCTCCGCCATGTCGGTCACCAAACTCGATGCCTTTAAGTTTAATGCCTTGACCCTCTCGTTCGTCTTGGCCAAATCAGCACGAATAAGAGTAACATCCACCGCCACCGTGTCTATCTTGGACTCAATGGCCTCGTATTGTTGACTCATATCGGCCTTGAGGCCTGCAATGGCGGCCAGCAGGTCCTGAAGGGACACTTCTGAGGAAGACGACATGTCCGTCTTCGGGTCTTCCAAGCCACGACTGGCGGCGCCGGGGGAACCCCTCGGTTGGGTATAGCGCTCGATCATGTTAGACTGGATCGACCCCCCGCGAGTATTGGTCTTCCTGCGCTTCTCCGCATCGGGTTTCGTCGCCATGATGTATGCAGCACCGGCCAGGCGACGAGTCTCAAACCCCAAAAGTCTGGTTTCGCAAGAAATTGTCACGGGCCACCTAGCCGGCACCGCGAGAGAAAGCGTTCTCAATGAGAGCAGCAGACCAGGATGAAGTAGCAGATCCCAAGGAGTCAGAGACGAGAGGGCTGGAAACCGAAAGTGAAAGTGGCACACCACCGGTGGAGCAGATGCCAGGCAGCCATTGTTGTTGCATTACAGCTCGGCCATACAAGGCAGCAGAGACCCCGGTCTCTTCGGGGGTTAGGCCAGAAAGTTGGAGACGATGTAAAAATGGTCCCCGAGGTCCGATCTCGGCCAAAAAGGGATCGACGGTATCAGTGAGAGTAGCACTTCAAAAGCCCGTCGAAATGACCAGGATAACTGCAGGATAAATCAAGAAGGGCGGCGCGGGTCTCAGGAGCTCTCTGCTCACGCGACCATCTTGGATGCCCGCGTAGCTCCTCCTCCTACAATTTAATTTTGAAAAATATTATGTAAAATACTTATTGAGTATTGGTGGTCGTAATGGTAAATGGATAGCATCGGCTGAAAATTGCCACAGTATAGATAACAAAAGAATGAACAAGCATTGGCATAGCCAATAGGTCTCGCCTTTGGGACCTCATATGTGGTTAGTCATGCAGCACATTATCCTGGGTGCTGTGCCGCCATGGATTAAAGCATTGTCAGGCTTATCTGCACCACTTTTGCATCTGGTGGCTTTGGCCCATTGAACTCTGGTGAGTAAATTGCTTTAAAGCTGGTTTTAAGAGGGGCGTGGCCAATATGGCGGCGAGATAGGACGCACTGTTCTCTCTCCCGTCGGCGGCCAGGCAAAGCACCGATTTCTAGCCCTCTATAGCGCCTGGACCCTCTCAGAGCAGTGCCCCGGAGCTGTAAAGGGTGCGGTGACTGGCAAAGCGAGCAGAAGCTCATGGGACCGCTGTTGGCTATACCCCAGAGATGCCACGCCCTGGAGTCCCGGGGTTGCGGCCTGGCATCGGAGCTACTGAGCCTGGGTAGCTGAGGCTCTAGCGAGTCCTGACTTGCCTGTGTGGACGAATACCGGCGAGCACGGGCTGGACTGCGAGCCCGGTAACAGCAGTAGAGCAACGTCCGGGACCGGGCGCATCCCCAACTGGAGCTGGCGCTGTCGGTGCCATGCCCGTAGGGCCGGAGAGAGGCCTGGCTGCAGACCAGCGATCTGAGGACTGACCGTCTGCCACTCGCATATCCGAAACTCTTCACACCCCACCGCGGATCGGAGAGGTGAGCGGCCCATGGGTAAACTCGCAGTGCATGATCGGCATTGGGGGAGCGTGAAGAGAGGCGAAGACCGCGCCAACGCTGCAGGGTGGGCAGGGGGCCCAGGGTGCATCAGCGGCCTCCTCCGCCGAGATCTGTCCTCCAATATGGCCTAAGTGCAGGGATTTTTCTGCGTGACACCCTCATTCCTACACATAGCCGTTCTCCTGGGGGGCTCCTGGAGTTCCTGTCTGCCATTTCGAAGTAGCAGTACAGCGGCAGATGCCATCAGGAGTCTGCCTGGGCCCCAGATCAGCACACTTCAGCCCCCATACTATCTGGGGTGGTGAAAGCTTCGAGGATACGCGATGCACAAGAGGGGGTGCAAGGGGGAAACATCCAGCCGCCTTCAGAGTGCCTAGAGTAACGGCAACATACTCAAAGCACAGGTTTCGACCCCGTAGTCGCCCCGGGACAGCGAAGAGGGTATGCCGACCCTGCACCTTGCAGAGACAAGCCCCACACAGTTAACCGACGGCCCTTGGGCTGAAAGACATCAGTATGACACTACGCCTGGTGGTCTTCTGGTGCCTCATACTAGCCTTCCTAGGTCCCCCCGGGTACAGGCCCACAACTTGCAGAGAGGGGCAGAGATACAACAGCCAGCTGGGTCCACGGGGTACTCTCCAAGCAGCCACATCGCACTCCCATCACAATTCAGGAGATGAGGCGGGACCCCGTTTGGCTTATCCTGGTGTGTTGGATCCTCCTAGGTGGGGGGCAGCATGTCCTCCAGTCGTGGGAGGAATGACAAAACACTAAAGGACTTATTTGCACGAGCCTAGAGTGGAGACCGAACGGGTGCCGCACCGTCGGGAGATGACTCTTCCTCACGGGCGATGGTGGAGAGGAACCAGTGTCCAGGGCCTTCCTGGAGTCCCCATTCATGGCTTTGCTGGACGATCTGCAGACGCTTAAACGCGACCTTACCGTTGAAATTAAAGATGTCCGCAAGGATATGGAAGGGCATTGGCGAAAGGGTCGCTGCACTAGAAGACAAAGGCGATGGGAGGGACAAAGAGATGACGGCCCTTCAACAGGAAGTCATCCGAATTCACGATCAGCAAGGGGACCTGCAGACCAACCTCGGACCTGGAGACCCGCTCCTGCCGCCATAACGTTAGAATTGTGGGCCGAGGGCCAACCAAGTAGCTGGCAACATTTTCAAATATGTCAGAACTTTTAAATCACATCCTGGGTCATCCCCCGAAAGCAGAACTCAAACTGGGCAGAGCGCACAGGGTGGGTCTTCCACGCTCCGATAAGGCCCCACCAGCTGACATATTGGTTTGTGTCCAAAACTTTTGCACCAAGGAGGCTATCCTCGAGATCCGCACCCCGTCCTGTACCAAGACCTAGCTGCACTCTACAGAAACGGAAGACCTTCGGACCCATCACCACCCACTTACGCCAACGTAACATTAGTTATAGTTGGGGACATCCCTTTCGACTCCTCTTCCGCCCAGAGGGCAAGCTTTACCAACTCCACTCACTCTCGGAGGCCAGTTGCCTGTTGAGAGTTGATATCCCCTATGAAGAAGATGGCGAGGGCAGCATCCCCTGCGGATCCGGAGACCGGCGGCCAAGATGGAAACAGCAAGGGTGTCGACGCTGACCCAAACTACCAGATCCCGCAGTAATCTTGCAAGGACAGAAAGCAGCTCTGGATGCCCTGCCCAAAGCCCTTGCAAAATCACAACCTACATGAAGGGCACATGGTCGTATGACTCTTTCCCAGTACCAGATCTGTTGATGGTTGGCTGGCGCGGGAGGGCGGAAAGCCGCCCGTGGGCACGACAGGACCCCCATGACTACCTTCAACTGATCATCTATGGATGATGGACTATATTACACTTTTGAGCATTCTTTCCTCTTGAATTCACCTTATGTGGATAGTTCTTCCTTGGTTTCTTGTTTGGGGTTTTTGTTTTTGGGATCCCTCGTCCACCCACTTTTCTTTTTTTAGTTCCCACATAGCTACACAGTGGGAGCGCCCATCCACTGCAGATCCATCTTCTCCATGCTCTTGGGGACAGGTTTCGCACTTTTGTACTGCTTCTTACCGACCTACTACCGGTTAGATGCCCCACACTGCTCTTACAATCCTCACCTTGAATGTGCGGGGACTTAATAATCCTGTTAAATGCAAGGCGGGCCTTACTTGCCTGGAGAATGCTGAAGCTGACATATGCCTTTTACAGGAGATCCATCTCTTGTCGAAGGACTTCCACCGCTTAAAATCCCACATGTTTCCGACTGTCACGATATCCAGGTGCTCCAACGCTTCGCAGGGGCAGTACTGACGAATGTCCCGATCACCCCTCCACCGGTACCCTCGCTTCAAGAGCAAGACCACCAGCAGCAGGGAAAGGGGAAGTGGACAGAGAAGAGAATACCTGTACTTCGACTGGCACCCTACTTCCAGCGACTGCTATTCATCTCGCCGTCGTTTCTGTAGGTGCCTAATACACAGAGGGGGGAAAGAGAGAGAATATACCACAAACCTCCTTACACTGTGCTGACTATTCGTAAATGATAAATGAAACTTGTCCTACCAGTTTCTGCCCAGGTATTTGCCTCTCTTCTATATTTAGGGATGTTATCTGACTGAACTTCCTGCAGTGAAGACATATACGAACATTAGTATTTCTACCCAGAATATTTCTACACTTGCACTCACTCTCTCTATCAACCTAAATTGTACCTGTGAAGTTCTTCGTCAGACTTTGTCTTGGGGTTCTGTGCAGAGATATCCTCGGGTCAGAAGTGCGAGCAAAAGTTCACTGAATCTCTGAAGCACGCAAAAAGGATAAAGGAAGGTACAAGGGGGAGGAAAGGCAAGGAGAAATGCAAGGGGGAATGTTCTGTGGGGAAATGCGAGTGGAAACAATACAGTTTGGATATTCGCTGACTTGACGAGAAGATGTACGCCTTACTTGTAGAGTTCAAGATTCTCTTCAGCTGAATACTCAACTACGTCGTGTCAGATCAAGTCCTCCTCGACACTCGCCTTCTCCTGAAGAACCGTAGGGTATTTGGATGACAGCTGTCACAGCTCTGGGACAGCGGCTGGGAACTTCATCTGACCGAGGTGCCTCTCTGAGCAATGAGAGCGCACGACAAGGATTTCTCTCATGAAAGTCTCTGAAAACTCTCGTACTATGATACTTAGAACGTCTTTGATAATTGCTGTTGTTCTCCCGTCATGAATTGTTGACGCGGAGCAGCGACAAGAACAAGCCTCTCGAACGGAATCTTCGTTGAAGTGCGCAGTTAGGAGCGCGCGCCTTCCAGAAGTCCACTAGAGGGCGCATCTATCGAGTACAGTAAATGGAACATTGAGCGGCCATCTTAGGGAGGGGAACTATATACAGTCTTAACAGTTCTTTAGTTCAATGACTCGGATTACCTCTGGAATCTCTCAGTCTGCCAGAGGAACAAGGAAACCACACATTAGTTCGTGCAGAACGGGGCCAGGACAGGGAGCTGACCAACAGTTTTGAGGAAGTTACAGTGGCTACTCGGTGAATCCTGACAGTACCCCCTCTCAAGGACCGATTCATCGGTCCTGGTTTGTGTGGGAATCTGGAGTGAAAACGTTTCAACAGTTGTGGAGCGTGAAGGTTGTTGACAGGTTCCCAAGACCTTTCCTCTGGGCCAAACCCTTTCCAATCCACTAAATACTTCAATTTCCCTTTTACGTACTTGGAATCTAAAATATCCTTAACCTCAAATTCTGGATGCCCTTGAACAGTAAGTGGATCTGGAGGTTTTGTAAGCCGTATAGGCGATTGAACCTTTTTCAGCAAGGATACATGAAAAACTGGATGTACACCTATCTTGGCCGGGAGTTTCAGTTTTACAGTAACTGGTCCTAACACCTTTTCGATAGTATAAGGACCCACAAATCTAGGCTGGAATTTTCTGTTCCCCTTCAAATGTAAATTTTTAGTGGACAACCACACCTGATCTCCTGCTTGGTACTGTGGGGGCTTTTTCCTATGTGAATCTGCAAACTTTTTATAGGACGCCTTAGCTTTCTCTAGATTCTTTTCAGCTGATTTGTGCAAAGAACTCAAATCTAAAAGGGCCCTCTTGGCTGCGGGGACATCTAACTCCTCTTGTAACAACATAAAGTTAGGATGTCTACCAAAGTTCAAATAAAACGGAGAGTAACCAGTAGATGCACTCTTCGCATTATTGCAAGCAAACTCGGCCATCCACAACTTTTCGGACCATTCCCCACCCTGATCCAATAGAAATAACCTCAAGTACTGTTCTAATTCTTGATTGGTCCTCTCTGTTTGCCCATCGGATTCTGGGTGGTAACTAGTGGACAATCTACCCTCTATCCCCATCCCCTTTAGGAAGGCCTTCCAGAAGTGGGAAATAAATTGGGGACCTCGGTCTGAGACCACTATCTTAGTGACACCATGAATTTTGACAATATTTTCGCTGAATACTCTAGCTAATTGGACTGCCGTGGGAATTCCTGACAAAGGGACGAAATGACTCATCTTCGTGAATGTATCTACCACCACCAGGATGGTATCAAATCCCTTGCTCAACGGTAGGTCTACGATGAGATCTAAGGAAATTGTATGCCAAGGAGAAGGGGGAGTGGGCAAAGGCTGTAACAACCCTTGGGGAGCCTGTCTAATGGGTTTACTCCGAGCACAAGACTCGCAAGACTGAACATACTTTTTGATCTGATCGGACATTCCAGGCCACCAAAAATAACGTTGCACCAATTCTTGAGTCTTGGCAATTCCTTTGTGACCCGCTAGAGGATGGTCATGACAGTTTCGTAAAGCCTTCTCTTGGAGCTCAAGGGTTGGAAGGTATAAGGCTTCTTTGACATATGGTAACTGCTGTCGACACTGACGCTCTTCTCCTAGTAGCACCCACTGTTGAATTTCTTCTGAGGTTAAACTCTTACGAACCTCTTCTTTGAAATTGTCCAACGTAAGCGCCCCCACGATCTTTGTTTCAGGAATGATTGGTTTCGCTTCTACGGTATGCTCAGATTCTTCGGTCTGTAATCGAGACAGCGCATCTGCTTTCCCGTTCTTGGGGCCAGGTCGGTATGTAATCACGAAGTCGAAGTCAGCAAAGTAAAGGGACCAGCGCAACTGACGAGGAGTCAAGGTCTTATCCGTCTTCAAAAACTGCAGATTCTTGTGATCGGAATAGACGGTGACTGTGTGTCGTGCCCCCAACAGATAGTGCCTCCAGTCCTCAAAAGCATCCTTTACTGCCAATAGCTCTTTCTCTGTGATGGTATAATTTATTTCAGCAGAGTTCAATTTTCTGGAGCGGTACGCCACGGGATGCAACTGTCCAGTCTTTGGATGGCGTTGAGAGAGAACTCCCCCGATGGCCTGATCTGAAGCATCAGCTTCCACGTAAAACGGTTCGGCGGGATCCGCATGCAGTAAGATGGGGGCAGAGGTGAATTGTTTCTTCAGATTCAGGAAAGCGGAGTTTGACTCATCTGTCCATTCAAACTTTACTCCTTTCTTCAAGAGACCTGTGATGGGAGTTATCAATTGCGAAAATCCTTGAATAAATCGCCGATAGAAATTGGCAAATCCCAGAAATCTTTGAATTTCTTTCACATTCTTGGGGGCTGGCCAATCTTCCACTGCTTGTACTTTTCCTGGGTCCATGGTCACTCCTTGAGGTGAAATAACGAATCCCAAAAACTCCACTTGTGACACATGAAAAACACACTTTTCCAATTTCACAAATAACTGGTTTGCTTGCAATCGTTCTAGGACCAAACGTACATGCTGGGTGTGTTCCTGAGGATTCTGCGAGTAAATCAAGATATCATCCAGGTAGATGATGGCAATCTTATCCATTAAATCGCTCATTATGTCGTTGATAAAGTGTTGAAACACTGCAGGAGCATTACAAAGGCCGAATGGCATGACACAATACTCGAAAAGACCAAACTTGGTTCGAAAGGCGGTCTTCCACTCATGCCCTTCTTTCATTCGAACCAAGTGATAGGCTCCTCGTAGATCCAGTTTGGTGAAAATTTGTGCTTCTTTAATCTGATCCAAAAGAACAGAAATCAACGGCAATGGGTACCTATTTTTAATGGTGACCTGATTTAAGGCACGATAGTCTATGCAAGTTCTGAGACTACCTTCTTGCTTCTTCGGTATGAAGAACAGGGGTGAGGAAACTGGGGACTGAGATGGCCGGATAAATCCATTCGCAAGATATCGGTCCAGGTATTCTTTTAAATGCACATTTTCAGCTTCAGTCAACGCATAAATTCGACTACAAGGAAGAGCGGCTCCCGGTTCCAAGTCAATGGTGCAATCATAAGCACGGTGGGGTGGCAATACTTCAGCTTCCTGTTCACTGAACACCGTCTTGAGATCTCGGTACTCAGGAGGAATTTCTTCCGTCACAATCGCTCCAATGGACTGTCCGCCAAATGACAACAGCATAGATGGCGTAGGTTCCTTCTCAATATTCTTGGTACCGTAACAGTGGGACAGGCAAAACTCTGAATGTAGACTGACTGTCCGGTTTTCCCAATCTATAGTCGGGTTGTGGAGGGTTAACCAGGGCAGTCCCAGGATCAATTGAAATTGAGGGGCATCGATTAAATTGAACTGCAACACTTCCCGATGTCCCTCTCCTTGAGTAATTTCCAATTCTTCGGTGTGACTAGTAATTGGTCCGGAGGTCAAATTGGTCCCATCTACGGCACGTACAGGCTCGGGATGATCCTTTGCGATTGCCTTAATTCCCATCTGTTTAGCATAGCGGATATCACAGAAGTTTGCAGTAGCACCGGAATCGAGCATAATGGCCACTCCACAAATCTGATGTTCACGGAATTGCATGGTTACATGAAGGATTACATGAGGAGTCATGGTCTGTAGCGTATTTAAAATCAAATGTGACTTTGGAGTCGTCTTATCTTCTTTCACCACCAGAGCGACCCCGTCTACTGGCGGTTCACCTCGTTTCCCTTAAACGGAGTCTTGGGACGCTTCAAACAATCCTTTACAAAATGGCCGGCAGTACCACAATACAAACATAACTTCTTTTGTCTCCGTTGTTCTTTTTCTTCGTTACTCAAGGGGCCTCGAACAGTCCCAATTTGCATGGGTTCCGACTCTGAATTCCCTCCGGGTCCTTTTTCGCTCTTCGCTCTGTCAAAGCGCGGGAAATTTATCTTCCAATCTTTCTTCTTCTCACCTTTGCGTTCTGAGTTCCGAAAATCCAATTCCAAAACCAAATCTACTAAAGCTGACAACTCGGTGGGTCGATTGGGAATCTGAGCCAGGGTGTCCTTGATTTCATCTCTTAAGCCACGATAAAACAAGGCAGCTCTCTTTTCTTCTGGCCAGCTAGTCTCTAGGATCAGTTTATTAAACTGTGTGAGGTAAGTAATCAAATCTTTAGATCCCTGACGCAGCTCCAATAATTCGTTATCGGTGGCCTGAGATATCCTTCTCCGATCAAAAATTCTAAGAAACTCAGCCTTGAATTTGGTGAAGTCACTAAGCAAAGGATCATCCTCACTAACTAAAGGCATGGCCCAATTGGCAGCATCTCCACTTAAATATGACAGGATAAATGCTACTCTAGATTGGGCGTCTGGGAACAATGTGGGTCGGCACATGAAATGAAGGGAACATTGGGTCAAAAAATATTGAGCCTTTTGAGGATCTCCCGAAAACCTTTCAGGAGTTGCCAATGGGATCAACGGGGATACCGAATGAATTACCTGAGCTACAGATTTTGGATCCACAGCGGCACCACTAGTGACTGGTACCGCTGAACTCTGTACGGGATTCCCCATAGCTAAACCATCTACCTTTTGTGCTAACAACCTAGCCTCTTGACGGGAAGCCACTAACTCTGACCTTAAACTTTGGTTTTCATCTCGAACGGCTCCCAAATCTCTCTGAATCCCTACTAGGATTGCGCCTAATTCCTTCAAGTCCATTCCCTCAGCCATACTGCCCGGGCGAAGGTAAAATACGTGGGCACTTCAAACTGTCACGATATCCAGGTGCTCCAACACTTCGCAGGGGCAGTACTGACGAATGTCCCGATCACCCCTCCACCGGTACCCTCGCTTCAAGAGCAAGACCACCAGCAGCAGGGAAAGGGGAAGTGGACAGAGAAGAGAATACCTGTACTTCGACTGGCACCCTACTTCCAGCGACTGCTATTCATCTCGCCGTCGTTTCTGTAGGTGCCTAATACACAGAGGGGGGAAAGAGAGAGAATATACCACAAACCTCCTTACACTGTGCTGACTATTCGTAAATGATAAATGAAACTTGTCCTACCAGTTTCTGCCCAGGTATTTGCCTCTCTTCTATATTTAGGGATGTTATCTGACTGAACTTCCTGCAGTGAAGACATATACGAACATTAGTATTTCTACCCAGAATATTTCTACACTTGCACTCACTCTCTCTATCAACCTAAATTGTACCTGTGAAGTTCTTCGTCAGACTTTGTCTTGGGGTTCTGTGCAGAGATATCCTCGGGTCAGAAGTGCGAGCAAAAGTTCACTGAATCTCTGAAGCACGCAAAAAGGATAAAGGAAGGTACAAGGGGGAGGAAAGGCAAGGAGAAACGCAAGGGGGAATGTTCTGTGGGGAAATGCGAGTGGAAACAATACAGTTTGGATATTCGCTGACTTGACGAGAAGATGTACGCCTTACTTGTAGAGTTCAAGATTCTCTTCAGCTGAATACTCAACTACGTCATGTCAGATCAAGTCCTCCTCGACACTCGCCTTCTCCTGAAGAACCGTAGGGTATTTGGATGACAGCTGTCACAGCTCTGGGACAGCGGCTGGGAACTTCATCTGACCGAGGTGCCTCTCTGAGCAATGAGAGCGCACGACAAGGATTTCTCTCATGAAAGTCTCTGAAAACTCTCGTACTATGATACTTAGAACGTCTTTGATAATTGCTGTTGTTCTCCCGTCATGAATTGTTGACGCGGAGCAGCGACAAGAACAAGCCTCTCGAACGGAATCTTCGTTGAAGTGCGCAGTTAGGAGCGCGCGCCTTCCAGAAGTCCACTAGAGGGCGCATCTATCGAGTACAGTAAATGGAACATTGAGCGGCCATCTTAGGGAGGGGAACTATATACAGTCTTAACAGTTCTTTAGTTCAATGACTCGGATTACCTCTGGAATCTCTCAGTCTGCCAGAGGAACAAGGAAACCACACATTAGTTCGTGCAGAACGGGGCCAGGACAGGGAGCTGACCAACAGTTTTGAGGAAGTTACAGTGGCTACTCGGTGAATCCTGACACCGACTCAGATGTTCTCCTCCGGCCCTACTAAATCTGCAGGTGTAGCCATTTTCGTCTCCCGCGCGTCTCAGGGGAAGATCCTTCAGAAGGAGGCTGAAAATAAAGGGGCGACTCCTCACTTACCGTTTTACTCTGGGAGGCTTGACTTTTACCTTTGGGTCGGTATATGCCCCTAATGAGGAACAGGAGAAGTTTTTACACGAAGCGCTCAGAGGCCACGGCGATGACGGCACGTAGGATCTTGCTGTGGGGCGACTTGAATTTGGTCTTTGATAATATGTTAGATAGATCATGCCAGCGAACAAGACAGTCGGGTGCGATCTCTGCGGCTGGTCTGGCGCGTCTGCGGGATCTAGGCTTCAAAGATCTCTGGCGCTGCTTCCACCCTCTGGTCCGCGAGTATTCCTATTACTCTAGTGCACACAAAATGTACGCTAGGCTTGACTACCTCCTGAGTTCATGCCCTTACACGCGCTTGCGACAGGCGTAGAGATAGGTGTGGCCTCTCTTTACACCGCACAGCTGTTGTCGAACAGAATTAACGTGTCATTAAAGATTAGCTCTCACACAACGCGAATCACAATACTGCCCTCTCTACTCAATGGACTGCACTCAAAGCGGTCACACGCTCCTCATTTGTAGCCATCTCTACAGCAGATAATGCGGAGCGTAGGGAATTTCCCTTTCTTTTTCTTCATCTTCCACGCTCCACACTCTTGCTCTTCCTTTGTCACTTTCTCTGGGGAACTTTGTACCTTTCTTGTGCTACCACCCTCGAGGGTCCCCCATGTCCACGTCACTTCCGGGCAGGAGGGGGCTGAGGGCGAGGTACATATATCTCTCCCGCTCACTGATCACCTTTTTTGTTATGCTGCCTTAACGCCGTTTGGTTGCGCCATCTGTCTTCGCCTCCCAGAGGTTCAGCGGGCGTCGTTTGATTGGGGTGAATTGGGGTTTTGAGGCCTGTTGCCCCTGTGGTGTTCACGGCAGGGTGGACTGGGCATTTGCTTGGATGCAGACGCTGCACATGCAGTTGTTTTCCAGGGCATTGTACGCGCGGTGTCTGTCCTTAGGTCCTGGGACGGAGTTAGCATGCAATCGGCACGCTGGGGGCACGCTGGGTGTCGAGTTTCGAGCATGGAGGGCGGGTTTGAGCCTGCTGTCTGCTCTGTGTCCTGTATTTCAGGACAAGAGCGGGTGAGATGGGCTCGCTCCTAGGTGCAGCTGTAGCGAGCTTAAAGGCGATTTTGCTTCTGGTGATTACCTCGTAAAGGCTAGTGGGTTTCGACGAATTGTGTCCCATGGCGCCGTTGCATCATGATGTTTGTTGCGTTCCGGGTCCGAGATGTCGCTCATTGTTGGGTGAGTTTGGGCCTCTGGGGCCAGTTGTTCTCCCGCCGCCCACCACCACTGTTCGAGTATGGTATTTGAGTTTATTTCACCGGTTCTGTGAGGCTTCAAACCATCTCGGAAGTGGGGCACTAAGGGCAGAGAAGAGGCATGGCCTCAGAGTATTTATGCATCCGGGCGGGCTGGTGGCACTGCTGTGGATGCACGGCCACCGCCGCGTTGTAGGGTGGTCCGCCTAATTACAGGATGTGCCCCAGTGGCAAGGATGGACTACCTCCGTGGTTCTGTAGGGTTGTGCGTTGCTTGCAGTTTTCTTGGGGAAGGGTATTGTAGATGAGGAAGAGTTCAGTGCCAATTTTCTGGGAGTAGCATGTGTGGCCTATGTGAGGCACTGGCCTCCCGTAACAGGGGGTTGGGAGAGCAACGCTTGCATTATTGAAATTAGACTTCCCTGATCAACTAATATAGGAAAGGGGATCTATCTTTAATCCAAAAACACCATTTCCATTGGTTGCGCGATTATCTCAGATCGACCGAGGTGCCTGTGCTAAGGCGCATAGAGGCAAACACGTCTGCTAGAGGAGCACCCAAAGGTCTCCTCCTTTCATCAGCCCAGGCAGGTAACTCTGGCGAGTGAAGGCATGTGCGCACGTGCCGGTGGTTTGAGCACCAAAGTGGTTGATGTTAAATTCCGACAAGATGTGCCCGTGGTTTAGGCAGTCCGCCTGAGACTCCGGGTCTCTGCCTGATGGTCTCTAAGCTTTAACAGTTCGCTGCTAGGGGCCTCGGTCAGAAATCTCGGGTTGTCCGTTTTTATTATATTTACGATAGGAGGCAATATTTCGCCCAGTTCACATTGCCCAGAACAAGGCTTCTTTCCGTATAAAAATAAATGTGAATGTTTTGGACTACCAGGAATAGTTTTGGACTACCCTGTTGTGTGTATATTCTGTTTACAGGTGTGCTATTTGGTTGTTTGGTCTTTTGTATAGACATGGCTGTGTAATTCTTCTCTGTTGCATTGCTGGCAGCTCTGTTCATCTGTTTAGCTGCCCCTCCTGTGTGTTGTGTTGCTATTCTACGGTGAGGAGCTTTTGCACATCTATTAGAATTGTCTTGCGGACAAGAGTGGGCACCAAGTAAGGTTCAGGGTGCAAATGGAGCAATGCAGCCCTGCAATGCCCTATTCCTGTCCAGCCCTAATGGTTAAAGCATTGACATAAGTCAGGGACTGTGGGTTCGTGTCACAGCTGGAGTGCCTCATGGTCTTTGCAAGTCTCTTACATTCCGCCTGAACTTGTGGGACTTAAGGCGCGTTCCTTGGTGGACATCTGCATGGTGGCGAGCGTCGCGATGCCCCCTACGTTTCAGAGGTTTCGTTTTGTGACGCAAATGAAGTGAAGGGGTATTGGATCTGGATGCCCATACGGGAGCGAGCACGCGAGTTTCAAGTTCAATTTGGCAGGCAAGAGAGTGTGACTGTGATTAGAACATTTGCTGGGTGACTGTCCAATCAATGTTGGAGCTGTGTTGGAAAAGTATTGTTTCTAAAATGTTAAAGGCACTGCCAAGTATTTTAGAGGTTGGAATCTGCTGCAGCTTCGCCAGGCAAAAAAGTGAAGGGGAAGGTTTGAAAGGGGTGATAATTTAAAAGGGTAGTTTAGCAGAAAGATTGACACTTTTAAAAGTGTAAGTTTCAGTGGCTCGAGTTTGTATGTTTTCACTTGGATCCTAGGTGATGTCTGCTAGTAGTTCCGAGGTTAAGGGCAGAATTGCATTTGATGTATTATGTGGTTAAATTGCCAAGCAGTGTGAACCGGGCCTCTAGTTGACACCCCGCGGCAGCTTGTCAGGGGTATGAAGAAGCTTGAACAGTGGCATTGTCACTGCCTGAATCGATTTCCCCGGGTGACTTCTTTAGAGGCACAACGCTATGGCCGGTCAGCAGGGATTAAAGTGCCATAGAAGTCAGGGGTAGGTAGTCAGTGCTTTTTACTTATAAAGGAAGTGGTTGTATTCCCCCTATGGCTCACAGTGTCAGCCCACAAGGTGGCACTGCTCGACTGTTCTCTCAACAGGTCCGATTGTTACATGGTTTATGTGGTAAATGACTTCTATGTCTCTTCCCTCTCTACCACTTCCTCAGAATGTCCTGTGACATCATAGAATGTTTGAGTGCCTTCCTGTGGCTAGATTGTCAGTTCGTCATCTCAGGCTGAGCAGCTGGTAGCTCGCTCCTGGTGGGGTTTCTCCTTTGTATCTTCTTACCTTATAACTTGCCACCTATCTACCTGTTAAAAAAGAGGGATCTACTACTACACCTGGACTACGCATCATCATTTGTGTACCACAGTTTACAACTCTAGAATGTCCAGTGAATAATTGCTGGACGGGTTCTTGAGTTCAGCCACTCCAAGGAGAAGGGTTAGAAGAGAAGCAGCAGAAGGCCCGGTAGCAGTTAGCTATGTGCGTCGAGGATGGCTCATGTTGGGGGCACAAACTGGAGCAGCGCGGCAAGTAGGTTGTGTTTTGGTGGCCGTTGTGCCAGTGATGTAACTTCTAGTGACTGATCATGAGCTTGCTCAGCCTCATCATTTCAGAACTGAAGCATGTCCACTAGTTTTAGAACTGAGCCATAGTTGTTTCTTACTTAGGCAATTATCACCCCTGGAGTCTGGGTAACGGGTGTAGTGTTACTTTTGGTACGCAGCTCCGGTCAATGACACAAGCTGTAGATTACCGGCTTGCTGAGCCTTGGTTGTGGCTTTATTACTCGGTGGCACACTTTTCCCAGAAGATTCAAGGTGTGGTGCGAGGTTATGATTCTTCAACAATTAGATGTCACCATCTATGTCTTTAGCCATTCTAACAGTCAGCAATTTCGCTGCCTGGTAAGAGGTGGCAGAACACGGCGGGGTGACCCGCAATCCCTGGGAGGTAGATTGGGCAGATGGGAATCACATGGGACAGCTATTGTAAGGCCATCTCATCTGAGAGTGTGCCGTACACTCAGCATTTCATCCTCCTGGGGTTGATACAAGGGGATAGCACAAAACACCTGTGAGGCAGTGCCAGGTTATCCCTAGGGGTGAAGGTGCACACACTCACAGGGCACGTTGGCCCAGGCTGAGTCATTCACAGTGCCCTACTGTCCTCACTCTCGGAATGGCCAGAAAACAGGCACAGGGTAGCAGTGCAGAGTTAGCGGATTTCGGTCTGATTCGCTAGGTAAAACACACTAATTGGGAAGGTTTTATATTCTTTAGACTCTAAATTTATTTGGATACCCCATATTCCCTACCGGTCATGGTGGCATCACCAAGCACAAGCTTGTCCCCCGCTGGTAGCCACGCACAGAGACAATCCCTCAGCACACTTGCCTGGGTTTGTTGTTGGATCAGGTTGAACTGAGAAAGGGAGCCAGCAGTGCAGCACCTCTGGGGGTCGCCAAGTAGGGCTGGATGGCGGCACACTGATCGGGAATCTATCCCATGCTCTTTCTTCCGAGGGTCCGATGCAACTATCAGCTATTGACGTGGGTAAT
Organism: Lissotriton vulgaris; assembly: GCF_964263255.1. Taxonomy (NCBI): domain Eukaryota; kingdom Metazoa; phylum Chordata; class Amphibia; order Caudata; family Salamandridae; genus Lissotriton; species Lissotriton vulgaris. Next base: position 1,954,307,368 of record NC_141685.1, on the reverse strand, counting down.
ATGAGAGCTGGCGATGGGTCCAATGTTTCAAGTTGTTTTAATAGAGGGATACAGGATGAAGAGCCTGAAAGGTGTGGCACGTTATGCCAAGAAATGTTTACAGCTGTAGTGGACTGGTGTTTTATGGGGCTAAAGGGAATGTTGGACATGTCATCTTATTTGTAATGTTCTTGGTTAGAATGTAATGATGTTTTTGGAGGGAACACTCCAAGAACATCATTACATTCTAACCAAGAACATTACAAATAAGATGACATGTACAACATTCCCTTTAGCCCCATAAAACACCAGTTCACTACAGCTGGAAACATTTCTTGGCATAACGTGCCACACCTTTCAGGCTCTTCATCCTGTATCCCTCTATTAAAACAACTTGTAACATGGCATGTTTTAACACTATGCCATGATAGTCTAATCGTCCAGGCCAGAATCAGGGGGCCACCGGGTGGCTCGACTAGGTACCTTTTGGCATGCAGTGGGCACATGTTGTGGTGCAGGGTAATTCCTCCCGCTTCACCACGTGCCCGCCAGAGGGGGGGTGACTGGTACTTAGAGGAGGATACTTTATTAATCTATAATCCTTATAATTTTGAAGCGACTTTGGCCTATTTTGTGACTTGCCCTGGTCCATTATTCATTCCCGAGATTCTTCTATTTCGCAGTACTGCAAATGCCCATTTGAAGGCCACTTGATCCTCTGTGTCCTACAATCTAAGTGCTTGGTCGGGTGTTGCTTTCCCGTACCAATCTGTCTAACAGATTTCCACAATTGGAACGAGAACGCTGTGATACCTTACAGCAGTATCTGTTTGACAAAAGCTTCTTTAGTAAGAAGAGTTCGGTGGGTTAAGGCTTGCACTGCAAGGATCAGTGGGAAATGGTCAGAAGTTTGCTTACAAGGTCTGTAAGTGGAGGCGAGGGGTCTTTTCTTTTGTAAAGCACTGGGCATAATCTATAGGTCACAGATTTGCATGCTAGTACATTTCCTATGGTGTTCTTGCCTTTGGCAAAGGGATTGAGGTGTAATCCCCAGGTCAAAGATCCTTTCCAAACCAGATAGCTCTCTGGGGTATGTGCCTGCTGCAAACCCCATCTGGACGTTTTAGGACTTAAGTAGCGGGCTCAAGCTTTCACTTTTTGAACGTGATAAAATTAGTACCAGTGAGTTGCATTGCAATTGACCGCTTTTATTAAATATCAATAACAAATTACGATTGTACTGGGTGTGATATGCACAGTTATTAGTGCAATGATTCTGCTACACCTGCATAACGTCACACATATTGTGCTTTCGGGCCACATGCTATGTGTTCCACCTACCCGGATGAGAGCTAACCACACATCTTCACCAATGCTAACCATTACGGGTCAAGAAGGGCGGGTAATGGTTGCAAGAAGACACCTGCATCAGTGAATGCTGCTATGCGGCAAGGAGAGGAAGGGTGTGTAGGACTGACACCACCCACTTACCTGCTTCCTGGTACACACTAACAGAGGTGTGGCACAGAGCTACTCACACCAGGGTTGGGTCAGGAGCAGGGTGACTCAGCAGCTATAGATCGCTGTTGGATGGCGAGGAGCCGGCAGGCTAGGGCAATACAAAGGGCTGGCTAGTTGTGCATGTTAATTTCCCCAGGGTCCCACAAGCCGAAAACAGGGGCCCTGCTTTGACACACTGGTATACTCCTAGCAACCGCTGCAATATGGGCTACATCGCTAGTCCTACTGTCAGCTTAACGGGTTACATTATTTTGTCATGACAAATGTAGCACACTAGGGGATTTAGCAACCTAGCTTTTCAAAAGTTGCCAGGACCAACGGTCTGGGGCGAGGGCCTTCTGGGCGTCCTTTGAGTAGCATGCGCAGGAACAGCTTGCTGTAGAAGCTGCGACACAGACTAGGAGGGGTGTCTCCCCTCCCCAACAGGTTTGGCCATACACCTGGGAGGCTATGAATTGACTTTTCTGGGTAGGGGGCAATGGGGGGAAGCCATGGAGACCTCGCGCAGAAGGGTTAACGGCGTCATGCGCTAATTGACCGAACAAAAGGGGTTCAGCTTCATCCGACAAGGGGTACTGCACGCTAAGTCCATAGGGCGTTTTGATGAAGATGGGATTGCCTACCTTGGTGGGGGTCCCTGGGGTGACGGTGGCCACACCCAGTGCTGTGGCAGAGTTACAGTACGATCCAGAGGCTCTAAGTTACAGAGGAGTACCCTCTGCAGGAGCACAGTAAGGGTGCTCAAGCCATAAATCCCCAGGGAGGTCCTCGCGTTGGACCCTGGAGGAACGACGGTGCCCTGTTGGTCCTACTGGCGGTTGTGAACATGAGCAACCGGGGGTTGCCTGCAACACTCAGGCCCCCCCCTTAGCTGGGGGGGCGTGAGTAAGGGGGTGGGCTGGCGGTCCACCAGTGAGAGCGGCTATCCCCTCCGCCAAATCTTACAAACATCGGTTGGCTAGAGCCACAGTGTATTTTGGCTCATCAGGCGGGCAGGCAGCGAGGGGCTCCCTGCCCAGGGATCGTCCGTAAGATAACCCACCATGTTGGCATATTTGTTATGCAAATACACCTGCAGGTATTTTCTCCACTAATAATGTGCCTTGTCTGATTATTTCTCTAAATTATTGCTGTGGGAGGGATGGGGAGGGTTGCCGATATTGGCACTATGCAGGGCTGCCCTGGGCCCACGAAGAAGGCCCTCCTAAGAGGGCGGCTCCCCTTAGTGCCGCAGGATGGCACCCAACGAGTCAGCCTCCCAGTGTTTGGGACCCTCGACGGTCCCCATGCCCATTTCACTTCCGAGCAGGAGGGGGCTGGCGGAGAGGTACATATACCTCTCCCGCCCCCTGATCACCCTCTTTGTGATGCTTCCTTGATGCGGTTTCCCTCCCTACTGCTTACCCGGCGTACAGGCAGGGGAGGGTGTGTTTATCTAACTTATTATTTTGTGTTACAGGGCAATCTAGAGGCTGTAAGGTACAGAGGGGGTACCCTCTGCAGGAGGACAGCAAGGGTACTAAAGCCAAATATCCCCAGGGAGGTCCTCGCGTTGGACCCTGGAGGAGCGACGGCACCCCGTTAGTCCTATGGGCGGTTGTGGACCTGAGCAACCGGGGGTTGCCTGCAGCGCTCCGCCCCCCTTAGCTGCGGGGGCATGAGTAAGGGGGTGGACTGGTGGTCCACCTGTGGGAGGGGCTATCCCTCCCCCAAATCTAACAAACACCGGTTGGCTAGGGATAAGGTGTATTTTGGCTCATCAGGTGGGCAGGCGGCAAGGGGCTGCCTGCCCTGGGATCACCCGTAAGATAACCCACCATGTTGGCATATTTGTTATGCAAATAAACCTGCAGCAATTTTCTCCTCTAAGAATGTGTCTTGTCTGATTATTTCTCTAAATTATTGCTGTTCGAGGAATGGGGAGTATTGCCGATATTGGCACTATGGGGGTTGCGCGCCAGTGAGGAAATAACATAGGAGTAGGGAGAGCAGATGGGGGGGGTGTAGCACCACCCCTTTATAGTGGAAACGAAGGAAGCTCAGTGCATTGCGGGGAGCAAAGGCATCTGTCCTCATACCCACTCCCTCAGGGCGGCTGAGATGCTTTATCTGGTTCAGACCCTCCAGTGAGGTCTTCACTGTCATCACAAATATATTTAGACTCGGGTTTGTTTAGTTTTTGTTGTTTTCTAGGGGGGCCACTACTGTGAAGGTAGTTTTTATGTCCCCATGTAAATACATATAATAAACAATTAGAACATACACTTTTCAACAATTTAAACGTTAACGGAAGCCCCGGACGGGTTTGGGTTTCAGGGCGGACACAGGAAGGAACATGAATGTGTTATTTAAAGACTTTTGAAATTTAGCATCAAGCAGGGATTACCATCCTGATTGAATTTAGGACTACAGAATAATAAGCAATGTAACAAAAGTACACTTTTTAGATCGCAAGAGCCTTTTACGAGGTAGGATAGTCAGCAGACACGTGGACCTGGAGTGGAAGTTTATGGTTGGCGGAGAAGCGGATGATGGGGCCAGAAAGCATAACAAAAATGTCATAACATACCAGTAATTTCAACAAGCCCAGGGTTTCCTCAGGAGTGCTGGCCCAACACACGGGGGAGGGGGCGTTCTCCAGAAGGAAAACACAGTCCCTTCTGGCCAGGATACACCAGGAACAGACGGGGCAGCGGTGCCCCGGCTGGCATTCACCCACAGGACTTTCAGCACAGCTATAAGTAAATCCAGTGGAGTGGAGGATAGGGGTCCGGCGCACCGGTCTCCTCAACACTGAAAGAGTGCGCTGTTCACACACTGCAGACTGACAAACACATAGCACACAGACACACAACAGACACCAACGGACTCACCCACAAAACAGACACTCTCCTCCAACCACACAGCAAGCACACCGCACACACAGTAGACAGACACCCTCTGCCCGAGATGATTCCACACATCTCAGAGAATCTATTCTGCGGCCTGGAAGGGCCACTCTCCCCTCTGCCAGAGCTGAGTCGGCTTTGCCTAGAAAGAGCCCATGCCCTGTTGCCATGGCAGGGCCAGAGGTTGCCACCCAGTTGGACACCTACATATAAAGCTTATGGCTATAAAATACACAGACAGGCGCTGTACAATTGACAAGTAGCACAGGATTAGTCTTGCTGTGTAAACACCCAGGCATAGCACTTCAATAAACAGGGAATATAATTGCGGCGTCGACCACTCGGTTCAAATGTAAACAAGTCGGTCTGATTAAATGGTGAAAGGGCACTGGACTCGAGTAGCGCCTGGCAGCTTAGGACGCTTTGGTGGGGATTGATGATGGCGCATGGGTAAATGTGTGTGCGGTGATACAGGGGCCACGCAGCCATCACAAGAACAAGCCTACATGGCAGGCAGAATAAGCGCAGTGCAAGAACAAGCCTACACGGCAGGCAGAACAAGCGCGGTGCAAGAACAAGCCTACACGGCAGGCAGAACAAGCGCGGTGCAAGAACAAGCCTACACGGCAGGCAGAACAAGCGTGGTGAAAGAAAATTGCACAGCAAATTGCGCGGCTAAATAAATAAACAAGCCATGGCAGGCAGAACAAGCGCGATGAAAGCAAACCGCGCAGCATATCGTAATTAAATAAACAAGCGCAGTCCTCAGCGAGACCTAAAAAGCTGTTGCCACGCCACACCATTGTGGGAATGAAAAGAGAAAGTGCTCACAGAGTAATTAGAAGACACTGTGTCACACCTCAGTTAAAGAACCAGTCCCAGGGGCGGGGCCAAAAGTGTACAGGGCGGTAACCAGGAGGGACTAAGAAGCCTCCTTTTCAATCGTGAGCCAGCGTTTAGCATGGAGGAGGACGCCAGCGAATGAAAAAGATGGGCGGGGCTTCTGAAAGATTCTGAAACCGTATTGATTCCAAGAAGCCCCTCGCAGAGCGAGCAGCACATGCGCACTGGAATGCCAGGCGAGACCTAAAAAGGAGTGGGTGTCATACAAGGATCACTCTGAAGAAGATTCTGTTAGGACCCTCAACAGTCATTTTCAGTCAATGGTATGTTTTTAGCAATCAACGAACTAATGGCCAGTAGTGTCATCTTCTGCTCTTTGTTATATCTGCACCAGGAGACAGTCTCCCTGCTCGGTGAGATCTGTGGGATCCCAATCAAAAAGTGATCTAAAATTACCTCCTACCCAACACCTCTGAAATTTAATAAAACAAGGGTAGGCGTAAGATTGAAAGCAAGACAAAGGTGTATAGAGGGGTGTATTAGGTGTCCCTCACATCAAATATATACTTTCGGTCTACATGTTTCAGCTATACTTGCACCCCTGCGAGCCACTGGCTTTCGTCAGGACCAATAGGATTGAAGAATCCCTTTTCTGTGCCAGATAGGACACTTTTCCCTTGCTTGTACTTTTATGCAACTGGTCACTTTTTGTGCAGGGGAAAACAATGTTCCCCTCTTAAGCTTTCCTCATTTAGGTCCCATCAGTTTCGGGGGGAGTGGGGGAGGTGGACTGTCTGCCCTTCTTGCAGTGCAGCCGTTCCATGATTGCTGAAGTCCCTCCTATCCACAGTCTATACTGTGGACAGGAACAAACTGGACAGGAACAAACATTAACAAAATGATGAAGTGTTTTTGTTCACTTATAAAGGTTCCAGCATTTAGTACTTTGTGGTACCTACTATATACACATATAATGTGATAGAAGTACAATGAAGTTGGAAGTAATAAAGTGATCCAGTGATTTAACAAGAAGTTGGGGAACCATTCTCTCTCTTGATTAAATATAGCTGAAAGCACAAAAATAACCTTAGTGCTGGTTAGTCTGTGGCTCCCACATCTGGTCTATAAACAGATGCAGTTGGATAGATAGATTAGAAGGTCATATATTCTTTGCATATAGAAATTTGTTTTTGTCCTGTCCATTGGATTGGGTCGTGGTTTGTGCTCCATTAAGGCAAAAGCCCTCCCGCCGTGTATTCACTGGACTTACAACATTAAAAGGGCTCAACCTGTTGGTGTGTTTTAATGGGAGGCGTGTAACCAAAATGTTTGTCCTGGCCATTCAGATGTGCTAATTATCCGGCTTGTACTGCTAACAAATTCAATTTTTTTTCTAAAATAAAAGAATTCCATGGTCTGGATATGATGATGATGATAATGATTTACTGCAGAAAAACTATATCTGATAGAGAATTCTAGCCACTGAATCCTTCCTTACAATTATGCCCAGACGTCCGACTGGATCCTGAAATATTTTGTGAGCAATACCACTGTGCATTGTTAGGTGGAATTGTTTGGCTCGGCATGGCGTTCTCTGCAGCATCCATGCAGGAAATGACATACGCGTGCCTATATAGGAGCCACCACAGCGTATCGAGAGCAGTTATTTTCTTTCCGCGCCAGTCAACGCAGATCTGGAGAGGGATTCCCCTAGTCACTTTTTGACTAGCCTTTTTTCAACATATGGTGATGTCTTTTGAGAAGGTTTTCTCCTGATGTGGCAGGAATGCCTTAGAGGAAACGGCTTCAAGCCCTGTGGCACAGGTCACCAATCTATTTGGGTGACGCATAAGCATCTTGTTTGCCAATATTGTGACCGTGACTTGAACACCTGCATCGACTGTCACACGATGAATCCGAAGGCCATGTGGGGAGCCGGTCCCTCAAGCTTCTGGTGGCTCAATGTGCGATGATCTAACCTGTCTTGATTCTGGTCGAGAAGAAGGTCCCAGCATCAGTTGCAGAGCCCAAGATCTTTTGCACTTCAAGTTATTTGGGTGACTCCGGTGAGTCCCACCGCAAGAAGAAAAGTAAAAAGGCAAAGAGGTCTTCGACTTCACCTCGCCTGTCAGGCGATGAGTCCATGGAGCTTCGCCGTTCGAGGCCTGGCTCAGTGGTCGAGCCAGCACATTGTCCGACTCCAGCCTTCCCCGAGTCTCGGGAGACAGAGCAATCCTTTGTTAAAGTCAAGAGATGTATGAGGCTAGGTGCCTCACATTTGAGCATCCAATTACTGCTGGCATACCTCCGAGTACTGCCAGCTCGGAGAGCCCCTACTGGTTCCATGCCAGCATCCCTGGCGCTAGTTGGGCACCTTGGATGGATCCCAACTGGTATCTGTCATACCAACTCAACTATCCACTGCACCGGTCCCGATGCAGACTCTTCCAGCAGTGGCACTCCCATTCTGATACCCGACTCTGACACGGAGCAGGAGGGGTGTCGCTCCTGAAGAATACCATCCCCTAGACCCTCACATGGACTGGTGTGAGGACTTGACGGAGGCCAGTGGACTGGACACTTCTCCTGTTGCTAGCATGCTTCCCCTACTGTGGCTACGGAGGAAGGATTGTCCTTTGCAATGGTGGTGAGAAGGGCTGCCGAGGTCCTGAATATTAGCCTGTCCTCCGCGGCTGTGAAGACGAATATCTGACGGAGGTGTTACATCCAAGAATGACCCCCTCAGAGCCTTCTCCCTTTTAACCCTTACAGACGTCCTGCTTGGGACCTGGCTCTCTCACAGCTGAACTATGCTACATGTCCCTGTGCACGAGTGTACATCTCCGCTCGGCAGACGTGAAAGGAACGTCCAGATCTCTCCAATGCTGTGCACATATAGTTCGGGTTTATATAGACGCCTTATCCGAAGCTGTGGTTCCTTTGAATATGATCGATACTCACAAGATGGATTAAAAACACAGGGGACATTTGAATGTGCCTTATCCCCGGTGGGTGCACCTCACGCCAAAACAACGGGTATCCACTTATGGCTTCCTGATGAAGGCTCATAGCCGAAATGCACTTAGGACACAATTTCTTCAGCCATGGGAATGATGAATCTGTATCCCTAGTAATAGAATGTTCCGACCCCACTTTGTTGTACTATATCATTTATAATTGATTGGAGATTCTCTATCAATAAGAACTACAAATGACTAATATGCAATAAAACATTAGAGATTATGTATATAGCATGTATAGAAGAACAATATATGAACCATTAGTGTACCAAGCTAAACAAACATTTATACATAATTTTTCCCTTTTATGTTTTACAATATCAGTGAAATGTTAGGTACTGGATGAATGTAGGAGTAAGCCTGAACATGCATACTAGAGACTATATATTGTAGAAATAGACCAACAATGTTATTTAGAATGGATTAGGTAAAAAGAAAAGGTTTGTACATATGCATAATTATGGTATATGAAATAAAAAGGAAAACTATTTTTGTATTAACAAATGTTTTTAATAAGGATAAGCATCTGGGTGTATACATATTTCCTTAGATTTTTTGAAGGTCCACCAAGTTTCCAGTCTCCTAAGTGTTTTCTCACAAATGTTATTTATGCCCTGATTTAAGAAGTATTCTCATTCTTAGGGGTACCCCTTTTTTCTGCAATTGGGACCTGGTCCAAGCCCAGCACATGGCCTCCTGTGAACAGGACATTTGCCCACCACCACCACCACTACAACAGGGGACTCAATGGTGTTGCAGAGATTCTATCCCATGTAAATCCAGGCATATGTCCTACTGCCCCACTGGGTAGGGTTCTCAAGAGGCTGGACACCTTAGGCAAGAAGATGCTTTAATCCACCAGCTTGACTCTGTGGTCTGTGAACACTGCGTGCCTTTTGGGCGGTTACTCCCGTGCTCTATGGGATTCAGTTGCACAGGTTCTGCCCTTGGCAGCCACAACCCCCAAACCCTTATAGTCTGTCCTCTAACCATCATGTATGTTAGGAAAACAAAGGTTCTTGTGGATGTAATAATAAATAATGCTTATGTAGGTACAATGGCAAATGAAACACTGAAATAGAAAGCTGTGAAAGACCTTTAATACAGACTACAATAAACCAGACCAAAAACGGTTTTACAACAAAAATAGTGACTGTATTAAAAACCAGCCGTACTGTGCTCAGTGTTCCAAGTAAAAAAGAACCAACAAACAAAAGTGACACATTTTACATAAAGTTAGGTTTCTTAATACATAACAAAGACCATGGGTTATTACAAAATACACTTCAAATGCCTCCTTTCAATTAGATAGGTCAAAGAATGGTTGGTTATGAATACTAGTCTTTGACGTTCCGACCCCTTAAAAAAATTACCATACAAATGAGGGACACCTGAAATAAATAATGAGAAACTAACTCAGTAGGGGAAAATGACCATATACAATTTAGTGTGAAGCATACCCGATGAAACAATGGAAAATAAATGCCTTATTTGGTGACAGTACAAAAGGGGTTGGTGATGGACGGAGCTTCTGAATCAATCAGACACTCACACCCAGTCAAGAGATCTGGGTTTAATCCATCGCCGTTCTTTAGCCCACTCTGCCACCCCAGTTCAGACATGGCAATATGCAAATCAGTCTGACCCTGTGCCTCATGGGAACAGTGGAGCCCGAACTGCCAAGCCATGTCTTCCCTGGACCGGAAACAAGCTTCCGAGGACCGGTTTCTGGCATTCCAGCCTTCTTCAGGCCGGCTTGCTTGAATCCAGTGGCAAAGTGAGCAAGGGACTCACGTCTGAGTATACCCTGCCACACTTATGGCGGCCAAAAGCAGTACAAAAGGGGTTGGTGATGGACGGAGCTTCTGAATCAATCAGACAGTCACACCCAATCAAGAGATCTGGGTTTAATCCATCACCGTTCTTTAGCCCACTCTGCCACCCCAGTTCAGACATGGCTATATGCAAATCAGTCTGACCCTGTGCCTCATGGGAACAGTGCAGCCCGAACTGCCAAGCCATGTCTTCCCTGGACCGGAAACATCACCTTTGGTTTTTCTTTGTTCGCCCTAAGTTGGCAGTGTATGCTCAGACGTGAGTCCCATGCTCACTTTGCCACTGGAGTCAAGCAAGCCCGGCTGAAGACGGCTGTAATGCCAGAAACCGGTCCTCGGAAGCTTGTTTCCGGTCCAGGGAAGGCATGGCTTGGCAGTTCGGGCTGCACTGCTCCCATGAGGCACAGGGTCAGACAGATTTGCATATAGCCATGTCTGAACTGGGGTGGCAGAATGGGCTTAAGAATGGTGATGGATTAAACCTAGATCTTTTGACTGGGTGTGAGTGTTTGATTGATTCAGATGCTCCGTCCATTACCACCCCCTTTTGTACCGAGATTTGGTGACAGGCATACCAAATAAGTGATAAGGAAGGGTATACTCACATAGGACCTAGCCGGATACTATAAGAAAAGAGGAATCAGGTGATTTGTATCAGGTCTAGCCAGCCAGAGAAACCCCCAAAAAAGAGTGGCTCTAGAACTTACCCTAGTGAGGGAAGGCCACAAAGCTGGCACTGGACTAGGGAGTGATGTCAGAAAAATATAGCCCACACAGGAGAGGACAATAACTATGATGATTAGTTATGACTACTTGAGATTTTGTTAATCTTCCTTCCAAGTGTGACATGCTGTCACTGACTAAATTTAGCATGGTCCATCTATCAGCAACGTGTGGCAAAGTGGTTAGTGTTGCTTTCACCATTTCTTTAGCTTACTTTTCTAATTTATGATGTTTCGCGTAGGATTACATGTCTTCTCCCCCTTCTTTTTTCCTTTGTATCTCATCTATTGATCCTCGTCAGTACCGTTTAGAAAACTGAACACAATTATTTGTAGCAAAAGCAGCCACATACTCTGTCAGTCAAGGATAAAGAGCCAAACTCATTCTGGGAAAGTGACCTTTATGTAAGAAAAATATCACTTTTTTATCTTGTTGGTTTATTTACAAAACAAACAATTATGACATTATGGTGGTAGTCTGTCCTAGATGATTGGAAACCCTGACCATGATAAAGGTCAACACAGTTAAGTAAAATAATAATACTGTGAAAAGGGTAATCCATTTAAAAAGATTAAGGGCGTAACAACCGAAATACCTCTATTGTCCAAATACGTGGTTATGTTCTTGATTTATAGTGGACAGTTGCATAACATCCCACTTCAAATCATTTACTTTCTCGATAAGATATTTCTTTTGAGTGGGGAGGTTTAAATGTTTACCCTCTTTCGTCTATAGGACACAGTGGTGAAGTACCCTATCCTTTTTTAGGTTTCCACAAATAATATCCCTCCTTCTCTGAGTAATGTGTAGTTTTCTGGTTGCAATAGGCTCACCTATATGCCATGGGCAAAAAAAATCTTGATTTTGATTACGCTGTTCTTCATAGTGCTAGATGCCACGCCATATGGTTTTGTCAGTAGGTCTCAGTTGTGACAGTAACTAGCAATGGGAGTCAAGATCCTTTATTTCCATTACCTAGCAGAACACTCAGATGGGATTCTGTGTCATTTGTCCACATAAATACAATTGTTCTTTGCATTTAAGCCCCAGTATCTCTGTTATCGAGTTATCCATACAATGGGCCTGGGGGGGTGGGCATGGCAGAGCCTGCCAAGATGGCGGACCTGTCTGCCTAAGGTTCTGTGTGCTAGCCCGACCATCATCACCCATGCACATCGGTGGGGCATCACGGAAGAGCAGCCTGGCGGCGGAACACTAGTGGCACACTAGCAGACCCCAAAACTGTCGGCGCAGGGATTGTGAGAGGCTCCATGGTGTAAGGCGACAGAAGCTGGGAACAGGCCACATCCAACATTGCGGCGCTCTGGAGCCAGTGATTTACCCCCGAAGAGAGGCAGTAAACCGAAGTGCCCCGACCAGCCGAACGTGACCACGGAACATGGGAGGTATCCAAGCGGAAGAGTGCAGGCAGCTTTGAGACCAGCACAAGGATTTGGCCAGACGTGAGGAGGCTGATGCCTGGGACATGGCCTCCATGTCGGGCCGCTGGCAGCTGTGCAGACCCAGAGACTGCAGCCTAGCCGCGAACACCGAGAGTGGAGGGATACGGCACACCGCAGAGGGCAGCGCAGCCTGTGACCCCACCCCCCCCCCGTGCCTCCCTGTGTCCCGCCACCCTGCTTACTAGAATGCCCCCACCGCGATCCAGCCCAGGGTGAAATCCCTATTTGAAGAGACCTGGACTAACTCCCTGTAAACTAGGCCTTCGCCCCTGGCGATGGCAGGCTTCTTCGCCCAGAGGAAACAAGGCTCGTACCCATGCCCCCAATTGAGCATAAGGGGTGACGGCGAGTGGTGAGCCCTATGCCTGAGACCAACAGTTCAGCACACGGCTTCAAGGTGTGCGTATGGGAGTTGAGGCCTCCAAGGGGCTGTTTAGGAGGTGAGACACAGGACGCGGGCTTTCCTGTCCCCCCGCCCCCCACCTCCCCTCTCGGCACCCTGAGACCTCAGCAACGTTAAGGCGGAAGGCCTGAATATGCATGTGTATACCTCCTCAGGGCCCTAGATCGGCGCCACCACCAAGGTGCGAAGCAGGTGGGGTGCGCCAGAGAGGACAGACAACCCCCTCGCAGAATGGCACGGGCTCAATAAGCCACCTATACCGGTGAGAGGTCCAAAGGCGGTCCCCCCACAGGCAAAGTAACAAAGGAGACCCACTCCAGGGAAGAGATTGCCCACTAAGGAACAGGTCGCAAGACACCCTGGTCACCGTCCAACTCCAGGCCCCCCTCCCCCACAGCAATGCAGCACGCTTAAGAGCCTGGATGCATGTGTGACTTCTCACCCGGTTTCGGACTCCCAGAAGACCTCCAAGCAGAAACTGGGCCTAAGCTATCTCCCTGGACCGGCCAGCTCCCCTGAGGCTCCGCTCATCAGCAGCGAGAAACGACCTCTACGATACCCTCCATGGGAAGAGCTAAAACCATCACTTCCATCTTGTGTGGGGACGCTGCAGCCTTAATGTGCTAGAGTTCATAGTGGCAGAAGGTGGAACACCGCCATCAGTAACTTGGCACACCTTCTGCATTACGCAGACTCACAAGAAACGATTACTGACAACTTGTTCAGAGACTCACCAGCGGAGAATTCACCCACCCATCCCATCGACCATGACCAGCACGCAGGCTGAGGATCTGGGTACAAAAGACCCAACTGAAGGGGCGCGGCCCGCTCCGGGGAAAAGGAGCGCACTTGTGCGCACTGGTGAATAATAATTTCCTCCCAAACCATGGGGATACTGCGCTCTAATGTGAGGCCACAGACGTCAACTTCAACTCAAAACTTCTACCTCGCTGCTGATGATCAGACCACGGACACGTGGGCCCTCGACTACCCTCTCAAGGTCTGCCAAACTGGACAGGGTGTTGGCCGAAAGTGAGTCTTCGAGGTGTCACTATTGAAGATAGATTCAGAGCTCTAGTCACAGACCTCAATCTTTTAAGAGATGATCACCGCAAGCTGGCAGACAAAGTTGCGGACAGGGAGAAAGCCCTCTTTGCGCTGTAGCCCCTAGCTAAGACACAGCTGGAGACCCTATGAGAACTCCAGTCCCTGGTCTTATTGTTGGAGAGGAGAGCGGACGATCTGGAAGGGCGCTCCAGGAGGAGCAACATCTGGGTGCCCAGCCTGCCTGAAGGGGTGGAGCGGCCAGACCCAGTTAGGTAAGTGGAGAGCTGGCTCAAATCATTCAAACCAGCCTCAACGCTAACAACCTTTCGCTCTAGCATCGTGTTCTGGCGCAGAGGCCACACCCTGGTTCCCCTCCCAGGCCACAGCTAGTATAGCTCCTCCATTCCAGAGACTGAGACGATGTGCTGCATGTTGCTAGGCAAACTTTACGTAAGGGACAAGCATGTCATAATCTTGAGCAGTACAACACCAATGATCATCCTTCCTGAAGATAAAACACCTGCTCTGCCAAATGGGGATGCAGTACTACCTGCTCTTCCCAGCGCGCCTCAAGATAATAGACAAAGGGGTCACCTCTTCACGGACCCAACGGAGATATACGAGTGGATGGAACTCCATTTACAGGATATCCCGCACCCGTAGACAATATGAAATGCACGAGAGCCCCAGAACAGAGGTCGACCCGGGAAGAAAACCCAACAGCGCTCCAAGTCTCTGCCCTGTGGTTCTATCACAGGATCTCCCAATTTAAAGCAAATCATGGCAGAGCTTAGGAGGGCTCTACAAGCAGCTGTGGACCTGGATCCTACCCAAGTCATCTCGGATGGCGAGAGAGGCCGGGCCTCCATATCTTTACATCCGAAGAGAACCCCAGTGACACAAGTACCTCTTGTGCGGAATCAGGGACCCCACTACTGGTGACCTCTCAAACAGCAGACACACTTATCTGAAGGACACTTGCAATGACTTTGGCTTTTTCTTCTATACCTCTACTCTCACTCCTGGTCGGATATGTGAGACCCAATCCACAAACACACACCTACTAACAAAGTCCATTGAGGCTCTAGGCCCCAACGGACATCCTGCCTCCCCATGGGCCACACACATTGTTAGCTTTGCGTACAAACACACACGCAGCCCCCATAGTTCACTACTGCATTTGAACCATGTTCTGTTTGGATGCACTGCCTGTTGCTGTAGGACCCCAGTATTGGGATCCCGTCCCATCATTTTTTGTCCTTTCCCTGGTTCCATCACCCTATTTAGATTCACACATTGGGCGGTTGGCACTACCAAAACGTATCAGCTAATTAGGGGGAAGGGGCAACATCTGCATGGTGCCTCCTTCAGCACTCCTCCTACATCGCCACCAAAACCAGTGGCGGCTGCTCCCAGGAAGCAGCAATGGGGTGGAGATGGGGGGGATAGGGGAAAAGTGGGGGAAGGTTTAAAAAAAATCGCATGAATGTTTGGCCGGCCAGAGAGGGCCAGTCAAACATTAATGGGCACTTACATAGTGCTCCCCACTCCTTCCCCTGCTCTGAGAGCAGAGCAGATCCGCCCGCCTGTCAAGACGCTGCAGCAGGAACAAATGAAATTATAATACCATCGAGTTATTGTCCTTTTATGTTTCCTTTTTTCCCCAAAAGCAGTGGGGCAACACCACTCCGCCTTAGCGGAGGAGCCGCCACTGGCGCCAGCCAGGCTTTTTCTTCTTATTCTTTTTCAGGGTCTGAGCATTGCCGATCTTAATACAGCATAGTCAGAATAGGCCATCGATTCTGGTCATACCATACAAGAGATTTTTTGTGTCCTGCTCCATCCCCAAATTGTGTCTGTTATGGTGTAGACATCCAAAACTCTCCTCTGCTCAGAGATACCAGAGTTATGTTGGATATCTGCAGGATGTAATATTTCCATTTGGGGCTCATTATTAGCTATGCTGAACCTATGAAAAGGATTTTGTCTTTATGTTGCTAAAATGGAGATGCAAGTCTTGACTTTTGGTTGCCTTGATAGACCTGCCTAGAGTAAAATCTCACAATGGACAAAACAAAACCTCAAAGGAGAGGGATGATGATTATTCTAATTGCATATAGAAAATCTGTAAAACAGATACACTTTATTAATAAATGTACTTGAAAATTGTATTTAAAATGCACCTTCTGGACCCATTTATGACAAAGAGTGTCAAAACCCCCTTTTGAAATGTGAATCCGAGGCTTTGGGTGTCCTATAGGTGTACCCAATGAACACACTGTAATCTTGGATGTACCTTTAATTACTGTCTGCTAACATACAGCTGTTAGCGTCCTAGTGAAATGGTATACAATTGTAAGAACGCAACATGATAATCCATGTACACCTTCAGTAAACTCAGTTTCCTGGAAAATTATTCTGTAGTACATAAGTATGTCATGTCAGATATTCCAGATAGAAGTTCATTAATTGGTACCATCCACTATAGATTCTCACATCTAATGCTTTTTTTCTGCATAACTGGTCTATTCATGACAGGTATTTTACTTCTTGCAAAAGAAATCTTAGATGATGCCTGTGAGCTTGTTTTCCCTAGTAATTATGACATCCTAAAGAAATGTTGGAAGTTTAATCCATAATGGCAACGGGTGACTTTAAAAATATGTATTAAGTACATGTTCAAAAATCATTATCAATATAATGTCAGCAAATCATTACAATTTGCATTAATATCTAAGGAAGAGAGCAATGACGGAGAACCAGTGTAATATGTTTGCAATTATGATTTAAGTCTCATTGTACAATATTGAGCATTTTAAGTATTTTGTGGTTTTTGACATTCATTAGGATAAGCATGATAATTAAACTTCATTTGGAGTATGAGTGTTTGGTGTTGTTGGTGTATATGCAGAATACTTGACCTGGATTCTCCTTCAGAAATACCTCTTGTCTGTAAGGAATTAACTTGTAGATTATTTCCTGTTAAAACAAAAATGTACTTTTTTGTGTCTTTTCTTAGTGTTCACCGAAAAGTACTGCACTTCTAACCATGTTGATAAAGTTCCTGGACCAAGAGATTGGGTACAGATTCTTCAGGATCAAATAAAGCTTGCAAGAAGAAGATTGAAAAGGGGTTTGAATTCTGGTAAGCATAACACTTTAATTGATTGCAAACATATGTTGTTTTAAATGCTGGACCCCTCAAGTGTCCTCTACTTGGGAAGTTCTTGGTATAAGAAGGTGCTTGCCTTGGCAAACTGGCATATAGTGCTAAGATTCCCACACATAGTCTTTTCCACTGAGGAACTGCCTTCTAAAATGTATACTTTTTTTCACAAGGAATAGGACATTTATAATTCTGTGTTTGGTACAGTCTTCCTCCACACTAGATGAATCACCATATCCAAGGTATAAAACAGTGGCATGTAGTTATACCAAGATGACAAAAATTAGAAAGGAAAGCCAAGCCACACATCTACTCCAAACCTAAGCCCACTCTACTACATTCTGCTTCCGTACCTTAGGCTGTTCAGAGGCAAGATGTGTTTCTGCTGAACTCATACATGTGCCACACAAGAAGATTGTTCACTTGGTTGCCAGCATGCTACTTCAGGATTCCTGGTGTATCCCTGGGCCCATGTGTATGCATCACTGGTTTCGAGGAATCTCATTTTCTTGATTGGCCTTCTCTTCAGCTGGCATACACAGTATGCTTTGTGTGCTCGAGACATGAATACCCATTGTACTCTTGTTCCATATGCAATACTTTTTCACTAAACGCTGTTAGTAACAGGCTTCACAAGTTTGGGCCTCCAATAGATTGTCAGTGTACGGTTGTGTGGCAAAGGAAGGAGACTCTAGGACTTTCCTCTCCTTCCATATACCGTCTTTGAGGTGACTTGTTATTCCAGATAAGGCATCCTGGTTGCTAGACCAGGCGGATGGCTTTTGCTTTTATTAGTCCGGGTAATCTCTCTAGAGCCCCCAAAGCCTAGAAAATAAATTCTCCCCTAGGTGTCAGTAAGACCTACAGTTCAAAATACATCAAGGTGCCTATATAGCCTAAATTTAGTGAATATTCTCCTATGCTCTTAGATGCCTAACAGTAAAATACTCTGACATATCCTTAGGCCTTGTAAATGCAGTTATATGTTTAGACTGCTTCCTCTGCATTGTTCTTGTTTGTTTGAGGGAAAGGACAAATTACATTAGAGTTTTTCGCCTATTGATCCTTTTACCCCTTGTTTTTAACTCGCACATCTTTTGATTTTTGCACTGCACTCGATCCCATCTTTATCATTTGTTCATGGGTACCTTAGTGATTGATGGTGCAACCCAATTGAGTAAGGGCGATGGATGGGTCTCATTGATCAAGAGACATACCACCCCATTTTTGGATGACCAAATGAGAACACTTGATCTACATACCTATTTGGTGGGAATCCAACACATCTCTGTACGGATCTTACCAACAATCTCAGTAGGTCCTTCGACAGGTTTGTCCTGGCACACATTCAGATATAGAGACTTATATAGCTCTATTAGCGCCTAACTCACTTATGTAGGAGTTTTGCAGCAGCTCGGAGTACTTGAAGCTCCGTTATAGACCCCTGGTTCTTTTGTTGTTAGGATTACAGTTAGGGGGGTACGAACTGGGCAGGTCTTTCAATTTCCCTCAGACCCTTCTTCAATTGTTTGTGTTTTACCATATCCTTAGGTACCCCATAAAGAATGTTGTCGTTGTATAAGCTTTATTTCGACAGCTCGTGCCATAAAAGCTATAAAAACATCAAATATGAAGGTATGAAGGAGTAAACATCTAGTACAACAACTTATTACAGTTAAAAATGTTCAACAATTCATCCTATGTGTGGTTACCACAGAAGAGCAGTATACAATTCAAAACATCAATAGTAAGAAGCAATCTACAACAACATAAAACAACGTAAATTAATAAAAACATATGTTAAAACTATATAAAAGAGAGGAAGAGGTGTCACAAACTTTTCACAATTGAGGCCTTTACAATTGTACCCAGTAATAAAGAATGTGGTCTTACATTGTAACCTCGGCCTAATGCCATAGTGCTCTCAGATGTGCCCCTTGTGCCTAACACTACTATCTGTTTTTAAATTGATCCCTTAGGCCAACAAAGCATAACAAAACTCCCTTCCATCTGTCCAATTCCTACTCAACCTATATTTTTGTTCAGTAAGGACTTTAAATTGCTAATGCCTAAAGAGGATTAAAAAAACAGGAACATAAGAGGTTCTGTACAGTCGTCCTCTGCAAACTATGCAGGATTGCTTCCAGCATCTGTCACTTTTCTCAACACTGTGAGAAATTAGGTTGTTGGTTGACTGGGGTGTGAGCCCTGGCCAAGCAACAGACAGAATCCCTTACAGGGTGAACCACAAAAAGTCACAAAATTAACCTATGCTTATCCCTGGAGACCTTGTCACAAAAGCAATCGGCTGAACTTAGAGGCAATGTGTAAAGTATTTATGCAGCACACAAACCGTAATAAAGTGAAAACACAACACATGAAAAATCTCAAACCAATTTAGAAAAATAGAGTACATTTTAATAAATTATTTGAAACTGAAACGGCAAACATCCAATCAATAGAACCAGCATTATGAATTTTTAAACTTTTAAGTGAAATCTAGCGCAAAACCAGGTCAAAGTCAAAAGCTAAGGCCGACCGTGATGTTGTGCTGTTCGGATGCAAGAAGTGGATTGGGCCAGGCCGGCGCTTACCTTCAGACTTAGAAACATTCTTGCAGAAAAATGTCTGAGAAGGTAAAGTTCAGCAGGGCAAGGCTGCAGGAGTCCTCCAAGAAGAGTATCATAGTCTGACGGCCTTGTGTCAAAGGCGTGGTGTGGAGTTCTACGTTCAGACCAGAGACTATAAAGACCCTTGTTTGCACTTGGGAAAAATAGCTGAAATGCAACTGACAACACAGAGAATTTTCAGCTTTTCATTCAAATTATATCAAGCCTTATTGTTAAGTGATTCTAAGACTCTGCGAAATAGGATGCAATGCGTGGTACCAGTCTGATGCAAACATTCCCTGCACTCTCTAAGTGTGAAACCAGCTGGCCTGGGGAAGGTTAAATGGAGTAAAAGCAGCCCCTTGTTTTCTTTAGTGTGAAAGGGGAAACTATAATGAGACGGAAAGATTGAACTCTGTGCTTTTTGCCGGCTAAAGTCACTGCAGTGGAAGTCGAGAAATTCCAGTGGGACGAATCAGGGGGCTTTAGCCAAAGACAGTTCCCAAAGTTGGCTACCTCTTTGGTGAGGGACCCCGGAAACTGATTTGCTGCTGTGAAAATGAACGTAGTGGGAGAAGCAGCAAAGTCAATCCAGCTGGCGCTGCACTTCAGGCAGATAGTCGAGCAGGTTGATCCCTTTGTCCTCCTGGTTCTCAGAGCACTTTTTGACAAAGTTTGTCTTTGCCCTCAGTTTTGTAAATGTGCTATATGGGCACCTCTAGCAGCACAACAAAAGGTCCTGGACTGATGAGAAACATCTTGGGGGTTCAGAACGCACTCAGGCTTGGTCTAGGTTCAAGATAGTTGGGAGCCTTTTATGTCCCTGTGGGTGTGAACCGCAAACTAGCCCTTGAAGTCAATTTTGGTAGTTCTGGGTGCAGGTGAAGATGAAGGGCTCAACAGCGGGGTTCAAGGCAGGCGGCACCAGGCAGCAAAGCACAAGCACAGCAGCAGTCTGGCAGAGTGCACAGCAGCAGGCAGTCCTCTGAGAGTCCTTCTGCAGGTCCAGTAGTAAACTCGAGTGGGTGTGAAGGTCCTATTTTTATACCCTGGTGCCCTTCTAGCTCCTAGCTAGCTGCAGTGGCAATTCATGTTGTTTAGGTCCTTTGAAGGCACAGCACAGTCTATTAAGGTATTAGTAGAGCTATGCTCAGCTCCGCCTTCCCTCCACCCATCCTTCCAGCAGATGATGCAATGAGGCATGCCTAATCCCTCTATTGTGTGACTGTTTAGGAGGAATTCACAGTCTGTCAGTTATACCCAGTCATGTGACGCAAGACCCGTTACAAGCCAAGGCCAAGAAAAGGCCAACTTTCTAAAAGTGGCATTTTCAAAATTGCAATGAAAAATCTGGCTTTACCATTAAAGAGGGTTTATCATTACAGTTCATATGTACCAAACATGACATAGCTGCCTCCTCCCAATTAGGAATTGTAGCTTATTACATGTAATAAGGAATCCCCAGTATTATCCTACGGAAGGGGTAGGCCTCACAGTAGTGAAAAATGAATTTAAGAGTTATTCACTACCAGGATATGTAAAATTTGAAAGTACATTTTCAACCTTTTAATTTCATAGTACCCTGCCCTATAAGTTACCTAGGGCATACCTTAGAGGTTATTTTTATGTAATAAAAGGAAGGGTTAATGCTTGACAAGAGGATTTTAATGCTAAGTCGACATGGCAGTTTGAAACGGCATTCAGGCTGCATTGGCAGGCCTGGGGCATATTTTAGGGTGCTATCTAGGGGGGTGACAGAATAAGTGCTGCAGGCCCACTAGTAGCATTTAATTTACAGGTCCTGGGAATATATTATAGCACTTTACATGGGACTTACAAGGCGGACAGGATCAAGTCCTCAGTTCTGATAAACAGTTTAGATTGCTAGGAACTACAATCCTGCTAACACTTCTACCGAGAGGTCGTTTTGTTCTTTTGGAGACCCATTAATAGGCTCCTTGGTGGTCAAATTTAACAATTTTTCAATAATGTCATGAAAAAATATATGGTTACAATTTTTTCCCCCCCTTCCTTTGTGAAACAATATCACATGTTCTTTGTACATTATATTGTTCATTAGTTGTATGTCTCTACAATCTGTTTTGTATGTTGCGTTAAATTGTTGTGTTACGATGCACTTTTTGATTTAAGTTTCTTGTCGTACGCTTATGGTGAGTACGTTCAAGACATTGTGATTTCTCTAGACTGAAGTGACTTCTATTTTTGATAAAATTGATAAATAAAACGGCGCAACTAATCGCCCAGATAAACATATTAAGCTTTGTTTATCTTCTTTCATCCCAAATTCAAATGGTGTGAAACTTATTGAAGTGTGGGTTCCTCTTTTTCATAAAGCAGGCCCACTAGTAGCATTTAATTTACAGGTCCTGGGAATATATTATAGCACTTTACATGGGACTTACAAGTACATTAAATATGCTAATCAGGTGCATGCCAACCAAACCATGTTTAGGTGAGTGAGCACAAGCACTTTAGCACTGGTTAGCATTGGTAAACTGCACAGAGTTTCAAGGACACAAAAACGAATTCAGCAAAAAGTAGAGGGTAAAAAGGCAAAACGTCTGGGAGGGTGACCCTGCAGAGAAATCCATTTCCTAGAAAGACCTTAAAAAAATTGAATTTTAGACAGCATATTGACAGATCAGCTACAGGTATAAAGCATTTCCTTGCTGTTTAAGAAGATAATCAGTAACGCCCCAGACACCCTAGGCACACTGTGCAACATCCTGGGAACGAGGTGTTGTCCCCATGGAGGGCGAGGAATTAAGAGGTATTACAGGGTCCGAGAGGTGGCAATACGAGCAAAGTTTTGATTGATACAACTAAAAGTTCTACATAGAGTGTGTATTATCCCAGATCAGTGCTACACCGAATGGTTGTAGTGAAAGAACACAGTGCCATAGAGGGTGTTGGTCAGAGGACCTTTTATCATTTAGTATGGGAATGCCCAACCCTACAGATATACTGGCAGAAAGTAGCTGAGGATATGGCAGCAGTCGATGGAGCCAAAAGGGTTCCTATTAATGACCGCAGGGGAAGATGACTAGCCTAGACATGTAAGACAGTGGTTGGCACTCTCAGCCTTGGTTGCAAAACAGAATATTACAAGGAAATGGGAGGTAAGTGCCATTCCGCCAGTAGAAGAATGGAAATATGATGTAGACTGGTTCTGGCAAGCAAAGCGCACAATATACAAATGTAGAGGGTGCCCCAAGAAATGACAAGAGATATGGTGGGCATGGCATGCCTACAGAGGCTTATAGGGAGGTTATTGTAACCGGTAATGCACATGACGCCTCAATATCGTTGTAGTAAGAACATTATATTGCAGGTACCTAACACATTTATAACCAAAGAAAATAGCAACATAATGTAAAGGCTCCTTGTATGTAAAGCTCTTTGAATAAGTACCAATAAAAAGTGTAAAAAAAGAATTTGAGTTTTATTCCGTCCAGACATCCTTTCTTCAGACAGGTGGGATGTCCTATGCGGACAAACTGGTGGAACATTCTTTCCATAGCAGCTACGGAATTTCAAAAGGTGGGCCATTGGGATCGATCAACGCCTCGCAGCTAGCCGAACCATCCTGTGCTGCAGGGGAGTCGCTGTGGCGCAGTTGCTGGCAGAGAACAGCTGGGTCGAGAATCGGCCTCCGGAGACACGAGGCTGCAGGAGAGCGGCTGAGGGTGGCCGGTGCCTGCGGGGCTCCCCTGGCCTCGGCTGATGCAGGAGTGAGCTGAGCGGAGGGTGCGGAGAGGTGCAGTGGAGGATCGGTGCCGGCCCCGGGGACGGGGCTGACCGGGAGTCGAGAGAGGTGCCCGCGGAGCGGCCTGACAGCACGGCGCCCACGAGCTGAGAGAGGCGGCGGCCCACCGCAGCAACCAAGCCCCCGGCTTCAGGCCCAGTCTGGACCCGGAGCGCTGAAACAGCACACACGCCGCGAGAGGCGGCCCGGAGGCGACGACCCCCCCCACAGGCAAGCGGCCCACCGGTAAGGTGCAGAGGGAGGCGCAGTGGGACAGCTAAGAGCACGGGGGAAGGCCGAGCCTGGGCAAGGGACCCCCGACTGCGCGCAGGGTGCGAAAATGGCACTGCAGCACTCGACCTTCACGCTGAAACGGCGATTGCCCCCAGGGACTGTGACAGAGAGGGGGCCGTGGTGGAGGCTGGAGGGAGTGGACGAACAGCTGCGCCGCCTGATTCCCCGGCTAGGACCTGGGCCCGGACCAACAAGAGACACAATCACCAGGCAGTCCACGCAGGCCCTAAGAACAGTAGCCTTCAGGGGATCGGGCGGGCGTGCGAGAGGCGTCCAGGGTCAGTGTAAAATCCCGCTGTCCACGTACATCTGATTGACCCTTCCTGGGGCCCGAGACTGTTAGGCCCAGCGTGGTGAGTTCTACTGCTGCGGTGGCTGTCCCCAGGAGTAGGCGAGCAGACGGCGAAAGGTGCTGACGCCCGCACCGGATTTGGACGATGTGGAGTTCCCCCCCTGGGCCCGCGCTACGGCCTCCGGGGCCTGGAGCGTGCGTTGACGCCCTACACTGGGCGGGTCCCCCCTGGGGCGGCTTGCAAGACTGGACCAGAGCTGCCTGCAACTTTTAGCAGCGGAGAGCTCCGTCGAAATCGGAAGGGGGCAGTGTCACAACGTATTTACAGGACCTTTTCCGGGAGATCCTTGGGGAACCCAGCGAATTTGAGATCCGAATTGACCGCGCTCATAGGGTCGGCCCAGCACGCTGAGCGCCGCCGCCCCCTCCCCCCCCCCCCCCGTACATACTGCCCTTTCTCCCGGACTTCCCTGTGAAAGAACGGATCTTAAGAGAGGCCTGGGTGAGACAGCTGGTCATTTTCCGGGGAGACCAGGTGGCTCTCTTTCAGGATCTCTCCGCCATCACCTTGAAGAAAAGGCGCTCCTTCAAGGTTGCGACTGACTTCCTGAGAAGCAAAGACGTGCCCTACACCTGGGGCCATCCGCTCCGTCTCATCTTCAAATGGAAGGGGTCTCTACACCAGCTTTGTTCTCTCCAGGACACTTGTGCCGTACTAGACATTGACCTACCGGAGGAGGAAACCACGACCGAGACCCCCTCACCCGGACCTACGGATGGCGCGAGTCAGAGGTCCAGGAGCACCTGGCAGACAGTGCGGAGGCGACGATCCCCTAGATCTTTCAAGAGGCCGGACCCTCTCCTCACCGCCCAGGAACGAGAGGCGGCAGTGCAAGAGGTGGCGGACAATACTGCTGCTAAACAGTGAGGGGGTCAGACACAAGGGTTTACCCTCATTAGCCTTTCCTCTCGGGGGGGAAAGGCCGGGGGGCTGAAGGGGTGGCCGCCACCATGTCCCCACTTTCTACGATGAACTACGGACCTGGACTCTGTCCCGATAGGCCCGAGCCTATGGGAGTTGTTTTGGGGGGGGGAGTTCAAGGGGGGGAGGTGGGGAGAGGTTGGGAGTTGAGGGGGGGGGGGGGGGAAGTTGGGGTCGGGGGGGGCGGGGAAGGAGATACCGGATCCCTCCCGGTGTGGTACAATAGAGGCGGCGCAGGCCGACATAGGGACCTGGCAGACCCCAGGCAAGCCGAACATGCTGCGCTACTCACAAGACCCCACAGATGGCTAGCTCCACGCTGAAGATCCTCACCTTAAATGTGAAGGGGGTTAATAACCCTGTTAAGAGCAGGGCTGTCCTGTCCTTCTTGGAAAACTCAGGAGCGGAAATTTGTCTGCTCCAAGAAACTCACGTGCTTTCCAAGGATTGGCACAGGATGCGCTCACGGGCCTTCCCGACCCAGCACTACTCCTCGCTCCTCGAGAAGAAGGTGGGGGTGGCCTTACTGGTGGCACGTCATTTTAGGGGGACAGTAGGGGGCAAGGTGGCTGAAATTAAAGGGAGATTCCTAGCCCACACACTTCACATAGGGGGACTGGAGATGGTTGTAGGCGCTCTCTACGCTCCAAACACCAAGCAAGAACCATTCATTAAGGGGGCGCTGGCAGACGCACTGCAGCCAAACATTAAGGCAATACTAGTGGGCGGAGACACAAACTTAGTGATGGATCCCAACATTGACAGGTCCGGCCACCGACAGGGGTTTGCTGGGGCGATCATGCGGGAGGGGAGCCAATGGCTGTTGGAGGAGGGGTTCGTGGACCTATGGCGCAAACACCACCCCGGGATACACTTTCTACTCCCACGTACACCGCACTTAAGCACGCATCGATCATTTTTTTGGCAGCGCGGACACGTCTCCCCTGATACCTGATAGAAGATGTGGAAGTGCTCCCGGCGGCGTTGTCTGACCACGACGCACTCTTGCTCCACATGCAAGCCCCTAGAGTCACACAGAGGAAAGGTAGATGGCGCCTCAATGATGCACTCCTGCAACATGAGGGGGTGACGCAGCAGCTTCGTGACCGCATCACAGAATATCTGCAAACCAACGGAGGTTTCCCTGACTGCGGTGTGGGGGGCGCTTAAGGCGGTGGTGCGGGGGTAACTGATCTCGGTGGCCGCGGCGGAAGCCAAGGTACGGAAGGAAAAGAGACAATCCTTGTCCGCACAAGCGCTTGAACTCGAGCAAGTACACAGTCGGACCGGGGACCCCAGGATATGGAGACAGCTTAAGACGGTCAGAGCCCAACTCACTAGCCTGGATTTAGATAGGGCGGAATATGCAGCCCTGCGACTGCGCCATACTTACTATGTGGGGGGTGACAAGACAGGGCGCTTACTGGCGAGTTGCCTTAAAGCA
Organism: Lissotriton vulgaris; assembly: GCF_964263255.1. Classification (NCBI taxonomy): domain Eukaryota; kingdom Metazoa; phylum Chordata; class Amphibia; order Caudata; family Salamandridae; genus Lissotriton; species Lissotriton vulgaris. The sequence goes on along the minus strand of NC_141685.1, from coordinate 1,954,281,093 downwards.
GGGGTACTCAAAGTACGGCCCGCGGGCCAGTGGCGGTCCGCCTGGCCTTCCTTGGCGGCCCGCGGACCTTCTTTCCATTATACCAACGTTTTTCCCAGGAAGTTAGTAAACCGAAAAGATGGCCAGAACATACGTAGTGAATACGTATACAATACCTATTCACTACACTACTTGCTCCTGCGGCCATCGTCTCTGCCTACTGCTTGTCTCTAATTGGCCTGCCTCTGTGACGTCACATACGGCACCCGGCCGGCACGAACCACAGGTCCTTTAAAAGTCAGCTGTAACTAGCGCTTTTACAGCTGACTTTTAAAGGACTTTTCGGAAGCTTCCTGGATCCATGGTGACGACGTCCTTGCAGCCCCGGAGAATCTTTGCAGCAGCCTTTCTTGTCGGAGAATATTCAGTTCCTTTACTGGCAGGTACGTGTTCTGATTCTTGCCGCCCGCCATGCTTCTGACCCCCTCCTCGGTCCCCTTGTTTCCGGCTCCCCACCCACACCCACTATCATTAGCGGTGTTAGGAAAACAAATTGTGAGCATGGGGGGTGTCTGTTTTGAGGCACAAGCCAGCCCTCGCCTGTGTGAAAGGTCTTTCTACGGAGGTCGCAATGGCCTGGCTCGTGCCTCAAAACAGACACCTCCATGCTCACAATTTGTCTTCCTAACCTGCAGGTACGTGTCCTGAGTCTTGCCGCCCGCCATGCGTCTAACCCCGCATCTTCTGTGACCCCGCATATTCCTTGTTTCCTTCCTCGGTCCCCTTGTTTCCACCTCCCCACCCACACCCATTTTCATTAGCGGTGTTTTGAAAACAAATTGTGAGCATGGAGGCGTCTCCCACCTCACGGGGATGCCGAGGTAAACACCGCAGCCACCGAGACAATGCACACTCATTCCAGCCGGTGTTAATAGCTTCGTCAAAGTTTTTATTCTTATTTCATTGTTTTGCTTCTCAATTGAACTGAGAGCAAATAAGAGTGCATCAGGAAAAAAACGACTGGCGATTTTCGGCCAGAGGCCTTCGTTCGACACATAGAATGTAAAGTGCAGAGTGTATTAAAAGGGGCTTAACCAACCCCTCCCTCCACCATCCAAGAATTGTTTTTAACTTTTTATGGCTTTTTTGTTAGAGTGGTGATAGGGCAGGATGGGCAGTTGTTCCTATTCTGCAAACGCTTCTGTAAATCGTGAGTTTTTCATTTGGGTAGATAAAAATGTCAGTGTAGTATCTGCTAAAATAAATACGTATTAATTATTTTACATACTGAATATTCATGGCATTGCACTGTTCAAATAGTTGTAAATGAATCTCTTTTGCCCCTTAATCCTGAGTCGGTACCAAAGTCTGTTCTTACAAGATTGTCGTTCTTCTCCGTCAAAGTCCTTTTGAAGTTGAGGTGGAGCTGTCACCCCTGGCAACTCAGCTGATTTGATGCTTTTTTTTGTTACAAACTTTTCTCTGCAAGGTCCTAGGATTCCTCTTCAATCCATTTTTAAATAACTCTGTGTCCCTGCCCTGTACTCAAATTTCTTTCAGGAATGTAGATGTATCTTTTATTCTCTCATTACCTAGGATGGGTTCCAAATGGTCTGATAAAGGTAAGCCCAAACAAGTGTTGCTTTGTGGGCGTTTTAGCTCTCTTTAGCAGGCTATACCTATTTTTAGGTAGCGCTGCTAGTTCTCATTGGTCACCTGGCCCCTAGAACCGTCTTTGCCGGCATGGGAAAGCAGCAAGCTCGAAGGATTGTCACCTCGGAGTGGTCTTGCACAGAAAGGCTAATCCCTGGCTGGCCTTCCCCAAAAAATAAAAAGGGCGTGGGCACAGCATTTTGGATGGCTCCCTAGATAAATAAGTGAGGGAGTGGCTCATGTTACACCTTCTGTAAACAATGCAGTCTGTTAAAGTCTCCCCCCTCTTTTCCTCTCTCCATATCCCTCCCTCTCTCACACCTCTCTCCATATCCCTCCCTCTCACACCTCTCTCCCCTCTCTCCTCTCTCCATATCCCTCCCTCTCACACCTCTCTCCTCTCTCCATATCCCTCCCTCTCTCACACCTCTCTCTCTCCCCTCTCTCCATATCCCTCCCTCGCACACCTCTCTCCCCTCTCTCCTCTCTCCATATCCCTCCCTCTCACACCTCTCTCCTCTCTCCATATCCCTCCCTCTCTCACACCTCTCTCTCTCCCCTCTCTCCATATCCCTCCCTCTCACCTCTCTCTCCCCTCTCTCCTCTCTCCATATCCCTCCCTCTCACACCTCTCTCCTCTCTCCATATCCCTCCCTCTCTCACACCTCTCTCTCCCCTCTCTCCATATCCCTCCCTCTCACACCTCTCTCCCCTCTCTCCTCTCTCCATATCCCTCCCTCTCACACCTCTCTCCCCCTCTCTCCTCTCTCCATATCCCTCCCTCTCTCACACCTCTCTCTCCCCCTCTCTCCTCTCTCCATATCCCTCCCTCTCACACCTCTCTCCTCTCTCCATATCCCTCCCTCTCTCACACCTCTCTCTCTCCCCTCTCTCCATATCCCTCCCTCTCACACCTCTCTCCCCTCTCTCCTCTCTCCATATCCCTCCCTCTCACACCTCTCTCCCCTCTCTCCTCTCTCCATATCCCTCCCTCTCACACCACTCTCTATCTCCTCTCTCCTCTCTCCATATCCCCCCTCTCTCACACCCTCTATCTCTCTCTCCTCTCTCCATATCCCTCCCTCTCTCACACCTCTCTCTATCCCTCTCTCCTCTCTCCATATCCCTCCCTCTCACACCTCTCTCCCCTCTCTCCTCTCTCCATATCCCTCCCTCTCACACCTCTCTCCTCTCTCCATATCCCCCCCTCTCACACACCTCTCTCTCTCCCCTCTCTCCATATCCCTCCCTCACACACCTCTCTCCCCTCTCTCTCCTCTCTCCATATCCCTCCCTCTCACACCTCTCTCCTCTCTCCATATCCCTCCCCTCTCTCACACCTCTCTCTCTCCCCCTCTCTCCATATCCCTCCCTCTCACCTCTCTCTTCCCTCTCTCCTCTCTCCATATCCCTCCCTCTCACACCTCTCTCCTCTCTCCATATCCCTCCCTCTCTCACACCTCTCTCTCTCCGCTCTCTCCATATCCCTCCCTCTCACACCCTCTCTCCCCTCTCTCCTCTCTCCATATCCCTCCCCTCTCTCACACCTCTCTCTATCCCCTCTCTCCTCTCTCCATATCCCTCCCTCTCACACCTCTCTCCTCTCTCCATATCCCCCCTCTCTCCTCTCTCCATATCCCTCCCTCTCACACCTCTCTCCTCTCTCCATATCCCTCCCCTCTCTCACACCTCTCTCTCTCCCCTCTCTCCATATCCCTCCCTCTCACACCTCTCTCCCCTCTCTCCTCTCTCCATATCCCTCCCTCTCACACCTCTCTCCTCTCTCCATATCCCTCCCTCTCTCACACCTCTCTCTCTCCCCTCTCTCCATATCCCTCCCTCTCACACCTCTCCCCTCTCCTCTCTCCATATCCCTCCCTCTCACACCTCTCTCTCCCCTCTCTCCATATCCCTCCCTCTCACACCTCTCTCTCCCCTCTCTCCATATCCCTTCCTCTCTCACACCTCTCTCTCTCCCCCTCTCTCCATATCCCTCCCTCTCACACTCCTCTCTCTCCCTCTCTCCATATCCCTCCCTCTCACACCTCTCTCCCCTCTCTCCTCTCTCCATATCCCTCCCTCTCTCACACCTCTCTCTCCCCTCTCTCCTCTCTCTCCATATCCCTCCCTCTCTCACACCTCTCTCCCCCTCTCTCCTCTCTCCATATCCCTCCCTCTCTCCATATCCCTCCCTCTCTCACACCTCTCTTCCCTCTCTCCTCTCTCCATATTCCTCCCTCTTCTCACACCTCTCTCCCCCTCTCTCCATATCCCTCCCTCTCACACCTCTCTTCCCTCTCTCCTCACCAAATCCCTTCCTCTCTCACACCTTTCTCACCCCCCTCTCTCCTCTCTCCATATCCCTCCCTCTCTCTCTCTCTCTCTCCATATCCCTCCTTCTCACACCTCTCTCCCCCTCTCTCCTCTCTTCATATCCCTCCCCTCTCTCTCTCTCTCTCCATATCCCTCTCTCTCTCCTCTCTCCTCTCTCCTCCTCTCATATCCCTCCCTCTCCCCCCCCTCCCCCCTCTCTCTCCCCCCATCTCTCCTCTCTCCATATCTCTCACACTGTGCACACGGGGTCTGGTGGCTCAGTGGACTAATGCGTCCACTGCAGGTGCCTGTGTTCTAGCTCATGGTCACAGGTTCAAATCCCGGCAGGTCCTGCCTTTCATCCATCTGAGGTCGATAAAATGAGTTGGGTAGCAATAAACATCTGTTATTCAGCACTAAGATACCTATGGATGAACGTGCGCTGGTATATACATGTGTGTGTGCATGCCATTTATTTCAAATCCCTATTGAGTGACACATTTCCTGCATAAACCACTGGCTTTAGGAAAGCTTCCTGTTTTTCATTTGCAGGCTTACCCATTACTTTGCTATTCAATCCCACTTAAGATTGCCCTTGTCTGCTAATAAAAAAATATTATAAACATGTGCTGCATGTAGTTACATCTGCTTCGGAAATACAGCATTGTCTTGTAATGTTTTGAAACTGCACCATTTTTTTTTACCCTTCTCTAGCCCCACCCCCAATGACCCCGCCCCCAAATGACCCCGCCCCCACTGGTGCGGCCCTCGGCCACAAACCACACTGTAAATTCGGCCCCCGAGAGAAAGTTTGTGAGTACCCATGCCTTAAAGCTAAGACCCTGCGGGCGAAAGTCCCCTCCGTCCATACCCAAGACGGGAAAGTCGTCCGAGACGATGACCATATAGCAGAAGCCTTCCGCGAGTTCTATGCCTCGCTGTATACGGCGGAACCACTGGACGAGCGGACTTCCGCCGACACTTATCTCCGAGACACGGAGATAACGCCCCTGGATGAACCCACCAGGTCCTCCCTCGAGGCTCCCATCAGAACCGAGGAGGTCATCTCTGCGATTGTGCGTCTCAAGCCTCTGAAAGCCCCGGGCCCGGATGGCTTTTCAGCAAGCTTTTACAAGGCCTTCTGCCCCCAGGTCGCACCGGTATTAACCAGGCTTTTCAACTCTTTCCAGGGTAGAGGCTCCATCCCGCAAGACATGCTGGACGCTGACATTGTGGTTATTCCCAAGCCGGGCAAGGATCCGTCCCACTGCAAAGCATATAGGCCCATCTCCCTACTTAACCTCGACCTCAAATTATTCACAAGCGTGCTGACAGCCAGATTAGGCCTGTGCCTACCGGGAATCATTGAACCGGACCAAGCGGGATTTATCCCCAACAGGCAGTGTGCGGACAATACCAAGCGCCTGCTTCATGTCATTGATAAAGCTCACTACAATGACTCCGACGCGGTCCTACTGTCAGTAGATGCCGAAAAGGCGTTCGACAGGGAGGACTGGGGATATCTGGACGCCGTCCTGGTGCGCTATGGGTTCGGAGACCAGTTCCGCACATGGGTCGCTAGCTGCTATGCCGCCCCGCAAGCCAGGATCACAGTTAATGGGGTGCGCTCAAGACCTTTAGACATCCGTAGAGGAACCAGGCAGGGGTGTCCTCTTTCACCCCTGCTATTCGCTCTGTATATCGAACCATTGGCCCAACGGATCCGAGACAACGGGTCCATTACAGGCGTCCGATTTGGCGGAGAACAGCAGACCATAAGTCTGTACGCAGATGACATCCTGGTGGCCCTGGAGAACTCCTCAACGTCGGTACCGGCTTTCCTTTCGGAGATAGAGAGCTTCGGGAATGTGTCGGGGTTCAAGATGAACATGGAGAAATCCCTAATCCTGCCTCTTGGTCGGAACGCAAAAGTGGCGCGGCGCTGCCACCAGAACTATGGGGACCTTCAAGTTCAGATGTCCATACCCTACTTGGGCATCTCCCTAACCCCGAGCACAGCCCAGACAGTCGAGGGGAACTATACGGCTCTACTGGCCGCCCTAAAAGGGGACCTGGCAAGATGGCGTTGTCAACCGCTCTCCTGGTTAGGAAGGGTGGCAGCGATAAAAATGACCCTGCTACCAAAGGTCTTGTACTTGTTCCAGACCATCCCGGTGACACCCCCGATTGGAGTGCTCAAACAATTGTAAGACTCCATCACACATTTTGTGTGGGCTGGTAAGCACCCGCGCCTACGCAGGGACCTGAACACGCGGACCACAGCGGAAGGCGGACTCGGGGTCCCTGACTTATTGCGCTACTTCCACGCGTCTCAACTTCGCTACCTCCTAGAATGGAGCAGGCCCGAATCGGAAAAGCGATGGTTGTTTCAAGACTGAGCTATGGGTCAGATGTCCCTCTGGAAAGTCCCATTCCTAAGACGGAAAGATAGGCCCTCATACCTCAGGAAATCACCTATTACGAGGGCGGTAATGCAGGTATGGGACAAGGTAGCGGTTCCGAAGGACCTTACCACATTCCCGTCCCCGATATCCCCACTGTTTGACAACCCAGCATTCCCTCCGGGACTGGCCCCGGGGACGTTCTCGCAGTGGCGGGAGTCAGAATGCAAAGCTGCCGGCGACCGCTTCGACCCCGCGGGCTTCATGCAGATATGTACTTTGCAAGACTGCTGTACACTCCCACAGATCCAACGCTTCCAATATTTCCAGATCAGACACTGGCTCACGGAGAAAGATGTGCTACCTCACGTGAGCAGACCCCTCACAGACTATGAAAAATGGCTCCACACGAAAAAACACCGACAGACACGCAATCACTGACCTCTACAAGATGCTCAGCCCACCTCCCCCTGCTGCGCGTTCGGCGGGGCAGAATAGATGGGAACACGAACTAGGATGCTCCTTCACAGATAAGGAACGACAAGACATTTACTACAGGGCCCATCACACCGCCCGTAATGTAGCCAGTAAAGAGGCAGCGGTGAAAATAGCTTACTATTGGCACCTTACACCAGCGCGGCTTCATCGAGGTAACCCACGCAGAGACCCTAAGTGCCGGAGGGGATGCGGCCAACTGGGGACACTCACTCACATCCTGTGGGAGTGCACTGAGGTTCAGGGGTATTGGGAGGAGGTGCTCAAGAGCTTCGACACACACTTTGACACTGAAATCCCCTGGTTCCCGGCATACACGCTCCTTGGCCTTCCTAACGCCATCACATTTCCTCTCAAATCGATCAGGGGGAAACAGATGGGACTAGCAATGGGGGCAGCCACCCAACACATCCTATCTCTCTGGGGCACCCCTAGGAAACCTACCCACACGGGTTGGCTCCATCGCCTGTGGTATATCATGGGAATGGAGAAGATACAGGCCTCCCTTACCCAAACAAGGGACACATTTCTCGATACATGGCAACCCCTCGTCTCTCTCCTGTCGGAGGAATTCAATGAAATCACCTGCCCCAGATATCTCAGGGTGCTTCGGCTTCCAGACGACTTCCGGGGGGAACCTCGATCACCCAACTGAAGGCCGCCTATCCTGCAAGCCTCGTGAGAACTGATATCACTGCAAATACCACACCGGGGAAGGGGAAACGTGGGTGGGAAGCGGGCGGGAGCGGGGAGGGGGGGATGGTTGGGTGTTCATGGGACCGAATCAAAGCTTTATTTCGCTTGCGGGGCCTTCTCAGCACTCAAGGACACACTCTACACAGCACCAATGGACCCGCCACTTGGGAAGAGCGGGTTGGCTGTTCCTTGCAGGGCGGTCGCATGCACGCCCGTGTTGTTGTGTCCTATGTCTGTTTTGTTGAAACTTCAATAAAAGATTTAAACCAAAAAGGTGGGCCATTGCACCACATTGTCCCTGCTAAGATGTTTGGCTGTGCATTCTTTGCCTACCTCATAATGTACATGTGTTTTTACACGTTTTTGCTAAGAGCACATTGCTCCTGATGTCAGATTATGGTCCCAGCCCATAACATTACCAATCAGTTCCCAATAAAAACAGCCTGTTTTTGATGAAGATGATTTGCATTGCCTGTTTGTTTCTGTGCATAGGGCCAAAGACTGTTGGTACTGCTGCGGGCTTTCCTGCTCATTTTCTTTTGTTCTCTTGAAACAATCTTCTCCTTTGGTTCTCCAAGTTTGGATGACCACTACATGGGATCTCCCAGACATCATTGTACTGAATCAGAAAAATAGTTGAAACCTAAGATTAGTAAATTTTTCTTCCACAGGAGCCCTGACTGGGAGATTTGTTTCTTGCAGAACATATTGCCAGGAAAATTAGTGTAAAACTATTGGCAGTTTTTTAGTTGATACAGATCACTCCAGGGGGCTATGACAGAGAATCACTTCCTGATATAAGTAGGCAATTGAACTATGACCCAGTGCTGCTTGGAATTCGATGGCAGCCTGATGGGCTGAAAACACAAGAAGTGGGTTGCCACCTTACCTCTCTTATTACTATTACTAGTTTGCTAAATCAATAGTAGCCCATTTTCTGGGAATAGACAAATTCTGAAAAACATGAGCATTCACTCCTACTTTAATTCAGAAGATGGTGGTTCTGCCCACTTGGCTACAAACCATTTGTGTCTGCACCCAGCAGAGAAAAACAATAATGCTGTGGAGGAATTGTTCTAGCCCCTAAGTTCTTGTGTTGTGTTGGTTGGAATGCTGTGCCCACGTAGTGCAAGGTCAGGATTTTTATTGCTGCAGGTTCTAAGATGTCTTTATTACATTGGTGTTTTGTTGATTTTGTATAGCGATTTCCCACAATTTGTTGTCCACTTGTCACCGTGTAATCACTTCAGCACTTAGCACTTTTTGGCATCATAACTTCATAAAATTAACATGTTTTATTTAATGTCACTAATAGATTATATTCTATTTCAAGAAATTGTTGTGGCTTTTAATGTTTCCTGTTACTACATATGCGTAACCTAATTGATACCAAGCGTTTTGAATAGCTTAGCATCAATTAAGTTATACAGATGCTACCCAATCTTTTTTTTTCAACCAGTTTTGGGATTTTCTAGTTTACTGTAAAATCTATACAAAGAAGGATATGATGTGACTGACGATCAGTGAGAACATTGAACCAAGTAGCATCTTCTGCCTTTCACAAATTGCGCCTAATAAGGAAAATCATCCCCTTCCTTCCTGAAAGTGCCAGGAAAACTTTGGTAAGCTCTCTGGTGCTGTCCACCGTGGATTATTTTAATGGTCTTTTTGCTGATGCCCAGGTTAGAGTATTCAGCAAAATGCAAACAATACAAAATGCGGCAGCAAGACTACTTGCCGGAATTCCCAAACATAAGTCCGCCAGAGATACCATCAGAAGACTTCACTGGCTTCCAATTAGAAGTAGGGTTAAGTTTAAAACTCTCTGCATTGTATACAAGGCATTGCATTATCAGGGACCTCAGTTCCTCAAGGATCAGCTGATTCCTTACCGTCCCCTCAGGGGACTGCGATCCTCCACCCTTAACGACTTAGTGGTGCTCCGTACTAGGACTGTCTCCTGGGGAGACCGTCGATTCTTGGTTTCGGCCCCAAAGCTGTGGAATACCCTACCTCAGTCAATCCGGACCTGTACCTCCCTCTGGTCCTTTCGTAAACATCTTAAAACGTGGCTGTTTAACCAGTAATGTTGTAGTGTAGTTCCTATTTTCCCAATAGGCCCTGCGCATTGGAATAACAAACAGTAGTATCGACGTAGAAGTGCGGATCTTCCAGGCCTTTACTGACTATGCTAAACTTAATTGGGTTTGTTACCAACTAGCTCAGAGGTCACTGGAAACTTTCTTGACTGAATAGGAAGTGATCAGCTTCCCTGGTACAGACAAGAAGGGATTCAGTTTTCCAACAACCGTGCAACATGACAACTTTGCTCCTCAGATCAAGAGTCAATCTCTAGGGTCGTGTGAAACAATAGACAGTTATTTTACTCAGTCAGTGATTGTGCAGTTTACTTTCACAATATGTAGATGTGGGCTGGTGGGGGTAGCAGACCGGAATAACAGGCGTGGAGGCCGTATGTAGTGGGCTATTTCGTAGCCGGTGTTTATTACTGTACAAAGGTGCAATGGTATGATACAGGGAAGTAGAGAGTTCCAAAAGAATTGCGGGTTCCGGGTCCGAGGTAGGGAGTCGTCCGGGTATGGTCTTCCAGGGACAGCTGTTGGTCTTGACGGTAGTCGGGCCGATCCTCGAGGTGTCAATAGGCTCAGCTCCCGGACGGTGGTTCCTCGGAGGGGGGGAAAAGGAGAGAGAAAATAGGGCCGTTAGCTCTGTCGGTGGATCTAAGGACAAGATCCTGTTCCTTCACCGGAGTGTTGGGGCTAGAACGACTGTGAGGAAAGGGACGGGAAGGTAAGAGGGGTGGAGATATAGCGCGGACAGGGAATAGGGTGACGTTGGTGTCGGGACGTGCAAGGGTATTTATCTACAGTCGTGATAGTGCCACTCTCACACGTATATACAATCTATACACAGTGCACGGTGAATCGTGAGGAGGGAACTATTTTATACACGGGGATATGTACAGACTACTTATTTACACACTCTCGTAACGCCTAATATTTACACACCCACGGAACTGGTACTCACTTGGCCCGCCGCAACTCCGTCCTTGAGTTGCGGCCGCTCTCCAGCGTCCTCCTCTGGACTCCACCAGTCCTCCGTCCAGACCTCGTCTCCTGGTTCCGGATCGTCTCTCTTCTCCGGGGGTTCTTCGCACGCCGTCTCCTGCCACGAGTCTTCCTGCTTGAACGCTGTGTTGTTGGTTCTTCCGGCTTTTCTGTGATCCGCCTCCGGAAAGGGGGAGGGACTTCCGGGGTCGCGGGGATGTACTTCCGCTGTGTCCCGCGCTGGTACTGGTTCCTGCAGGGAAAGAGAAAGGGGTGGAGTCCGGGTTGTTTTGGTAGTCCGGGCAACAGGGGATTGTGGTGGTGATCGAGAGGGGTGACGTGATATCCGTGCTGAAGAGGCCGTGCTCCCATCCCATCCCCTTCCCCTAGCTGTCTTTCTTGATCGGGTAATTTGGCAAGGATATCGAGAAAGATAGTCAGCGTTGGCTTGATCCGCGCCCTTCCTGTGGAGAGTCTTGAACCTGAAGGGTTGCAGGGAAAGGAATCAACGAAGGACTCTTTCGTTGTGTCCCTTGTTACGGGCCATCCATTCCAGTGGGGCATGGTCCGTGTACAGTACGAATTCTCTACCTTCAAGATAGTAGCGGAGACTGTCTACCGCCCATTTGATGGCGAGGGCCTCCTTCTCAACTACAGCATAGTTTCTCTCCCGGGGAAACAGTTTTCTACTTAAGAAAAGGATGGGCCGTTCGTCTCCATTGTGATCTTTCTGAGAGAGAACTGCTCCCAGCCCCTGCTCGGAGGCGTCAGTCTGGAGTATAAAGGGTTTTGAATAGTCTGGACTGATGAGAACGGGACTGGATAGTAGGATGTCTTTCAATCGGTGGAAGGCATCCAACAAGGAGGGGTGTGGTTGTCTCAGCGCTTCTTCGGTTTTTACGGTTTTCTTTAACAGGTCTGTGAGGGGAGCTGCTATCTGAGAAAACCGGGGGATAAAGGGCCTGTAATACCCTAAAAGGCCTAGGAAGGCTCGTAGCTCTTTTTGGGTCTGGGGAAAAGAAATGGCGTGGATAGCGGCAATTTTGTTGTTTTGAGGGCGGATCAGCCCTTCCCCCAACAGGAAACCCAAATATTTCACCGTCTGAGCAGCCAAGGTGGTTTTCAAGGGATTGATCGTGAACCCATAAGACCCCAGAGTGTGTATTACTTTACTTAGGTGACATAAGTGCTGGTCCCAGTCATCACTATAGATGATAATGTCATCCAGATAGGCCCCGGCGTAAGAAACATGGGGCCGTAATACCAAATTCATGGCCCGCTGAAAGGTGGCTGGAGCCCCGTGGAGCCCAAAGGGCATCACCGTAAATTGGTATAGGCCTTCGGGGGTGGAGAAGGCCGTCTTCTTCTTGTCGGCAGGACGTAAGGGGATCTGCCAATAACCTTTACAAAGGTCTAGCGTGCTGATGAATTTGGCTCTACCGATACGCTCGATCATTTCATCAACCCGGGGTAGAGGGTATGTATCGAAGGAGATCTTGTTGATTTCTCGGAAATCGATACAAAAACGGACCGACCCGTCTGGTTTGGGGACTAATACTATCGGCGAGTTCCAATCGCTACTGGAAGGCTCGATGATCCCCATGTGGAGCATCTGGGCTACCTCGTCTCTGATAATGGGTCTACGAGCCTCCGGTAGCCGGTAAGGCCGCTGACGGACCGTTTTCCCTGGTTCCGTGATGATGGCATGTTCGACTACTGAGGTGAGGCCAGGAGAGGAGGAGAATACCTGCTCTAAGGGTTGAAGGGTGGACCTAAGTTCCTGTTTCCGTTGATCCCCGAGTTCTGAGTCTATACAGACCTCATAGGGAAGTTCCGGTTCTGGACAGTTGTTCAGGAGGACAGGACGGGGTCCTACCCACTCCTTTAATAGATTCACATGGAAGATTTGTGTGGTTCGACGGACAGGGTCGAGCTCGATTTCATAGGTCACGGGAGTGACCTGTCTCAGAATCGGAAAGGGACCTTGCCATTGCCCTAACAGTTTGTGGTCGGAAGAGGGCATTAAGAGGAGGACCAATTGGCCAGGAAGAAAGGAACGAGGTTTGGTACCCTTGTCATATTGTTTCTTTTGTTTAGCTTGGGCTGCTACCAGATTCTGGCGTACAATGTCCCTTATTTGCCCCAGGTGGGTTCTGAGGTTTTGTACGTACTCCGGCAGAGGTCGGGTTCGGTTGGGTTCTGCCTCCCACGCCTCTTTGGCCATATCTAGTAGGGTCCGAGGGGGGTCTACCATACAGAAGTTCATAAGGGGAAAACCCCGTGCTGCTTTGGACCTTACAGCGGATGGCAAAGAGGGCTAGCGGTAGCATTTCCTCCCACCTCTTACTCTCCAAGGCCAAGAGTTTCTTCAGGGTAGTTTTCAGGGTGGCGTTATACCGCTCCACCAGACCATCCGTTTGGGGGTGGTATGCGGATGTTCTGATTTGTTTCACACCTAGTTGGGAGCATACCTGTTTCATGAGGGAGGATACAAAGGGAGTTCCCTGGTCAGTCAGGATTTCTCTGGGAAAGCCTACCCGAGAAAAGATGGATATTAGAGCTTTAGCAATATTCTGACTGGTAGGCTGGCGGAGAGGTATGGCTTCAGGGAAGCGGGTGGCGTAATCCACTAGGACTAACGCATACCGACAACCGCTTCGGGATGGGAGCATAGGACCTATAATATCCATCCCTACCCTACTGAAGGGGATGTCTATCAAAGGAAGGGGTTGTAGAGGGACTCTAGGAGGGCGATACCGGCTGTTCTTCTGGCAAATGGGGCAGGCCCTACAGTACTGTTTGACTTGCTGGTGGATGCCTGGCCAGTAGAACTTTTCTAGGATAGCCTGACTCGTCTTTTCGTCACTGAAATGACCCCCAAGTAGATGGCTATGAGCCAGAAACAATACTTTTTCGCGGAAGGGTCCTGGAACTATTAACTGGGACGGTTGTTGGGGTCCTCCTTTTCTGTATAAGAGACCGTCCTTTTTATAAAAGTGGGGACCTACATGTAGTGGATCTTCGTGGTCCAGGGCCCTTCCCCAGGCTTCTTGTAGAATAGGGTCTTCCTGCTGAGCAGCCCGAAATTCTTGGTCGACTTCCCAGGGATGTTCTTCTACTCTTACTGGGAAAGCTGTAGAGTAGTTCCTTTTTTCCTTTTTCTTTTGGGTTTTAGTCTTGGTCATCCGAATGGGGTCTGTTCCGACTACTGGAGAGCTGTCGGGAAAAGGAGCTTCAGACCACCACTTCTCTAAGCTGGTGGTGGTGTCCTGGAGAAGGCGAGGAAGACCAGGGTAATCGCTGCCCAAGATAACCAGTTCCGGCAGGGAAGGAACAAGTCCGACATTCAGGGTACTTCCAGGATCCAGGGAGTGTTGTACTTTAACCTCGGCCGTAGGGTAAACCTTTGTGTCCCCGTGCACACACTGAATGGCCACTGTACCGGTTATGGGTCCGATCGGGTGGGGTATCTCTTGAGGTCTGAGCACACTCTGTCTACATCCAGTGTCTGCAAGGGCAGACACCTGATGTCCATCAATTCGTACAGGGCGATGGAAAGCGGGAGGAGACGGGCCAGAGGACAGACACACATAGTTTCGGGCCATTCCCACCTCCATCGGCTCTTCTTTTTGAGGACAAACCCGAGCAATGTGCCCGTAACCTCCACAATGGTAGCACTGGGGACCAGGCGGTGGGGGTCTGGACATCACTGGATAAGGGAACAACGGGGGAGGCTCAGGTTTCTTGGCTAGAAATGGACGGGGTCCTCGAGGTTGGCCATGGGGCTGAGTTCGGTGACCATGATCTTCCTTAGGTTTCTGCAAGTCCTGGGCGCGACTGTACGCGCTGGCAATTTCAATGGCATTCTCTAGGGTCAGACGGGCGTGCTGACGGACCCACTTTTGAGTGGCAGGATGGAGGGAAGCCAGGAACTGCTCCAAATAAATTTTTGAAAGTATTTCCTCTTTAGTAGCGGTCGCGGACTTCAACCACCGGTCAGCCAGATCTTTAATCCGGAAGGAGAGGGCTCTTGGTGTTTCCTGTGGTCCCTCTTTTGCTTGGCGGAGCCGTACCCGATAGGTCTCATCATCGATACCCAACCTTTCAAGGATACAGGTCTTGATGTCGGCATAGGGGGTCAGTCCCTGTACATTAGCCTGTTGGAAGGCTGCCTGCAGTTCACCAGTCAGTAACGGACCCAGGTAATGACCCCAGCGGTCGGCTGGCCAGGCAGCGGCTAGGGCCAGCCGTTCGAAATTAGTAAAAAAGAAATCCGGGTCTTCGCCCGGTACATATTTCTGGAGAACCACTGAAGGAAGTGACGCGGTGGGTCGTTGTTGGCCTAAGACATCTGTGAGCTTCCCCAGAGCCTGGTCCTGAGCGGTTCCCTGCCCCTTCAAGACATCGTGCAATTGCCCACGGTCTTCTTCGGCCGTCTTCAAGAAGAGCTCCATCATCTTCCCGAGTTGTTCTTGGGAATCTGCTAGCTTTTGCACCGCGGCCTCCATGCTTCCGGTATATCCCACTTCTGACACCACTTGTGGGCTGGTGGGGGTAGCAGACCGGAATAACAGGCGTGGAGGCCGTATGTAGTGGGCTATTTCGTAGCCGGTGTTTATTACTGTACAAAGGTGCAATGGTATGATACAGGGAAGTAGAGAGTTCCAAAAGAATTGCGGGTTCCGGGTCCGAGGTAGGGAGTCGTCCGGGTATGGTCTTCCAGGGACAGCTGTTGGTCTTGACGGTAGTCGGGCCGATCCTCGAGGTGTCAATAGGCTCAGCTCCCGGACGGTGGTTCCTCGGAGGGGGGGAAAAGGAGAGAGAAAATAGGGCCGTTAGCTCTGTCGGTGGATCTAAGGACAAGATCCTGTTCCTTCACCGGAGTGTTGGGGCTAGAACGACTGTGAGGAAAGGGACGGGAAGGTAAGAGGGGTGGAGATATAGCGCGGACAGGGAATAGGGTGACGTTGGTGTCGGGACGTGCAAGGGTATTTATCTACAGTCGTGATAGTGCCACTCTCACACGTATATACAATCTATACACAGTGCACGGTGAATCGTGAGGAGGGAACTATTTTATACACGGGGATATGTACAGACTACTTATTTACACACTCTCGTAACGCCTAATATTTACACACCCACTGAACTGGTACTCACTTGGCCCGCCGCAACTCCGTCCTTGAGTTGCGGCCGCTCTCCAGCGTCCTCCTCTGGACTCCACCAGTCCTCCGTCCAGACCTCGTCTCCTGGTTCCGGATCGTCTCTCTTCTCCGGGGGTTCTTCGCACGCCGTCTCCTGCCACGAGTCTTCCTGCTTGAACGCTGTGTTGTTGGTTCTTCCGGCTTTTCTGTGATCCGCCTCCGGAAAGGGGGAGGGACTTCCGGGGTCGCGGGGATGTACTTCCGCTGTGTCCCGCGTTGGTACTGGTTCCTGCAGGGAAAGAGAAAGGGGTGGAGTCCGGGTTGTTTTGGTAGTCCGGGCAACAGGGGATTGTGGTGGTGATCGAGAGGGGTGACGTGATATCCGTGCTGAAGAGGCCGTGCTCCCATCACAGTAGAGAATAGAGAGACGGGCGTTTTCAATAAAAGGTAACATTTATTGAACAGTCTTTCTTCTCGTACAAGAGAAATGAATTGCCACAATTGCAAGACTTGTTATTATAAAAAGTACGTACAGTAAGATGAGTATTGCGAAATAATACTGTAAAAGCATTGATATGGTTTCTTAGCCATACAATGGTTTAAAATGAATAAAACATATATACATTCATATATACATTAGGCTAAAATACTCAACTGGTGCTTCTAACTACGCCTACCCCAGTGTACCTGACCTAAGCCTAATACTTGGGAGGGGAGTAAGTAAGTAGCTTTAAGTTAAGTTGGTTTTGCCAAGGTTTGCTTCAAGAATTCTCTCTAAGGGTTTAGTCAACACCATACCTCTGAATAGATTGATGGAGGTCTGGTATCTCCTTCAGGGGGTCGATATCCCAGTCACCCGCAAGGGTAGCCTGGAAACGCCGGAGCTGGATTTCTCTGCAGGAGAAAAGACAGCGTCTCTCTCAGCGCGTCGAGGAGGAGGTGGAGGGGCAGCGTCCGCGGGCAGCTTGCATCTGCTGGGCTCTTTGCAGGGGGACGGCTGTTCAGCTCCTAAGTTCACCACACCATTGTTCGCTCGTTAGCAGCGATAGCAGTAGCGATAGCAGCTATGGTATCATCAGCATAACAGCAGCTTCGTCAGCAGCGATGGCATTGAGGCAGCTAGCAGCCTTTGCTTAAGGCAACGTTGGTAATATTTATACTTGAAAGGTGCCTTGTTTGAATTAAGTTTTTGGACATAAGACGTCAATAAAGATGTCACTAGGAAGTGATCGTCTATCAGTGCTCATTAGAGTTCTATTACTAATCAAAACATAGCAAGCGGGGTTTTCCAGGTTGCTGAGTTTTTATCTTGTTGAAGAACTCGTAGTGTTAATCTAGGAATCTTAGATAGTAACTTCTGCTATGTCATTGCACTAATTGGCTGCAAAGGAAGTGGCAGAGAAAGCAATTCTGAAATGTGGCTCTGTTCGTGTGAGGCCAGAGACGAGTTTCTGAATATTGCATTTGATCAGTTATGCCAATATAGGGAATAAATGGATTTATAGCCGTATAGGGGCATAAGGTCACAGTATCGATCAGGGTCCTAGATTAGAACGCTACACCCACTCCACAAATTCATGTCCATCAAATTACTAAAACTAGAGCAATAAGATGCATGTGTAACATTGCCCACCCCAAAATACATATATGCATTTGAAATAGGCGTATTTGTAATACGTGAAAATTTAGGTACTGTACGTTTTTGAAGCATAGAAATCATTCAAAATTATAGCAAATGGAATAAATGAACGATTTTGCAAAAAGAATTACACATGAAAATATCTCTGAATACAGAAAGGAAGGGCGAGATAATTTCATCACATATAAATGCATTGCAGTAAAATGTGCTAGAGGCTGGTGTAAAGTTATTATGTCTCTAGATGTATTTAGAAATAGAAGTAGAAGCTTCTGTTCTCTATGAATAGTTCTACTTTAAGCAAAGAATTTTTCGTGCCAGAAAAAAGGTGAATATTAAAAGTGTTCAATTCAAAAGAATTATTGCTTGAACGGGGAAAATAGAGTTCCAACGCTTTTAGCAGTTTTTGTTGTTCAAAACTGAAGGCCGAATTCAGAGTTCATGGGAACGCTGTGTGTCGGAATGCTTCTCTAAAGTTATTGTTTCTGTTCGGGTGAGAACATCATATTAGACAGGCTCTCAAAGAATTGGTCTACAAAATCAGGTGACAGTTCGACCAAATTCGATAGTGCTGTAACTTGGCAGGTGTGAGAATGATTGCTGTCATCAAAGTTGGGATCAGCAATGCTCACAGAAGGTCGTACCTGGGTGATGTTGCTTTTGTCACTCGCTCCACTGTTACCACCTAGTCGTAGCACAGGAGTCTCAACGAATGCCATCATCAGGATTGGTAGCCGCTGGGGACAACACAATGCGTGAGCCGTTATCGGACTTAGCAAAGTATCGATATCCATTGGTACTGCTGATGGAAGTGAAAGACAGGTGTCCAACACGCACTCATCTCCGCATAGCATACATCGAAGTACAGGTAAGATGCAGGATTGCCATATCGGTCTGAATGAAAGGAACCAGGTCATGTTTAGATCTCTCAGCCTGGCCAATCCAAGGACTCAAGTTATTCTGTCCCGGTAGCGCACTGCTAGGATTGTTTCTTCCATTCCCATAGGAGTCATGTCTGAGCTGTGGCTTGCCATATCGAAGCAGGAGGGTCAAAAATAAAATCCCTGCTACAAGTGCCAAAAATAGGGGTATGCCGCCAAAAACAGAGTGGACAAAATTTGGAACGATTCCCAGAATTGCTTGGAATGGTGTTAGCAGTCCCGTAAAAATAGTCTTAAATATGCCTGGGATGCCTGTGGCACTAGACATGTTAAGGAGTTGGCTCAACATTTCTACGAAATGCACGGGGCAATTTGTTGATAAAAGGTCATGAACCTCCCTAGCTGTCCTTGCAACTAGGAGATCATACATCTCTTTTGATGACGTTATGGGCACTGTTGTCTGCAAAAGCACAGACT
Source organism: Lissotriton vulgaris (assembly GCF_964263255.1). Lineage (NCBI taxonomy): Eukaryota > Metazoa > Chordata > Amphibia > Caudata > Salamandridae > Lissotriton > Lissotriton vulgaris. The sequence goes on along the minus strand of NC_141685.1, from coordinate 1,954,262,349 downwards.
TCATTTTGCTTAAAGTATCAATTCGTATAGAAGAGAAATGCAGACGAGGCCAGATGGGAGTCTCTATGTCTTCAGGGCCGCTCGGGAACAATGCTTGCATACAGCATTTGACCATGGAAGTTACGCTTACGAGATACGCTTTTCCTGGCAAAAGGCCACAACATCTGTGATCCGTTCTTAGAATGTAACTCCCATTCGCGAGTTTCATAAAGAAGGGCTCTATCTGCGTTGCAGGTGTGACAAGCTGGTGGCATGAAAGGTTGTTAGAATTACCTTCACAGGCTCCGTGTAAATTAATACCCTGGCTCAAAAGTATACCGCTTAGTGAACGTTTACAGTTTTCACCACTAAGAAATACATTTTTGTCGCTGTCACTATAGCATGAATGTGTGTATGGTAATTTCCATGCTGACTTAACATAACCTTTACCTAATCGTTCATACTGGCCAGTAGGTATGTATTCAAGGCACTTTTTAAATCGGAAAGTTGTTATCGGAATAGTGATAATTCCGTGTATTATCCATTCAATGACAGGACTTTCTGACATTGTCAATGGTAATCTCTCAAGTTTTTCAATGCTCAGGATTGTATAGTCTGCTCCTTTCTGTGCCATGCGGATTTGTTTATCAGTAAGGTTAAAAATGGAAAACAATGACGTTGTGTTGATTAAACGCCAAGGCACATAGCCTGAACGAAGATTTTGCAGCGCTCCAGCCTAATTGTACAATAGAACGTAATTGTGACTGGCCATGCTGTAACATTAGCAAGTCTCTGTCTATTATATCAAAGGCAGAGGATACAATATTGTCCAACGAATATATTCTGGAGGACAGAGTCATTAACCCATTGTCCACTACAGAAAGTGATTTTTCCAAATTAATACGATCAATTTCTCGTATTTTTTCTGCTGTTTCAATTTGTGTGACTTTCCAAGCCTCGTTGTACGCAGCATAGATGCTGGCCGCTATGAAACGCTTTTGACGCTGTTTGCGTGGTCCCATAGTAAAATCGCGCAAATCAGCACCATCTTTAAGTAAAGACAAGTGTTGCTTGATTTCAGCCAGTGTGGATGATCCTAGCCATTCGAGGCAGAGTTTTCCTACACTGTATGTTGTTACTATCCCTGGATGTTGTCTCTGGGAGTATCTAGGGTCTTGTCTGGTCATTTTTAACCCCTGTGTTTTGTTCAGGAATCTATCTTGACAGTTGTTTGTGTCAGTAGGCCAGATTAACCACTTTTTCCAATCAGGATGTGCTCTGTTAAAATGTAAAATTTTAGTTACGTCTATCTCAATATTTGTTGTTACATTTTCAGGTATCGGTTTTGGAATAGACGGTTTGTTAAGGTCTTTGATCTTAGCTAGGCCAAGACAGGATGTTTGGTGAATTGTCATTTAAAAACATCATTGGTTCTGGTATCATGCAGGTTCTGAATAGTGCTTCTAGGCCTTGTACATGCCAATCTTTCGTACCCCAAATGGTTTTTTGTTTCAATGTTATTTTTCCAATAATCAAAACCAAATGTCATCATTTTTTCATAAAATGCTTCTGAATATATCAATTTAGTGTTTGTCAGCATTGTTTTCAATCCTGTTTTATCTAACAGTTTGTAATAAAACGTTTCTGCATCACTGGTGTTAAACCCTGAGAAGTACTTGAATTTCTCAAAGAATGTTTTAGAACTGCTTTTAGGTGGTGTAGCATAATGTTCCCATTGATTATACTTAAAAACATTTCTAGCCTGTGCAGATTTATGCAAATAATGATCGCCATAATGTGTAAAACAGAACAACTGTTCATAACTAGACGAACCTTGTAAATAATCATGTTCTGTGAATCTAGCTGACATTACTAAATCAGACATCATGTCATTAATACTGTTAAAGTCCCAATCATCAGAGAATGTACTAGGTTTTACAAAGTCACTTAAGGAAACCTTCAGTTGAGGAGGATACTTCAGGATCTCGACCGGACCATAGATCTCATAGTCAGTTTTCTCCCATACTACCCCACCAGGTATTTGAATGGCTGTGACATTTACTGTTGACAGTTCTCTTTTCTTCACGTGGGATGATCTGTGTGGTTTGAGGACTAGGTTGATGTTCTTACTTGCTGTGTCCATTCAATTGTAATAAACTTTCCTAAAATTAAAACTAAAATTAGGAGTATAAATACCCCTGAGATAATCCAATGCTCAATCAATGGTGCACCCAGATATACTTCTTTGATTTGTTGAAAGAGTTCTGTTGCTTCTTCTTTAAAAGTCTTTTTTATTTCTGGCATCACTTCGGGGTTACTTTGATCCTCGGAAAAGTTGTCGAAGTCGATGAAATAACCAGAGGCAGTTCTGTCAATTGTTGGGATTGTTCTTTCAATCTGTCTTTCGGTAGCACTTTCTGATGCCACATTATTGTAGACTGGTGTTTCTTGACGAACTGTTTCAATCTGTGTCTCAAGAGGCACGAGTTCCATGGCATTATTGCATAGTCCTTCTCTGTGCACTGCAGGCTGATCGAATGTGATTAGTCTTTCAGTTTGAACCTCTTGGATTGTTGCAAGTTTGGGTATTCTGTTGTTTCTTGGGAGTCCACTGGGCCTACTGTTGATTATAGGCCACATGCTTGTGGTTTTACCAGGTCGATTAATACAACTCTGTTCTCCTTTTTACCAGCAAGGGGCGGTAGTAATACGGATCTTGTTCCGGTGACTGCCAAGACAGGTACTGCTTTTCTGTAAGAAGGCCCAAATTCCTTCTTCACCGCTATTTTTTTTTCTGACTAGATCCCCAATCTTTGGAATCCAGACAGGCCTTGCTGGGGCTGTTGCTTGTGGTGCCTCGTCAGTGGTAGCTGGCTGTTGCTTTAACTTTATGTTGCTTAAGGATTTTCTTGTTTCATTCAAGTCCTGTAAAACAGCCAAACTATCTTTGATGTCAAAGTCTGTTTTCTTATCTTGTACCACTGATACTTGACTATCTAAGTCCTGAACTCTCATTCTAGTTCCGAACAATAGTTCGTATGGGCTGAAACCTTTTAGAGAATTTCTTGGCAAATTATTAAGACTGATTTGGACACTTATTAGATGTTTGACCCACCCAGCGCCGGAACCTAATACCTTCGGTGTTATAGATCGCTTTATGTCCCGGTTTTTTCTTTCTACCACACTAATCCCTTCGGGGTGTGACGGACAAGAATACCGCAACCCAACTCCTATGCTGGCCATGGCCTCCCTATAAGCTCGAGAGCTAAAAGCAGGACCCTGGTCAGAATGGAACATGGCAATTGCGTATGTGCCGATAAAGATCTTTTATAACCGTTCTGGCGTCAGCCGAGCGCTGGAGGCCACATTATTTAAGTGTGTTTAGCCTTAATGATGTACAATGGGGTGCGTTTCTCTTTTTTGATAGCGCGGATAGATTGCCTGATGCTTTCTATTAGGGCTTCTGACACTACACTGGCCGGTTCTTCACTGCGATCTCTGTTGCAGTCTTCACAGTTCTTTGCAAAGTCATGAATGCCTTCACTCATTTCCGGCCACCAGTACTCTGATTCTAATTCTCTCAGAGAGTCCCTGATTATTTGGTGTCTCAGACCCAATCCCATATGTGCTTCCTGTGTGAGGAAGCCCCTCCGGTCCCTGTTTGGAATTACCCTATCCCCCACTCCAGGGATTCGAGCAAAAGGAACGGAGTTTGCATCAATTACGTATTCATAATTGAGTGGATAGTTCACGGGTAGTGCTGCACAGTCGCCTTTTACGGTCGTTTTTACTGCCAGCATGGTTTCCCGGTCTATGTATTTGTCTGCACGCTTTTTTGTGGCTACGGACGCCGGTTTAGTTGCTTCCGCTATGGCTGTATTAGCCAATGAATTCCCTGCAACGTGAACACCATCATGCTGAAGACTCTGTGCGTGTATCACGTGAGTCTTTTGTAGTTCTTTCTGAGAAAGAGCTACCTGTTTCCAGAGCAATTTATACTTTATTGTGGCACCTGTGTCATCTTTGTAATCGTTTTCAATCCAGCTCTGCAGTTTATTATTGTAAGAGTTGACGCAAAAATGAGAATCGCACACGATAAGTGTCGGGAATTCACGTTCTGCATTTTCTAGCGCCATCTTTAAAGATCTGATTTCAGCTCTCTGAGCCGAACAGTTTCTTACTGATTCAGTTTTTGTTACTTTCGGTCTGAATTTACCGCACAGCCAACGACCTTTAACAATCGCACAGGCTGCATCGTAGGATTTGCTCTCTACGTTGAAATGCTGTACAAATCTATCTGTATAGATTATACAGGCGTACTGTGGGAGAGGCAGAAGTTCGATTGGCAGAGGATATTCTTCTTCATATTCTAAATCATTCAGTTCTTCGAATTGCGGGGCGAAATAGTATTTCACATTTTCCGCTCCAAGAGAATCTATACACTGTATCCATTTCTGATCCAGTGACACTGTAGGCAGGTTCACTGGGCTGGATAGCGCCTCGAAGGCGGATTCCGCTGTGAGGATAGTAATCCTTTTGCCGTGTGCTAGTTCTCGTTCATTGGCTAATGCAATTTGCACTGCTTTCACAGTATTTTCTGTGTGAATGAATGTCTTTTCTGCTTGTGTGTAAAAGTGAGATTTTATTGAAATTGGTACCTTTTCTCCCTCATTAGAGGTCAGGTACGTGAATCCGCATCCTCCTGGGATGACTCGGATTACAAGATCGCGTGTGTTGTCACGTGTGTCTAATTTTGTTTTTGCTAACATGTCTGTTTGCAGTGATCTCAAAATGTTCGTGTGTTTTTGAGTCCAATTGATTTGTTTAAAATCAGGTTTCATTAGTTCGTAGAGAGGTTTAACCCTCTCTGCGTAATTTAGAATGTATGTTCTTCCGAAATTCAGAAAACCTAGTATGGATTGTAAATTCTTCAGCGTTTTTGGAGCTTGGAGTACAGCGCACTTCTCTAAGAAGTTGTCCGCTGGGCTTTTTCCTTCACTTGATAATTTGTATCCTAAAAATAATACTGTCAGATGGGCAATTCGAGACTTTTTAAAGTTGAATTTGTAACCCTCTGCTGCGAACCCAAGTATAATGGTGTTCACTCTTTTCAAGTGAGTATCCAAGTCGTCGTCTGTGAGGTAGATATCATCTACGTAAGATAATGCCTCATCATCATATATTTGTAGTAACTCTGTTACCCTAGCTGAGAAAAGTCCTGGGCTGTTCTTGAACCCCTGTGGGAGCCTACAGAAATTTTTCTGAGACCCCATTACGGAGAAAGCGGTCAAATACCTGCTTTCTGGTGCAATGTTTTGACAAAAGAAACCATTCGATATGTCTAATGTCGTTTTATATTTTTTCCTAACTATGTTGTTCATTAGTGCAGCTCTATGCGAATTTTGTACTGCAAATGTTTTGCAACATGCATTAAGATGTCTGTAGTCCAAAACTAGACGATATGAATTGTCTGGTTTGGAGACAGGAAACAAAGGATTGTTCATTTGAGAGGTGCATGTTTCAATCACCCCCTGGTATTCAAGTTGATCTAAGATCTCCCTGACTTGTTTTTTAGCTTCTTGCTTAATGGGATACTGCCTTTGGGCAGTTGGTTCACTTTTTAACTGGATTTTGTGGGGAGGAGAGTCCTCATCCCATCCTACATGATTTTTATATAATGCCGGTGCCTGGGCTACTGCCCATTTCCTTGCATAAGTATATTTTTTGTGAATCGGAATGTGATTCAAGAAGGCAGGCATAATCATTTTTTTCGCCACGAGGGCACTCCCTGACAAACTCTGGGGGCCAATCTTTTTCAGCTAACAGAATATCATAGCCTTTTGAGAGTTTCTCCCAAAATAGACCCCTTATTTTCCTAGTCTTATCACCCTCTATACGCAATGTTATTTCGTATATCTTATGGGGCTCGCTAAGTCTGGTGTCAGCAGTTTCAACCTGAATGTATTCATTCGTGTCCACTGTCTCCAGATGACTCATCAAGATCTTGCGGGCTATAGTGATTTCTGCAGCACTGTCTAACATTGTCTGTGCCCACTCCCCGTTTTTCAACTGTGTCCTCAGTATTCTCGGCATGGTTGGTTACTCTAATACTGGCTACCTTCTTCTTTGGAATTTGAGATTTTTTACTCTGAGCAGGTTCCTTGTCTTTGGACTTGGCGTGCTCTCCTGGGTCTGACCGTCCTCTTCTTTCCGATTTCTGCGAAAAAGATCGAGATGGACGTGTATCAATACTTTGATATCTATCAGGTTTTTTCAAATTATCCCTATTTCTAAGGTTGTATCTTTTCTCAGAGGGCTCCCTCTGGGGAGAATGGTGTTCTCGAGTCGGAGTTCTTTCCCTCCGTCGAGGAGACCTTCCTCTGGGCTGGAACACTTTTTCCTTGGGAGTGGATTGTTTATTTCCATCCCAGCTCTTTTTAGGAGTGTTTGAATTATTTTTAATAAATAATTTTTCAATATTTTCGAGCAGTTGGGGCTTTACTGGTTTTCCACCCAAGCTGTCTCTACCTAGTTCTTCATAGCATTTTTCTATGATTCTGGCAAGCTCAATTGGCTGATCTGTTATATCTGTTTCCTTCAACTTCTGGCGGATCGCCACAGATGCTGCTTCTCCCTTTATATTGGCTAATAATATAGCCGAGACCTGCTTGAAGTCTTTCAGTAATTTCATACCAAGAGTTAAAGCAGGTTCTGGACCGTATTCATTTTGAATCCGTCTTAGTACATCTAGTATTACCGCCATAGACGGAACACAATGTGTTTTTGTGTAAATGGAAGCAAAGACTGTACCCCAAGTGTCACAGTCCTCCACGTGTGGTGCGATTCCCATAGGAAGGCAGATGGTCAAGATTCTGTGTTTCTCGATAGGGGTAGTATCCGGAAATACTGCCTCTATTTGAGTGATTTTCTGTGCTAACCAGAAAGGAATTTGTTCCCGTTTCATGGGTGTTTTACCAAGACATGACTGTATGTTCTGTGGTGTGATTTTATTAGTGTTCCCCTGATGAGGGGTCAGCTGTGGTACATTAACAGCTGGTTGGACTGTTGCAGTCCGCATTACATATTGGACTAATTGCCTATGTATTTTTATTAATGTTTTTAGCTGTACTAACAGCTCTTCTTTTGACATTTTTGCAATGTCCGGGTGTGGTGTGTAGCTGGCTAGAACCGGCCACGTTGCTCCTGGTCTACCTAGTGGACCGAGCCTGGTAATATGATCATTGTTTTAGGGCGCCATTAAACCAGAGCAGGTGCTCTTGGAATTTTAGTGGGATTTCAATCTCCTCGAAAGGAGCGTATTCATCCGGTGGTTTCTCTATTTTGTAATAGTGAAACTCTTTTGTTCTAGCGTTTGCCGCTGGAAAGTTTATCCATGAATAGAATACCTCGGTCTGCCGATATTCGTGTGCCTCTATCACGAAAATCACTGTACCACCTTGTGGTGTCAGTCCGTTTTCTAGAAGTCTTAAAGTTATAGATTTTCTTAAATGTACCGGGATGATTATTGCATCCGGTTCAGTCTGTAGGAGACTCGTGTCTTCCTCTATTAGTAGGGTTGCAAGTCTAGCTGCTTCCCTTTCTTCTTCACTGTCTGACATTTTTATAAATGCAGGTTTTGCAGAGCAGGTCTCCAAGGAGACAAAGATTAGGTGCACAATATTTTGGTACACTGTATCCTTCAACGTTGAATAAACCAGAGCTTTACATAGGAATCTCTTCCTACTGAGTTCGGGCGGATTTTAACCTTTCACCCACCCCAGACGTCTATTGGAGTATTTACGGGAGAAAGGGGTCTGGGTGAAAAATGCACGACTGAGTTACTCTAACGTCTTGCGTTGGTTTATCGCCTTACCAAACGTTTGGACGCCATGTAGTGTAGTTCCTATTTTCCCAATAGGCCCTGCGCATTGGAATAACATAAACAGTAGTATCGACGTAGAAGTGCGGATCTTCCAGGCCTCTACTGACTATGCTAAACTTATTTGGGTTTGTTACCAACTAGTTCAGAGGTCACTGGAAACTTTCTTGACTGAATAGGAAGTGATCAGCTTCCCTGGTACAGACAAGAAGGGATTCAGTTTTCCAACAACCGTGCAACATGACAACTTTGCTCCTCAGATAAGAGTCAATCTCTAGGGTCGTGTGAAACAATAGACAGTTATTTTACTCAGTCAGTGGTTGTGCAGTTTACTTTCACAATATGTAGAGAATAGAGAGACGGGCGTTTTCAATAAAAGGTAACATTTATTGAACAGTCTTTCTTCTCGTACAAGAGAAATGAATTGCCACAATTGCAAGACTTGTTATTATAAAAAGTACGTACAGTAAGATGAGTATTGCGAAATAATACTGTAAAAGCATTGATATGGTTTCTTAGCCATACAATGATTTAAAATGAATAAAACATATATACATTCATATATACATTAGGCTAAAATACTCAACTGGTGCTTCTAACTACGCCTACCCCAGTGTACCTGACCTAAGCCTAATACTTGGGAGGGGAGTAAGTAAGTAGCTTTAAGTTAAGTTGGTTTTGCCAAGGTTTGCTTCAAGAATTCTCTCTAAGGGTTTAGTCAACACCATACCTCTGGAATAGAATGATGGAGGTCTGGTATCTCCTTCAGGGGGTCGATATCCCAGTCACCCGCAAGGGTAGCCTGGAAACCCCGGAGCTGGATTTCTCTGCAGGAGAAAAGACAGCGTCTCTCTCAGCGCGTCGAGGAGGAGGAGGAGGGGCAGTGTCCGCGGGCAGCTTGCATCTGCTGGGCTCTTTGCAGGGGGACGGCTGTTCAGCTCCTAAGTTCACCACACCATCTTTCGCTCGTTAGCAGCGATAGCAGTAGCGATAGCAGCTAAGGTATCATCAGCATAACAGCAGCTTCGTCAGCAGCGATGGCATTGAGGCAGATGGCAGCCTTTGCTTAAGGCAACGTTGGTAATATTTATACCTGAAAGGTGCCTTGTTTGAATTAAGTTTTTGGACATAAGACGTCAATAAAGATGTCACTAGGAAGTGATCGTCTATCAATGCTCATTAGAGTTCTATTACTAATCAAAACATAGCAGGGTTTTCCAGGTTGCTGAGTTTTTATCTTGTTGAAGAACTCGGAGTGGTAATCTAGGAATCTTAGATAGTAACTTCTGCTAAGTCATTGCACTAATTGGCTGCAAAGGAAGTGGCAGAGAAAGCAATTCTGAAATGTGGCTCTGTTCGTGTGAGGCCAGAGACGAGTTTCTGAATATTGCATTTGATCAGTTATGCCAATATAGGGAATAAATGGATTTATAGCCGTATAGGGGCATAAGGTCACAGTATCGATCAGGGTCCTAGATTAGAACGCTACAATGTCTCAGATCATACATTTGTAGAGAGAGTATGATGCAGAAGTTGTAGCGCCGAGACGCCCAAGGGCATTCGTTTGCGCTTTATCAAATCTCATAAATAAATAAATAAGGTGTAACAAAGTTCAACTTCACAAAACAACAGAACAATAGCTACAAAAAGTAGGATGTGTTTGTTTCGGTGTCTGGGTGTACTCACCCCCAGGTCATTCATCTGTAGCCGTGGGAGTCTGTTTGAGGGAAGTGGGGCTGTGTGGTGGAGGGGGTACATAGTGATAGCATGGTCTGGTATATAAGCAAGACTCGAGCGGACTGGTGTAATCTTTTGTGGCACTTTTGTATGTGGGGATCAAGTCCTCCAGTACAGCCACAGTGGGGTGCTTATAACATCCCCACGCCTCCTTTCAGATGCGGGGATATGGGCTGTCTCTGCCCTTTGAACAACCATGTGTTTCCACTGATTGATCCAAGGCAGAGAAGAAACCTCTATTTGTTTGTGATTGTATGCATGACCAGGTGAAGGAATCCGTTTCCGGCACCTCTCGAGCCCTAGTAGGCAGCACGTCACACAATTGAATTCATGTCGGCTAGTGGTTTGTTAAAGAATTGTACAGACCACAGTCCAGAAGGTCAGTGGCCAATCACAAAACAAATGTAGGATGCCGGCATGCTAGGCGCAGTATGGGGGCAGTCTCGTGATACAGTGGGGTAGATTTTTTGGTGCTGAGCCACGGTCCAATAAGTTTTGTGTAATATGTTATGTTGTATGTACTAGAATAGCGCATTGTAGGAGTGAGCACTTTGCCCCACTCCTTTTTGGGCTAGAAGGTGACAATATTAAGTTTCCAGTTCTGACGGAGTGATGCTAAAGGGTTCATGGACTTGTCTGGAATGGCTTTAGGATTTCCAGGAAATGAGTCTCCAGCCAGATCCTATAGTGATCCGTGCTTGAAGTAATGGATACGCAGGTGGTTCAGTACCTGTGATTCCCTAGAAATGCTTTAACTCCGAATCCAAGCGACTGTCGGGTACTGTCCCGCTGGGAGTCCAGTTTACTCAGACATTATGTCAAAGGGAATCTGATAGACTTCTAACCGCAGATCCATTACCTTAAAACATTCCCAGGCATCAGACTGCATCCAGAAATGTTTTTAACAATTCTCCCTGTGTGCCTACTCGCGTGCAAGGGGAATTGCTGAAAAATTTCCAGATCCAGTCTGACACCTGGTAAGAATCTAAGGTAAGGAATCTGCAGCTAGATAGTCTCTACTAGATAAAGCGTTACTGAAAGTAAGTAACTTGTTCATCAGGGTTCCATCCTGAAACAGGTTACCTGAAGATTTCGGTTCTATGATGGAACCACATATGCCATTACTACACATGCTTTTACTACGAGGTTTTAACAATACATAAGTCTTTACAAGGCATGTCTTTACCACAAACATTTTCACCATGCATTTGCCCTTACCAATTTACAATGCAAATGTAAGTATTTCGCATATATTTATATATAATATATAGTAGAAATTCACTGTAAAATCAAAGGTTACAAGAACATTATAGTTAGGCTCAGATTTCACTCGCACAAAACCAGTGAAATTCAGCAGTTAGTTACCTGAGATAGCTATAACTTACGCACCCGCAATGCACTGCTTATGTCCTGACGTATATCACTCATGACATGGTCAGTGACATCACTAATGACATCACCCAGTGATTGTGAGTATTTTCTAAACGTTTTTTTTTTAAACAAATTTTATTGGGTTTTATTCACACTACATACCGATTCGATTACGTTTTTAATGCATCTAAAATACTCGATACAGCCCCCTAGTCACGTTTACGGGCCTTGAGCCAGGATGACATTCAGACCATGTATGTGAGTCCCCATGCATATAGCCCCTAGTGTGCCTTTGCCCAATGAAACTAACAAGGTTGCTCATGCTCCCTCCCCCTCCCCAAACCCTCATCATCGATGGTTGCAGTCAGCACTCGTCAGAGCAATGTGTGTGCATAGGAGCCATTGGGAAGTGTCCTATGTGACGTGCCTGTTATGTCTCGGGGGAGTGCTCTACTCAGAGTGCTGTTCCGCCGTTTCGTCGTGTGTACCATAGTCGCACAATGATTGAACTAAGGTGTCCCATGCCTGCACCGCTTCCACTGCCTTGTCATTACGCTGTCTCCACGCCGCCTGAAATCTTAACATACTTTCGCCATTAGCCCACTTAAGGAATTCGTTTCTGCATCTAGTGCTATTGGGTCCTACCGCTGCTTTCCAGTGTCGTGTAATTTCCCGTTTTGCTAGTATGAGCTCCATGTCTATAAACTTACTAGTGATCTTATTCTTGGGGGTATGGGAAAACCAGTATAGGACACCCACAGCCATGTCAAATTCTAAGCCCCTTTCTGTGATTGTGTACAAAGTGTCTCCCACTTCCCTCCAATATAGCTCTAGTAACTGGCATGTCCATAGCATATGACCTAATTCCACCTCGACCGTTGCAAACCTGGGGCACGCTGTGGTGTCCACGTCGAAATATTTTTTGATCTTTCCCGGCGTCAGGTATGCACAATGGAGGATGTAGAAGTGCACCAGTTGGAATCTTGCATTGCGTGTGCTCTTCCAGGCCCTCCGCACTATCTGTGCCCATACTGTCTCAGGGATATCTTTACCAATATCGGTTTCCCACTTTCCCTTCAATGCAACTAGAGGAGCGAGTCCCTCATTAATCATTCTGGAGTAAAGGCATGTGACTGCCTTGAAGGTTCCTGCGGACATCATAGTATACTGGCAAGCCATTGTTGTCCTTGGCTCTGTCAGACCCTCTTTCCAGTGCTTCTGTATGGCTTGCGTCAGTGCCGCATGCAACAGGAAGCCCCCTCTTGGTATGTCGAACCGTTCTAGGAGTGTTGGATATGGTAGTAGAGCTCCATCTTCATATAAGTCACCTATCACTTGGACACCCGCTTCCTCCCAAGCCTGTAGTTGTGACCATTCGCCGCCGTGCGGGAGCGCCGTCCGCATCCCCTGTGGAATTTCGGGGGCATATGGATGTAGTACGCCTGCCCTACGCTGAGAGCGATGCCAACATAGTCTGATCGTTTTTTCTTCCTGTGTTAGTTCTCTAAGATCTAATTTCTGCTGTAGTGCTATAAAAGAAAGAACATGGCGAGGAATACCTCGGCCCCTGGTGTGCTCCGGGCCCCTGAATTCTCGAGCTACCTCTTGCGTGTAAACCTGTAGTTGAGCTGCCAAGTAATCTAATTCGAAGTTGGGGACCGCCAGCCCCCCCTCCGTCTTAAATCGCAGTAGGGTCGTTAATGCCACCCTCCGGCGACCCGTCCCCCAAAGGAAGGACACTATCATGGACCTCAAAAGTCTGAAGTTGGAAGCAGGTATCCATACTGGCAGCGTCCTGAAATAATATAGGAATCGTGGGAGAGCCACCATTTTCAGTAGCGCTATGGGGCCCGCCATGGATAGCGGGAGAGTAGCCCAGAAGGACATGCTGCTCTTCAGTGCTCTTATTCTGAGGTCAATATTGCCTTCCAATAAGTCGGTTGGCGTGTGGTAAATGTACACACCCACATACTTCAGGCAGCTAGGCTCCCAGCGCACCGATTGGGCCGTAAATGGTTGGGTCTCCCCTTGACGTACAGGGAATAAGCATGTTTTGGCCCAGTTCACTTTTAGGCCCGATATTTCGCCAAAGCTCGTTAGTAGGCCTGCGGCACCCGCCATCGCCTCATCGGCGTCTTTGAGAAAGAGCAGGAGATCGTCCGTGTATAACGATATGAAGTGGTGTCCACTCCTATCCCGTAACCCCCCGTAGTGATTTCCCGTTCTTATCGACATCACAAGAGGCTCCACTGCCAGAGCAAATGACAGCGGAGATAGTGAGCACCCCTGCCTCGTGTCCCTCTCTACCGGGTATTGCTGCGATATCAGTGCTTCAGTTTTCCCTCGGGCCACCGCTGAGGTGTAAAGCACAGTCGTCCATCGTCCTCACCCACTCCGAAGCGCCTCGGCACTGTGTAGAGAGATTCCCATTCAAGGCTGTCAAACGCCTTCTCTATATCCACTGACAGTATCATTGGGTATCGGGCCTCGAGATGGTCTCCTTCCAACAACCGCAGCAAGCGCCGTATGTTCGCGGTCGTGCTTCGTGTCGGTATAAATCCAGCCTGGTCCTTATGCACCAGTGAGGTCATGTGTTCCAACAAACGGGACGCCAGGATGCTGCTAAGTATTTTGTAATCGGTGGTTAGCATCGAGAGTGGCCTGTATGAAGCTGCGTCTCCACTTTCCCTCCCTGGTTTCAGTAAGGGTATTATCAATGCTTTCCGCATGGATTGCGGCAATCGCCCCAATTGTTTCGCTTCCCTATAGACCTCCAGCAGTCTTGGCGCCAAAAGGTCAGTGTATTTGCCATAGAATTCAATGGGTAGCCCATCTAATCCCGGGGTTTTGTTGTGTGCCATATGTTTTATGGCGCGTCGTATTTCCCCTAGCTCTATATCTTTGCCCAGTGCCTTTGCCTGGTCATGGTCCAATTCTGGGAAGCAAAGTACTTCGAGAAAGGCATCTACGGCTGGAGTGCCGATTGCCAATTTGCTTTTATATAGGGATTCATAATATCTTGTGAAGCAATGCGAAATCTCAGTCTGGGTGTAGACCTCTTCGCCATCTGATGTACTCATAGATACTATAGGGGTACCCCTCTTCGTGGGGTTGGCAAGCCAGGCTAACAAGGTCCCAGCCTTGTCGCCCTGTGCGTGGGTCCTGGTTATGGATGCCTTGTAGTCGAAACTACGCAAACGCTCTGTTTTTACTGCCACCACTTCTTTAGCCTCACTAGCCCTTCCTTGCAGCTGGGGTGGCCAGGCCTCGAGAGTTCTGCGTCGCGGAGTTTCTTATCAGCTTTATAGAGATCATCTAATAGATTTTTTCGTACTCCTACCTGTTTCCCTATGCAAAACCCTCTTAAGACTACCTTAAAGGTGTCCCATTCCGTCGCCCGCGCCGCAGTCGTGCCAGCATTGTCCTCAAAGTACTGTATCATTTTTTCCTCCAACACCCCCTGAAAAAGGGGGTCTTCCAGCGTTTCCTGGCGCAGCTTCCAAGTAGGGACACATGAAGCGCTAGGTAATCACTACATAGCAAGTAGTAAGGGATTATGGTCCGACACCGTTCTCGACAAATATTCAGTTCTTATAAACGCTGGCACTAGGTCTGGAGAGCAAAACATCGCATCCAGCCGCACATGGAGCTCATGCATACCTGAGAAATAGGAGTAATCCCGATCTTGGGGGTGTTGTGCATGCCAGATATCTATCAGACCCCATCGCACTTGCCATTCCATTCTACCTTTAGTTATGCGATGTGTCGGAGAGTCTGCCAGGGGGGGTGTGACCTATCAAGCGAGATATCCAGTATAGAGTTAAAATCCCCTCCCATTAGCAAGGGCCCCACAAGAAAGTGTGCTAGGAACCCGGACAACCTCGCCAGAAAATTCAGCTGATCAACGTTGGGTGCATAGACACTGCAAAAGGCTATGTCCTTACCCCGCAGCCTACCCACTATTGCCACAAACTTACCCTCAGGGTCTATTAGTTGCTTGGTCAATTGAAATGGGACCCCAGCTCTGACCCAAATTAAGGCGCCTCTGGCAAATGCCGAATATGTAGTATTAAATACTTTATACCTCCATCTGCGCTGCAACGCTATCCCTTCGGCCTGTGTCAAGTGTGTTTCTTGAAGCAATGCAACCTGCACTCCTCTAGGTAATAAGTATGCGTGAATTTTGTGTGGTCGTGTCATGGTGTGGAGCTCCCGCACATTCCAGGTTATACATCTCAAGTTAGTCAGATCACCCATTATCCCACAATGTCCCGTGCATTCCACTAGCTCCACATCTTAGTCTCCCTAAACGTGGGAAAACGTCAGCATCGATGAGCCCTCCCTCCAACATCCAGAAACAAACCAAACCCCCCTCCCCCGCAGAACAGGACCTAGTAACCTCCATCTAGCTCCCACCCAAACTTTCCCAGGTAACAACATTTGACTAACCCAACAGAAGTCACTGGGTGTGCCTTAAGTGCAGTACGGGAGGGTTGGTCGCCAACGGGCAGCCGCCCAAACCCTAAACTCCTTATCAAGCAATCGAGCCCCAAGCATTAAGCATCTCATTGACCACCCATCTCCCAATCTCAATCAAACAGGCCCGACCGCAATATACAGCGGATCGTTCGTTACAGTCTATACTTGGCACTCATACAGCTCACCGGGTGCTTCTAGTCTTCATCTAGCATTTCCTCCACCGTCGCTGGGGTGACCACTGGTAGAGGCATACTGTCCGTTTCAGAGCGCTCAGTGTCCAAATGTTCACCGCCTCTTTCGGATTCCTCTTTTTCCTGTGATGGAGAATCTTGTGTTCCCAAGATGGCAGACACCACCTCCAGGACCCCTTGACTCTCCGCTGTTGACTCCGATTGCGATGGCCTGCTCAGACCTCTGTCTGTTTCGGATCCGCCTCGACTTCTGTTGCGGCAAGCCCCCAGAGCCCAGTCTGGGCTGGTGGTCAAGGGAGTCTTTCCCAGATTTGTACAGTTCCAGCCAGGCGCAGGCATCGTCGGGAGTATCAAAGAACCTGGTGCTATCGTCCACAATTACTCGTAGTTGAACCGGAAAGAGCAAGGAGTATTGTAGTCCCTCAGCTCTCAGTTCTCTTTTGACCGCCAGGAAAGAGGTCCGCCATCGGTGCGCCTCATAGGTGTAATCCGGAAAGATGTTGATCTTGCTGTTCTCCACCTGAAAAGGACCATTCGCTCGTGCATTCTGTAGCAGCAGGTCTCTGTCTCGATAGTGCAACAGTCGGCCGACCACCGGACCTGGGGGACAGCCCTGTTGCGGTGGCTTGGCCAGGACTCTGTGAGCCCGTTCTAGTGTGTAGAAAGAGGACAGACCCTCCGGCGACACCACCGTCTGGAGACATTCTTCCAGGTAGCGTACCATGTCCTTCCCTTCGACCTTCTCCGGTAAGCCAACTATCCTGATATTGTTCCGGCGATTACGCCCTTCTGCCTCCTCCGCTCGTCTCTCCAGCATGTCTATGCGGTCCAGCACGTTAGTCATAGTGGCTGTGAGGTCTTTTTGCGCCGGTTCCAGGGTGTGAATCGTGTCCTCCACCATCTTAACTCTATCTGTTAATTTTACATGATCGGCCCGCAGTAGTCCTAGGCCCGTGGCCACCTGCGCAATGTCCTGTTGGAGCGCCGCACGGGAGTCTGCTGTTGCTGACCGGATTTTGTCTAATTGAAGTTGCAATTGAGGGTCTCACGATTATCCGTGGTCAGAGTGATCCCCTTTGTCTGTTGTCTCGGTGTCCGATGTGGGTTGAGCACCGCTTTTGGCCCCCTTGGGTTTTCCCATGCTGGCGCGCACAGTCCGGTGCCCCGTCAGGGGGCAGGAAGCGCCACCCAAAGGTAGGGGAACCCGCACTGCCAGCCGCTCTCGGGTCCGCACTCCAGGGACCCTCCGAGTTGCGATCCAGGCGCATGAAGTGTAGGGGTCCTCAGTTGCAACGCTGCGATGAGGAGGCAGAGAGGAGCCGCCGAGGCCGTAGCTCTGCGGGTGCTAATTGCAGGAGTGTGGGGCAGGGTAGATCGCGATGTGGCCAAGTGCAAGTAGCAGGCTCACCCCGGCGGTATATACTGGCTAGGCTGACATCTATAGGTACTGTCGTCGGCCAGTCAACAGCGCAGTGCCAGCTCAGGAATGCTCCCACCCTAGGTCAGCCAGCGTGTGTTCTCCAGTCTCATAACAGCAGTCTGTGGGCTCTTGTCGTAGGCTCCGAAAAGGCTACCCCCTGTAGCACTGGTGTGCACGCTCACCTCTCGGGTTCCCAGGAGTAGGTCAGAGTTCAAGGGCCCAGGGCAAGAGGAGGAAAGGGGGACCCATGTGAATCCCGTAGTATCACAGGCAGCTCCAGGTGTCTCCCAGCAGCAGGTTCCTTGGGGGCAAGCACTGCATATTGGAAGCACGTGTGTGTTACTCGATCGCTGCTCAGGCGCCAGACCCCCGTTGCTGGTTGAGAACAACAGTTGAGCAAAGTCACAAGCATCAAGCTATTATAAGCTGGTATCAGCGTTTCCATTAACAGATTAGCCGGTGTTATAAGCGTCCGATGCTCGCGTTACGCATTTGTAAAGATGGCGGCCGCTATCTTGGTAAAGGTGCAGGGAGTCAGGAGCGCTAGCATGGTGGGCCGGTCGGGATTTTCAGGGTACTCACACGTCCGGAATCCGGCATTACTGCAGCTCTAGAGCAGGTAGGAATCCCAAGCCTTCCGATCTGCGTTGTGTCTTGGGTTTACATAGTCATTTGGTCCACCTCGTCTTCTGCACGGCACACCGAGCTCTCTTCCCGCCCGCTACACGGCAGGGGCAGTCCAGACCTTCGGTCGAAGTTTTGCCAGTTCTCGGGCACCCCCGTTCTCGGAAAACGGCTCACTACATTCCGCTTCCTTTCCGATTCGCAAATCGGCACTCACATCCCGGATTCAGCTGGGGCAAGGTGTTCCAAACTTTGGTGAAGGATCACTTCACGGGAGGAGAGACGCTCTATACCGCCATCTTCCTCGGCGTCCAAACCACGCCCCCCAGGAGTCTTTTGAATTTTACAAAGAAAGAGATGGTCCTGATATCAGCTGGGATGGAGTACCAGATTTTGGGCGTGTTATCAGCAAATGATTGTGCAGAGGTTTTTTGTTTACGTGTTTTCATAGGGATGAGTAGTAGGTTGTTAGAGCTCCATAGGTTTCTTGTCTGACTGGCTTTCTTGAGTTTGGAGGCCAGGTATTCCAGTTTCCCAGTGTGCAAGGCTTTGTGCATGAGGCAAGCAGTTCCAAAGCTGGCACACATTTCGACTGGGAGCCATTTTAGTTCTCTGAGTCCTGGTGATATGTGATCGAATTTCTTCACTCCGGTGACCATTCTGGCAGCTGCATTGAGAGTTGTTTTGAGGGGGCTAGGTGGGATTTTGCTGTACCGGTGAGGACTGCATTCTCATAGTCGAGTCTAGATAGCACCAGTGATTGGGTAGCTTGCTTGAGGTCCTTCGGTGGAATAAAGGGTTTTATTTTGTGGAGTAGCTTTAGATTGAGGAAAGCACTCTTTGCGGAGATCTTAATGTGTTCGGCCATGGTCAGTTTTGAATCTAGGGTGATTCCAAGTGATTTTACGGAGTTAGCCAGGGTGAGATTACCATTGAGATCATCGATTGCTTTTAGCCATTCTACGATTTTGAGGGTTTTCTTCTTTGTTGGAGATGAGAAGGATTTCAGTTTTGTCTTGGTTGAGTTTGAGGTGCTTTATTGATAGCCAATGTTGGACTTCTCTAAGAGTGTTGTTGAGTCTCTGAATGTCATCAATGGAGGAGGTTTCCAGGTAGATCTGGGTGTCATCTGCATGTAGGTGGAAGGGGATGTTGGCTTTTTTTAATAGGGTGGTGAGGGTTACCATGTACATGTTGAACAGTTGAGGGGAGAGCACGGAGCCTTGGGGGACACCTCTGTTGACTGGGTGTAGGTCTAATGTAAAGGTTTTGATTTTTATCCTTTGGGAGCGGTTGTGCAAGAAGGAGGAGAATCAGTGTAGGACCACCTCATCAGCACCTACTCTATCTTGGAGAGCCTTGATGAGTAGATTGTGATCAACCGTGTCAAAGGCTGCTGAAAGGTCCAGGAAGATGAGTAGGCAGCATTAGTCAGTATCTAGAGAATTATGGATGTCCTCCACGATGTTAAGGATTGCAGTCTCTGTGCTACAGCCTTTTCTGAAGCTCGATTGGCGGGGATCTAGCAGGTTGATGTTGTCCATGTGCTGAGTCAGTTGTAGGAGAACACATTTTTCAAGGATTTTGGATAGTAGGGGGAGATTGGAAACGTGTCTGAAGTTGTTCAGATCGTTGGTGTCAAGGCCTGGCTTTTTCAGTAGTGGTGTGACTTGACCGACTTAGGCATATATCTATATATATTTTGCCTTATCGACCCCTAAACCCAACCAATCCTAAACCCTAAAAATACCCTTGCCTCCCAAAAAACCCTACCTGCTTGGTAAATGTGTGCTAAAGACTTATGCATTGTTAATGATGCATGGTAATTGTGTTGCACTGTAACAGGCACGTTGTAAAGGATGTTTCCCGTAGAACTCTTTTCCCCGAGCCTTCCCATATCCCTGCAGTACCACATCTGTGGCTCATCAGAATGCGCGTATGCTCCTCAGGGGAATCTCAGGAGCAGAGCATACTGTGTGACAGTGGGGGAGGCCTGTAAAAGTCCTATGGTAACAGCTATAGGCTATATGCACCAGCTTGTTTGGGACCTTGGGTAGGGCCAGTTTAGGGATGAACAGTTGCAAGCAATAGACAAGACGCTTCTTCCGTCTTCGTCACTCGAAGTCAAGCCATTCTGGTCGAGATGTACCAGGTCCGGAATTACTTCCAGCAGTCTCATTGCTAGAAGTTTGCTTAGGATCTTATAATTGCTGCCCTCACACAGCCAAAGGTCTGTAAGAAGTGACCTCAAGTGAGTCACGCCCTGGCTTGGGGAGAGGGACTAAAGGGGCCCGCGCTTAGATTGTGGCAGTACACTGGCAGTGAGGGCAGGGTTATACAATTCTGCCAGCTTCGCTACCGGCATGTCCTCATAAGTCTTACAAAATGCAATTTTTTGTCCATTCATGCTAGGGGTTTTGTAAGTTGGAGAATCATGTATAGCTCAACCAGTCTCTTTTTCCATGATTGAACAGTCTAGTGAGTCTTGATGTGTGGTAGGCATCTCCAGCAGGATTATCAGGCGTAGGAATTCAGCGCTGCTCTACTGCTGTGAAGAGCCCCCGGGGCAATGCAGCACTCAATAGTGGGTGGAAAATGCTGCATGTATAGCTTTCTGGGAGTATACTATATTATCCAGAGACAGACTGATGGCAGTTGTTGGAGCAGTTCTAGAGTCTTGTCGAATCAACCATGCCAGTAATTGGCCCGACTTACGCTTTCTTCATATTACTGTAATTTATGCAGAGCAAGGATTCAAGCAGTTGTGAGTTGCTTTCTTGAAATACGATTAACTTGTCCCACACTTGCACCCAACATGACTCCAATTCCTATGTCCAGTGCTCTCCGATGCTTACAAAAGCCATCAGGGAACAGGAAGCCAAACTCTACATTGCATAGAAAAAGAGGCGGGTTGATCCGAATTCAGGTCACTATGCAAGTCCTGGTCCAAATTGCCCTCATCTGGTAAATTGAGGGCAAATTCCAGGAACAAGTTGAAAAAGAAGCACAATAACATTAAACAATGGGTTTCAGCATCCAGACTCTCCCAATCTTGGGAGATGCCTCACAGCTGGCATCCCAGAAACCTGACTTTGGGTCCTCTTTTGACTCGATGCTGTACCTAGGGCCAATGCGCCCTGAATACCATGAGCCATCGATGACTCTGCAGCAAGATGAGGTCTTCAGTGAGCCTATGCTATAAATATCCAAACTGATTCCAGCTCCCTCTGCCTCCATAACCCAGCAGAGTCTCTAACAAACTTCTGTCAGTAGGCTCTTCCTCTTGCTGGCTGAAATCGGATGGAGCCAGTCTGCACACCTCTTGCGCTGGGTCGTGTGTACTCCTATACCGTAGGCTTCGCTAGTTGTTCCTCCGTCTGCACTGCCTCCAACTCAAGCAGTGCTGGTTCTAGGTTCACCATTGTCTCCAGCCCTTGATTTGGATCCATATTTATCTAAAGTTGACCCAGCAGCACTCTATGTTATAACAAAGGCTGTTGTAAAAGAACACTCCCCTCTGTTTCCTCTGCTTTAGCAGCAGTATTTTAGGAGATGAAGTCTATTTTTGTGTCTGACTCTGATGTTTTAGAAGGTCTGCAACCTGTCCTAAATGACTTGCATGATGATGAGGAGGAAGCAAATAACTTGCTACCTAATTATTACACCAATGTTGGCTTAGATAACCATTTATAGATTGTGGCCTATATACTTCCCCAGAATTTTTCATTAGCTCTCCTTTTATAGTTGTGGTTGTAGGGCGCAAAAGAGCAATTCTAGGCCCTCTACACCGAAGAGACTAATATTAACCTTCTTGCAGAGCTTTTTCTAACTTATGTCTTCTACCTATAGTACCATTTAACAAGACTCTAATTGGCCTGGTTATATTAGTTTAGTTGAAACTATTTTCTGTGTCAGCAATAAATCACATCATTGCTAATTGTGAGTGCCTGCACTTGGTGACTGTAAGTTCTTGGCAATGCATCCCAGTCCTGGGAGCCTTGTGGTACAGGCTTACACTCAGGAGGTAAACCCACACTGTTTTTCTGCAGCTTGACTGGGAGTCCAAACAAATTGATGCAACTAGCAGTTATGCTCCTGCCAGTTTGGCATGCGATTCATTAAATGCAGTGTGCCACTTGGATTGCTACAATCACACCCTCTGCGACATGGCAGTTGGGAGTCTTTGTGCGCTGCCTGTTCCAAAGTAAACTAGATGCGGCTAAACAGGTTTTATGCTTTGGACATCACAGTCTCAGTTGGCATAGGTGCCCTAATCCGGCAACGTGTCTGACTGTACACATGCAGATTGTGCTGATAAGTCCAGACATCAAAGATGGATCTGCCTGTTGATGGGGCCAGATGTTTAGGAGAAAAGATTTTTGGAGTGTTTCCTAAACAGCAGAGCTATGACTCCTTCCTTGGGATCGCTCTCGTGGCCCAAGATGACTCTAGAGGCCTCCACTCTACCACTGCAAGCCATCACAACCATCCAAAAACCAGTGCAGACTTTTTGTGTATGGGCTATAGGTGTGTTAGTCGGTGGGTGGGTGTGTGAGTGACTGTATTGGTGAGTGAGTGGCTGTATAAATGAGAGAGAGGCTCTCGCTATATAGTTGACTGAGGGTGTGTGAGTGGCTGTATCAGTCTGTGAATCGGGTTGTGAGAAGATTTCTGGGCCTCTGAGTGACCGTGTAAATGATTGTATGACTGTGTCAGTGGTTGTAGGGGTTTGTAGGTGGGTGTCTTGGCGGTTGCATGTGTGTGTGATTGGTTGTGTGAGTGACTGAGTGTATGTTTGGGTATGTGAGTTGGTGTGTGAGTTGCTGTTTTGCCGAATGAGTTTTTGAGTGAGTGGCTGTATGGATGATGGAGCTGGTGCGTGAGTGCTTGTATGGATGTGTGAATGGGTATGCAAGTGGTTGTGTGTATGTGTGAGTGTGTAAGTGCTTGCATGGGTGAGTGAGTGGGTGTCTAGCAATGAGTGAATGGTTGTGTGAGTACTTTATGGGTCTGTGAATGAGTTTGTGAATGGTTATGTGGCTGCATAAGTGGTTCTGTGGATGATGTCATCAGTGATGTCATTGGAAATCTCAGTGGTGTAACTGACCATGTTATGAGTGATGTAATATGTGAGGTCATAAGCAGTGCATTGTGGAGCATACATTTTTTTTGTTGCTTTTTTAAAAATCTTTTTATTGGATTATCATAGCAAAACAATATAAGAAAGAGCATTTCGCCACGCAGGGCGATTAAAACATAAAACCACAATAAACAGGCTTGTGCTTATAGGATGTGATCCAGTTTACACAGTTAACATTGGTGTATAGATCAAGTCATGGTCTGATATGTAGTTACTCAGATTTGCAAATTATTATACCATTACAATTATAGCTCAGGTTGATGTGACCTCCCTGTGTCCCAGAGAAAATAGCTAAGTCGGGAGACAGACGGCCCTCAGCCCCTTGGTTCACTTCTCAGCTTAGGGAAGTTCGCCAAAATTGTAAGAGAGCTGAGAGAGTTTGGAGGAGGGACTATAACCCCTTGGAGAAAGTAAAGTTCAAAAATATGACTAGATCCTACTATAATTTGATGTGGAAAGAGAAAAAAATCTATCTTGAACGTCGCATCGATGAATCTGGAAACACATGTAAGGAAATCTTCAGAATAGTTAAAGACTTTACATCACCGTCCCTAGGCACCCCGACCCAGTCTCACTCAGAATCCTGGCTGGGTGAACTGACCCTTTACTTTGTTAATAAAATAACGTCCATCCAAGCTTCCCTTGCTGCTTATTCCCAACTAACAGATGTAGACCTGCCAGCCGTTCACACCTCCTCAAAATTTGATCTGGATCCCACTCTTTGGGAATTCCCCCCTTTGAGTCTTGATTCTTCTTTAGACCTATTGTCTGGGCTGAAGTCGGGCTCACCCCTTGATCCATGTCCTGTTACATGTCTCAATAAAATAGCTCCGGCTCTAAATGGCCTCATCAACCCTATTCTCAACTCCTCGCTGTCTTCTGGTGTAGTCCCTCGGGCTTGGAAGTGTGCTCTTATTCTTCCACTCCTAAAAAAAACAGCCATAGATCCTGCTGTCCATGCTAACTACAGGCCAATCTCTCTCCTCCCTGCTCTGGCGAAAGTGGCAGAAAGACACGTGCACAGATCTATCTCTAATTTTATCGAGGAGAACCATCTGTTGCACAGCACTCAATCTGGATTTCGTGCCAATTACAGCACGGAGACCGCGTTACTTGAAGTCACAGACGCCATCAGAGAGGTGTTGGATGTTGGAGGAAAGGCCATGCTGGTCATGTTGGACCTATCGGCGGCGTTCGACACCGTTCCCCATGACACCCTTCTTTTACGACTCTGGGAGTGTGGTCTTCGGAGGACGGTATGGAATTGGCTCAAATCCTTTCTAGCCGACCGCCGACAAACGATCTGGGCGCCCCCGTACTCCGCGGACATGGCACCTCTGGAGGTAGGGGTCCCTCAGGGTTCTATTCTTAGCCCCCTGCTTTTTAACATCTTTTTGGCCCCCCTGGCAGAGGTGGCGGAGTCCTTCGGTGCTCAGATCGTGTCCTACGCCGACGACACCCAACTCCTGTTTACATGTGGCAGGAATGAGGTGTTCAACGGGACTCTTATCAGAAGCTGTCTAGAGGCAGTTTTTGGGTGGTTTAGAGGGCACGGACTGAAATGCAACTCCGATAAGTCGGAGCTGCTCTTCTTTGGCTGTGCCACTGAACCGAATTGGAAATGCTGGTGGCCGCAAGACTTGTTTCCGCCTGTAAATGTGTCCACCAAAGCTAAAAATTTTGGAATCATTGTTGATAGTGATCTAGCTTTTGGACCCCAAATATCTTGCCTTTCTGGGAAATGCTTCGGCATCCTTCGGATGCTCAGAAAATTTCTCCCCCTGATATCACCTTATCACAGAAGGGTTATTGTTCAATCACTCATTGGGCCCAGATTAGACTTTGCAAATGCTCTTTACTTGGGACTCCCAAAATACCTTTTGATGCATCTTCAAGTAGTTCAAAACTCAGCTGCCCGTGCTATCTACGGGCTTCCTAGACGCACTGGTGCCTCTGATCTGTTAAGAGAATTGCACTGGCTTCCGATAGCTAAGAGAGTCCTCTTCAAAAGTCTGACGCTGACCTTCAAAGCCCTTCATGACATTGGCCCTAGTTACATCAGAAAACGTCTTGCTTTTTATAAGCCTAATAGAGCTTTAAGGTCTGCCTCCTTGTCCAAAATGGTAGTTCCGACCATCAAACGCGACTGGGTGGCCGCTCTTTTCGCCACCTGGCTCCTCGCGCTTGGAATGAGCTTCCCCTATTTCTGAGACAGATCCCTAACCTCATGTCCTTCAGAAAGGCCTTAAAAACCTGGCTATTCACTAACTAGGGCCCCCTGTTTTTTCTTATATTCCGTTATGCTGCTGCCCTCTGCAGACTTCTTCGCCAAAGCGCCGGGACACTCCCTTGGAGTAGCCGTTGCGCTATAGAAGAAATATTTTAACTAACTAACTAACTTTGCGCTTGATACCTCAGATATTGCCTCAACGGCTCCCAAATGTCTTTGGGTCGAAATGTCACAAGCAGCTCCTCTGCATACAATTCAAGGGTTTCCTTGCAGTACATCAAGTCTTTGATCCACCCATCAATCTGAGGACTAAGCCTGCTCTCCGGTGTGATTGCCACCCTTCTCTTGGCCAGCAAAAGGGCAATTTGAACATATCTACCTATCACTCCTTTCAACTGGGGAATGCGGAGTAGAAGTTATAGTTAGGTCAAGTAACTAACTGCTAAATTTCACTGGTTTTCTAAAAGTGAAATCTGAGCCTAACTATGTTCTTGTAACCTTTGTTTTTTCAGTGAATTTCTACTTTAAAAATAAATAAATTCCTAACTGTAATCTGCAACCTTTGAGAGTGAGTGTATTAGTGTCTCACTGGGTGTGAGTGGGTGAGTGAGTGTCTGATTGGATCTGTGAGTAGGTGCATGAGTCTCCAAGTGGGTGTCTGAGTGGATTTGCAAGTGCCTCCATGAGTGTCAATCTGTGAGTGAGTGCATGAGTGGGTCTGTCATTAGGAGGGTGAGTCTGAGTGGATCTGTGAGTCAGTCTATGAGTAGGTCTGTGAATGGGTGTGAGAGGGTATGAGTGGTTTTGTTAGTGGGTGCATGAGTGGATCTGAGTGAGTGTGTGTGTGAGTGGATGCATATGTGTCCGAATGGGTCTATAAGTGTCTGTGAGAGTGTCTGTGAGACTGGGCATGTAAATAGGTTTGAGTGTTTTGAGTGGGTCTGTTAGTGGTTGGGTGTGTGAGTACCTAAGTGGGTGTCTAAGTGTCTGTGGGTGTGTCAATAGCTATGTCAGTGACTGGGCCACAACAGAACTGCAACTGCCCTTTTATCCAACAAGAGTCCACAGTTTTACACAAAATATTTTCCCAAGTGGAGTTCTTTCTACTGGTTAACTACTAAGTGCTCCCTCCTTGGGTAAATGTCCTGTATGTATTCTACACTGCAGCTGTGTAGTGGAGCACAAGGAAAAGTCACCAGTGACCTTGTGTGCGTTTTGGCAATGTGATTGTTCCTGGTGTATCTTTATCCAAAAATATGTGATACATGAATCCTCTTATAGAGAGGATGACAAGATTACAAAGAGTTAAATATCCACCAAACAAGGGTCCTTCGTCTTAACTTAAATGAAGTAAGTGTTTCTTTGTTTGGTGGAGATGTTCGGCATCAAGAATACTTCACCAAAATCCGTGGGAAAAGGGCTTTGGGCCGCTTGTTAAGCTATCCATCAACTCAGCAAAAGGCAGGAAGACCTTTGGAGACTACTAAGTTGGGCGGGGCCAAACAGAGAAGCTTCACAGTGATTTGTACATTTGCATTGTCCTAGAAAATTAAGAGAACTATGGATTCTGCTCTCACCAGGACAGGACAACGGAGAACCCACTTGTCACAGTCACTACAGATTGCTCTACAATAGATCAATGCATTCACCCCCACAAAGGATTTCAAATCATTTTTCAATATGGAATTGCTGAGAAAACACACTTGCTTTGCCTTTCTCCTAGCCCAGGAGTTAGGATCATTTGTCCTTTACAGAAGTGGAGCTTTTATGGGGGCACCTGCTATGTTTTATTGGATGTGCTTCCCATCCTCCACGGCCTGGCCACAACTTAATGGGGGATGGGGGCTGCACCGTCCCCCTCCCTTGGCCGATTTGGACCCCGGGGCTTCTATCCCCAGCTACAAGTTATTGAGAAAGAAGGCCCGCAGCCCCACTCCCTGGGCTGTTTTTGGACCTTGGAACCCCATCCCCTGGCACCCAGCTAAGTCTCCCTGGGTTCCCTGGAACCCATCCAGGGCACCCAGTGTGCTTTGGGACCATGGGGGAAGCCTCAAGGACATCTGTGGTTCTAGTCCGCTTCCTGCCTCCTGCGGGAGCTGGCATTGCTGTTGCAGGCAGGGAGCTGCTGAAAATGCAGCTCCCTGCATGCAAAAGCAATCCTTTCCTCTCTTTCCCTGCGTGCATGTCTGCAGGCAGGGAAAGAGATGAAAACTCTGCTTCCAGCAAGCAGGAGCACTTTGACAGCTCCCACCTGCTGGATACTGAGTGTTTGCTTTTGCTTGGTGGGAGCTGTCATGGTTGTTACCCTAACAACAGTAATAGCATACATTTGCGTTGTAACATCTTTATAAGTTCTCACCATCAGATTGTGGCCTTTAATGGTCCTTGGTTGAAAAGTGTGTCTTTGAATCTAGTTAGAGCGGATATAATATGTCTGTTTACTATAGGATTTTCCTGCAGAAGTGCAATTTGATGTGAATCCTATCTTAACGTGTCCTGTGTTTATTTTAGAGCAACATCTTGATGTCTGAAACACTTTAAAGGTAATTCAGGTTGGGCAAATAATAATGGATGAACCCAAATTAAAATTTTAATTCTCAGTGTTGAGCTTTTTAAATCTATTTTCAGTTTGGGAATACAGACCTTGTTTTAGTAAGATGGATCAAAACTTTCAAAAATGTTTTTACAACCTTTCTAGTCAAACATTTATTTTGTACATAGTTAACTTAATTACCTGTGCAGGAATCCTGTGCAATCATTGGAAAACTCCTCTTTCCTTGCCATATTTGTAGCCATATGGTAAAGTGCTCATCTACATAACCTCACGCACATATTCTATCTCTACTACGGTAATTGTCATCTAAGGTATACTCTCAGTTGTATTTATAATATATTACATATAAATATTAGTTTGCTAATAGTTAATGTTCACCTTTTATGTGATTTTGTTGTTACCTGTGGCATTGAATTTTTTTATGAATCAGTGACCCATGATAAGTTCTCTCTGTAGGGTTTAGAGAACACTGAGTGCGTACCTTTTAGATGAACCATACAAACAGTATCTATTGTTAATGTTCTCGTAAGATCACCAGAAATATAGTGCCCAGTCAGGACATCCAAACCGAGAGAAAAATAATACCCCTTATGTGGAATTTTGTAAGAGCGAAAAAGAAACTGAGAAACAGATATCATTATTGACAAATTTCACGCAAGGGATTTTGATCCAAAGAGATTGGACCAAACTACCTTCATCTCAAAAGGTTGAAAGAATAGATCTTTTGAAAGACACCCGTAGATCAATATCACACAAGAAGGCAAGGTGGGATTTATCACAGCTTACAGTATCAATAATGATTTTAAGTGCAAAACTCTATGTGAACATTGGTATATATTAATCCCTTAACTGCTCGGTCTTTTCCCCCTCATTGCTAGGCCCTTTTTTGCTATTTTGGGTAGCTCGCACTTAGGGTTCCATATTATTTTTCCCCCTTATAAGGTACCCACGCCAAATTTATGTCTGGGAATTCTAGAAGTACCCTGGATTTGTGGATTTCCCTCGAGGGGACAGAGAAAATATGAAAAATATAGCTACATTTTGAGTTTTTGGGTAAAAATAGGGAAAACATGCTGTTAAAAGTGTTTTTTTTTCACTAAAAAGGCCATCAACAAACTATTTGCTGCACTAAAGTAACCATCTTCTTAGCCCTCGGGAACATGCAGAGCTGAATTAAAAAAAAATAATAATCTTTTACCACAGTGTTGACATTTTTCGAAGAGAAACACAATTTTTCCTATTTTTTTTTGTACTCTCAACCTACTTCCAATTTGTGGTGGAAACCAGTATGAAACCCATGGTTGTTCCAGATAAGCTATAGATTTCTGAAAAGTAGAAAACATTTCGAATTCAGAAAGGGGTCATATGTGTAGGTCCCTCAAGATTTTCCCAAAGAAACAAACTGTTGAAATAAAGAAATACTGAAAATGAGTTAGTAAAAATGGCTGTGACAGTGTTTTCATCTGTAACTTTTAACCACAATGGCTAATTTACAAAAGCAATATACAATTACGTTCACTAGACTCTTTTGGATTTAGAGATATATAGGGTTTGTTGGTTCTCCAAGAACCCTAGGTACCCAGAGCAAACAACTGAGCTTAAACTTACAATGGGCTTCCATTGTGTACCGAGTGTAGACCAATTAATACAGTGAAATATTTAGAGTGAAATATGGGTATCAAGGAAAAGTGTTTCTGAAATGGGCACAAGATATGGAGTTTATTGGTTAGTTCTACATCTCTGAATTTGTGAGTACCCATACTTGCATATGATTTAGAGGGTACTTTTCCAAATTTCTTCTTTCCTTCACACTGGCTTACATTTGAAAGGCACAAATACAGCTAAACCCAATCGGTAATAACAAATGTTCTACTATTCAATCCTTCCACAAGTTTGCCGATAAACATTTTGCCTCCCTTGTGCAAGTAAGTCTAATGCCTGCGAGAGGAAACGGCCCATAACAGAACTGGAGCATCACTTTTTCCACTGAAAACTGCTATTTAAGTGAGTAGCTGAGGATTTTAGGCCTATCTCAGCTGGCACCTACGTAAACCTAGCACACTTGCACATTTTTTAAATTAAGATACCTTGGGGAATCCATGGTGAGGTGACTTGTGTGGCTCTCACCCGGTTTATTTACCCAGAATTCCATGTAAACCTCAAACTTTGACCAAAAAGACACATTTTCCTCACATTCTGGAAAGTTCTGGAATCTGCAGAGAGCCACAACCTTCCAACCTACCTCCCACCCAGTATTCCAGAAAGACTGGTAGTGCACGTGCCAGGAAACTGCCCAAAACCCAACATGGATAAAGCACATTTTTCCACTGAAAACGGACCCTTTTTTGCAAAGTGGGTAGCTGTGAATTTTAGGCCCTAGCTCAGCCGGCACCAAGGGAAACATACCAAACTTGCACATTTTTTTAATCTAGACACCTGGGAGAGTCCAAAGTGGGGTGACTTGTGTGCCTCTCACTAGTTAATTTTACTCAGAAGCCCTAGCAAATGGCAAACATTGACAAAACAACCCCACACATTTTCCTTACATTTCTGTGATGGAAAGTTCTGAAATATTTGGGGCGCCACATATTTCCTAGGACTCTGAAGTCCCACTTGTCCTCGATAAGAACGGTGCCCTACTTGTGTAGTTGGACCACGAGAACACAACACAAAATTGCTTTAATTTGGTACATTGAGAAATAAGCAATTTGGGTAGCTGCAGTATTTGGGGCTGTGCTGTGGTGCCGCCTATGCAAACCTACGAACCACAGATGTTTTTGAAAACTAGACAACCAGGAGATTCCAGGGTGGTGTGCCTTGCATGGATCCCATGACGTCTTCTTACCCACAATGCCCTCCAAACCTCAAACTATGCCTGAAAATACACATTTTCCATACATTTCTGCGATGTAACTTTTGGAATCCGCAGGGATCCACAAAAATCCTAACACTCGACGTTACACCACTTGTGCCAATTAAATACACTGTATTTGACTAGGACTAATGTTAGCTGCAATAAAAGGTTGAGGTGGGGTGTGGTCGTGAGTCCTGTGCCAGAAGGCTTTTCGCTGAAGCGTCAAGGCATTTCCCTGGCAGAATCTTTAAAAGCCAGAGTGGACAAATGCAGCTTGCGGTGTCTAGCTGGATCTTTTGACAATTTTGGGTGCTTGGCTGAATTTTTTTGACACAGTTGTGAACAGGCAGTGTTAAATTCCGCATGTTGGAGTTCTCAGAAGCACTCTTTCTTGGAGACACATTAAGGCTAGAGCTGAGCAAGGGCATCCTGAAATGCCTTTCCGCCTCTGGCTCTCCTGCCCAGAGTTCTGGAAAATATAAAAAATGACCTAACACAACTCCTCCTCTGGGCGCTAGATTGGGCAACTGATTAGGCTACCACTATGGGAGGACCTTTTGTCACAGCAGCAGGGCAGGATTTTGCGTCAAATCTGTGCAATCTACACCTCCATTCATGGAGATGGAACTCCAGCATTTGACTGTGTAGAGGCTACCGCCTGAGTTGGGATGTCATCCTTGTAGCCAGGCATTTACGCCGAGCACAGGCCAACTTTGTGGCCTAGTGTGGAGTTCCCAAAACAGACTTTTTACAAACCAAACTGTCAGATGTTTTATTGTTTGTTTTATCTTTGACCCAGCATGGTCTTGCATTCGGCACGATTAAAGGTTATTTGTTCTCCTTGTCAGCATGTTTGTTTTTTCCCCCTCAACCATCCTGGTTTAAGTCACCTGTTTTGATGCTGTTAATCGAAGCTTTGACACCCATGTTCCCTACCAACCCATTTGTGGTTGCACAGCTGGATCTTAAGTTTGTCCTGACGCACTTCATGTGTATCCCCTTCAAGCCAGTGCACAGCAGCTGGTTGCGTTTTCCGACTCTCAAAACTGTCTTCCTCATTGAAATCACTGCAGCGCATTGCGTGAATGAGCTCCAGATTCTCTCAGTGCACCCTGCCTGAACACCGCCTTTTTCTCAAATTGGTTTTGATGCCCGGGGTGGCCTTTTTCCCAAAAGTTGTGATTCTTTTTCACGTTGGGAAATCCATCACCCTCACAATGTTCTGTGCTCTAGCTCACCTCTCACAAGAGGAGGAAAGAACCAACAGCTAGACCACAAAGAGCCTTAAGCTTTTACATTGATTGCACTGAAGACCTTTGGGAGGACGACTGGCTTTTTGTGGGGGTACTGCATAAAAAAGGTACGGCAGTACAGCAAAAGATTTTGTCAAGGTGGCTAGTTCTCTGCATTAAGATCACCTGCACATTGGCCAAGGCTCCTACCACCGCATTGGCACACGGGCAGTGTTTGTTCTTAAAATCGTTCAGGCCGACATGGCATCAGTGCACATGTTTACGAAGCACTACTTCCTTGATCCAATGCTGTTTTAGTCTTGCTGGTCTTCTTGGTCTGCACTTACTCCACAAACCCTACATGGGTTGGAAAATACTGCTTTGGTATCAATTCTAAAGGTGAGGGAACAAGTTCCTTACCTTGGGTAATGCTTTTCTGATGGATAATATATCTAACCACAAATTCCTTACTGCCCTCCCAACTCCATATTTGGTGGAGTGGTGTCTTTTTATCATCTGAAGACGACCCAAATTAGTGATCTACGCACTGGTACATCCAATTGTTTGTGCTCCGTGTCTAAAGGGCGTTGGATAGGTCAGGAAATGCGCCTGCCCGAGGCCACGCAGTGGCCATTAAGAGGGCGGGCACCTAGTCACGGAGGGCGGTCCCGCCCCCAGCTGTATGTCCGGCGCATCTGCCTCACCGGTTGGAGGAGGCGGCTGGCCGCGAATCTCGTCCGGGCGGCGGGGAGGGGCATCCAGGGTACTTAAGCCACGGTGCCCTTCTGCAGAGCCTCTTTGCCGCCCGGACGCCGTCGTGAACTTGCGGGACACTCTTTTTCTATATCGTCAGATAAGGTGAGCGAGGCCTCGGGCCTGCCCTTTCCTCCCCCCCCCCTTTTTGTCCGCCTGCTCCCTCCTCGGAGGTGTGAGCCTGGCGAGGCGGCCCTCTCACGCGGGCTGCTGTGGGGGGGGGCGACGTCCGGTTGCCTAATCGGGTCCCCTTGTCTCTTTGGTGTTGGGTGCTGGGCGGGTCCGGCCTGTACCTGTCGGGCCCTGCTGCGGCAGCCGAGCATCCTCCTGTCCCGTTCGATGCCGCTTTCACGACGTGCACTTTGGTCCTTGGGAGGGGGGTGATTTCAGGAATATCGAAGTCTTGTCGAGTCTTTCCTTCCTACCTTCCCTCCCGGCACTTCCGGTGGCCATATTGGGTCGGGGGTTATGTTGGGCGGCCATTTGAGTTTGCAGTGGGGGCTGCAGTTTTTATGCGAAGTCGGTTGCATATACGCGTGGGCGGAAATGTTTCTTCTAATTTGTGGCATAATAATGTGTGAGCGGGAATATTTCAGGCAACAGGGTGCAAAATACGTAGTGCATGTCGGAGTCCGGTCCACGTGGGCGCGGGACCCGACGAGCGCTATGCGTGATTCACGGCCGCTTCGTTCAATCGTACTCATGTCATTATTGCAACATTTGTATATGGGTTTGTTCTTTATACTGTTGGAATACGGGCGCTCGCGCCTTTACGTACTATGTCTGGTCTGTTAGCGAGAAGGGGCAGGACGTTGACTTTGCCGGAACCCGGTCCACGTGGGTGTAGATCCCGATGTGATTTATCTAGTTAAAGAACACCCGCCACCGCATACCTGTATCGGTTTGTACGTCATGTTTTGATTCACAGCTCTATTCGCTTTGCCTGCCAATTTTTGATTGAGTGTCCCGCAAGTTCACGACGGCGTCCGGGCGGCAAAGAGGCTCTGCAGAAGGGCACCGTGGCTTAAGTACCCTGGAAGCCCCTCCCCGCCGCCCGGACGAGATTCGCGGCCAGCCGCCTCCTCCAACCGGTGAGGCGGATGCGCCAGACATACAGCTGGGGGCGGGACCGCCCTCCGTGACTAGGTGCCCGCCCTCTTAATGGCCACTGCGTGGCCTCGGGCAGGCGCATAGTCACATCAGGGCTACAGAACATTCCCCGCCCCCACATACCCAAACCCGCAAAGGAAACACAGACAATTTAGTAAGTTTGGGTAAAAATTGCTGCAGGATTTATTTACATACAACATATGTAAAGATGGTGGGTTAGCTTACGGGCGATCCAGGACAGGCCGCATTCTCGCCACCTGCCCGCCTGTTTGAGCCAAACAGCACAGTGGCGAACCACCCAACTGCTGTACAATAGAATTAATTACTGACACGCCCATTGCTGGGCGTGACTAGGCAAACCCCCGGTTGCACAGGCCCACAACCGCCCGAAGGACTACTGGGGCGCCGACACGAATTCCTGCACCTCCCATGAGGTTAAAGTGACTTTGACTCACGGGGAAGGCAGTTGCATTCAACCACTTTCGGAGCAGAACAAGTCCATTGCGGAGCCAAACAGTGCCACCTACCAGCCCCCAGGAGAACTGCAGGGAACTCTTCCGGATCCAGTCTGGCACCAGAGGAATATTCAAAAGGTGGATATCCAAAGCTGCAGTTTGGATATCCACAAAAAGTAAGTTAGCAAAGGTTAGTGACTATTTCTTTTTATGGCAAACATTTGATGTCTCCGCATTTGCTTTTTCAGGCCTTTTCTGTCACTAGCAATAGGCCCACTCACACAAGTAAAATACCTTTTTGTTGGGAGAAGTGTGGGTACACAGAGTAGTAGAACATTTGAGGAGGTGTGCAAGAAGGAACACATTTTGAAAATGTCATCTGGATCATGTGATAAGTGTGGGTAACTTCAAATTCAGAGTTTTACAAATATTCATAATTCCTAAACTCAGTATATTCGGCACATTTCAAAAGTACATAGGATTTCATCATTCCCATTTTTCATCCACCAGATTTCACTATTTGATTTACTGCATCCAAAATGAAATATCATAAGCTGCAGTTGAGTTGTTGGCTCTGAGTATCACATATTTATGGACTAACACATGTTAGGTAAGCTTGTGACAAGACCTGCCTGGCGGCTTGAACGGTGTATTCCTTTTGTAAATCGTCCATTGAGGCGACACTTAAAGAAAACATCACCAATTGCTATTTTCAGTATTTTTGATTTCAACAATTAGTTTCTTTGGGGAAAACCATGAGCAGTCTACGTAATTTGGAATTGTTTACTATTCAGAAATGAATAGCTTTCTTGGTTCACCCATGGGTTGGTTGCACACCTGTTTCTACTACAAATTGCAAGAAGGGTGACATCACAAAAAATAGGGAAATGGTCTACTACCATTTACAACTCTTTTTTCCTAGAAGTTGTGAAGACTGTGATGCTAGTCCAGCAAATCTTCTGTGAATGCCATCTCTAAAAAAACAAAAGTATGCTTTTGAGCCCAGCACTTTTTCCTCTTTTTTAGAAAAAAATTAATTTTCTTTTATTTTGACTAATCTCTTGATTCTCTTCCAGGAAATCCAGAAACACTGGCTCAGTTTACAATCTCTTACATATGGGGAAAATAGGATTCAAATTTGGCCTGAAAACCTTTTGGGTGATACATTTTGGGCACTTAACAATATAGGAAACCATGCAAGGAGGTTAAAGGTGGTTGGTAGCAAATGGAAATAATGCGTTCAGAAATATACTTTTGATTCCAGGTAGCATAGCATAACTGTCTCTCTGCCATGCTTCTGGATAAGAACATGAGATTGACATTTTCATGCCTTTCAAACAAGAAGTAGAACAAGAAGCCTCAAGATAGCGCCCCTCATTTTTTTTTTTTTAAATCTGTTTTATTGAAACACTTGATATACAGTTACATTTCTTGTGTGTGTAATTCAAAGGGGAAACAACAATTTGAGTAGCTCGTACAATATCTGAGCGAATGTTGACGACGGTTGAAAACCCAATAAATGCACTCATTAGCAATTAACACCATCAGCTGTCATGGGGACATTCACTGCATTCACTATACTGGACACTCCATCATTGCATTACAGCTTATTTCGCAGTGTCGATCCTGCCAGAATATCCGGCCCTACCCTTCACTACGTGCAGCCTGCTGGCCAGCTGTACCCCTGCTGCCTACAGCCCTCCGGCCAGTGATGTAGCGTGTTGCTCCTCAACAGTGTGAATAACCTACCAGGCCCTGTCCCGGGCGTCGTATATGAGTGCCGTGGGCGGCTAGAATGGTCAGAGTGTTGTCGCAGTGTGGTAGAGGGTTGCGGCAGGGGCTGCCATGTGTGCTACAATCTCGTGTTTGGTCGCCGTGTGCAATAAAAGTAAAAAGTTTGCATGAGAAAGGCAGATCCAGCGTGGTCAACTGGGGGGCAACAGTTGCTGCGATCGCCTCTGACCCAACCGGGGGAAATAGGAAAGAAATAGGGGGTGTAATGAACCTTAACTCGGGAGGGGGAAGGGGGTGCTGCAGTATGGGTCCTGACGTGTCCGGTCCAGGTAGAGTGGCCTCGCAGGGTGCTGGCGTCTAGTGTTCGCGGGGCGGTGGTTCGGGTGGTGTGTGGCAGCTCTAAGGCCCGGGGTGGGGCTGCTCTGTTGGAGTCGGTTGTGTGTGTGGCCCCTCCCTTCTGGGGGGGTGTGTGGGGTGGGGGGGTGAGAAGCCGGGGGGGGGGGGGGGTCGGGGGGCGAGGGAGGGGCTGCGGGGGTGGTAGCTCATGTCCGTATACTTGCGGCTCTCGTATCTCCCCATTGCTATGCATCTTTCTACCCAAACGTGTCCCTTCGTCCCATCGGGGGGGAAGGGGGGGCGAGCGGGCTATCATCTCACATCACCCCTTTATCGTGGCAGGCCCTGATGAATGCTTGTAGGAAGCCCTCCCAAATCTGGGCTATCGGTATGGCCCTCCGCCTTGCTGTTTCTTCCCTGCGTAATACTGTGCCCTCTGCGGTCGCCCAGTAAATGAGGGAGGCACTCCAGTGTTTCGTCAGGGGTGGGTCCGCGGCTTTCCAGTGACGTGTTATGAGCCTTTTGGCGGTTATCAGTCCCAGATCCCAGAACCTCGTGTGGGCTTTGTTGTGCTTCGTTCTGGTAAGGAGTCCCAGCACACAGGTGTCCCAGTCGTGACGAGGTTCCATTGCCGTCCCTTTCGTCAACAGTGTGGTGACATTGCGCCAGTACGTCCGTAGTCTGGGACATGCCCACAGCATATGTAGGAGATTCGCGTTTAGCAGTGCGCATCGTGGGCAGCTGGAAGTATCCAGGCCGAAATAGCGGTTGATCTTGTCCGGGGACAGGTATGCCCTCTGTGTGATGAAGAACTGTATTATTTTGAATCTCGAGTTGCGGGGAATGTGTTGTGGGCCTTCCAGGATCCTTTCCCACTCCTTGTCTGACCAGTCCCTCCCCCTGTCAGTTGTCCACCTGTCCCTAAGTGACTGTAGTGAGCTTATAGTGTGGGACCTCAACGCTTGTGTCAGCCAGTGTATGACGTGCGACCCTGCCCCCATGACGTGTAAGTATTGTATCAAGAGGTGTGTTTTGGGCTCCTCTGACATGTCACCCCAGTGTTTCGTTAGGACCCGGATCATTGATGCATGGAACAGGAACTGTCCCGCTGGCAGTCTGGGATTCTCTACTAGCCCCTCGAACCGGACCAGGGCCCCGTCGTCGTACAGGTCCGTCATTGTCTCAAGTCCCACCTGCACCCAGTCGTGCAGGCGCGCCGCAGTTACCACACCCCAGGCCTGGGCATTCCCTCCAGTGGAAGGGCTGGGGCGTAGGGCGTAGTCTCCTTGGTTAATTTCAGTGCACGTTTGTAGCATCGTAGCGCCACCGCGAGGTGCAGTTGCGTCTCGCGAGTTGCTCCGCTAAGGGGGTGGAACATTGCGAGAGTCTCCGCCTGAGTCAGAGCCGGGGTCGCCGAGGCCGTGTCGTGCAGGTTTCTACCCGCGAGCCAGGCCACCACCCACTGGAGCTGCGCGGCGAGGTAGTAATGTTCCTGGTTCGGGACCGCAAGTCCCCCCGAGGACGTTGGGGCATACAATTTCTTCAGGGCCACCCTTGGTCTCCCTGTATTCCATATGAGTGTTCGCACTAGGGTCTCCAGGTCTTTGAAGACCCGAGCAGGGACATACACCGGTATGTTCGAGAAATTGTACAGGAGTCTAGGTAAGACTATCATTTTCGATAGGGTGATTCTGGCCGGGACATTAAGCGGGAGCGTGCTCCAGAAACGAATCTGGGCCCGCAGGGAGTTTATGGCCCGAATCAGGTTGCCATCCAAGATATCCGCCGTATTCCTGTAAACGTGAATGCCCAGGTACTTGAAGGTGCCGGCATACCATGCCAGTATCGTGTCCCCCAGCTGCACTGCGCACTCCTGCATATCTGGGTGAAAGGGGTAAACCCCAGATTTCCCCCAGTTGACCCTCAGTCCCGAGTGGGTTGTGAATTCGCGGAGGGCACCGGTAAGCCCCGGGGGTATCCGCGTGAGATCCCTGACGTAGAGGAGCAGGTCGTCGGCGTACAGCGAGACCGCGTGTATGCCATCTGCCAATGGGATGCCCCACTCGGCACCCTGCATCCTCAGCAACTCCGCCAGCGGCTCCATGGCAAACGAGAAGAGCAGAGGCGATAATGGGCAGCCCTGTCGTGTGCCCCGCCTTACCTGTATGGCGTCCGATAGGAGGCTCCCTATCCGGACACGGACGGTGGGTGTTTGGTGTAGGAGTCCTACCATGTCCAAATATGCGTCACCCAGACCAAACTTCTGCATAACTGCTCTGAGATACGGCCACTCTACCGAGTCAAATGCCTTTTCCAGATCTAAGACTATGCAACCCGATTGTGGCCAAGGGTCCCTCGCGTATTCCTGCACCCTGAACAACCGGCGGATATTGAGTGATGTGCTGCGTGTAGGTACAAACCCGTTTTGGTCAGGGTGGACCAAGGTAGGTGTATATTGGGCCAGTTTCCTCGGTAGCGTGGAGGCTAATATTTTATAGTCAGTGTTTAGGAGGGCGAGTGGCCTATACGAGCCCATTAGCGACCCCTCCTTTCCCGGTTTTAAGAGGGAGACCAGGGTGGCTTCACTTAGAGAAGGAGGCAGGGAGGAGTCGTCCAATGCCGTCTCATACAGTTTAATGAGTTCAGGGATCAGGAGGTCCTGGTATGCTTTATAGAACTCCGCTGGGAGTCCATCGGGGCCAGGGGACTTTCCGTTGGAAAGTGCCGCTATGACCTCTCGGAGTTCCTCTGGGGCAATGGGTGCCGCTAGGGTGGCGCGTTGGGCATCGTTGAGTGACGGTAGCGGTACCTGGCTGAGATATTCCTCCGTGTCCGGGGCGGGGGCGGGCAGGCAAGAGCGATACAGTGTTTTATAATGTGCGGTAAATGCTCCATGAATCTCCAATTATGTGTGTAAGGGCGTCCCATCTGCACCCAGCACTTTTGTGACTGATTTCGTCCGGTCCTCTCTGGCGATGAGCCATGATAACAACTTACCGGGTTTGTCCCCCCTATCGTGTGTGCGCGCCGCATGAGCCGCATAATTCAGACATCTGAGCCTTTCTAGTAATCTTTCGCGACTCGCCTGCGCAGTTTGGAGCCCAGTGTCGTTCCCTCTAATCGAGTCCCGCTCATGTTGGCTCAATTCCTCTTCTACCTTCTGTAGGTCCTTCTCCACCTGTCGTTTGAGATTCCCCTGCGTGCCCAGGCATTGAGCCCTCATGACCACTTGAACGCCTCCCATTCTATTTGTAGAGAGGTGGCCGAGCCTGCATTTTCCTCGAAGTAATGCACTATATGTGTGAACAGTGAATCCCGGAAGGGTGCGTCCAGCAGGAGGTCTGGCTGCAGTCTCCAATTGGGGACAGGGGGGCGAGTGCTTGTCCATGAGACAGTTAGCATGTGTGGATTGTGGTCGGAGTGTGTCCTACCCATGTAGTGTTCTTCTGTTACTAACGGGAGTAGGTCATCAGTGAGCATGTATCTGTCTAATCGGGTGTGCAGGGGATGGGCTCCTGAATAGTACGAATATACCTTGGCTGTTGGATTCCGGTGGCGCCACACATCATGTAGGTTCCAGTGTGAGGCCCAGGCTGCAAGAGCTTTCATGGCACCCACTACCGGGGCATTGGGTAGCGGTGGGAATGAGCGGTCCAGTGTGGTGTCCAGTACGCAATTATAATCCCCCCCCCAATATCCAGGGGATCCTATGCCAATGTGCTAGGGTCGTGGACACTGTTTCGAGGAAACCCTGCTGATCGGTGTTGGGGGCGTAGAGCGACGCTAGTACCAGCGGTCGCCCATCCAGGCGTCCCCTCACTGCCACCAATCTCCCCTCCTTGTCTATGTGTGAGTCTTCAACTTCAAACGGGATCCCCGGTCTCACCCATATCAGTACCCCCCTGGCGTAAGAGGAGAACCCCGTCGCGTTGATCTGGCCACGCCACCGCCTGCGTAGGGTGTGTACCTCAGGGGCCGTTAGGTGTGTCTCCTGAAGAAGTGCTATCTGTACTTTGTGCCTCTTCAAGTATGAATATATCATGTACCTACGTGAGGGCGTGTGTATTCCGCGTACATTCCAAGTACACATTATGACCTCAGCCATCAGTATTCAACAAGTCAAGTCCACCCGTTCTTCCCCCCCGTTCCGCACACCCCTTCAAGGAGCCCTCCACCATCCAATCCCAGAACCTCCCCACACTTGTCCTTGTCGGAGAAAGTCTAGCGAGCACCTCTTCAGGCCATGTATGCAGCGTATCACAATCGGGAGAAGGAGTGTGAACATTAACTGGGAAAAATACCATAGGGTCGGTTGCCAAACGTGCAGCCGTCCAAACATTCTATAAAAAGTACGAACAATCCATTCTGGGGGGTTGCTGCCCATCACGCAGGCTAGGTGGCTAATGAGTGTCAGCTGAACGTGGAAGCCTGAGTGCCCTTCCAGGGGGGTGAGAAATATAGGTCCAAGTGGCCATCGGACGGGCCCACCGCCTGTAAAGTAGTGTTTCCATAAAGTCATGAGGTCACAACTCTGTCCAAGTGTGGAGCTAGTGACCATCGCCCACCCAGAGGGACCCTGCAATGTTGTGCCCCATGAGGTGTGAGTGCCACAGGGCGTCTATTCCGTGATAGGCTACAGCAAGTGTGGCATTGTCTCAACTTACTGCGTGTTAAGTGTCCGCCTCCACCGGGAGGAGCTGGGTCAATGCTTCCGCCTCACTCGATCGTTCGATACCTCTCGGTCATCTCCCACCAGTGCTTCAGGACTGTTGACTTGCAGGTGTCGGGGCAGAGGGCGGGAGGGAGAGTGGAGCAGGGCACTGAGTGCGCCGGGGTGTGGCACTCCATCAGCCATACAGGTCCGACGTTTGTGGGGTGATATCCGGCAGTTCACTCGAGATTTGTGAGTCCGGAAGACCATAGATCGCTTTGTCGTCGCTCGGTGACATCCTAGGGCTGGTGGCAGGCGGGAAGCGCTGCGACGGGGAACCGCTGAGCTCCGAGACCATCCGCAGGGGCTCCTGTTGTTCCCGGCGCATTTCCTCCTCCGGTGGACTCGCGCTGTGCTGGGTGCCACTGGCCGCAGGGGAGGGTGACCTGGCGCCACGTCTCCTTTTGGATCTCCTGCGTCTCCTTGGCCTGTTCGGGTTTCCCGATCTCTCCGTGTTCTTGTCTGTCCCATTGTCCAGCCAGGCTTCCACGTCTTCCGAGGAGTCAAAGAAGTGTGTTTTTTCATTTGCTATCACTCTGAGCTTCGCAGGGAGTACGTGAGTCCCAGTTGGCGTAGCCTCCGCTTCACCATTAGGAAGGAGTGTCTCTGGCGCTGCACCTGAATCGTGTAGTCCGGAAAAAACATTATATTCGCATTTTCCACCTGTATGGTGCCAAGTTTACGGGTTTCTCGCAGGACAGCATCCCGGTCCCTGTAGTGCAGGATGCAGATGAGAAAAGGGCGCGGGTTAGAGCCGGTTTGGAGTGGCCTGGTCGGGACTCTGTGCGCTCGTTCCACCACGAAGTGTGGCGAGAGGGTGTCTTC
This sequence comes from Lissotriton vulgaris, assembly GCF_964263255.1. Lineage (NCBI taxonomy): Eukaryota > Metazoa > Chordata > Amphibia > Caudata > Salamandridae > Lissotriton > Lissotriton vulgaris. The sequence goes on along the minus strand of NC_141685.1, from coordinate 1,954,220,735 downwards.
TGGCAGCAGGGTGCGCAGCCATTCCTCCACATGTTTGGTTGGATCCCTGCCTTCCCATTTTTCGGGCAAACCCACTATGCGGACGTTGTTGCGTCTCGCCCGTCCTGCATCCTCCGCCCTGTCTTCCAGGAACTCCACCCTGTTAAGGAGGTCTTTTATCTGTTTGTCTGACTGGGCAACCCGAGGCTCCAGGCCAGTCACTGAGCTTTCCAGGGTTTTGGTGCGCTCAGCTAGCTTCTTGTGGTCCTCCTTCAGGTGTGTGAGGTCTATGGCGACTCCGTCTATTTTCGCCTCCAAGGACGTCCGAGTGGACTGGATGGAGTTTTCCAGGCGTTCCATGGCTGCCAGCACCGAGTCTAGTCTGGCCGTTACCGGGTCCGCGTCCGCCTGCTTCTGTGCCTTGTCCATTTTGCCCTTCTGGGACGTGCTCCCCACTCCTGTACGTTTCCCCGCGCCTCCAGACATGGGCGGGAACTGGCTCGTGGGAAATCCGGTTGGAGTGGTGATCAGTGGTGGCGCTGACTGCCAGGGCCACCGGTAGGGACGTCATCAGTGTTCCCAGAGTGAGAGGTGTCGGATGTGCCCTCCGTGGAGCCTCACGTGGGGCCTAGCTGCGTACTTCGCTGTGTGGTCCAGTGGTGGCTGCGATTCCGCCCGGGTCGGTATTCGGTCAAGGTAATGCGCTATGTTGCTCCGCCTCCTCGGACGAATATAGCCCGGGATTCGTGTCGTCCCCTTGTCGTGCCGGGCACCCAGTGATGCCGTGACCTCAAGGGCGCTGGAGTCCACAAGTGTCCAGTTGTGGGTGTCGGTGGCGCATGCGGTATGCAGAAGGCAATGTCCCCCCTCAACGCTCACCTCATTGGGTAGTCCGTATGGCTCTATGGACGTAGTCAGTAGTGGATCCCCCTAGCAAGCCATAGCAGTGTTGGTCGGCGCGGTCAGTCAATTCCCCGGCCTACTAGCCGGTCGTTGGCGTCTCCTGGTGCTTCCCCACTGCTGGCGGATGGTGTGGGTTATGGACGCGGCCTCCGGGGCGCCCTGTCAGTGGCGGCGTAGTTGCCCAGCAGTTGGATCGGGCTTGCGGTGCTTCGAGTGCCGGGGCCCGTTGGCTCCTCTGTGTCAGGAGGGGGGAATCCACGCCCGGCGCCAACCGGACGGAGGGTCCTCTGGATATGCCCCGCGCCGCGTCACTCACCGCTCAGGGCCGCTGCAGGCGGTGTTGGGGGACCGATCTCCGATCCGGGGGGCGCCCGAGTCCTCCGGGTGCAGCTCTGTGGGATCCGGGCGGGCGGTCAGCGCATCGGGTGTCCAGACATCCCGCGGGCCCGTTCTCCTCAATGTCGATCTGCTCCACAAGCGCAGGCCGAGGGGGGGAGGGGCTCCTCCTCGTGTCCGATGCGATCGCGGCAGACCGGATGCCGACCTCGATCCTCTGCTGTTGCGCCGCTCTACCGTCGTCAGGGAGCAGCCAGTCGGCCGCCGCCACCTCTCAGAGTCCGCCGAGGGCCGGTCACCGGTTGTGCGTCCCAGCGCCGCCGCCTCCGCCCAGACCTCCAGGGTGCCTTGTCCGTGCGGCCCTCACTTCCGGTTCCGACCCCGGACTTGCCTGGCGGGTCTCGCCGAGTCCGTGATCTCGGCTACGGCGGATGCACAGGTGCCGATGCGGGTCCGGGGCAAGTTGGCCCTCTAGACTCGGTCCTATGCTGGGTCATCGCCCCATGGCCACTCGCTGCAAGTTTTTCGCCGGCCAGGCGGTGATTTTGTCGGATAAATTAACCCCAGAGTGTGGGATCACGCCGGAGCCTTGAGTCATATGCTTGGGATCTTATGTTCTCAACCAAAACCTGGTTGAGACAAAGTTCAAATCCGGATGTACATCTGAATATTCAATAAGGCTATAGGATGGCAGCGGTCAACCGGGCTGATAATAGAAGGGGGCGGGCTCGCCGTGATCTTTCGAGAGGACTGGGAGATCTCTTTTAAGAGACTTGAGGGCACAGAGCGGATTGAGGCGATGTCCTTTTGTGTTAAAATCTCTCCTACCTTCCACTTTGAAAGTTTGTTAGTCTATAGATCTCTGGACACTCGGTCCGCTCATTGGTTGGAGCTATATGACGTCATCACTGATCTATCATTAAAACATGCCAATTTTACAGTCATTGGCGACTTCAATGTCCAAATGGACAATGACCATTTCCCCCTGGCCTCTTCATTTGCCGATACTGTAAAGGGGTTAAACTTGATTCAAAGGGTATCTTCACCCACTCATGAGGCTGGCCATATGCTGGACTTTATATTTACTAACGACCATACCTTGAGAGTGGCGGATCCTCTGCCCCTGACATGGTCAGATCATTGATTAGTCCCTTTTAACCTGCCCAGCAGACCTCATATTAATCAGGCTATGTCAGATTATGAGGACAGGAGAAACTGGAGGAAGGTCTTTCAGCTACAGAATGTCCTCCCTTGATTAACTGGAGAGCACAGTTATGATGCTTGTGCCTTTAAAGACTGGATTAAAGGCAAGTCACACCTGCTTCCAGCACAGTTCCTCCCCAGAGGATTTAGGATATGAACCAGATGTCTCGAGTAGGAGCTTTCCTTCCTGACCCGACTGTCCTTCACCTGTTGGGCCTCCTTACTTCATGCATCTTATTAGTCACCCACAGTCTCTTATTGATGCGGGCTCTCCAGTACTGCCACTGCTCCCAGTGGGGTTTAGCATTGGGCAGACTGTCCAAAAAGGTCTGGATTTCCCTGAATGCCACAAAAATCTCCAATAGTGGTGAGTAACAAAAAAATCTCATTGGTGGGACACCCTTCTGCCCTCCACCAGCAGTGACCACACTGGTGACTGATGCTTCCAGTCTAGGGTTGGGGGCTTGGGCATCATAGGACACTAGTCTCTAGCAGAGGAGCAGAGGTGCCGTTTCAACCTGCTCAAGCTTAAAGATGTTCACCTTGTTCTAAACTCTTCTGCCATCTGTTAAATAGATAATTCTTTGAATGATGACAAGAGAATGGAAGTTCCTTTTGGATATTTATTCCTAAGTTTGTAGGGTTCAACAGCTCAGCCACCCAACTGCCTCTGGCTCATCTTTGTAGTCTAAACTCACAAGGTTCTTAGTTTGAGCCAGGGCAGCTGTACAATTCTAGAATACATAGATGTCACTGAAATACATAGATGTCTGGAAAGAAGGTAAAATACAGCTAAGTAACAATACAGAAACACAGAAACCAGGTCTTTTGACCATGACAAGATCACCAACAGCAACGTTAGTAGATTTGACATGTCTCACATCATAGTTTTCTTTACTTTTGAAGCACATATGATCTTCCTTTTCTTTCCAAGATTCTAAATGAGAAGCTCCATACCCGTCGGAAATAAATTTGTTAACCCATGGTGGTTCTAAGAAAGTATCAGGTTGTCTCCCACGAAACAAAAGAAAAGGAGATTTTCCAATTGTATAATGAGGCACAGAGCGAGACACACCTACTCTCCTTGAAACCTCTTCCTTCCAATCAAGGCAGTACTGCTTCGTTAGTGAGATGCTTTCTTTTATGACTCTATTGAACCTCTCAACAGTTCCATTAGACTCAGGGTGATATAAGGCACATTTCTTGTGAACAATCCCACAATTAATAAGAAAATCTTCCATATCCTTAGAGAATAGTTGGACACCATTATCAGTCAGTATGGTTTCAGGTATACCTTCTCTAGAGATTATTTTTTTAAGAAAATCCATCACATTTTAGTGTTCACATTCCTTACAAAAGATACCTCCGGCCGCCTGGAGTACAGATCCATCAAAACAATGACAAAGGTGTCAGACCCATCACCATGCACAGGTCCTAAAATATCAAGAGCAATGTCTTTGACGGACCACTGGGACAAGACCTCTTTTCTTTAGGTTGAGTCCTGATCTTTAAACTTTTCTCACTAAGAGAACATTGAACACACTCCCTAACCAAACGCTCAATCTGAATGTCCATACCAGGCCACCAGTAGGTTGAACGCACTCTTTCTTTACTTTTAGAAATGTCCAAGTGTGCTTCATGAGCCAAACCAATAAATCTTTTCTTCAAGACCACGATGGAACTAGCCTGTGACCCCTCCACAACATTCCTTCACAACAGGACAGCTGATCCTTCACAGACCAAAAATCCTTTACGGACAGTCCTCCCTGTTTCTTATGATGCCAACCATCACGAATACGCTTCATCACATTTTGAATAGCTTCATCTTCTTGACAAGCAGCAGACCAACGATCTTGAGAAATTACTTTATAGTCCATCCCACAAACAAAATCATGAGAATGACTGAAAGCAGGATCATCTTGGTCATCAGATTGAGTAACCGGCACTAATCTTGAAAGTGTGTCAGCAACAAAGTTTTCATAACCAGGAATATGCTTAACAGAAACATTAAAACCCTGTAACCCAACAATCCACTTAGAGATTCTTGGAGAGATATAATCAATCCCTTTGTTTGTTAACACCTCACACAAAGGTTTGTGATCTGTCCTTATTATTAAGGAAGTACCCCAAAGAATTTTGTTTAATTTTTTAATGTCCCAATAGACCTCAAGGGCTTCCCTCTCAATTACTGAGTACCTGGACTCGGCACCCTTCAAGCTCATTGAAACCAACATAATGGTGTTATCCGGGTTTGTGCCACCTTGATACTAGACCACACCAAGGTCCTTCAGGCTTGCATCAGTAGCAATGATAGAACATTTGGAGGGATAAAAATTTCGAAGCTTGGCAGCATTTTCTAATTTGCATTTTATTCCACCAAACTCTTTCACACAACTCATCCCAAACAAATTTCTCTTTTTTTTAAAGTAAATTTCTCATATTGTAGGTAGCTTCAGCAAAATTCCTAATAAACTTGTTATAATATTCTGCCATTCCCAGAAAGCGCACGAGTTCCTCTTTGGATGAAGGGGCAGTTAAATCTCTGATGTTATTCACTAACTCAGCCTTAGGAACAACACCATCCGCCGTTATTGAATGACTCAAATAATCAATTTTAGCCAGACCAAACTTACACTTTTCACGTTTAATTGTAAGATTGTTAGCAGAAAGTCTATCTAACACTTCGAACTCTCTTCCCATGTTACGATTTATCACACCCGTGTACCAAAATGTCATAAGAATGCAAACTCCAGGTATATTGGCTAACACCTTCTCCATGACACGTTGGAAAACGGAAGCAGCAGAGACTAGGCTAAAGGGATGTCTTATGGCGTAACAAAGGCAGTTAGGTCTCTGGAAGACTGATCGAGCAAAATTTGATGGTACGCAGATGTCAAATCAATTGTATTGATTTTTTAGCACTACGCACCATGCTCAACAGTTCTGTTTGTAATCTCAATGAACCATCAGCCTTCCTTGCAGCCACAACCGTAGCCAACCAGGATGTGCCTTCAACCTCTTCAATAATGCCCTGTGATTTAAGCTTCTCCAACTCCCTCATTATCTCTTCCTTGACAGTAAAAGGAACATTACGTACCTGGCTAGAAACAGGAATGGACCCTGGAGATAATTTTATTTTGTGACAATACCCTTTCAAGCACCCAAGTTAGTCATCAAAAACTTGTGGGTATTCTTCCATAAGTTGAGCTTGTAGAGGAGAGTGATGATTTATAGACTCAACAACCCCACTGCCTTTCAGAATTATGGGAGGGGTGCTATTAGGATCTAATATAACTCCCAGATCTTTCTGATGCCACCAGCTGATCATACTGTCACCCTTCTTGGAAACATACATTTTCCCAGAAGTGAAGCGATCTTCATATTCTATTAAACCAGTAGAACAGCCTCTTAATTCAATAGGGTCCCCACCATAAGCAGTAGGACGAATGTCCGCTTTAAGTAAATTAACTTTGGTACTTACATTTTCAGTGAAAAACATACTTGAAACAATAGTAATTTTCGCACCAGAATCAAATATTACTTTAGTCTTCCGACCTTCCACAAGAATGTAATGTAACGGTCCACCACCCCTTACTTGAACAACAATTTGACCACACGCAAAATCATGTTGATCAGTTGAACAGTCTTGGCCAATTTCATTAACACTTTGTTTAGAGGACTTGATCCTGCAGGCAATTACAAAGTGTCCCCTTTTCTTACAATAAGTACATATTACATTCAAGGCAGGGCAGGATTTATCATTAGGCCAGTGACCAACATTGTTACATCTATAACATTTATTATCCTTACTGAATTGAATGTGAGATTTATTTAATTGTTTGTTTTTAACTTGCGATTTTGTTTAAAAGTCTTTCAACTTAGTATTGAGAGTTGTGTTTGCATTAACAACTGACATCTTTATTGAGATCTTTTTTGATCTCTTTGACACATTCAAGAGAATGTTCAATTATTTTGGCCACCACTAAACTTCATCAAGGTAGGGCTCATCTTTGAGCCATAACTCATCACACACTTTTTGTGACACACAACCCAACATAAATTGGTCCCAAATCCTTTCTTCAATAAGTGTATCAAACTTACAAGTGGAAGCTACTCCTCTTAGGTCAGTAACATCATTTTCAATACTTTCTCCTTCCTTTTGCATCCGTCTTCCAAAATGGTAACGTTCCAATATAGTACTGACCGTAGGCAAATAGTGAGCATCTAGTTTATGAACGCATATTCCAAATTCATTCAGATTTGCTTCAGTACTGTCTGGAACATCTGGAAGATGGTCAAAAACATCCTGACCCTCCGATCCAAGGCAGTGCATAAGCAAATCTGTTTTCCTTTCCACACTGAGTGAGGTACCACATACACAGGCATATCGGTCAAAAACTTTTTTCCACTTGGACCCTTTTATGGGAGGGTCTCCTGGTGTCTGTAAAAAAAAACGGGGCTGCTGTGACATTTTGCATGACTCAAGTTGAAGAAGAAACAAGCATTTGGAATGCAATAGGTCACGCCTTAGGAAAGTTGGAGCTATTGGTATGGTAAATGACACATTTTTTATTTATGTGTTTTTTTTTTAAATAACATAATTAATAGCTTTGTCATTTACAATGCCAATAGTTATAACTTTCACAAATGTGACACCTATAGTAATGCAACATGTTTTGTATTTACGTGACTTACATGTGTTGATATTACAAATAAAAATGGCTTTTATTTCTTTTGAATAATTAATACTTAAAAGTGATTCTAATTTATAATGGCAATAGCTTAAACTTTTGTAAATAACTTTTGTGAACATTATGTTTAGTGTATTTTATTGTGACGAAAATCCAAGAACAGAAGTGAAATATTAACATCTTTTTGTGACATTTGTAATAAAGCTTGAAACATTGAGAGAACATATTTGAACCAGTGATGCTGTGGTGGTGCTGAGTGATGCAGTGGTTGCGCTGAGTGATGCAGTTGTTGCGAGTGCACTGACAGCTGGTGGTGTGTTCCTGGCTAATGATGTGGTGGTGTCCCCGAGTGCAGTGGTGGTGTCCCCGAGTGCAGTGGTGGTGTCCCCGAATGCAGTGGTGGTGCCCCCAAGTAAAGTGGTGGTGCACCTGAGTGGTGTCCCAGAGTGATGTGGTGGTGTCCCAGAGTGATGTGGTGGTGTCCCAGAGCGATGTGTTGGTGGTGTCCCAGAGCGATGTGTTGGTGGTGTCCCAGAGCGATGTGTTGGTGGTGTCCCAGAGTGATGTGTTGGTGGTGTCCCAGAATGATGTGTTGGTGGTGTCCCAGAGTGATGTGTTGGTGGTGTCCCAGAGTGATGTGTTGGTGGTGTCCCAGAGTGATGTGTTGGAGGTGTCCCAGAGTGATGTGTTGGAGGTGTCCCAGAGTGATGTGTTGGAGGTGTCCCAGAGTGATGTGTTGGAGGTGTCCCAGAGTGATGTGTTGGAGGTGTCCCAGAGTGATGTGTTGGAGGTGTCCCAGAGTGATGTGTTGGAGGTGTCCCAGTGTGATGTGTTGGAGGTGTCCCAGTGTGATGTGTTGGAGGTGTCCCAGAGTGATGTGTTGGAGGTGTCCCAGAGTGATGTGTTGGCGGTGTCCCAGAGTGATGTGTTGGCGGTGAATGTTGTGTGTGTATCCGCCACACTTATCCAGTTCAATACAAGGAGGTATGCACATCGGTAAACACCGACATGCCAAGTAAACAGACCACTAACATGCCAAGTAAACACACAATCATTCCAATATCGTACTGCAAACTGTTACGATCTGAAGGACACCGAGAAAGGTAATTAATACTTGGTATTATATGGCTAAAAATACATCAACATCCGCCAACTTTAAAAGTGCCACAAATCAAAGTACAGCACTTTAACAGGGAATCCACTTACCACGGATCATATTTACTTTTCAATGCTAGGAATTTACAGGATTTAACAGAACCCCTGGCATTTACAGGAGCCTCAGGATTTTTTTTAAATGTACAGAAACCCGACTTTCAATAGGAACAAAATATGTAAAAAGGGGGGTTTCATGTGATTCATTGTCGAGTTTTTAACATATTAGTACATACAAATAAATCCTACCAACAAAACAAAAATGTATGCCAACAGCAGCAGCAAAATCCATGCCTACAAGCCAAGAACAAAATGAAAACCGCACTGTAGCAGCAAAGAAACGGACAGGGCACAACGCTCCGAGGAAAGCAGAGGAGATCTGAAATGTAAAGTACGGCACACACAAAGCAGTCATTTTGCTGATTACACTAGGAGTAATCATGCTGTACGTAGGGTTAACTTTAGAGAACTGTAATGCAGTAAGTGATTGCAGAAATCATTGGCGTCGCACAAACAATTGGCAGACAGTAACTAGGCTGAGCGAGACTCCTCTTTCACGCATACTCCAGAAAGGCATTATTTTATGTACCCATGTCCATGTAAAAAGGAGCCTTTGGTTACGTCTTATGTACTTGCAAACAGTATCCTCACCCTCTAAAGCACTCGCATGCATTAGGAGGTGCAGGGGTTATGTGTGAATGCTGATCTGTGGAAGGGTACCAAAAGGTCTGTTCAATTTGCGGAAATGGATGTCTGCAGGTATGAATGACTGCAGGTGAGGCAGTATGGATGTCTGCAGGTACGGCTGCAGGTGTGGATGTCTGCATGCTTGCTCCACGTGTACCTGTATTCGGAGTGCCTGTGTGTGTAAGCCAAACATACTGGCTTTAACAATCATTCTTTTCACTGAAAGCCTCTCAGTTTGAAGGCGTTTTACGCATATACCATACAAATATGTTTGTGGAATTCGAAAAGTATGAAAGGAAAGATTTATTTTTCAACATTAAGATAGGTTTCAGCATTCTTGCAAATTCATGTTTACATCACCATCTACTCTAATCAAAATATTTCAAAGGCGGCATTCAAAACGTATTAAAATAAACAAGTTGCCTCTACTTGATTCTTTCTTAATATGCAGCACTCCAGGCTTACCCTCGTGTGCCTTTAATTCACCACCGCAGCCCAGGGAGTTTCTTCAAGTTCCCGCCGGGCCGCCGCGCTGCCTGCGGCGACCCGGAAGCGGTTGGGCAGCCGGCCAATCGCAGCGCGGCGCGAGAGAGAAGCCACTGTCCGAGGAGCCCCGAGGGCTCCTGATCGAGTCCCGGTCCCGAGATGGGGGACCGGGTGAAGAGCGGCCGGGCGCATGGGGAAGGCGGGGCTCTCATGTGGTGAGAGCCCCGCAAAGCGCTACCGCCGCCCGAGAGGCAGAACCGCCGCCGAGCACCGCCAGAACAGGTGAGTGTGTTGAGGGAGAGGAGGGGTGAGTGGGGGTGGGGTGTGCGCGTGTGTCTGTTGTAGTGTGTCTGTGCATGCGTGTGTCTGTCTGCGCGTGTGTCTGTTTAAGGGGGGGGGTGCGTGTGTGTGTGTATGCAGTGTGTGTATGTGCGCATGCGTGCGTGAGCCTTTCTTTAAGGGGGGGTGCGTGTGTGTATGCAGTGTGTGTATGTGCGCATGCGTGCGGGAGCCTTTCTGTGCATGGGAATATCAGACACGGCGATGCGACGTGCGCGCTCACGAGCTACAATCTCCAGGAGGACAAGCTCGTCACAGTCTGCAGTCCACATTCCCCGGAAAGCGGCGACATTAGTTGTCTCCCTAGACAGCAAAGCTTCGCTTTGCTTTCGTCTAGGCGAGACCTAAAAAAGAAAGAGAAAAAAAACAAAAAACAATCATTTATAAAAGTACTGCAATTGTAGATACAGTTGTGATTATCAGTCTGAGATGCTGAATATATATTCAGTACAGATGCACTATCTTTCAAATGAAGACGTATGATATATGTTGTACTGTATACACACAATTAGATGGGAACGTGCTGTGTGTGTCAGCGATTGAAAGAGACTGCACTCAGAGTTGCAGTGCGCATCAGCGAAAAGATTGCAGGGTAGACACGCAATACTTGTACAAAAGTGTTGTGCGATTGTACTGTAGGCACACAATTAAAAATCCAGCTGTACCCGTCCGCAGAGTTGCTGTGCGCATCAGCGAGTGAACTGTAAATTAGACACGCAATTTGAAAATCAAGCTGTGCTTATCAGTGAAAAGATTGCAGGGTAGACACGCAAATACTTGTACAAAAGTGTGTTGCGTGTCAGCGAAAGAACGTAAAAGTCTGCACTGGGCACTGCTGTGCGCGTCAGCGAGAAAGCATGGAGCTGCTGTGCCCATCAGTAAGTGAACTGTAAAGTAGTAGGCACGAAATTTAAAATCCAACTGTGCGCATCAGCTGAGTTGCTGTGTGCATTAGCGAGTGAACTGTAACTTATACACACAATTTTAAAATCAAGCTGTACATATCAGTTAAAAGATTGCAGGGTAGACACGCAAAAACTTGTACAAATGTGCTGTGCGTGCCAGCGAATGAGCATTAAAGGGCACACAGCATTGCTGTGTGCGTGAGCGATAGAGCATGGAGCTGCTGTGTACGTACAATGGACATGAAGCTGGTGTGCACGTTGTTATTGTCCGTCTGTAAAGGCTGCTGGGTGTGGGTGTGTCAGCCAAGGACAATGAAGCTGGTGTGCGCATCTAGGTTGCTAGGTGACACAATCAAAGAGCAACGTCAGGTCAATGTGTTGCACGTTGCGTTCCAATGACGAATTTCTGGAATGCCACAGTTATACGGAGAAGTCCTAAAGGTCACAGAGGGAAAGCACAGTGCCAGCACGAGGAACCACCTGTACAGCCGTAAAGTTAAACTTTTAAGTGAAAAATTACCTTGCTGTCACACAGAACCGGGGTGTTAAGAGTCAAACACAAGTAAATGAAGGTAGCGCTCTGTTCAAATTGTTCAAGCACAACGCGCGCTTTGAAAATAAAAACAATCCTTACTTGTGAGTGAAGCTCAAGCAGCGATGTTAAAGACGGGCAGAGTTAATATCGCCGTATTGTAGGTTTGTCGATTAGCATGTGAAGAGAAGAAATCTTCTGTCAGTTACAGCTGCAATATTTTTAAAGTTGTCTTGACGAGGAGGTCAAATATTGGAGTTGAGCAGAGTTCCCAGTCGTCGCCAGTGTTAAATAGATAATTCTTTGAATGATGACAAGAGAATGGTAGTTCCTTTTGGATATTTATTCTTAAGTTTGTAGGGTTCAACAGCTCAGCCACCCAACTTCCTTTGGCACATCTCTGTAGTCTAAACTCACAAGGGTCTAACTTTGAGCCAGAGCAGCTGTACAATTCTAGAATACACAGATGTCACTGAAATACATAGATGTCAGGAAAGAAGGTAAAATACAACTAAGTAACAATACAACACCATCCCATCGGGGCTGGTCAGTTCAGGTCGTCTCTGACAATACAACCATGATGTGGTGGTATGCCAACAAAGAGGGCAGCATGGGGGCGCCAGAGTGCCATCCTGCAAAATAGCTGCACATGAGGAAGGATACTGTAGTCATAACGTAAAACGGACACCATTCTCAAATAAATTGTACTTCGGCTGGAGAATGGGGTTTGAATGCTCTCACGCTGCTCTGCTGGTAACGTGGGTGTTTGGGCATAGAGGCGAGTTATGTTGGGCAGCCTGCTATACAAGATGGCAGACAGAAGATAATCTACATGCCATAGTCTAGGAGCAAAAAGAACCAGTTGACTGGGGGTGAGCGTTTGCAATGGTCCATACTCCGTCCATCATCCCCTTTGGTTTTGCTTTGTTTGCCCTAAGTTGGCAGGGTATGCCCAGACGTGGGTCCCTTGCTCACTGTGCCACTGGATTCAAGCTAGCCTGGCTGATGACAGCTGATTAGCCAGAAACTGGTCCCAGGATGCTTGTTTCTGTCCAGGGAAGACATGGCTTGGCAGTTCGGGTTGGCCTGTTCCCATGAGGCACAGGGTCAGACTGATTTGCATATGGCCATGTCTGAACTGGGGTGGTGGAGTGAGCTAAAGAATGATGATGGATTACACCCAGATCAGTTGACTGGGGATGAGTGCTTGCAATGTTCAACAATGGGCCTAAACCATCTAAAAGAGTCCAACTGCTCTATTACTAGTGATTCTTTATTAGATCGACTTGGTCTATTATAGATGTTAAATAGATATGTCTTCACCTTCCCTAGTAACCATTTTTAAACCCATCAAATCAAGAGATGGTAAATACAATGGAACAACATCAATTTCGAGTGTAATTCTAATCCAGATTACCAAGTCCCCTGATGCTCTACCCCTTGATGACGGGCTAGCACCCACACTGAACGTGTTATCTCCATATGGGGGGTTTCCAGTAACCAGGTCTCCTGTAGGATAATAATGTCACTCTGTTCTATATATTCATTCCTTGTCATATCGTTTAGACTCATATTTAGTCCTGCTATATTCCACGAGATGAACTGCACTTCCCAATTCTTACTCAATTCTATGGCTGAGTGGCGCCTAACTCCAATATTTACATTTGGTTATGTTAAATTGATTTTGTTTGTATGATACTTCAGGTGTGGGTTTAACTTGGGAACCTGTAAAACCAGTTCAGGCTCCGTTTCCCTCTGCCTTGGTGACTCAAAGACACTCTGTGCACCTATACTCTGACTAGGAATTTCAAAGGAATTTAATAGGGGCACTACATAAATATTCGCTTTATGTAGTCAGTCTTGGTTATCTAAAGACGACAGACCTTCAAATATATTTACAAGTGGAGGAGTGCCCATATTATTAGTACGATTCCCTATTGATAGTCTATAGAAGTAACCTAGTGGGAGGGTACAAATACAGGTGTTTTTGAGTGAATTCTCTTCTTGGACATTTAATATGTTCCTAACCAGGTGGGGGCATCTAAAGTTGATAACCACGCAATCTCCTCTTATATTCTTAGATATAAGAATATCTTCGGTGTTTAGTGGACGGAAACGTTTACATTTGGCTAACCAGTCCACGACTTTATTCCGTAAGTTATCCCAGGTTTCCTTCTGCTCCCTTCTTAAATCAGGCACTCCAGCTAACACCAACACATATGGACATGATGCTGGGGTAACTGTATGACCTCCTCATTAGGTATTAGATCTGTACCTTTTGGACTATATATTACTTTATTAACAGAATGTCTACTTGGTCTATCAGGCGTTATGTGCTCCTGCGGTTTGTTTGTCATGCTCGTTCCTTTTCCAGCGATAGCCCGCAGCCTGCCCTCAATATACCGTTTTTACATCATTCCAAGTTGTTAGATTTAATTAAAGGTGCATCTCTAAGCACATTACCCCTCTTATGTGTTTCTTCTTTATCATTTGTGGCCCATCCCTCCATTTGTGGTTGTATTGATGGATACAGCTGTACTAAGGGAGCCCCCGGATCGAGTATCCATATGGGGCATATCGTCGCTCGACCTAGAGTGCCCCAATATAGTGTTTAGTTGCTCCAGTTTATTCTCTAGCATACTTAAATTCACACTCATATGCACCTCCAACTGACTTACCCTTGCCTTAAGCTCAGAGTCTAGGGACATTGTTATTGTATGCTCTACCCTTCCCACTATTTCCTCTATCTGCAAGGTATATGGAGCATCATCTGGTTCTGTCTGTGTGCAAACTGAATTTTTAAATAGCATTTGTGCTTCCACATAATCTGTTGTTGTAGTTTTAATTGACCCCCCACATTTCTTTGGCTTAGAATTCCTCACAACAGGTTTACTTTTCCTATAAGCCTGCGATTCTTGCCCCTTTTTCCCCACAATCAAACTTTGCTTCCTTAGCCTCGATGTTATCCCAGGGCTAGATAAGCTACTCTTTGCCTCCAACGATACTTGTGGGGAAATTCTAGGAGTATTTGACAACCATGAGTCATTATGGACCGTTATTACAGGGCTCAGCGGGATAGTCTGCATATTTTCTATAGGTTTAGGGGAAATCAGTAACCTGTTTAAAGAGGAATTGGTAGGGTCAGGAGATAAGCGCCTTTCTACTAGTTGAATCTCATGATTCAATAGTGATTCCGCTCTTATGATAAATGCATCTAATGTGGCAACAGGGCCCTTACGATTGCTCATATTTTTATCCGTAATTCTCAGCTTGCGAAATGCAACAAAGCACAATTTAAAATCCAGAAACAGAGTATAAGCTGCAAAACGGTCTATTTAAGGGCTACTATATAGTAACTTTGCCCTCTAAACTAAAAATAGCACAACTAATTGGGCTTACCCCTCAGATGTCAATATTCAAACGTTAGGGGGGTAGCCCAGTCCAGTCTCAGCCAGTCTCTGATGTGCGTGGACGGGCCCGCCCTTGGCCCGGGCTTCGCTTGCTCGGGTATTGATTCAAGAAGTAAGGAAATTATACACAGAAGTATGCATGAGAAGAAACATGTGCTCCCTTTGGTAACGAATTTTCTGGCAAATACTATACCTGTAGATTACACACTTATCCCACCCTCCTCACCATTCAGAGGAATGGTATTGGATACGTTAATAGAGTCCCAACTTGCTACACTACATAATTACTTGTCAAATTTTGTTGGCCATGTGTCTACCTCTGAGGGCTCTAAAAATGGATGAAGAATTGATGTTAGGTCACCAGGGTTGTGGTACCTGTATGGCTTTGGTGCTGTAATATTCGGGGTGGAACCCGATGTCAAGACGGTGCAGGAGAGCTGCAGCTTTTACAGATTCAGCCTGGAGGAGTTTTAAGAGATGAGCAATTTGCAGGTAGATAGATTGTCCCCAAAAAAGATTGTTAAAGAAGATAATTAACTTTAGGGGATCTTACGATCCCATAAAAAAACAGAAGTTGTCTCTCTCTCTCTTTCGTATCCTGGGTTTTTGATTCATAACAAAATCCAGTGCCACAGATTTCAAAATTCAATGCCACAGATAACACCAAAATCATTTGTAACGTGTTGTGTATATAATTAAAGGTTATGACCTAGATAATAATTAACAAAGTAGAGATAGAGTATGTGTGTAATGCTCTATAGATGAGCACTATCCCTTCTAATACAGAGCAAAACAATATATCAAGGGGAAATTAGTTTTCCAATTTCAAAACATGGTTCCTATGTAGGCAATCAGGACGACTATGGATGACAGATATTTGAATAAAAGTTTTGAAAAACATTTTGAAAGATGTTTTCGTTCATACTGAAATATGGTACATGGCAAATTGAAAATAGATTAAAAAAATATCAAACTTGAAAACTGAAAATTCAGACTTTAATTTGGATTCAGCTATTTTCATACACCCTAATTAAATTAGATTTAACAGGTTTTCATACATCAAAATATTGCTTAAAAATAAACACAAAACTCAATAAGATATGATTCAAATCTTATTTCTTTCCACAGGATAATCATATGCTAGATTGATATATTATATCCAACTTAACAAGATTCAGAGACGATCCCCTCAACCAGGGACCAGCAAAGGCTATAATCTGGTGTTGCAAATTTATAAAGTTTTTTATAAGGTAATTTTTTATATTATCGCTATTACTATACCCAATCCTTAAATCTAGTTGACTAAATATAGTTAACATTATTTTCTCTGTTCTTTTGGTCTCGCACTGTATCACATATACTAGCTGTAATGTGTGGTTACAAACCATTAAGTATAGAACATAGGGCTCTCTGTAATAGTAAATGTACTAAGAATGAATAGATTGCAGTGTCCTTGTTAATATGGCACTTGTAATGTGTGGGTATAACTGATTATATATAGGGTTTTGTATATTATGTATTAGGAAATGCACTAAGAATAAACATTGTAGTCTATGCAAAGGTTTAAGACATTTATAAGGGCATTGCATTTCCTGTATATGATTGAAACTAGAAGGTGATATTTCTCTGTTCTATAGGAATTAGGTTACAAACTATACATTTTTTGTTATTGACAAGATTCCATTGGTATTAATAATGTTAATAATGCTGTTTTGATGAAGTGTGGTTATCTCATGAAACAAATGCTGGGTATCAAAAAGAGGATGTTGAAATCTGCTCGGTTTGTTAAAGACAATTTTGGTGGAACCTTTGATAATTGTTCTAATCCACCTCAAAAAAACAACACTCAAGAACGAAACATTTTCGGTTGAAGTAATGAATGAACGAGTGGCTTTTGTATAGCGCACAGCTACTCGGTGAGTGTCCCAGCACTCTGCATCAAAGAACCGGTAAGGAGAGGCAGGAACCGATGGGTGTTCAAAAGTCCCTAAAGTTTAAAAAGATAAGTCTTCAGTGCTTTTTTGAAGGTTGTTTCCTCGGTTATTGATCTCAGTTAACCAGGCATCTGGATCCACATGCTTTCTGCCCTGACCGGGAAGGAGGATCTCCCTTTCCGTTGTTTTTCTAAATGGAGGATTGTTAACAAGTCAGTCCTACTGGAGCGTAGCGACCTTCCTGGTCTGCACTCCTTGATCCTCTCAATCAGGTATGAGGGACCCATGTTGTCAACTTAACCCCTGCCCCATGGCAGCTTAATGAACTTTTGGCATGCACAGATGAAACACAAGATAATTATACAGGAAATAATAATTTTGTTCAGATTGCTTTTCTTTAGGTTCCAATGATATAAGTGATTGCTTTTGTATATAAAAATGTTATATAAAAAGTGCATCATAGGTATAACTGATGTGGAGAGCAATTTGTAGCAGGCTGTTTCCCCTTATATAAAGGTGGTCTTTCGAGGGTGTAACGTTTCCTCCTTTGGATTCTGTTATCTTTATGTAAATACTCCCCCTTTTCGTTTTGGACCTTCAACCTCTGTCTTCATGCTTTGGTCACCAAGTACCTCACATCCATCTGACACTGTGATGGTATTTCTGTTGAGCCCTTACATCTATTACACTTCTAATGGTCTCCCCACCTGACACTTTCAACCCTACATCATTGGATTAAAAACCTTGAGGTTAAACCTTGATGTTTATTTTAACCCTCTAAGGCACATGAAGTCCTTTGTAATTTCCAAAGCCACCACTACCAGGTACCAATTACTGAACATACATAAAACCTGAACTAATATTGCCTACCATGGTGCAAAAAAAGCGATATCTGCTCTTGGTAAGTCTACTTGTAGGTCTCCCCTGACATTCATTTTCACCTTTGGACAAGGTTTTACCCTTCGCTAAAACAGAGCTCAAAACAAGTTACAAATCTTTCTCTTTAAAGCGGTGCAATTAGCCCTACAACGAGTTGCCTGAAATCCTTTCTTGGTACATATTTCCCTAAGTTCTTCAGTGAGCATACCAAGACTTTCTAACGCACTCAAATCACTTTGCAGAGCCTTAAAGCTTGCACAGCAATACTGCACTCCTCTCCCAGTGACTGACATTCCATCTCTTCACAGCCACTTTAAAGACTGCTCTAAAACACTTCTGCTCATATAAAAATGGAAGCACCAGCACCCCATCCTGCATCCATTCCACCATGTTTTCAATCCTTTATAAATGCTAGTTGAGAGAAATGTCTGTGATTTCCTGTACTGAGACTTACTCACTGTTTACTATCTCGGCAATCCTTTTTGTTATTCACATAAACTGTGCATGACGTACTGTGACGCATGCGGCCTTTTTGGTCAAGGTGCTTCCATTGCTGTTTTATAAGTAAATGAACAAATCGATCGCCCATTTTCGGAAGGCAGTATTGTGGCACTGCACATCTGGAAAAGAGGGTAGGTTTTACTCATGTAATGTATCTCTTAAACCAGAAGTTGTGAGATTTCTTGTGAAACCTACCTATGTAATATGAATATGGAGAGAACTTACACATGTGTGCATATGCTAAAGAACAGTGCTATGGAGTATGCTTGTGAACAAAGAAAGACATTAGTGCGTTATTGATTTTGTTTTTGATATTGCTGTACTGAATTACCAAAATTGCCAGCATTCAGACAGCGTAGCTCGGCAGATGTATGGAAAGGCAGGACCAGAAGGAGAGATAATTAGAAAACCTTTGTTCAGTTTTCTCTTTCACCACTGTTGGAGGCAGGCTTACTAGGAGCTTGTGCAAACCTTTCCTTGTACACAATATGGATTTTAAAAATGAAAAAGACTGTGTGTCATTGGAGGACTTGTATCCAGTCATAAATGAACTACAGTAGAGAGAAAAATGGGCACAGCTCAGAGAGTGCTTAGGTGGACTTTCCTTCGAGTTTTGGAATTCATAGCAGGAATCGCAGGATAATTGAGTGTTTTTGTGTGCAAATTTGTATTACTATGCATTTCTTTTGTTTATGATTAGGATTTTGTTTTCTTTCACAACATATGAGATTTACTTTCCAATAAAAAATGTAGAATGTGAATACTGCACTTCTCATAATGGTGTCTAAAAGGAGGTAACATTAAAGCATAGTTCTTCCATCCACACCCTTCCTCAAATTGGAGGGACACTTTCTTTGTGTTAGAAATGGGGGTGCTCTAGTTGGCAGGGGATTGCACCCTGTCCAGGTAGGGACCCTTCTTTCTAGTCCGGGTAAGGGGATTACACAGCTAAGATAACCCTTGATCACCCCCTTGGTAGCTTAGTACGAGCAGTCAGACCATCTCAGAGACCATGTTTAAAGCAGTGGTACATAAACAGAGAGTAATACAGTGAAAACACTACAATGGACACCACTCCCATTTAGAAAACTAACCAATCTTTATCTTAACCAAACAAGACCAAAATGAGAAAAATCCAACATACACAGATCAATATATCACTTTAAAAAGGTTTAAAACAGTCCAGTCCATATAGAACTATGGATGCATCAATTTGAGCACAAAGTACCTGGCATGTGTTGAAATCGCAAGACAAAAACAGGCGCATGGGAGGTGAATCACTGGAAAGCAAAGCAATGCCCTGGTTCCTTACGCGCAGGGAATATGGTGCATCGGTTCCTTGCTCCCAGGGGAGGGTATGCGCCGGCTGCTTACTGCTATGCAGGGGAGGTGATGCGTCAGTTCCTTAGTGTGAGAGGAGATGATGAGTCAGTTTCTTACTGCTGGGACGTGATGCGTTGTCTCTCCGGACACACAGTTTGGTTCCTTACTGAAGCCCAGCATCTGTGTAGACTTGGTGCACAGGTGTGATGCATGGATAATCCAGACACCCTAGAGTTGATGCGGCGATGGTGAAATAGGTGCTGTGTCGATTCTTCCACCGGGGTCCCACGATGTGTCTATTCTTTCAGCCGCGCAGCAGGGTCAGCGCCAGAGTCAGTGCAGGGGATTTCAGAGACCTGGTGCGCTGAAGTCTGGCTGCAGCAGATTCTTAGGCCATGGGCAAGCGCTGCATCAAATTCCTGTAGCCGCACGGCAGGGTTGCGTGGAAATTTTTCCCACGTTGGTGCTGCATCGGAAAAACAGGTGCTGGACAGGCGTTGCATTGATTTTTAAGTCTTTTGTAGCTTTTTGTCGCAGGAACAAACTCCAAGAACCTAGAACTGGACACCACTTGGCAGGTCAGAATTCCCAGCAGTGGAGTTCAGGGATGCTGCAGGTGAAGTCTTTGATATTCCTGAGACCTCTTAACAGGAGCCCTTGGAGGAACTTCATAAGCAGGAAACAAAGCAAAGTCCAGTCCTTTTTAACGAGAGATAACCTGGCACTGGAAGTCAAGGGCGGGACCCTCGAGCAGGCGCTGGCGTATGGAGTTCTGCAAAAGGGCAGCGTGTGAGAGTGTGGTCCAGCTTCGGCAGGCTAGACGCGTTGATAATGATAAGGCTTTGGAGATGGCGAGTGCTTGGGAGGCCCTGACTCGGGCATTGCGGAATGCCCAGATAGTGGAGGAAGGCGACTGAATGCTAATCTTACATGTGATCATCAAACTGTGAAACTGATATATAACGCTTTATGTGCAGCTGGTACTATGGTATGATACAAACTTCTGGATATGCCCACAACACCGAACATAAGGGGGAGGGAGCTTGGGGGGGAATTGATGTTAAATTGGGGGACGAGTTTACCGGATATGGATGCTGTGGTCATTGCCATATATTATATGTCGATAAATAATCCAATAAACTATGTTTTCCCCCCAAAAAAAGTCCAGTCCTTTTTCCTCTCCAAAGTAGAAGAAGCAACTGCAGACCAACCCAGCAAAGCAATACACAACAAAGGGGCAGTACTCCCCTTCACAGCTCCTAAGCTTTTCTCTTTGGCAGAGTCTCCTCTTGATCCAGAAGTATTTTAAACGTCTGGTGTTTTAGGTCCAATACTTATACCCCTGTTTGCCTTTGAAGTATGCATAGTTCAAAAGATAGACCTTGTAGTGCACAGATCCTGCCTTGCTCAGACCTGGCTTCAGACACACTACGGGGGACAGGCGTAACCCTGTTCAGGTATCACAGACAACTTCTCCTGCCACTCTAGCTCAAGAAGGCCCAACAGCCTAGTGATGGGCCATCAGGATATACAGGGTACACCTCCACTTCCTTTGTGAGACTGTCTAGAGTGAATGTACAAACAAGCCCCTGTCAGTCTAAACCAGATGTGGATTTCACAGGCAGGCAGAGGCACAGGATGGTTAGACAAGAAAATGCCCACAATTTAAAAGTGGCATTTTCCAACACTCAATTCAAAAAACCACTTCACAAAAAGATGTATTTTTCAATCCTGAGCTCATGGAGCCCAAACTCCACATTTTTTGCTGTTCCCAATTGAAAGTTACACTTGTAAAATGTTACAAGGCAGCTCCAATGATAGCCTATTTCTTACAATAGTGAAAAACTAAATTGGCAGTATTTCACTGTGAGGACATGTAAAACACATGTGTACATGTCCTACCTTTCATATACCCTGCCCCCTGCCCAATGGGAGTAACTTGGGCTTACCTTAGGAGTGCCTTACATGTTGTAAAAGGGAAGGTGAAGGCCTGGCAAGTAGCTGCACTTGCCAAGTTGACATGGCAGTTTAAAACTGCACGTATAGACACTGCAGTGTCAAGTCTGAGACATGTTTTACCCACTGTAGGTTGCACCTCCCAATTCAAGTATTCAAAAATCAGTCATTTATGAATGTCCATCCAGTAATCAACCTTGTTCAATTTTCTGTATTCTTCTTTTGAATTTGCGACAAAGCACCCGGCAGCCAACGTGTTTTGTTATTTTTAGAAAGAACTTCGTCTGCACTGAAACGATATTTAAAACAATACAATGCATAGTATAATCTAAAAACTATTTTTTTCCAATCACTACTCATATTCCCATCACAATTGATTTCAGTCTGTACTGAATAAGCTATTTATGATAGATTCATCTTGCATAATTCGTAACCAGTCCCAAATTACATACATTTTTAGCATCTAATATTACATCCATATAGTCCTCAACCTCATCATGTGACCCTACTAGGCCAGCCTAATATTGCCCCATAGAGTACATCAGGCATACTTATATGGAGGGAAGAAAGCAAACCAGTATATGCTACTTATAGTTGTAAGGATGTAAAATTTAAATTAGGAAAGAGGTAAAAGGCCAAATAGGAAGATAACAGCAATCATTGTATCTAACCAGAAGGCCAGATGTAGGAAGGCTGCCTATCCATCAATGGACACTATACACAGCTTTATTGACTAACGTCGTTAACTCTAATCTTATGATAAAAGCCCCCTGTACGGGTCATACACCTACCAATAGATTGCTAGTAGATGTTTTTTGTTCTGAAGACGCATATCATAAGTTGATTCTGTTACGGGCCCTCCTGGCATCACCCCCTTACGTCCAACATGACCTCATACGTGTAACGGCTGTTGTGCCTGATTACATTTTTATTTTATTTTATAGATCTTCTTTATTGGGCCAATCTGCCTTGCTCCTTTTAACCCACATTGGCCAGAGAGCTATTATTGCCTCAGTTCCCTATCTGTAATTGCATACCTTAAAAACAGGATAGCACCTTACCTACTATTTTGAAGTTCCTGGTATAATTATTTTCCTCACTGCAGGGTCTTATTACTTGGCTGTTGTTCCTGCAAAAAAAAATTGGAATTTGTAGAGGTCATTGTTCCTCGCCTACAGACTCAACATCATACTATTTATAAATGCAATATTTGCCCATGGTCCCTTTCACCCTGTCGCTATAAAAACATAAAGCATCCCTGCCTTCGGCCCTCACCGAGATTATACACACCTTCCTCCGATCTTCAACTATATCATGCCATCTAGTCACCAGTTACATTTATAATTGCTGCATTGATCTGTCGAATATTTTTGATCCAGGTTCAATCATTAAGTAACGTGCATCACTTAACGATTTGAAACTTACATAGCGGCAGTCATTACCTTACCATTGCATATATCACTACATAATATTGTCGAACGAAAATTTGCTATGACTTTTCAATAACGCATGTCCCGGAGTCTCGGACCATTAGTGAGGAACGATTACGGGGACTATTGGCGACTCACAGTAATTTACAAATACGTCTACTCCCCTTATGTTGTGGACAGACATCCACTGCTTCCGAACCCGGGTCTCAAACTCACCATATTAATCCTCCTCTTCACACGGCCAGCCTACTTCGGGTTCATTCAAGACATGGTTGCAGGGCTACTCATGTAGGTGGCACAATCAGTCTTGCAGGCCCACTAGTAACATTTGATTTACAGACCTTGGGCACACACAGAGCACTATACTAGGGACTTAGCAGTAAATCAAATATGCCAATCATGGAAAACCGATCACAATCAGTTTACACAGGGAATACTTGCACTTTAGCACTGATCAGCAGTGGTAAAGTTTGCAGAGTTCTAAAACCAGCAACAACTAAACTCAGCACACAGTCGAAAACCAGGAGGTAAGAAGCAAAAAAGACAGGGGAAAAGCATGCCAAACATGAAGGTTAATTCAATAATAAACATGGCTGTTAGGTTGTATTCTTAAAGGTTGCATCCTCTAGCTATGTCTGGATTTCTTGGAAATGTTGTGTGGACATATATGGGGCAGCGGCTTAATTAAGTCAGTTGCTGTCTGACCCCTGAAGCTGAGGAACGCATACTGTGGGCTCCATTTTCACTTGGAAAAAAATAAGCAGTTTTTTTCAAAGGAATCTTGGTTGTCTTGGAGTTCTTACCTCATCGTACAGGTCATACAAACACAAGCTGTTCCGTTGCATTATGGGTCTGTTCTGGCATGAAGGGACCCTGCCAGGTGTTTTGTGATCAGTCACCAACAGAGGCACGGAACCTACTGATATAGGACCCAGGACCACGTTCTGCCCTGCTGTTGCAGTATCACATTGTGGTGGTGTTGCCCGTGAACATTTGCACCAGGCTCTCCTTGATGGACTGCTGAGAGGTCTTCAGAGCCAGCTCATGGATGTGGAGCTGGCCCTCCTCCTCAAGAACAGAGATCCAGATTTCCACCTCCCCAATTGACCTCTAACACTGCATATCTCAAGCCATCTCCACCGGGACCTGGATGGCTGCGGACAGTTTTGATTGAAACTTCAAATCCCACAGCATTGCCTGCATGTGCCACATGGCACTTCTGACATGTTCAGTTTCCCAGCTGCAACAACTGGATGTATTCAAACTAAAAGACCAGCCCTGGTTCTCAGACGTTTCTACAGTCCCTGCAAGGTGTCAACTACACGGGTCAATGAATAGTTCCAGAACACTGACTGACAGTTTCACTCCTTTTCTTATTCTACCTTCTTAGACATGCTTTGTGTATATCCATGTTGGCTGGTTTGGAGTTCAGCATAGGTCTCTTCACTTTTTTCATCCCTTCTCTTTCAAGGTAGATACTCTTTATTTGTAGGTGATGGCAGGCAGCGATGATGGGTTTCTCCTCTGGGAGAAACCTACATGTGCACAAATAGAAGAAAAGCTTTCACACTTGACACCCGTTATCCATTTTGGAGAAGCACCTCTGCTGGGGAACAAAGTTGGCAGGCCCTGACAAAAGCTATCCATTCTCTTCATACGAGACAGCTGTCTCCAGGCCCTCTATCTTAGCAAATGAAGGGTCTACAGAAAGACCGGATATAGCTAGAAGTCACTTGTGCCCATTTAAAGGGAATCCCGTCTCCATCCTCTCACTTCTTAGTGTGTTGCCATACAAAAACCTCAGAAATGCACAATGCTAGTTTGGCAGGCTACTTCTGACTGCCATCTTACATAGCATGTTTGCAGTGGCAAACCAAGATGGATTTCATGGACTAACAGTCATACAGTGAATACACTGCAAAAGCACATACTACCATATACAAATACATGAGATGTAACAAGGGACCTTGTCACATAGGACTTAAAAGTTGAGACGAAATAGGTAACTTGCCCTATGCAAAATACATGGACAAATGCCAACTTTGCGCCTGTGATTTAAAAAAGAAATGTTCCTACCACTGCCAAGGCCATGTCCGCTGACAAGGTATCCGTGGTTCTCTTGAAAAGGAAGTTGCGCTTGGTGTGCCCCTCTAAACCACAGAGCTCCACTCTTGATATGACCTGCTCTAAGCAACACTAAGCATACACCCATGATTGTCATGTGAGCTGAGCCCCGAAAGTTCAAAAACACAGTAAAGACTTGCATTAGGGTAATTAAAAGCAGGGGTGCATATTCGCAAAACCAAGCAGGGGATATTCCCTTCCCAAGACAGGTTTCCACTTTCCCACTGTTATGATGATCATCAACCTTTTCTTAAGATGAAATATACAGCTCCTGCTTTAGAGACAGGCTGTATACCAGGATAACTATCATGATGACATGCATCATGCTAGTACTTGGATAAAAGCTTGGTGACCTATGGTTCAGATCTACCAGGGCCTCCACACCATCTATACGTTTATCTGCAAGAATGGGCACTTATTCCTAATGCCCTTCACCATGATTCTGCCACAAACACTGTCCACACAGAATATTGGGTACACATAATCCAATTTTGTAATTAACAGAACCTTAATTTATATACATTCCTGCAGCACCATTTTACTTAGTTGCAATACAGCTTGCATCCTTAGCTTCTCTCCTTATCCTTTGTGGTTTATAAAATGTCCAAGAGTATGTGCATTTATCTCATATTATACTTTTTATAAGAGGAGCTAACATTCGAATGCATCAATAGCCCTTTTTTATTGTCTTCATGGGTCACCTTTCCCTTCTGTTCCATTTTAATTTCAATTTAATTTCTTTCACCCATTAAGTGCAGACTTTGCTGCTAGCAAGTTGCTTCCTTGCATGTTTGAATTATTCCCTCATGTATTGCTCCATGAGAGAGCCATCCTTCCTGAGGATTGCTCAAAAACCATTTAGGTATATTTAGAGTATAATTATGACATCTTGTTCAATGCCACTGTTTCTTGTGAATTAAGATTACATTTTTCCTAAACATAGCATTATATGTGTAGCAGTGTGTACCAGTATAGAGCAGGAGGTGGAGAGGTGCTTTTGTCATGGATCTGAGGCTTCATAGTGCCGGCTCCAGTGGTGTGTTAAGCGCTTCCTCAAAAGTAAGTTCCTCTTGTGAGGAACAGAGTCCTTTACTTTGGGAGGAGGCTGAGCTAGGACCCGACCAATTTCTGGATGGATGAGGATGCACTGTTGCCGGGCATTGAGCACCTCCTGTAGGCGTTGGAGAATGGGCTGCTCTTGATTTTCGGAGGCGGAGGAGGACGGTGCCCTGGATGACGGATGTTTCTGCATCGAAGATGGCCGCTGGCCTTCCACACTGAGACAAATTTCATCTCCGAATGTTTTGACTCCAAAGCTGACATTGAGAATGTTTTCTACACCGGCGCAGAGAGGTGTGTCTCCTGCATGGACTTCGGTGCCGAGAGCTGGGAGGGTGCCAGGTCTGAAGCAGCGTGTCTGTACCGACCATGACCTTGTGGCTGTGGCGGACAGGAAGCCTCATGACTGGCTTTTTTTTGTCCTCATTTGCCTTGTGTTAGAACTGGCTATTTCTGCTTGGCTAAGGCTGACGCCAAAACTAGGCAGAAACCACCATTCTAGTCAGGGCAAGGGAATCACACGCCAAGATAACCCCTGCTCACCCCCTGGTAGCTTGGCACGAGCAGTAAGGCTAAACTCGGAGGCAATGTGTAAAGCATTTGCGCCAGCACACAACAACAACAACATCGTAGGCACACCACAAAAGAAACTCCACACAAGATTATTATAAAATAACTTTTGTATTTTAAAAACACATCAGATAGGATCACACAAAATACATGGTGCCAACTGGCACGGGCAATATTCACAAGGGATTATGTACAGGACAGGGCCACATGGGCCACATGGGCCACTGTCAGAATCAGAAATAGCACTTTTAGAATATAGAATAATAAAGAATAAAAATCATAATAGCACAAATTAGCAACTATGGCACACAACCAGTAACCACTGGTAACAGGAACCAGGACCTCACTAGGACCACCTGTACTAAAAGAACAACCACCTAAGAATAAAATACATTTAGGGGTATAAACAAGAACACATTACCCATGATGCATGAAACACATTCAGAGGAGTAGTAAAAGGAAAAACACATTACCCATGATGCATAAATATACATTCAGAGGAGTAGTAAAGAGAAACACATGATGCCTAAACCTACACATTCAGCGGTTTTAAGAACAAGCACATGATGCAATAAAATACATTCAGAGGTGCAGCGCAAGATGACACATGATGCCTAAAACATTCAGAGGGGCAGCGCAGGGAAAAGGAAGCCACATGATGCCTAAAAACATTCAGAGGTGCCAGAACAACTCAATAGCGCAAAAAACACACAGTAGGCAATTACCATCCTAAACATAGCAGGTAACCACATTGCGCAAAACTCACATTAGCAATTACTTTTAAAAACATAGAAATCACATTGCGCAGAAATCATATACCAGCCCCCATTTAATAAAGGGACTAAAAGAGCCCTGTGTCCAGAATGTCAGGGTGCGCTGCCATGCAGCACCAGTCAGGGGTGCGCCACTGGCGCAAAACCTAAACGTAGCAGGTTCCCACTACTAGCTGGGCACTTGGGAACAATCACAAGGGCCTAAACGTTGCAGCTGGCACTAAGTGCTGCGCAGCTGTAGCAGGCCTGGCACCACTGTGCCACCTCTCTCTCCAATTGCGCCTAAACGGTGCAGCTGCCCACTAATTGCTGGGCAGCTGGAGACAAAACTGCAGCAGGGGTCTCACTAGCCCTCAGGAAGCAAAACTGCGCCCACTGTTGGAGCCACACAGGCTCTGTCACTAAACACTGCGCAGAACGTTGGAGCCACACAGGCT
Organism: Lissotriton vulgaris; assembly: GCF_964263255.1. Taxonomy (NCBI): domain Eukaryota; kingdom Metazoa; phylum Chordata; class Amphibia; order Caudata; family Salamandridae; genus Lissotriton; species Lissotriton vulgaris. The sequence goes on along the minus strand of NC_141685.1, from coordinate 1,954,193,126 downwards.
CTGGGACTACCCATAGTCAAATGCTGGAGCCACACAGGCTCTAAAACAAAATAGGCTCCATGGAGCCCTCAGGCCCTCAAAACAACTGTGCCCCCTTGAGCCTCCGTGGCTCTAAACACAAAATGGCCCTCGAGCCTCGCTGGGCTCGTAAATCAAATATGCCCGCCCCCCACGGGGTTTTTGAAGGGTAATGGTGCCCTGCAACGTAGGAGCCCCGCTCGGGGGCTCGAAAGCACAGACATGCCCCTGGGGCCCTACTCACCGGATCCGTGGCCTCCTTCTCCCTGGACACACGGCTGGGCAGCACTCGGCGCGGCAGCAGCGGACGGGGCTCTCTCTCGCTCAGGGGGAGCCTCGTCAGGTCCCGCTGCACCGCGTTTCTTCACCGGACAACCCCTCCATGTTGCAGGGCTCCCTCCGCTCATGGGAGCCCTGCAGGGCCGCCATCTTCCTTCCTCCTTCCCCGGGCCGGCAATACTTCTCCTTTCCCCCGGGCTGCGGGGCGGGACTTCCGGCCGGTCGCGCCAGGATTGGCCGGCCGGCCAGCCACTTCCGGGTTGCTGCGGGCAACGCAGCAGCCCCGCTTAGGCAGGCAGGCGGGGAATCACTTCACCGAGGGGTGGGCTCCCACGAGGTGAATTAAAAAGTTTAAGACTAGCGGCATGGCTGCGGGGCAAATGCTGGGTGGGCACCGGCTTCGTGGATTAAAGGGATAAGAGCCGCACAACGCAGGGTGGGCACTTGCTATTCCCCACGCAAAATGCGGGGCGGCGAAACGCTCCCATAAAGCAAAAAGCGCTCCCAAGCGCTAGGAAAGACAAAAAAAGCGCTCCTAAGCGCTATTGACCAGCAAAGTCCTCCAGGGGATAGGAAGAAGGCCCACAGGATCCCAGGGCAAAGCAAAGTCCTTCAGGAGTCCAGGGGCTGGGCAGAGCCCAGGGATTCCCCTGGGCCCAAGCAGCAGCACGCCCCTGGCAGATTCAAGTAGAAAACAAGAACAAATTGGAAGGGGACATAGCCCCTTCTTATACAGAAAAAAAGTCTTAGAAGTCTTTGTGAAGGCAGTGTGAGAACCAGCTAGAACTGGTTTTAGGGAACTCTCTTCAGTGTCAGGGACAGAGGTGACAGTCGCCCAGCGGGAGGTGGAGCCAGCATTGTGGTCAGGCAGGCACAGCCCTAGTCACTCCCAGGTGCCATCTCCTCCCACTTCCCTGGCAGCAGATGCAGCCTTTCACCCACGGACTGACTCAGACAACCTCCTGGGGCTCCCCAGCCCCTGCCATCCTCAAACCAGACCGTCAATCCACAAGCAGGCCCAGGCACTCCTGGACCAGGCTCACCAGCCAATCACACGCCAGACACAAATTACACAAATATGCCAACTTCTAAAAGTGGCACTTCTAGACTAGACACAGTCATGCCGCATATATCATTACGCAGCATTCAATCTCACAAGTTCGTACATATCAAACTCGACCCTGCACTCCCCACACATCAGGAACTACCATGGGCATACATATTCTCCATTCATTCCTATGGGAGGGCAGGTCACTCACCACACATACACAGAGAGCTCAAGCACTTTATACTGTACCACAGTGAAAAAGTGCGCAGAGGCCTAAAATCACCAACACCAGGTCACAGAAACAGGCTAGGAAAAAGCAAAAAGTCTCGGGTGAACCTGCCAAAAGGACCAGGTCCAACACCTTGTTTCCACCCTTCGTCCTTCTAGCGATGCCAACCTTGGGTTATCTAACCTCATGCGCTGTAGCAGGGGTAATGAGGTGAAGGCTTCCAAGACAGCATCCCTGCCATCTTTCAAGAGGCCACCTCCTTCTATCGACCGGAGACCCTTCCCCATGTCCTTCTGCTCATGCAGAGAAGACTATAAACAGCAGACGCAGGAAAAGGCTTAATCATTGGACCGATTATTTTTTTTCCAAGTACCTCCAATCATAAAGTTCCCCTGGACACAAAGGGTGTACAAAATTCATATTTCCTTTTCCCCTGGTCCGAAATATCCAAATTAGCAATATAACTCATAGATTTCAACCAATCATCCATTGTTGGAGATGTTGGAGATACCCACAATTTACAGATCTCCCTACACGCTGAAAGCATAGCATAAAATACCAATTTTGCACAGTCTTAAGTAACAATACATTGGCATTCCAAACTTCCAAAAATAACCAAAACAGTGCTTACCTTAATCTGCAGGTTTAAATTGCTAGCAAGGCATTTACTTACAGCCTCCCAGAAGAGCTGTATCTTCGGACAGTATACAAACATATGTAAGTCGTCTTCACTCTGACTGCCGCACTTGGGACACAACACTGATCTTTCTGACCCAAATTTAAAAAGTCATCGTGGAGTCCAGTAAACCGTGTGCACAGTAAAAAGATGATTCCTCCTCAGATACGCAGGTTTCATTGGTTTATAAAGCATAGACTTAGATACTTCCATCTTGGTCTCTGGAAAGCATCCTCCCCACAGATCCACTGGCAAGGTAAACATGCTGTCGTCCATCTCCAAGATCATGCAGTACCATAGTGTGATTTATTTTTTGAACACTCCAGTAGACAGATGTTTTTCCTCGAATTCATTAGGATCTCCTAGCGTTACACCCATTGCTGAGAACCAACTTTGAACCTGGAGGGATTTAAACCTTGAAAGCGTTGGGCCAACTACCTGCTCACACCAGCTCCACGAAACCATCTGACCATTCGGCAGCAAGTGCTTTCATCTAGAAATGCCCGCTTCTTTTAAGGGAAAAGCCAATGAGTCTTTTGTCTTTTCAGGAGAGCCTGGTGCATCTCAAATCGGGGCCCAATAGCTAAAAGATGGTATATTCAAGACCTTTCTGACTTTAAACCACATTTCCGCCATGTCCTTTAGAATCTTAAGTCTGACCTTCTTAAAGTATTTTGGATCAGCATATTTGTACATAAAACCCACGTCAGCTCCCTTTTCCTTTGTCAGCATCACTCTAAACATCCTACCTATCTCTGAATCTATGGGGATGTCCAGTAGCAGTCTACCATTATTTAGTAAAAAGGCCCAGGAATAAAACAAAAAATCTGGAAGCGCTAAACCCCCTTCACCAACCTCCTCCTAAGTTTGCGCCATGATATTCGCGGCCCTTTTGATGCCCATATAAACAAACCTATCACTCTGTAATTTAACGAACCACTCCTTTCTAAAAGATAAGGGGATTGATTCAAACAAGAAGGTTAGTTTCCGAAGCACTATCATCTTTACTAAGTTCACTCTGCCAAATAAAGTTAAAGGAAGATGCCGCCATGTTTTCCCTCATGACTGGCATGTGTTCTTGAGTCTTGATCCCCTTGAGGGCGTTTGTCGACTTCAGAATGGTGTTGAAAGAAGAGAGACAGCAAGTTTTTACTTACTGCTGCCGTCATAGAGAGGTGGTGGCTCATCCATCAGGCACCAGAGAGACCCATCCTGTGTTTTAATAGGTTCATTAGGGTTTCATGATTGACTGTGTTGAATCCAGCTGGCAGGTCAAGTAGGATTAGTAAGCAAGATTCATTGTGATTGAGTGAACATGGAGCATCATCAACAATGTGGGCCAGGGCATTTTAGGTGCTATTGCTAGTCTGAAAATCGGATTGGTCGAGGAGATAGAATTGCCCATTGAGTTTGACCAAAGTTGGGATGTTGGAGATAGGGCCTTATTTGTTTGAGTTAGACTGCTTGGAGATGGGTATTTTTAAGATCTGGGTAACCTGACCACTTTTTAGCAATTCAGGTATGGATCCTTGGGTAAGTGAGGCATTAATAATATTAGTCCATTAGGGGAGTAGGAGGTGAATGAACTCATTGAGGAGTTTGGCGACAAGGGGGCCGTTTGAAGCTGGGCCAGGCGGTATTGTTTTTAGGTTTGTGAGAAGAGGTTATTTGGCATTCTTCCTGAACGTGAGTGGCGGTGGTTGCACAGTTAGAGTTTTCAAGTGTTCTGGATCTCGGTGGTGATTCTCAGCAAAGAAGGAGGCAAAGGTTTCGCAATTAGGTAGGGTTTTGTTGTCAGACGATGGGGCATTGCTTTTCCAGTTCTTTGCTTGGCAATTTCAAACAGTTTTTTTGGGTCGGTTAATTGCAGTATCAAGTTCATTTTGAAAGATTACTGCTTTGGAGTTTTTATTGTGCCTATTGTAGGCTTTCTATCTTTGTCGTAGAAGTTTGAGGTTAGTCAGAAAAGGAGTATGTCTCCACAATCTCTCAGCAAGTCTGAGGCATTAGCATTCCACGTTAAGGTTCAAGTTTAACCAGGGGTTGGATCTTTGGAATGGGACTCTTTAGTTTAGGGCAATGGTATCCATGACTTTTGGCATGGAGTTGATGTGGTGATGAGTAAGGTCATGAATGTTAGAGGGAGGAAGCAGGTTGCTGTTACTAATAGCCAATAGTGTGAGTGGGATGATGTTGTGGGGGTCTCTGACCATTGTTTGGCTTTCATAGTTTGGTCCTTAGAGATAGCTGCCCTTTCAGATCTGAAGATGGTGATGCAATGGTGGTCAGCCCCGTCGCAAGGTAGGATAGATTCAATTTGAATGGTGTTCTCTTTTGCAATAATTAAATCTAAGGTTGCCCCTTTGTTATGGGTAGGGCTGTTGCAGGCTTGGATAAGGTTGAAGAAGGATTTAAAACTGTTCACAAGAGGGTCACTGTAGTTGTTCCAATGAATGTTGAAGTCACTGAAAAAAATCTGGTTGTTACGCTTTTCCTTATTGGAGGAGATGATCTCCTCTAATATCGCCGGGAGGGGGTAATTTGTGTGGTGAGAGCACGTAGAGTTGTCTCTGGTGGTGATGTTAATCCAAAGGTATTCGCAGGAGAGCAGTGATAGAGAATGTGTTTGTTTCATAGATAGCGTGGACCGGTTTATTATACAGGATAGGCCACCTCCAGAGCGGCCTGAATGGTCTAGTTTTATGATGTCATGACTGGGAGGGGCTAGTATGCCCAGAATTGAGGATGCGGATTTGTTCAAACAAGTTTTAGTGAGGGAATGTCAAGGTTAAGTATAATATCAGCTATGTCAGCCACATGTTTAACATCTGATCAAATATTGAATAACAATCATTTAAAGGGATGTTTTATTGGTAGTAGGAGAAGTATGTGAGATGGGTTCTTGTTTGAGGTTTGTGTTAATAATGTACCTAGAGCTAGCATGAGATTCTCTTGAGGGTGAGTAATAATAGTCTGAATTTTCCAGCAGTTATCACTTGGTCGGTCAGAGCATGGTTATTATTGGTGAGGAAGAAGATGATATCATTATTCTATAGCTATCTGACTAGCCTGTTGGGTTGGGAGGAGTAATCAAGATTCAGTGTGCAACTCCAGCTAGGTTGTGGGGCCCAGGTATTGGCAGGACTAAGAGAAGTGTGGCATTTAGGGGTTTGCTATGTTGTGATTCTGGAGGTGAGTTGTTTGTAAGGACCAATTATGTTCCAGGTTGAAGGTTATGGGCACTCTTTTATGGATGTTAGTCCTAATCAGCTGTAATTCAGTTGTCATGGTCTCAATCAGCTGTAATTCAGTTGTCATGGTCTCAAGCATAGAGTGAGTGTAGCGGCTCCTGACTGGTGGAAGCACTGAGATATTTAGATCTAGACACGTCAGAACGGTTCGGGGCGAGGGGGCAGTCATAGATAGGGTCCACAGGCAAAATCTTGCTAATGGCTGGTTGATACGGAGTGGAGTATATACTGTCCCGGTTGATGGGAGAGTTGGTATAGGGTGCTTTATAAGGTTGGGAGGCAGTGCTGCCGGAGTGTTGTTGTCGTACGTCAGTTCTGGCATGATCAATAGAGGAAGTGTATGATGGACTGCAAATATACCTGTGGATGAGTGGGTGTCTGCCAAGAGAGAGAGGTGGGAAGAGGGATAAGAAGGTGGGTGGGAGAGATGAGGTTGTCTTATGGAGAGGAGTCAGTGGTGAGTTGCGAAGGAGCGGGAGGGGTAGTGGCCGAGTCTTGCTTGTAGGAGAAGAGATTAAAGAGTTCAAGGTTGCGCTCTGAAGATTCAATGATTCACCTAAATCAATCACCAAAAATACCATTAAGAAGGCTCATTCGGAAGGAGCCATGTGTGAGAGCCTGGAGGTAGGGTACTGTCAGGCGCTAAAATATATATGGCAGGAAAACGAAAAGACAGTGTAGCCACCTACTATTCTAGCTGCAGAACAGCCCCTCAGCCAAGTAGCCACACTCCAGGAGCCTCCCACCTCACAAGACTTAGTTCGAGGCTGAGGATAAGCAGCAGGGTGGTCTGGGAACATGGCATGGGCTGTGCCAGGAGCAGCCACTGGTAAGGTTGCAGGAACCTCCAGGACCCCGTGCCTCTCACCACAGAACGCAGACAAGCGGGTGCACAGTACAATCCTATGCCCTCAAAAGAGGGCACAGTGCATCATAGCACGGTGCATCATAGTTTCGCCGCTGGAAACGGCGTCGTGGGATGCAGTCAGGTGGAGGTCGCCAGACCCATGTCTATACTTACTGCATTTGCAAAAAACAGCATTTATGGCATGGCACATTGCACTCGATTATGTAGGTTATTGTTATTATTATGATTATTATTATTATTCAGCAATTGTTAAGCGCATAGCTACCCTAAGACATCCCTGCGCTGGCGGTAGAACAGGACAGGAACTGAGAAGATTATAAGGTGGGATTTTGAAATAACCATGTTTTAAGAAGTTTTCGAAAGGGGAGATAGTGAAGCTCCGAGCGAAGATGCAGGGGCAGGATGTTCCAGAGACTAGTTACATTGTAAGAAAAGGACCTTCCTCGACTTCTTGCTCTCTTAATTTTGGGAATGACTGCTAATTTTAGATTAGCCGAGCAAAGGTATTTCCTGGGGCAGTAAAAGGAGATGAGGGAGCGATTGCTTAATGGGTCCTTCCCCCATAGGGTCTTATGGGCTATACACAGAGATTTGAATGTTGTTCTTTACAGAATTGGCAGCCAGTGTAGGGTCTTCAAAACAGGCTTAGATGACAGAGTTTTAGGGATCCTGAGCAACAACCGTGCTGCGCAGTATTGCTCGACTTAAAGTTTTCTTATTGTTACTTTGGGGGCTCCCGAGTAAAGAGAGTTGCCATAATCCAAAACAGAGAGGACCAGAGCCTGGACCAGAATTCTCCTTCCCCCCCATAGGAAGGAGAGGGAGAACTTTCCGAAGTAGTCTGATAGTGCAGAAGCAGGCTCCTGCCAGTTTCACTGCTTGGTGGTCAAATTTAAAGGAGTTATTCAACCAGACACCCAGGTTTTTGATATTCGTGTTAGGGTTTCGGGCTGGGCCAAGGCATCTTGGCCATGTATATTTAAGATCCATGTTAGTCGCGTTGCCCAAGAACATTTGTTCTGTTTTTTCTCCATTGAGCCTGCGACTTGAATGTTCTGTCCAATTAGCCACTTTCTCCAGGCAAGATTCAAGATCAGAGGGGAAGTTCAGAGGATGGTTGAGGGCAACTACCAACTGTGTGTCATCTGCATATGGCAAAATAATGTCAGCCAGCGGTCTCATGTAAACATTAAATAATGTAGGTCTCAGATCAGAGACAAGCCTTGGGGGACTCCACAGTTGAGCGATAAGCTCCTAGAAGTGGACTCCCCTGAAAAGACCAGGAATGTTCTATCATCTAAGTTGGACCGAAGCCAGATAATAACACCACCTGAAACACCCTCCTAAGTCTGTTTAAGAGAATGTCAAAATTGACTGTGTCAAATGATAAACTTAGATCAAGGAGGAAAATAGCTACTGCTCCTCCCTGATCAAGGATTTTCTGTGATTCTTCGACCACAGTAAGAAGAGCAGTTTCAGTTCCACGGTGAGGGCGAAAACTGGTCTGGGAATGGAGCAGAAAATCATGGGTTTCTATGAAATCCGAGAGGGTCGTGTTGACATACTTTTCCAAGATATTAGAGATCGCAGGTAGCAAATAAATGGGATGATAGTTGCTCAAGTCCTCTGGATTTAAGCTTGACTTTTTGAGTGGGGCCTTCACCGTAGCGTTTCTCCGGGATGATGGGACTTGGCCGTTTGAAAAAGACCAATTTTTCACCTTTAATATGACTGGAAGTATCGCGTCTTTGGCTTTACGAAGGAAGTGGGGAAAAGACGGATAAAGGGGGGAGCCCGATTTTATTTGGGAGAAGATTTCCGATAAAGTATCCAAATTCATAGTTAGAAGTGCCTCCAATAGATGCTCCGTATAAGGCAGGGGCTTGTCCGTTAATAGGTCACTGGGACATTGTGACCCGGGAAATGCAATGTATATATCTTTAATTTTTCTCTAAAAAATTTCAGCAAGTATGTTACAACGATCTGGGGAGACATTGGATGATAATCCTAAACCAGGAATCTCTAGGAGGGTCTTCTCAACACAGGCAATTGCTCGAGGGGTATTAGCTGCTGAGTTTATTATTTCTTCATAGTAAAGTGCCTGTGCTTTTTTTTATTTCTGTATCGCTAAATTGCACAACATAGTCCTTTCTTTTTTTCTGTAACCATATAAAAACCACATAAAAATCTTTCACTTCTAGCCTCACCGTCACAGTGGAGCTCCTTCACACCTGCAACTGCATGTTCCATTTCTTGCACAATTGCCACAGCATCTTTTATGCAGGATATCTAGCAAGCAACTCCTCTTGCAGCTCACAGCTATTTATGCACCTTACAGACTGGTCCTAAATTAATGATTCAATTAATTTTCCATATGTGCATGCTCTTGCCTAACTTAAACTAACAAAATGTCCAATGTTTCATTATTTACTTGAATCCTGGCAAGAAATGAAGGCGTCTCCAAGACTTCAGTGATATGAGGCGCTACTCCAACATTTTGTCACATTTCATTCATTTATTTAACGGTTTTATACAGTGCAGAGCACCAACCAGTATGATAGCACTTTGCAAAGTCTACAGAGAACATCAATACTTTGCAAAGTCTACAGAGAACATCAATATGACCAGAACAGAATACCATAGTGTTAGAAATGATGGGGTCTCTAGTTGGCAAGGGTTTGCACCTTTGTTCTAATAGAGACCCTTCCTCCTAGTCGGGGTGAGGGGGATACACTCCTAAAATAACGCCTGCTCACCCTCTTGGTAGCTTGGCACGAGTAGACAGGCTTATCTCAGAGGCAGTGTGTAAAGCATTTGTGAACACATACACTAAAAACACTACAAATGGACACCACACCAGTTTAGAGAAATAAGTCTTCTTTATCTAAACCAACACAAGTCCAATATACCATAGACCAGAATACACTACTAAAAAAACTTTGCTTAACCCCTTCGCTGCTGATGACGAGCTCAGCTCGTCATCAGCCACGGGTGGCGTGTGCTGATGACGAGCTGAGCTCGTCATGTAACGCGGAAAACGGAAAACAGCTGCACAGCGCAAAAATCTCCGTAGCAGCGATGCGGTTAAAAGGTAAAAACAGTTCTGGTCCAAGAAAATGTTGGATGTAACACTTTTACACAAGGTACCTTGGGTGCGTCGAAAATGCAAGCAAAAAGGGTTGCAGGGAAATGATGCGTCGGTTCCTTACACTCAGGGAAGGTGATGTGTTGGTTCCTTGATCCCAAGGGAGGTGATGTGTCGGTTCCTTACTGCGTGGGGAGGTGATGCGTTGGTTTCTTACTGCGTCCCCCAACGATGCAACAGACTTGACACTTCGATGCGTGACAATCCGATGCAATGCGTGAAGACCTAGGATGCGCTGCAATGATTTCAACCACGTCCCCTCTATACGTCGGTTCTTCCACCGCGTCAGAATCGGAGCAGTGATCTCGGAGGTTGGTGCACAGGATTCGTCGCACGGCAGACACTTCAGCCACGAGTAGGTGCTGCGCCGATTCTTCGGTGGTGGCAATGCGTTGGAAAATTCTTCTTGCACCGCTGCTATGCGTCGGAAACAGGTGATGCATTGATTTTTACAGTTTGTGCAGTTTCTAGTTCCAAAACAACTTCCAGAGGTCCAAAACACTGGCAGGCACCTCTCAGCAGGTCAGAACTCAGAGCAAGTGAGTTCTGGGGGAATTGGGGGTGAAGTCTTTGTGTCCCTAAGACTTCGGAACAGGAGGCAAGCTCTATTTTAAGCCCTTGGAGATCTTCCTCAAGCAGGGGAGACAGCACACAGCAAAGTCCTTCTTTCTATGGCAGAAAGTAGCCTCTGCCGGCCAACCACAGACGGCAAACAGCACAGAGGCAGAATTCCTCCTCCGTTTCTCCAGCTCTTCTCCTTGGCAAAGGTTCCTCTTGATTCTAAGAAGTGATCTAAAAGTCTGAGGTCGCGGCCCTTTTTTTTATAATAAAAAATCTGTTGTTGTCTGGAGGCAGAGAGTGTCTTTGCCCAGCCAAAACCAGTTCTGTCCTCACTGGTGCAACTTCCTTGCAGGAGGTGGAGACAGCATTGTCCAAAGTAGACTAGGCCCATTCAGTGTGAAAGACATCACCTCCCACTACTCTGAATGCAGCCCAGGTCTATTCAGCCCAGACCTGACTCCCCCTGGAAAGGCAGGACACATCTCAAACCCCAAGTGGCTGCCTGAACAGAATGCACTTCCCCAGCCCCTGTCACTCCAAAGTGACAACGAAGTAGGACAGGAGGTGGCGGCGAACACATGAGGTTGGCTTCATGGACTTTTTCCTTTTAAAAACGTTATTGAAATATAAAAGCGGTGACAACAACCCATATGGAGGATATGTTCAGAACTTTCAGTCCCAGCAGACTATGCGAGAGAAACTCACCGGAGCTTGATTGGGGATAAAACTAGGAGTGTGTGCAGGGCACCACTTTTCAATGTTTGCCCATGAAGAAAGACGTAAAGCCTGAAACGCGTCGGCGAGAAACAATTGGACTTCTTTTGTGCGCGTGAAGCTGCTGTGTGTGCCTGTATTAAAAACCTACCTGGATGAGTATTTCGCATCGCCTTTCTTCTCATTAATACGGCCGGCCGTGTGATGGATCAACCGCAAGACTGTCAGCGGGCCCACAGTTGCGTATTGGAGCAATAACGAAGCGGGACAGGAGGTGGCGGCGAACACATGAGGTTGGCTTCGTGGACTTTGTCCCTTTAAAAACTTTATTGAAATATAAAAGCGGTGACCGCAACCCACATGGGGGATATGTTCTGAACTTCCAATCCCAGCAGACTATGCGAGAGAAACTCACCTGAGCTTGATTGGGGATAAAACTGGGAGTGTGTGCAGGTCGCCACTTTTCAATGTTTGTCCATGAAGAAAGGCGTAAAGCGTGAAATGTGTCGGCGAGAAATATTTGGACTTCTTTTGTGCACGTGAAGCTGCTGTGTTTCCTGTAATATTTTTTATATATATATAATATGTATATATACATATACTTTAACCCACACCAAACTTAAGTTTCATATATATATATATATATATATATATATATATATATATATATATATATATATATATATATATATATATATATATATATATATTAGATATATTATATGTCATGAGTGATGTAATATGTGACGTCATCAGCAGTGCATTGCAGTCGCGCAAGTTATAGTCAGTCCAACTAACTATAACGTGGGAATTTCAATGGTTTTATGTCAGTAAAATTTCCAGCTAACTATAACTGGTGTCAAACCTATGGTTTTTTCAGTGAATTTAATAGGTTTTTTAAATGCTAATTCCTAACTATAACTGGTGTGAAACCTATGGTTTTTTCAGTGAATATATATATATATATATATATATAAATGCATCTAAACATGCATAAACAAATATCTGAATATAAATGTATATAAACATACAGGATTGGTTCTCAGGGTGCCCTGTTTGGGGGGGGCTCTCTTGCGGGTGATGTTGTGGAGAGTTTTAGTTGTAAAGCCTGAAGTTTGGGAGTGGGAGGCGGATTCGCTGTGTGAGGTTGGGAGGCTGCCCAGGAGACTCCCAGCTTCATAGCATGCTGGCTTTGGTTACATGGAGGCGAGGCAAACACGGCCTGGAGCCTGAAAGGAGCAAGGGACTCGGGCAATCTGCGCGTGGACTGTAAGGGAGGCTCACGTACTCGCATATATAAAATCATGAACACACACTAACCAGACAGGCACGAATACACACACACATACAGAGACATCCACAACATACAAACATACAAGAAGACATTTGACCTCCCGTCAAGACTCATGCAAAACCACTTTCACCCCCAACGCACACACGATTCGCAAACTCTCACATGGCAAAATGCAAAGTACACAAAAGCCCAGAATTATAGATATCTGTACAGAATTCCTGATTCCCTCACACACAGTCTCCCCGAATCCTACAGCTATAAACTCAGAGAAAAGGCACATGAAAATACTTAGACACGCACAGTTAGATGTACATTTCACACTCACACACATCCAGGTTTAACCAGGACCACACGCACACAGACTCGAGTGGACAGAACTGCACACCATAGACATACAGTTGGTGAGCCGTACACATGTTGCGGCGCAGGAAAAAGAGGCAGCTGCTGACAGAGACGGAACATAAAGCACGCGCGTATTTAAATGCAAGACACATACAAACATCGGCATTGCCCGGCTGCGCTTTAAAAGTGAAAGTGGGCATGCCCGCTCCAAGGAAGCGATTTCCAATCAAGAGCCAGCGTTTGCAATAAACCAAACACTCCCACGTCACGCCAAACAAAAATTGTGTTGGCCTGTCCTTCCGGCCCATCTGAAAATTGGACAGGGCAGTAACCAAGAAGCCCCATTTCCAATCACGTGCCACCGTTTACCATAAACGATGACTCAAGCCAATGAGAAAGAGGGGTGGGGCTTCAAGTCCCCTTCTGAAACTATATCGATTCCAAGAAGCTCTCGCAGAGCAAGCAGCCTATGCGCCCTGCCTTTATTGGCCCCGGGGATCCCATCTCCATCCCTTGGGGCATTACAAAAGTGCCAGCAAGTTTCCTCGATTTTTGCTAAAAGATATATTCCATTGTTGTGGTCTAAAAAGGTTCCATAGTTGATTGATTAAGAGATGTCATGATGTAATGAGCATGAGGAAATGTGCAGTATTAATGTATATGCAGCAGAGCCCTAAGGCCGTATGTTTGGCCTTTCAGACATACTTGTGATTGCTAAACTTGCATCTCTTAGTTTGCATGTCGGTGGTTCTTATGGCTTTACAATGCTTGCTATAATTTTGTTGGCAATGCAAAATCTAAAAACTAGGAAATTAAAAAGATTGACCTATGCTGTCTTTTACTCTCCTTTTTCCCAGGTGATGCTATTGAATCTCATACAAAGGATATCTGGATCAGTCCAAATGAAGAGTGTTAAGCCTAACGCTTGAGCTACACTGCTGAATTTGGATAACATGAATCCTGCAAGAACCATATCAAATCTGTTTTTATCACAATGCTTTTTTCCCTGGAAAATGCATTTTGGAGTTTAGTTTTATGTTTTCTAGTTTAATCACTGTAACGGGTACATATGTCTGGTTTACAGAGAAAATATTGCATGATCAAACTTCTCATGATGTGGTATTACAAAATATCAAACATTTTCCAACATACCATTACACAGCCTCCGATATTAGTCCACCTATTTTCACTATAGTAAAAATCTACCCAACATAAAAACATGGCAGGCCATGCCGCTGGAATTTGGAGCCAAGGATTTATTATCCAGACACATTTTCTTACTATTGCTGGTCTAGGGCAAAACTCCATTGTTTTTTGCATTCCATTATCATTGACATTCTTAATTTGATTGGTTTATTAGCAAACTGTTTTTGACACAGCACCCAATCATCACGCACTAAGAGGTTTTGTTCATGCAATGTACTTTACTGAAGAGTAGACTGAAAGGGTTTGGAGAATGTGTCTAAAACAAAAATGCTTTTCTTCTCTTACTCTTTCACTTTGTGATAGCAATAATTCCCTTTTGTGTAGGACTGGCATAGAGTTGATGAGGTCTTTGTAAGCTGCAGCATTTGTCGATCCGTTTGGATTATCAGTGTGTTTCTTGTAATCTTTTTCTCTCATGAAAGGTTGGCACAAAAGAGTGCCACTATTAATAGGCTTTTCCCGATTTTCAACACAGTTTACTTCAAAGCCTATTTACAGAGGATTTAATACAGTCAAACCTCCTGTGACGTGTATCCTGCTGTCGTGTTTTCTGCCACCTTTGTTAAAGGTGGCACAACAAACGACAATAATTGCAAGTTAAAATATCTGGTGCAGCCTGGCTTGCCTCCTACCTTGCTGACCAGACCTATTCAATGTACTGGTGCTCCGTGGTCCCAGTGCTCACTAACTTTCCAGTAAGGGTCTTCTAAGGATCCGTCTTTGATCCTCTCAATTTACCTTCTCCTCTCCCTCCTGTACATCGCCTCTTCTTCAGTGTCTTCCGTTTAGCTGTTAACACACAAATCTTTATTTCCTACTTCCTTTTAAAGATCCGTACTGTGCTCATGTGACAAACTGCCTTTCTGCAGTGGCGTAGGGCGATGGGTGCAGGACGCCCTGGCCGCCCTGGATGTCATCACTGAGGACGGTGACAAAATGGCAAAAACATGTTTTAAACACATTTTTTTTTTCATTTTGTCAAGCCGGGGTGACGAGAAATTTTCTGCACCGGGTACTCCTGACCTTGCTACACCACTGCCTTTCTGCTGTTGCTTACACCATACTGCACATTGATTAATGCTTAACCTGTCTGCACTGAAATCTTACTTTTGAACGCAGCTGTCCTCACTTTTCATCCCCAGTTCACTATCCCTTCTGCATTGTCCAACAACCTAATCTTTAATTTCAACAGCAAAATACATTTCGCAACGGCATCTGCCTGATTCACATCCTCGAAATTAAATATTTTTTTCACCTTCCACTCTACCAGTCCCCAATCAATGCACTTTCTCAGAAAACTAGATGGACAAACAATTATTTGCCTAACCTCTGCCTCCACCACGAAACCTTCCATCCTTTTAATAAAGCACTCGGTCTAGCATCCCATGTCTCTTTACACCTTCCAAGATCTACCTCCAACCTGAGAGACACATGGCTGGCTGACTCACAATATGCGAAGCGCCTCGCTGAAGTTCCTCATTCCACTGTGAAAATGTGTCCAACCACTCTTGCACTGATCATATTCCACTACTTTTCTT
Organism: Lissotriton vulgaris; assembly: GCF_964263255.1. Lineage (NCBI taxonomy): Eukaryota > Metazoa > Chordata > Amphibia > Caudata > Salamandridae > Lissotriton > Lissotriton vulgaris. Next base: position 1,954,177,957 of record NC_141685.1, on the reverse strand, counting down.
CTCCGCCTTCCCTCAAAGATCCAGCAGCACTTTAGAAATCTGAGCCACCTTACCTTGTGTTGTGAGTCATGTCACTTTGCCTCCTGGCGCCTCTCTAGCAGCAATTTCTTCTTTGCCGCGGTTTTCCCAAGTCCATTATCACCTTCACTATTATTCCATATCCACTGGCTCAAAATCAAGGTGTCTTTTCCTGGCCACTCTCATTTCAATACATTGGATCTGGCAGAGTAACTTTCATGGTCTGAGATGAGAAGGCAGAACACGCTGTACTTTCTCATGATAGCAGTTTGATACTTGAATGAGGTCGATAATGTGTGTGCCAGTGTTGTTGAATACCTACTGAATTTTCTGTAAGCGATTTCAGACCGACATCCGAATATAGAGCACTAAGAAATAAAGGCAATAAAGGTAGACCGTTTGTTATTGCTAATTGCCACAAAAACAAAAAATGTATCATAATGTATAATTTAATTACTATTTTGTTGGGTGCTGTCACATTCACCACTCTCCGTTCCACATATTGGTTTGTGATGCCACGACTGATTTTGGAAACCTCTGTGTTACATTTCTGTTTGAGATGTTCACCAATAAAAGAAGGCTAATGTCTTAAATATGTTGTACACTCCCCTGTTACCTCTGAATGGCAGAATCAAATGCTCCTTCGTATAATTTGTGGGCCAGGTTATGTCTTTATTATTTTATTGCTAAGTACATTTCGTTGCACTCCTGGACATTAAAGTCCCTTACTGCACCTAGACTGAGAGGGTATTAAAGGAAAGTGTATTTGTACGAGGAATCCATGTACTGCTCCCCAATCCCAAGCGGCATACCTCAGGTATCCTGCACCTATGATAATAGTAAGGTAGACACTAATTGCTTATCCTAGATTCACCTACATAAGCATATCCGTGTTCTTTTCATGCTAATAAACTTCGCCCCCACTCGATGCACTTTATCACTTGGCATGCAAACCGTTTACTTGTATTTGTATTGCCTGTGGCATTTATGGAAAGTTTCTGCTGCAAACTCGATTATGTTAAATTGGTTGGTTCTTTTGGCCGAGGCTTTGCTCATCAGGGCCGTGAACAAGCAAATAATTTCGCGAAGTCGTGGAACGCAGATTTTTGGGTAATTTCGTGTTCTCCGCAGAACGCTAAATTACCCAAATTCCGCAAGCGGAACAAAATTTACCGCCCAGGCCTAATTTAGAATACACGTGTGTGTTAAAAACAACATTGGCCGGCCCAGGTATTTACTAAGGTCACCAGTAACGGTTGATTGGCACGTACATAAATGATCTTGGTAATTTTGAGTTCTTCTCAGTTAAGGAATCAGTCACAAAGGCTAATATAGGTGATACATGTTTTCTTAAATGTTTTGTAAGCTTAGTGGAAAGAGTACAACATGTTATTTACAAAAGAAGATATGTTTTTGCTATAGGTGTTTTGACGTATATGTTTGTCTATATGAGTTATATGAACCAAAAAAGTAATATATATTTTCTAATCGAGTAATAAAAATGGATTTTGCCAGGAGCGCACCTGAATTGCTTGCTGTATTTTTATATCACAAGTTCTTATTTAGTCTGAAAATTCTAGAAAATATTTTTTATAAAATATTTCAAGCGCCACTTATTTTATATCTATGAGAGATTAACATCTCCTTGGAAAGTCCCTCATTGGAGGAAATAAGTAGAAACGTCCTTAGTTCAGTAAAGTAGAAATGTAGGACGATGTGAAGCTGAAACATTTTCTGATTTTCAGTAACTCCACAAACCTAGTTTCCTCTGGAAGCCTTGTGTATTGTTTAGAAATGTTTTTCGTTCTTGGTCTTAATTGGGTTGTTTCTCAGAGCTTACTGCCCTGTCTTTAAGAAACGGTACAAACCTTATATTTACTTTTTAAGTCTAAAAAAAATCAGGCTCTATCTACGAGCAAGTATTTAAACCCCGAATATGTGCTGGGCCTATCCTTGCCGGAACCTCTGGTTGTTTTTTGTAGGCCAACATTAACCTTTTACATGTTTTTCCAACTTTCACCAAGACATCAATATCTCCTTCTTTCTCCTAAAGTTCAGTCAGAGGAACTCGACTTTCCTGGGCAGCAGGGACCGAGATATCCCATGCAGCTATGCTCTCTAGACTCCTTACACCACGTCTCTAGATGTCTGGTGTAGCTAGGTGGCTGCAGCTAATTTTATAAATTGGAGCTGGCCCAAGACCTCGTGCCTCTAAAATGGAAATACCACAGAATTGGCGATCTCTGGCTTACTCAAATCATGAGTTGTTTATATCTCTGCTTCCTCGGAAGAGCGGAAATTAAATTTGGGCTTGAAGTCTTTACCCCTTGTTGAAAACCTTTGAATGTGATTAGATGATGGATTCACCGTAAGAGTGCTTGTTTTTGGCAAAAAGTCATAATCTTGATGTATGATGCCAATGTTGCGGCTTATGGTCACAGTTTCCTTCTTCCCTTAACGTTGGTATACATTCTCTTCATGCTGGAGAAAGGAGGAACTCGTACCTTATCTGAAGAGGGCAGTCAGATAAATAACAAGGTGGGATGATCATTGAAGCATGGAGTGGTCTTTTGGCTTGGAAGAGGAACAAACGGATGAAAGACGGATTAATTCTCAGGTATGGATGCAACAGGTAGGGAAGTATACTCCAGTGTTTGAGTGAGGAGGGACAGAAAGACTAGTCTTCTTCCCTGTAGTGGTCTTTGTGATGAATACCTGTAACCACAGATTCCTTACTTTGTAAATATTTCCAAGCCATCAGACTGGATCTAGAAACTTTGAGCAGTTCTCCTGAGCGCCGACAGGTGGTGTTGTGCGGCTACATGTCTGTGTCCAGAAGTGACCCATAGATTTGCATATAAGCACCTCCCGTGCACGCTGATATCGGTTCTCTCCTTTCTGTTTCTTCAGAGGTGGAATTGGAGCTTCTGCCTGGTCTGTGCCAGACTTTAAAAAAAAAACAAATCTACCTACCAGTGTGCAAGGCAATTGTCACCACCTAAAACAACAGTGTTTAAACCATACAGGGAGTGTTGCAAACAGATGAGTGTGATGGACCCTCACGAAACCTGTGGTGCCTCACATTGGTTCACGACTGCAGGGCCTGCTGCGAATGTGCCCAGATGAGACAGGAGTCCATACTTGTCCTTGAGGCCAAACATAGAAAGACTTCATGCTGCAACCAGTCCAAGTCGAAATGAAGGTCCATTTCTCAATCCCAAAGTCGTTCCTACATCACATTATTGTTGAAGCCTTCTGGTAAATCAAAGAAAAAGGACAAGAAATCCAAGCATGAATCACCCCATTCCCTCCACTCTCCAGAGAGAGGGTGCGAGGGCATCAATATGCTTCCCAGTCTAAATCAAAGCTAATTCTGAGTCTGGTGTAACGCATTCTGAATTTCTAGGGCGATTGGCAACATTGCAGCAAGGTAGAGGCCTTCAAGAAGTCCATGCTGGCCATATTTGGCACTTTACCGGCTCCCTCTGGCAAGGCATGTGTCCCCACGGATCCACTGGGACCTCCAGTTGGACTTAAACTGGCAGGTCCGCTATCTGTGTCCATCGGACCCACATCGTGTTCAGCACTGGCTTCTGTACAAGCTTTGATCCAGGTGCCATCCCTTGCGCCACATCTTCTCAGATTGACAGATGCCATCAACACCGGCTCAGGATGTACAGCTCATAGTGCTTACTGACTCCCAACTGAATCCACCACAATGCTGCAGACTGGAACACAGCCACTCAGCATCCCTTCAGACTCCAATACTTTGGCCTTACCACATGGTAGTGCCCAGACTTTGTACAGTCATTTTGCCATAGATTCTGGCAACAATAAATATGATGACATACGACTATGTTCCTCAGTTTGACGAAGAAAACTGGGAGACCATCAAGGTATCAGTGGATTGGCATCCAGGTTCATTCGCCTGAAACTGGCCTCTTGTTTTCCCCTGGTCCTGGCAATGTGGAAAGTGCCTATTTCGCTGTGATTATGTGACAAGCGGCTAAGGTTTGGGATTTACTACTACCAACCATGGAAGTAAAAACAAATGTAGTGATAGAAGTCTTACAACGTAGTCTGGCTTCCATAGAATCGCTAATACCTTTAAATGATGGCCTTACAGACTCTTTTAGGCTTTTGGTCCAAGAGTTATTCTGGCCCACCAGTTTGTCGTAAATATTTAATTTACCGTCTTAATTTCTATGCAGGTAAGTACTTAATCAATAATAACTCAATCGGAAAGAAAAAAACAGAGTCCGTGGTGTTAGAGTTCTTAGGGGTTTTATTCCTTAAAAAGGAATCGTTCCGGAACTGGATATCATGTTCCTGCAACCACAAGGGGTTCAGGAAGGGATAGAGCAATATTTTATTGACAATACATAGCTTATATACTTAAATCACATCATAGAAACCAATATAGTAGGCGTAACAGCTGAGAGAAGACAAGATAACAGCATCCACGTGTTAGTAGTACGTAATCAGAAGGCGTGAACTAGGCGTGAACTAGAGGTGTGTGCTAGAAACGTCACAGGTAGGTGTCATAAGTGGGTGGCACAAAACAGAAATGTTGCAATGTCAGCAGAAATCGGAGGCTTGGATGCGCGCGCAGCTGCATGACGTGTGATTGACGTGAAACTGGAGGGTGCAGGGGATTTGACATTTACACTGGCGGAAAGAGACAGAAGTCTGGCATGTCAGATCAACTCGTACTTCTATCATATCTGATATCTAATGTTTGGGAACCACATTATCTGAACGGAAAAGGTCTCTGGGGCAGAAGCTATTCTATACTGACTAGGAGTGCGTGTATAAGCGCCTAAGTGTCTGCATGAGAAGCGTGGGGGCATGGGCCTTCCATGGGAGCATGGTAACAGAGGCTATGAATTACTTGCACGGAGACAGTGAGGCCGGCCCTTCTGCTCTGCAGCTGGGGGGATATTTACTTAAACTAGTAGGCAGGAATGTATTTTCGAGGAGCGGAACAGATAATTCGAAGGTTGTAGTCAGTCTTGGCAGGCAGCAGGCTGAGCTAAGCGCGGTGGGCCGCGCTGGAAGTAAGTCAGAGTTCACGGGTACAGAGACAGCCTGGGCTGAGGCTTTCAGAGTCAGAAGCCAGAAAAAGGCTCGATGGCAGAAATTCCGGGCCTACTTTGCCAGAGCTGAAAAACGTGTAAAGTACACTACAAAAAGACGTTGGCATAGCATACTTAGGAACGGACTATTCAACCCATTCAGGGTGGGTCTGAAAGAGGACATGTTAACGTTGGACGCAAATGTATTTGGGTCTTCATAGCTGGCACAGGAGGGAAGTTACATGCACTTTAAGCTGGTACATGGAGACGGTGGGGTACACGATAGGGAACACAACTTGACCATAAAATTTATATTTCCTCAAGTTAACAGACAGATTGCTCTTTGCCATCGCGCTGATCCTGGTGACCTTACCTTTCTTACGCAGCACCTGACAGCAGAGAATGTGGTGGTACAGTCGTCCACCAGCAAGGTCAATCCCAATGCTTTCTCTGTCACTCTAGCTGATCAGGATGCAAAACGAATAAAAACATTTACCAGTTTTTTTCCTCCAGGAGCCTTGCTCTGAGATCAATAGCTGCCAGCTGTCTCCTCGGGCGCTACTCTTATGCCCTTAGGGACTGGTAGCATATATTTTACTGGCTTTTCCAGATGACTTTAAGGTTTCCCTTATCATGGCCATTCAAGACCACCACAATGAAGCATAATGTATGCTCAGATCTCGACTGGGCACAACTGATTGTTTAGGATGCGCCATGCGAATGTCCATACATCCTTAATGGCCATGCAGTTTGATGACTTCTTTCTTTTCGGCGACTAAGCTGACTCAGCCTTGTAATGTTTCAATGCGAGCAGAGCAACCAGCTCCCACTAGGAAATTCAGTCAGCAATTTCACCCTCACTGTGGCTACTACAGTAGAGGATTTCCATTTTGCCAGCACAAGACCTCTCCTCTAACACAGAAGCTCTTTTGTGGCAGAGGCTGCGATTCTCAGAGAGCATGAGGACAGCAGAAACCACGTGCAGCTCCGTACCCCGCCCCTTCTGCAGCTGTAGTTACTGTGTCTTTTCCAGCGCTATGCCACCCTGTTGGAGGCAGGATCCTCCAAGGGCTTCAGGTCATCAAAACAGATAAATGGTCCCCCCAATTGTCCATTGCAGCTTTACCTTTCCTTTTTTTCTGCCTTCTGTTCGTCTTACGACAGGAAATGCAGGCTGTTTGGCTGAAGGAGCCATAGAGAGGGTTACAGCCTAGGAAGTAGGACCTGGGTGTTATCACTTCTTCCGTTTGCCGAAGGAGGATGGAGGCCTTCGTCAAATTTTAAATCTTCATCCTCGCAGCACCTTCCCATGGAAGGTCTAATTCAAGATGCTCATGCTATCCCAATCAATCAATCAGTGGGCTTATAAAGCATGACTATTCACCCCGGAAAGTCTCAAGGCACTCCCAGGTTGGCTTGGATGGTATTTAACTAATCCTAAGCTAAAGTACTGTGCCTGGAGTGGTAAAAGGCTTTTACGCACTGGTAAGCACGTTCACACAAGTGCAAGTCCACAGTACTCTGACAAGTATCATCAACAAAGCAGCTTTAACAATTTTATAATCTTAGAAAGGATTCAAGGCAGAGCGACCAGATTGTGGAGTAGAGACTGATATATTATCGTGGTGGAACTCCCTGTTGACTCGGAAGAGGAGGGGACACACGGGAACCACGCCACACGACAGAGGCTCGTCGCTCAATAGTTTGTCACTGTAGTCAGTCTACCTTCCCGGTGCCTGCTTGCCCTGGAAGTCTGAACCGAAGCCTGAAGCAGTGAGGCTGATGGGAGAGCGAGGCAAGGGGCAAGAGACAGCTGGGGCTTGGGGAGCAGGTGGTGTAGTGTATAAAATGAGGGTGTGGAAATGGTACTCAATCAGACCAGAGGGAGCCTCCCTCAACAACCTTCTGAATCTCCTCACTTCTCCTCCTGCAAACTCCTGAACGATAAATCTTTAAATGAAAAATTATATCAACAACACATTGCGGTTCTCTGTCCGAATTACATGGGTGGCAGAATCTTCTGAGCGGAGCAGCAAGGAAGAAAAGAGCGCTGCGGCCTTAGTGTGCCGTTTCAGAGAGTGAGCTCCGGGATTATCACGGAGGCGGCCCAGAAAGTTCTAGGTGCGGCTTGTGAAGCCCTGTGGAACCCCCACTTTAACACAGCCAGGACTGCCTAATCCAACTGAACTTTTGAAACTCAAGGCCCGCAGACCAGCAGGATTAGTGGACACAGGACAAGAGGAGAAGTAAGCGCGATAAAGCTCATAACAGAGCCACAGACTCCATCCGTCCCCACTCCCACAGGCGCATGCTAAGTGGTGGGGTTAATGGTGGCATAGAGGTTAGGACCCTTTCGCAAGGACAGCAGGTTGAAGAAGGTGGAGGACCTAGGAGACAAACAGCTCATCCCTGGAGAAACAAGGGGAGCTTTCGACAACAATTAGTAACATAAACAGCCATTCACAAAAACATCTGAATAGCCTCCATTGTCCATCTCAGAAAACTACACCAACAAAACATGGTGCCCACAAAGAAGAGTGCACAAAGTCCTGGGACAGCTGCAGAAACTAAAAAGGCTCCTCTACTATCACAGACATGATCACAAGAAGTATCACCCAGTCACTCCTCTTTGAGAAATTTGCGGGGGTCCCCCCAACAGGGGCTCATTACCCAATATTTTCAAACGCCAGGCAGGCAAATCTCAACATCTGTCAGTCCATTGGAGAGCGCAAAGGTAAAGTCAAAGGAGTCCCCACAAGGGATAGACCCAAGCAAGGACAACACCCATACATCCATTGAATCCAATCTAGAGCATAGACTGTATTCTTGCCCTGGAGAGTGGGGGACATCTAAAGCGAGTAAGCTCAGGGGTTCACAAGGGCCCATGGAGAGTACCAACACAACCACTTTGCTAGGGTATGTCCAGGAGACCTCGGAGAACAAGACGATACAAGATTCAGTAGATCACAAGTATGCTCAATACACAGAAAACTGCCATCACATAGTTGAAGCATTAATCAACTGGCAAAGTGAGCCAGACCTTGAAGAACCAACTCTGGAGAGTAGGATATCTACCCCAAGATCATCCCCTCCCCCAGTCATTCAGAGGAGCACCATTATTGAGGCGGAAGATCTCACAGCCTCATTCCTCCAAAACATGGAGAGGAAAATAGCTCCAAAACATGGAGAAGAAAATAGAAAGAATACAGGAGCTCAAGCTTAAATTATTTGGAAAAACAGAGGAGGCAAAAGATGTACAAACAGTGGGCTGATCAAAGAATAAGATGGGAGACCCCCACCTGATTGCAACGAGATGCACAAAACACTTTACCCAGGGCACTGCTATGGCAGTCAACTAAAATACAGATCCAAATAGACCTACTACAAGCAATAGCACAATGCTTTGTGAAAAAAAAGTGCTAGGATGAAAATAATGGAAGCAAATATCCTCAGCAACCTTGCCACAAGCAAGTCTTCTTGCAGATGCGCAGAAATCATCAATAAATCGGCAGGGCTCTCCAAGATCCTAGGAGAGATAGTCACAACATCGAAGAGCAAGTGGGGCATTTTCCAAGATACTGGGGAAACCTCCAGCCCAACTACACCGAGTTCTACTCAAACGGACCAAGGCGAAAAAGATGAGTCCCACTCAAGCCTGAAGATAAGGTCAGGCTTTAAGGGTCATACCCTGCAAGATCCCAGAGTTCCAGCCCCTACAAGGGGACCAGACCAGGTGAAGCGGCCACAATGCCCTGCCAAGCCCCGAAGAACGGCTTGGCCCAGCTTTATCGGATGTCCCATTATCCAGGAGAGCCAATAAGAAATTGAAGAAACAAAAAAAAAGGCGAAAGCCAAAAGAGGATCTGGACTACCTGACATAGTAAAAAAAACTAAAACCAGGTCACTCTACCCAATATTTACAGCTGCAAAGAGGGTAAACCAAGAGGGAGCAATAGGAAGAAAATCTCAAGGACCAGAGGTCACGCCATCTCACAGCAATACTAAGGCTCTCCAGGCATCTGATAGGTTGGAACTGGATTCTGAACCGAAGACTGAAAGCCAACTACGCTCACAAGTAAGGATTATCGGCCAACAGCCTAACGGAAACACAGAAAAAGATCTATCAAGCTTATGCCCACCAACCCCGCTCAAAAGCCCAAGCTCCGGTATCAGAAGCCCTACTGGTTAATGAGGAAATTATATATTTAACAAGGTAGGAGAGTTAAGGGATTATATCCACTGCTGTGGATGGAAGGGTACTCCCAGTCCCCTAGACAAGTAGCTATATAACAATACGAAGGAGTACCACCAAAGATAAGGCTGAAACAGCCAATATTGGTGGGATGAGACAATAGTGTAAAAGAAGAAGTCCTCCTTTGTTTTTAAGGAACCCCTCACTCACCGACCTGGTCGGTGACATGCTTCATCATCGGGGCCACCTTGACAGCCGAGTGCCGCCAAGGTGTGCTACAACACCTGAATACAGTGGAGCGGGTATGTGAGTGATGAATGTGAAAAATGAAAAAAAGTCAGTGAGTTAAAAATTGTCCTGGTATAACTTTCACCAAATATATTTTATTCTAAAGCTACTGGACAATATTAAAAACAGTGATGATACAATAAAGGCTTTAATGAGACCTAGTGTATCTGTGATATGTGCTGGGTCTACATGTTTCAAACCATATGGGATTTACCGGTTTTTCATCAGGACCAAAATGATGTAAAGGAGTTGGGTGGTCAGGGTACACTAACACCCTGCCATACCTGCAACCCTTTCAGACCCAAAGATAGCGATTTGCTAAATGGGTAAAAATACTAGTAACCCAGAAGTGGTTACATAAAAAGGAACAAACCTGTAAAAGAGAGAAAATTATCACTTATAAAGGTTAATTACGTGCCTGTAACGTAGTGAAGTGACGTAGTCCGTTCTGTCTGTGACTCATTCCACATTCAGTGATGCAAATAAACCATGGTGCGGTGTGTCAGCATAGTTTTCTATATTTATAACCAAGTGTTACTTGGTAGGGCACACCTATCAATATGGGTGTGAGTGAGCACGCATGCGTAGTTCTATATTTTAAACCACTTCTGTCACAAACTTGATTGTGCGTGCCCCAGTCATAATTCTATCTCTTTTGTGTCAGGAATTACCGACGTGTAAAAATGCCAACTTGATCCAGAACCACAAATAACATATAACAAAACACCACAATACACACATAGTTTTAGAAAAAAACAACACTTACTCCTCAATGGAGGAAGGTTTGCCTCACGGGGATTTGAGGGGAAGTTACAGAGTTCAAAACGTATTCTGCGTGAGAAAGATAAAGGAACATGGAGAGGGGTTCAAAGGAGAGTCTCCAGTACCGTTTATTTCCCTCCTCGGTAGTTAAAAGGGGTTCGGAATCCGAGGTATTCCTTTTAGGGCAGATTCTACTTACAGTTCCTCTGGTCGGAAATTGGCCGATAACCTACTTCTCTCCCTCCGTGCACCCGCACTGGAGAAAGAATCGGCGTCTGTAGTTAAAGGGAGCCGCCATTGTGGGCGGGGAGGGCGTGGCCGGTCCAGTAGCGCGCGATGACGTCACGTGCGTGCGTGATCGTCATACGCGCGTCTGGTTGCCAGGGCGACAGGGCGAAAAATAACAACCTCCGTGATCGGGGACAGAGGGAGTCTCCGTGATCGGAGACAGTTTATGTTAACACAGGCAGCGTAATGCTTGAACTCCGTGTGAGGGGAAAGGGATGCACAATTTGGGCATATTCGAGCAAGTCGATTGGGCACTGAGCAAAAACCTACCCTACGGACAATTCTTGAGACTTCGCAGGAATTGTAGTAAACTATCTGACTACAAAGAACAAGCGAATGATCTTTCTGAAAAACTGGATAACCGGGGGTATCCTAAGAAAATAATAAACAAATGCCAGAAGAGGGCCAGGAACCAGCCCAGGGAAGTACTCCTTGAAGAAAAGACCAGAATTGACACGGAAGTACCACTGACATGTGTGACCACATTCAACTCGGTTTCCAACCAAGTAACCAAAAGCATAAAAAAACATTGGAATATTATAAACACTGGCAATTTGCATTGGGAAAAACCACTTTTTTCTTTCAAGAAGTCTAAGAGCCTAAAAGACACCCTTGTCAACACCAGACCAAAAGTAAAGCTGGCTCCGAGCACCCCTTCAATCACCAGAGCATGGGGCCTTCCGGATGTGACTGGACATTATCGCTGCGTATTGCATCCCTAGCTCTGATTGAGTCGGATGACCTGGTGTGGGTCAGACTTCTAAAACTCTGGGTGACACCCACGTGGATTCAACCTCAGTAGGATTCAGGTAACAGCGCTTCCAACCTTCAGTACTAGAAGAGGTGCAGCAGTTAGCCAAATGGAGTATCAACGTTAAACCTCTCCAGCCAAAGAAATATCCACTTGTGCTTCTGCCTACCGATAAAGAAAAAGGGGCCATCTAAGTCTTGAGGGGCACCAACAATAAAAACACATATTACAGTGTGAACCAACTAAGAACTGGAGCTCCCAGGAAAATATGGGTCACTTATACTATCACAGGGAAGCACACATATGACAAAACAAGTCTGAATTTATTGAGCACGGGCTACCAAGGCGGCATCCCTAATACCAGCCAAAACCTGGTCACCAGTAACAGGATCAATTGACAATTTCCTGGAATATAGCTGGGATCTGGAAAATTACTTGGAACAGGACAGAATATTTCATTCCTGAAAATACTCCCTTAAGTATTGAAGAGAAAGCCACATCAGTTGGCTTTGTGCAGTGGGTGAACGTAGAGCATGATTTCAGACAGGAATCTTTAGTACTGATGAACCTGTATGCCGACAAAAGACGCCACTCACGAGATAGTCTTTAAAACGAATGTAGCACGCCGTTTCAACTAAGTGCTTTTCGAGATCCAGCCAATTGATGTGGCCTACTTCCTCAAACTAAAGATTCCTGTCTGAAATCGTGCTCTACGTTCACCCACTGCACAAAGCCAACTGATGTGGCTTTCTCTTCAATACTTAAGGGAGTATTTTCAGCAATGAAATATTCTGTCCTGATGATGGTCTACATGACGACTGCCCTTTAGACCGAAACGTCGACACCTACATCATCTCCAGTCACATTGCTTTGGCACTAACATACGACCACTCTTCTATTAATTAATTTTGGTTGTTTGTCTAATCCACCAGGAGTTGATGTTTTTAGTTGTGAACTGTGAAGTAATTATTGTTTGCCTCTGTTCATAACTATTGCTTTAATTCACTTTATGTATTTGTCTCCCCAATCATATGTCTTTTGAGTAAACATAAATCTTTTCGAATTCCCATCTCTGTGTTTTCTATTTTTATCCTTCCATTGATTTATCTCAAGTGCATATTTAGTCAGATATCCTGTGGATTCGTTTGAGTGTGTTACATTAGTACAAATCACAACTAAGTTCAATTATTGTTCAAATTAAGTCCCTTGTAGCACACTTTGACCTCAACTGTGCTTATGAAGCATCGGCCTGTCTCTGGGTAGGCTCCTGATGAATGCAGGCCTTGGAATGGCTCCAAATCCCAGAGAAGACAGTGTGTGTCTAATGAGGGGAAACTGATCCGCTCTCCCTGGAGGGAGCTTTGCTTACATAGCAAATGAGATGTGATATCTGTAGCTAAACAGCATCAGGATGGTATGCCAATCTGAGAGGAAGAGGGGAGACGGGAGGGCGAAATTGAGAAAAAGATAAACAGTGTGAAAAGGATAAGGAAAGACATAAAGGGCTAAGACAGAAATGGAGACCAGCTGGCAAGAAAATGGGAGGAGAGAGATGGGGGGGGGGGGGGGAATGTTAGAAGTGGTAAGGAATGATCAAAGTACGGTGACAGAGAATATATGCAGAGAGAGGCAAGGATTTAGGTAGGTGGAAATATTGATGGGGTAATAGGGAGCGATGTAAGGAAGGCGAATGAGAGATTGAATGGATAGAAACGGGTAAAAACACAGATAAAACTCCCCCTCTCGCCAGCACTCTCCCTAGGTGGGGATACACCGGAAGGTGCGTACGGCAGAGATCTGACTGAAGCCTCTGTGGAGAAGAGGTGATCCGCTAGGCGCCAGCGCTCTTTATCTGACTTGCCATTCTTTTCGATCTAAGGCGCCTCGTCGCCAACGCGAGTGGTTGTGGTCAACTCATGTGGCTTCAAGACCTAAACAAATCACTAAATAAAGCAAGGCGAGACACAGCAAGGCAGTGACCTGAAAAACCCCGCTCACGTCCAGGGACATCCCGAGGGCGTACAGTGCGGACGCCATGGGGTTGCTGTTACAGCTTTTTCTTTCGTGCTTCCTCCTGATTTCTTCCCGTATTGCATGTTAAAGGCGAGACACAGCAAGGCAGTGGCCTGAAAAACCCCGCTCACGTCCAGGGACATCCTGAAGGCGTACAGTGCGGACACAATGGGGTTGCTGTTACAGCTTTTTCTTTTGTGCTTCCTCCTGATTTCTTCCCGTATTGCATGTTAGTGGGTGAGAGAGCAGGGCCAATAGGAGGGCTGTGCCTGAGTCACACCTCTGATGGCTTTTCATTATTCATTCATATAGTTCTCACATACAGTAAGCAAGGGTAGGCGCAGACACAGTATCACATGCTGGAATTTTCAAAAACGGACTGTCCCAGCTGTGGCCAGTGTGAAAAATATAGTGCGTCCATCTCACGCAGCGAGCTAAGCATTCAGTCCCCGCGTGCACATATTCTGTTCGTCCGCGTGCACATCTGGAATCCGTATTGATTCCAAAAGGCCCTTGCCATGGGGAGAGTAGCGCATGTACTGCTCACTCCAGGCAAGACCTAAAAAGAGAGACCACAGTACAGAGAAGTAGTGTACCATAATGAAAAGTATAGGGAAAAACCTTAAGATTCCTGTCAAGACGTTTGTAATACATACAGTCATTCAGCTTTGAGAGTACTTCATTGTCATAGTCGATCTTATTAATCAGGACAATATTGCCTCCTTTGTCGACCCAGAGAAAGAACGTGGAAATGATACATCATGGGCCCCGTCAATATAAAGGCATAGTTCAGAGCAAACACGCCCTCCAAAAGCTGTTAAGAGCAAAGAAAAAAGGAGGCAAAGCTCAAGAGGGCCTCTCCATAGCTGCCACAAGGTCAGCATACAAAAAAATGTATAGTAGAATAAAAGGGAATATATGGAAGGAGAATGGTTGAAAGTGTTTTCAATGCTGAAAGAAAAGAATAACACCGGAATGTGGAGGCATATAAATTGGCTAGAAAATCAAGGTTGGTCAAAGGAGAACGGCGTTGCCGAAAAGGACTGGGAAAGACATGCCAAACAACTATATACCAGAGAATCCGCTGAGGGAACTGTTTAAGGGAGAAGACCAGAAGAAATCGGAAAATAACATCGAAGGCATTCAAACCATGAAAGTTGAAACCACCGACCTAGACAACAGCAGCAAGGGAGCAGCTACCCTCAACAACGAAGGCATTAAAATTACTGAGGGCGAAGTCACAAAACTTGTCGAAAAAAATGAGGAATGATGGCACCCCAGGTGCCAACGGGATCCTAACTCCAGTATTTAAAACAGCTCAGGCATTTTTCACCCCGATTTTGACCTCACTATTTGAACAGGCTTATCTGACGACAACAATGCTACAGTCCCAGAGAAGGGAGAACAATCAAACTCAGCTAAGTATAGGCTGGTTGCTCTGCTCGACATAGAAGCTAAGGCATATGACTGGGTTTTACTATAGGAGAAGGAGTCATGGGCAAAAGAAGAATAAATCCTCCCAATACATCAGTCAGGATTCAGGACAAAAAGCTCTAAAATGACCAATATCAAGGCATTGGCATATTAAAAATAAAATAAAAAACAAACAGTTTTGAAAGGCAAACAGCCCCTTTACTGCTGTTTTGTAGACTATAGTACAGCATTCGAAAGGGTGGACCGAGGAAGACTTTGTTGGAAATTATCATCCTGGGTTATCCCGCTCAAACTCTTGAAGACCTTTATATCTCTACATCAGGAAACATGGGTACAGGTTAAAACAAGCCCTACTACAGTAACATCCAGACAGGCCACTAACAATGGGCTGAAGGAGCGCTGCGTCTTGGCCTCTTTACTCTTCAATCTGTACACCACAGACATGGGGGTGGACGTGCAAGGAGTCAATCTAGTTGCTCCAAAGTTGGGGAAGATGAGGTTCTCAATCTGCAATATACGGACAACACAATAATAATGGATCACACAAGGTTGGGCCTCCAGAGAGTCCTAAATTCACTCCATGGCTTCGACAAGGAAAACCACCTGCGAGCCATCGAAGGTGAAACCAAGCTAATAGTTTTTGGAAAATACCTAAAAAAGAAGCTTGCGCATTGGCAGCTGGGTAATCATCAAATTGGGACAACCACAGCTTATAATTACCTCAGGGTATGGATTGCAGAGAATGCAAGAGCTGGCACACATCTTAAACACTTGAGTGGAAAGGCAGACCAAACCATCCGTTCACTGAGGCAACTGGGGCAATGGCTTTCTAGTCCAATAGCTGATCCAATGCCAATGGTCTTGAAAGTGAAACTTATCCCGGCAATTAGTTACGGCCACCTGGCCTTTCTGGGTGCGTTGAACATCTTTATAACAGCAGTACAGGCCAAAGCATACAAATTAGTGATGCTAGCCCCATGGCAAGACAGAAGAGCAAGGCTAAGACTGGAGCTAGGGCTTGGGAGTCCTGAATTGGAGCTTATGAGGTTTTACATCAGATTTTCAAGAGCTCGAGAAAACTCACTCAAACATACCTTGGGAACGATCTTTAAGGAAGAACATTCACTGTGGCGTCTCGAGCTGGATCAAGCAATCTTCAGCCTGAGGATACAAGCTGAAAGCCTGCACCTACCCTCAATCCCGATATCGGCATACAAAAAAGCGGTGGAGAGGCAGGTACAGATTCTCTCATCTGAAATGGATATGGGAACTTTTCAGCTCACACCCATCACCGTGGCATTGGACCCAACATATATCTATGGGAAAGCCTTGCCCTCTCCATGTGAAGCATGGTCAGTTCAGGCACACAGGAAAATTCTCTTCATGCGGCTCATAGCATTTAGAATAACAGATTTTAACAAAATTGAGAAAATGCCTCATGCAGGTTATATTCATACAGGAAAGAATCATGGTTGCATTTGTTGCGCTGCTGTCCCACTTTGGCCTTGGATCGACAACGGTTGCTTTGCCCAAGTTTAAGGCCAAGAGACTGAGAACTTGCATGAAGGCATCAGATCTGTACTTCACCAAAACTGATACAACCAACTTAGCAAGAATGGCAAAGTTCATGCACATAATTAGGCTGGCACTTGACGAGCAGTCTCGGGCCTAATAAATGTGGGGACAGGCTGTGACACAGCAGGCACTAACTTGCACTGAGCACTTTAATTTATAAATGCACACCAAGAGGCATGACAAAGCACATGAATAAGCCCTAATAATGCACCTAGAACCTGCAAACGGAATTAGTACCACAGTTTGGGGATCACCAGTCATTGCATACAAGTAAAAGCTGAGGGATGAAGACTAACAATAGGGAGGTTATATATGCTACTTCTAAACTTAGGTAAGACCCTAAGATTGCTCCGCTGCAGGATCCTTTAATCGTGCTGAATTTACTGGATCAGGGGTTCAGCTGCCTCTGTTCTTCCCTGCCACCGATCCCTGAGCAGAGCAGTATGGTGCAGGCCCGCTAAGAAAGTGGAGCACAATAAATCCAAGGAGAAAAACCGTCTGAAGAATGACTGCGCACTGCGGGGCCTAGCTGCACGAGGGGCGGAGGCCCGGTACGATGAGCCCTGACATCAGAGGCCGTATAGTGGCGCTGAAAGGCACATACTGCTGCCGCTGAACCTAGCGACGAAAAGCTATCCCACTGCACGACCTGAGTGGGCCCCCGCCACCAGGGTGTGCCACCAGAGAGCCAGAATAAGAGCTTTGACAACTGCCTGGGCTTTAGCACGTTGTGGGGTCTTGAGGATTACCGCGCTGAAGAGAGCTACAGCCCGCATTAAAGCCCCGGGAAAACAATCCTGCTGCCCCTGCAGGAGAATGCATTCCTTCCGCTGCGGACGATGGTCCCAATCTGCACTGAGTGCGCCAGACGCGATCGAGGTGGGTCCGAGGCCCAGCCGTGTCTGAGGTGGAAGCCCACCTTGGCACTAGCTGGAGGCTGCCGGAGTGTCGAGGATACTGCGGCTGGGCCCCTTGAACACACCCTGGGACCAGGTCCGGGGCTGCGACACCTGCCGCGGGCGAACTGTGAGTACGGGGCGCTTCCCTGACGAGCTGGGAAGTGACAAGTTGCGGGCGTCTCTAAATTGAAATATTTACGGCCTGGGGCCCACGGCAAAAATACGATCAGTGGTGTGTCGACGCCTATGGCGTTTGCACTCCCTTTCTTCCCTCCCCGGCTACAAGAACTACCGGTACCCTCCTAGCCTGGTGACGGGCGGCGCGGAGTGAGACGGAGGAGGATGCGGGTTAGGGCCACCATGCAGGGAAAGCTTATGGGCCACTGAGGTACGTGCTCGATCGGGCCACTTCAGGGCTGTGTGGTCGGGATTCATGCCCTTTTGGTGCCCTGCCTGTAATATACCATTTTGCAACCTCCTTCGTAGTGTCTGTAAAACGTACCTTTGTCCTGAATTTTTGTCTTGAATTTTGACCTTCCGTCCTGAATTTTTGTCCTGAATTTTGACCCTTTGTCCTGAATTTTAACACTCACCATCCTGAATTTACAACCATGCCAGTTGGTCACCCTAGCTGGCATTGTGGCATTTTAAAACTGTATGGGTAGTAGCCTTGTAAAGGCTCCCTGGCTGACGGTGGCCCTGCTGTTGCATGCGTTGTCTTTGTGGCATTGGAATACCTCGTGGCTCACCTGGGGAGTGCTGGTTGAATGTGCAGTCTTCTGGAATGCTCCCCCTTGGAAATCCGCATCGAGTCATCACGTTTTATCTCTTTCTATCTCTCTCTGGACGTCAGACGTCACAGGGCTTGGGCTGCTGAAGCACTTACCTGAGAGAACGCCTCCCGTGTTGGGAGCATGGGTAGCATGTAATACAGGACTCCAAGTGACAAGCACACTTCGGATTTAACAGCGTGTCTTCATTGGAGCTTGTGTTGTGGCATATGATTCAACTAAGTCGAATAATAATGATTTAAACATTTTTTTATTCACAATTACATGCACACTGCCGGATTTTGCCAAATTTGATGTTGATCCGGTGATTAGCACATTACATTCGAGGAGGCCGCGCACAGTGATTGGCACATAAAAACTTGCATAAATGAAAAATATTATTATTTTCTTGTAGAAATGTTATACATTTGTATTTTTTTCTAGGGAAGGACATGTTACTCTATATTTTTCATGTGTGTGATATAGTGTATTACAGTCATACAGCATATTACTGCTCCACCTTTCTTTTTAACAAGGCCAGGTACACTGCCTATAAAATTGAGCTCTTCTTCATTGCCTAGGTTTCTGGAAGTATTTGGCCATCTTCCAGAAATCTCTGAAATTGAATCTGAAGATTTAAATGAATATGAGATATGTATTAAAAAATTATACAATCATCACTTACCAAAACTGAGCATTATTGGTTATCACTTTGGTAGGATAGTGCAGAAGGAAGGAGAGTCAGTTGAATCTTAGGTGACTGATTTATGGAGACTCGCTTCCTCATGCAAATTTGCATGTTTTTTGGAAGAAAGGATCCGTAATCAGTTTACGCTTGAATACAATATTGAAAAAGTGAGAGAAGAGTTAGGGTTAAAGGATGAACCCACACTTGAGGAAGTTCTACTGTCAGCCAAGAAAATCGAGCATTCTATGAAATGTGCTGAGGTTATCTAAAAAGATCATGGGCATGAACAAAGTGTACATGCAGCTTGAGACAAATTAAAAATGATTAATCAAAACAAAGATGGAAAAGAAAAGTAACTATGAGGAAATCTTACAGATGTGACAAAACTGAGAAGTTGTGCAAATGAGAAGTTGTGTCCTGCGCTTAAAGCTTCTTGCACGACATGTAAAAAGAAAGGTATTTTGTGGTGGTGTGCAAAATGAAAAAACTTAAAGCAAATGTCAAGAAGGTGGATGTCCTTGATGATCAGTAAAGTGAAAGCACTGACTTTTGCAGGTAGTAGATTAAGGGAAATCTAGTCCTGTTGACACTATATTGGTGCAAGGGGCGAATACTAAAGATTTATTTGATTTAGGTTCAATGATCGTTATACTTCAGATAGGTTTTATCGAGGAAAAAACGGGAGGCACCGTCACGTTACTTAAACCCGTTATAAAACCTTGTGCTAATGGGGGTGAACCTATCGAGCTGAATGGGTACTTTGTGGAGTAATTTAATATCAGCAATGTTTTGTGGCTAAGAAAGGGGATAGCATAATTTGTTGGCCACATCAAAGAGATCTCGGAGTGATGTTAAATCCTAATGGTGATCCTCCAATTTATTTAAAAGATAAAGCAGATCAAAATTAGGTGGATATACTTCCTGATTGGGGTTTCTTGGAAGAAATAAAGAAAGGTTTCCCTAACATTTTCAGAGATGGTCTAGGTTTTTTGAGACTATAAGCATAGAATACAGTTAATTCTGGGGGCACAACTTGTATGTTGTAATGTAAAACAAATTCCCATAGCTTTCAGATATGAGATGAAGGTGGAGAGAAGAACACTTAAAGGCTAATGGAATTATTGAAGAACAGATTGGCTCACACCAGTTGCAGCTAGGAAAATCAAATGGTAGTCTGTGTTTATGTGTAGACTTAAGACAACTGAACAAAAATGTGATGATGGATAAATATCCTCTTCTGAATATTTCAGAATTGATGTTATTGGGAGGAGCAAAGGTGTTTAGCACTATTGACCTCACTTCAGCCTACCATCAGGTTGAGTTGGAGGAGGCCTCCAGAGACATTACTGCCTTTTTAACACCTTTTGGAATATTCAAATAGGTCAGGCTGCCTTTCAAATTGGTGTTTCAGCATGTAATGGAAGGGTTATGAGGCGTGCACAGGGAGTGTGTGTGTACCAGGATGACATCCTTCTTTTTGGCAGGGCCCCTGATGAATACAATTTTCAAGTCCGAGAACTTGTAACGAGATTGAGTGACTGTAATCTTACCTTACGATAAAACTGAAGAAATGCTAGTTTGTTACACTTATGTAATGATCAAATAGGACTAGCTATAGTTACAGGGGGAGGGGGACTCAAAGAAGTACGCTAGCTGGCAAACCTGTTGGTTTGTTCATGAAGCCCTCACCCACCAACCTAGTTGGTGGCATGCTTCATCATCGGGGCCACCACAGTGACACCGAATGTGTCCCGGGTGTACTTCGACGCCAGATTACTGCGGAGCTGGTATATTCGCTGAGTGTGCAGTGTCGTGAGTGAGAAAGTGAAGTTAAAAGCTATACAGTAGGTCCCAGTACCCGAGGATAAATAAATAAGTTTAATGACTGGGCCTCTGTTAGCAATAAAAGGCAGTTAGACGCGGTGGAGTGCGAATTATGACCTCCTGCGTCTTGTGTGGTCTACATGTTTCAGCCAGGCCTTATTAAATTTAAAACTGGCTTTCCTCAGGACCAAGTGAGTATGTGTATAAAGTGCAAGAAACTAAATTATAGTGTTTGTGTTGTTGGTTTATGTGTCGCACTCTCTAAGGTGCGATTACATGTAAGAGGGGGATTCCCTCTAGTTTTGCTACATATAACAAGGACAGAGACAAACATACAAAGAAGAGTCATTTTAGTATTGTGAGAAAAATATAATCACATTTTGTAGCCGACTTGTAAGGTGAGTGAACGACCTATATGCGGCTATGGTGTGGTCATATTTGACCTACATGGGTTTTAATAAGAACCAATTGTTGTGGTGAGCAAGGACAGCGGATAATGGCATTTGTGAGGTACAGGTAAGTAGAGGTAGGTATCCTCACATTGGCTGTTTGCTGTCAAAAGCTTCCTTGGGTCACCTGGCAGAGAAAGAGACCCTAGGACAAGGATAGTGAAACTAATGGTTTACATCCAACCTGTAGGGAGAAAAGAGGTAGCTTACCCCAGTTGTAGTGGTAGTGTTGAGTTACTCACGGTCTTCCCGGGTCTAGATCCTCCTTGGACCTATCGTCCTTCTGCGGTGCCCGGAACGAGGGAGTGAGGACCTTGAGCTCAGGTTTAAGTAGCCCCGGTCGTTGGTTCCACCTGGGATAAGTGGAAATAGAGGGAGGGATGCGCTCGCGCTGACTGCACTGTCATTGTTTGTTATGCGCATGCGCTCGGGAGCGTTCTGCACGCATGCGCGCATTAGGCTTGCAGTTGATTTCAAAGACGCGCTTGTGGGGCGCATGTGCAAGAGCGATTAGCACGTCTATGGTTGCACGTTGTGGGCACGTGCGGTGATTCCGAAGGGTAGGCGCTGTATAAGCACCTGAGTTCGAGAGCACTATTTACTTTTTCTGGTTACGAGTGTCAGAGGGGGACTCTGTGATAGACTGAGAGGCAGAGGGCACAGGGAAGCAATTGTTTTTTACAGGTTGATGGAGTTCCACGGAATGGAATCGTTCAGGCCCTTTGTATGGGTGGACAGAAGGTATATCCATCGCTGTTCTTTTTGGAGGAGGAATTTGTTGTTATTATTTGTAGGGTCAAATTGTTCAATGACTGTCCATGTGAAGTCGTTTGGGGTGTGGTTGTGAGTTAGGAAATGATCCGTCAGTTTACTGATATTTTTGCCACATCGGATAGTACTTCTGTGTTCTGTCATTCTTGTCCTTTCTTTCCTAGACGTCATCCCGATGTATCGGAGTCCACATCTACAGGTAATCAGGTATATTAGGTTTGAGGAGTTACAGTTAGTGAACTGTCGTTGTGTCCAGGTTTTTCCTGTTTCTAGATTTAGGGTTTTTGATGCTGATGTCAGATGGCACACGCTGCAATTATTGCATGGCTGGTGGCCTGTGAGCTTGGGAAGGCCCCAGGCGTTGAGGATTGTGCTGCTGGGCGGAGAGGAAGTGGGTCTTGGTCTTGTATGGATCAGTTGGTCTTTGAGATTCTTCGCTCTCTTGTAGGCGAAACGGGGTTTTTCCCAGTTTGTTGTACCCGTGTTGATGATTTTCCAGTTTCTGTTGATGATGTTGGAGACCTGGTTAGATGCTGTGTTGTATGTTGTCACACAGGGAAGTCGTGGTTCCTCAGGGGCCCTTATGGTTGTTTCCAGTAGTGCTTCCCTATTCTGATTACGAGCCCTCTTGCAGGTGGTTTTTATAATTCTGGCAGGGTATCCTCTGTCTTCCAGTTTGTGGACCAGGGCTGTAGCTTGTTGCTTGTAGTCCTGGATGTGACTGCAGTTGCGTCTGAGATGTAAAAATTGCCCGTAGGGGAGGTTTTCCCTTAGGGGTCTCGGATGGAAAATCTCAAATCTGAGGAGAGAGTTCCTTGCAGTCGGTTTGTAGAAAGTTGTGGTGATTAGTCCATTTTGGTTTGCTTTTATGTCAAAGTTGGTGTCTTTGATGGCGTTGAGGAGGTGTTTGGTATCCTTTATGTATGATGGTGTTTTTTGGACCATGGGGTTGAGAAAGAAATCACAGAATCGTGATAGTGGTTTCAGGATGGATTGGATCCCAGATACAATGGGTCTTCCTGGTGGGGGGATGACTCCTTTGTGAATTTTTGGGACTGTATAGAAGTACGGTACTTTTGCATTTTTTGTGCAAAGATAGTTGGCCTCTTGCTTTGAGATGTGCTCCACATCACTCGCATTTTTTACCAGGGTGTTAATGGTGTTGCGTAGATCTTCTGTAGGGTCTTTTTTGAGACATTTGTAATTCCTGGTGTCACTCAACAGTCTACGGCATGTGGGAGGAGCTTCGCCGGCGACCAAGATGGCCGCGTGAGCTCGGAGCTCCGAAGACCTCCCGATCCTCCGCAATAATCCTGCTACCCATCCTGTCCCACGACCGTGGGAATCGATTGCTGAGCCGGTCCTGAGGCGGCACCCGCTTTCGGAATGAAAATCCGACATTCCTGGACTTAGTTAGCCCGACGGACCCCGGAGGCTCCGCCCGTGTCATTGACGAACGCTGAGGGGTACAGCGGTGTCCTCATATGGTGCCTCCCTGCCTGTGCTTCGTTTCCCTGGTGAATGCCTTTGGTGTCTGACCACTAATGCTACGTGGCCTCAGTGACGGACCTTGGTGTCTCCACTACGCATACTGCGCGCACGCCACAAGGCTTCTTCGCCCCCATTGACCACCAAGCCCGAGCGTGCCAACATGGCGGGCAGAGGAGATTTGGACAAAGGCAAGTCTCAGCGAGTCAGCAGAAAACCGACCCAGTCCCAGTCCACCATTCCGGAGCGATTCTCCCAGTCTAAGGGATCACCGGGACTGGCGGGCCGCACTAAAGACCCGAGAAGGGATGAATCCCCGGACGACTCCGAAATAACGCTTCGAGATGTTTTGGGGGCGGTAACGGGGGTGAAGACGGAGATGCACGCTCTCGGCGAGGAACTGTCCAGCAAGGTTGACTCTCTGAAGATCGATTTAAACCTCATCAGGACCGACCTCGGGAAAACTAACGACCGGGTGAAGTCGCTGGATCTCAAGACCTCGAGCCTGGTCACTGATGTGTCCGACATCCAGACGGAGGTGCGCAACCTGAAGATGGCGAATGGGCTGCTGGCTCGCCGACTGGACGAGTTTGAAGGTCGTGCGCGGCGCCAAAACGTCCGCATCACCGGGGTACCGGAGAAGGCCGAGGAGGACTCAGCTGAACTCTTTGTCGAGGACCTGGTGGTTAAGAACTTGGCGCCGGGGGGCCTGAGTAAGTTCTTTTCGGTGGAAAGGGCCCACAGGGTACCGGGAGGGCCGCCGAAGTCGGGCGCTTCCCCTCGCCCTATCATCGCAAGACTTTTCAACTATAGGGACAGAGACGCTATCCTGCAGGCGTCGAGGACCGCGGGCCCGCTGCGCTTCCAGAATTCGGATGTGAACTTCTTCCCGGACTTCACTCAGGCAGTACAGAAAAGACGCCAGAGTTTTGCTGGGGTGAAAAGGAGATTAAGAGACTTGGGCCTGCGCTACTCTATGCTTTATCCGGCCAAACTTCGCATCGAACATAACCACCGGACTTTGTTCTTCGACTTTCCGGACGAGGCAGGGCACTGGCTTGATACCCTGCCCCAAGAACGACATGAACCGACTGACCAGACGGAGGAGACCACCGGAGGCGCGGAAGCACAGGAATGATTGTTCAGTCACCTGACTCTCTGAAAGCTGAGTTGCCGCAAAGGGCATCGACTTAAGACATTGCTGCCATCGGTTTGAATCTTTTGTCAGTACTATGGAGGGTGACGGGGGGGGGATAGGATGCCTCCTTTCTCCTCTGTGGGCTTCTTGTAGATTAGTTAAGGGGCGACAGGCACACTGCTAGTTGGGGTGGCTTATAGTCTAATGCAGGGGTGCAGGGTGGTGGGCAGTTGGGGTGTGTTTTTTCTATTTCTTTACTTGTTTCATTCTTTGTTCTGGCTGAGGATTCATCGGAATGCTATGATACCATTGTGGGCGCCATTGCGGGCGGGGGGGGAGGGGGCGGAACGTCCTTGATGATGGGGGGTAAATCTCTTAACTTGTTGAGCTGGAACGTGAACGGGTTAGGGGACCGCATTAAAAGGGGGATTGTGTTGCAACTGCTCAAACGATGTTCGCCAGATGTAGTTTTCCTGCAGGAGACCCATCTAGTGGGACAAGCGTGTAAAGCATTGAATAGACGTGGGTACAAAATGGTGGCGCATTCGGGGTTCTCCTCGGGATCCAGGGGGGTGGGCATCATGGTGCGCATGTCCCTCCCGTTGGAGGTGGAGTCTATGCTTGTTGATGAGAGGGGCAGATATGTGGCGGTGGTGAGTAAATGGGAGGGCCGCACGTTAGTTTTGGTTTCGGTTTACATTCCCCCGGGGCTGCAGGAGACTACTTTCAGGGATCTGGGTGGCGCCATCTTAGGTCTCCCCGAAGGATTGTTAATCGTGGGTGGTGACTTCAATTCCGTAGTTTCAGGGGACTTGGACCGCTTCCCATCCAGAGACCTGCGTACTTCTCAGTCCCGGCTCCCAGATTTCCTGGGCTCCATGGGGATGGTTGATTGCTGGCGTTTGATGCACCCCACCCAGCGGCAGTACACCTTCCTCTCTGGTGCCCATGGCAGCCTTTCTCGAATAGACTACGTTCTCACCCCGGCGGCCCAGGCACAGTCTGTTTCCACCGCTCGTATCTTAGCCAGGGGCATTTCGGATCATTCCCCGGTTTGGGTTTCCTTCGACTTTCAGATACCCGCGACCTCGCGGGTGGCTCCCATAAATCCATGGTACTTTCGTGACCCGAAGACCAGGGCTCTCCTGGCTAAAGCTATAGAACGGTACTTTGCCGAGAATACTGGCTCTGTTGACTCTGCCGTTTCCCTCTGGGAGGCCTTTAAAACCGTGCTTCGCGGCGAGGCCTTCTCTCTGATCGCTGAGGCCCGCCGACGGCGGGACGAGGATGTGGTGCGGCTGGAGTCCGACCTTGCCGACTTAAATTCTCAGCTAGCACTGGGTCCGTCTCCCGAATTACTGCACGCCCTCTCCCTTAAACAGTCTGAACTCCGGGCAACTGCCACTGACGCTGCAAAGGCCTTGAGCAGGGAGCAACAGGGCAGGATATACGACTCGGGAGACAAAGCTGGCAAGCTTTTGGCATGGCTGGACAGACGGGAGCTCGCGTCCCGGGTAGTCCCGGAGATAATGAGTGAGGACGGTCTGTCCTTAACAGACCCGGCAGCCATAGTTGGGTCCTTTGCGGAGTACTTTGAGGAGGTCTACACCTCCGCCAATCCTCTACCGGAGTCTGCTTCGGCTTTCCTTCTGGAAGACATCGCACTTCCCTGCCTCTCAGATATCGAGCGGGATGACATGGATCGGGACTTTACCGTCGACGAGGTGGCATTGGCGATCCGATCGTTGCGCTCCGGCAAGGCGCCGGGGCCCAATGGCATTCCGGTGGAGCTTTATAAACTTAAGGCTGACACGCTTGCCGCACCCTTGCTGAGTATGTTCCTTGCGGCCCGCGAGGCCGGAGAGCTCCCTCTCGACCAACGACTCGCCACCATTGTGGTGATACATAAGGAGGGGAAACCACGTGATCTTTGCCGGTCGTACCGACCCATCTCACTTTTGAACGCCGAACCCAAGATTCTGGCCAAATTGTTGGCCAACCGGCTGGTGGGAGTGATCTCGGACTTGGTTCACCCGAACCAGTCTGGCTTCATACCGCACCGCAATACGGCGCTCAACTTGAGACGGCTTCACGCGGTCATGGCACGGGCTCACCTTCTTAGTGAACCCACAGTTCTCGCCTCGCTTGATGCCACTATGGCCTTCGATTCGTTGGAGTGGAATTACCTATGGGCTGTCCTGGCCAAGTTGGGGTTTGGACCCGCTTACATCGGCTGGGTCCAGCTCCTGTACTCTGCCCCGCTGGCTAACGTGGCTGTTAATGGTCGGTTGTCGGCCTCCTTTGCGTTACACAGAGGTACTAGACAGGGATGCCCACTTTCGTCGCTCCTGTTCGCCCTGGCACTTGAGCCTCTGGCGGCTTGGGTCAGGACGCACCCAGACATCACCGGGATAACGTGGTCTCCAGGATTCGAGGACCGCGTGTCGCTCTATGCGGACGATATCCTTCTGTACCTTACCTCCCCCTGTCGCTCGCTCATAGTAGTCTTTGACCTGCTGAGAACCTTCGGTACCCATTCGGGCCTGGTAATCAACTGGTCCAAGTCCTCATTGTACACGCTGTGCGGAGACACTCCGCGCCTTCCCCATGGGTGCTCAATACAGATTGCCCAGCTGGGCTTTCGGTACTTGGGCATTTACGTGTCGCGGGACTCCCGAGCCCGATATTCCCATAACTTGCTTCCGCCTCTGGCACGGTTGCGCCGAGACGTTGAGGGCTGGAAAAAGCTACCGATCTCCCTGATGGGCAGGGCCGCGCTGTTCAAAATGATGGCGTTGCCACGCTTCCTATATGCTCTTCAGAATACCCAGGACCCTGTACCGGCTAAATATTTTGGGGAGATCGAATCCTTGCAGCGAGCGTTGTTGTGGGATGGTAGACCACGGATCTCGCTGGTCAAGTTGACCATACCGTGCTATGATGGGGGTATCGCCTTGCCTGATATACGGCGCTACTATTGGGCGTCTCAGCTCGCGGCGATCAACCATGGCCTCTATGGCCCGGCGATCAGCCCGGGCTATGCCATGGATCGGTGGCTCATGGGTGACGGGAATTACTATAGAGCGCTCTATTCCAGGTCTCTGGATCGGAAGCTGACTGGTCCCACTAAGACGGTGGTACACTTATGGCGGGCAGTCACTAAAACTTTGGGCTGGCAAGATAAGGTTACCATGGCCACTCCACTGTATGACTCAGACATATTGGGGAAACTGTGGCATACCAAGGGCTTCGACAGATGGGACACTATTGGTATATCTAAGGTGGGGGACATGGTGGCCGGGGGAAGGATCAAGTCTTTTGAGGCATTACAGTCTGAGTTCCAACTGGGGGCGACGGAATACTTCCGACATGCCCAGCTTAGACATGCCCTCTCTTCCCACATTTCGGAGGGGGAGACGGTACCTGAGTCATCACCCCTGGAGGATCGGGTACTGGACGGTCACATGCCGGACAGCGCTATCTCCCTAACATACAAGAAGCTCATTAATGTGCGTGCTGATTTGCTGGTGCGATTGAGGGAGCTCTGGGTGAATGATGACAGAGAGGTGGACGATGAGGAATGGCAGTCGGCGGTCTCCTCCCCCCGGGAGGTGGCCATATCGGCGCGGCTCCGCCTAGTCCAGCTGAAGATACTGCACAGAGTGTATGTCACGGGCCCCAAACTTATACATATGGGGCTCTCATTGGATGGTATGTGCCGGAGAGGATGTGGTATGATTGCGACCTTTATGCACATTATATGGGAATGTCCTGGGGTCACTCGTTACTGGGCACGTGTGCATGAAGTGATGAGGGAGGTGACTGGAGTGGCCCTGCCAGCGGAGGCCCGGCGATGCCTCCTCAACATCTGGGGCCCAAATGATTATAGTGTTGCCCAGACCCGTTGGGTCACCCTGGGCAACATGGTGGCCAAGAGAGACATCGCTCAGAAGTGGGGTGCGCCGGCTCCTCCCTCGCTTAGCTTATCGGAAACCAACATGGACTGGTGCATGCTGCGGGAGAAGACGGTGTACGCGGCCAGGGGCAAACCTAGAATGTGGAGGTCTGTGTGGGGAGCTTGGAACTCGTATCGAGGTGATATTTGCGCACCCCCTGTGGAGATTGACTCTGATACCCAGTTGTCCCCGTAGTGCCCCTTACCCGTGGTTCCGAACTGGTTATCCTGTTGTGTCACTCCCCACACGTCCCACTGTTGCTGTTAGTATTGTGAGCTGCCTAGGGTGTGTAGCCCTCGACCTCTCCCCGCGACACAAGTCCACTGTCTCTGAACTGTCCTCAGCCTACTCTCTTCCTCTTTTCCTTTCCTTTCTTGTTTTACACGCATTTCTTTTTCTAGCCTTTGAGGCTTTCTTATTCTTTGGTTTATTTATTTCTAAGTTTTGCACTATTTGAAAATTAAACCTGATCGCTTCTGCAGACAGTTTTGTACACGAATTTACCTGCTGCCTCAATGCTGCCTGGCCTCCGGGATGTATGGCTGAATAGCGGTGTACTTTTTCTATAAATAAAGGTTTTCCCAAAAAAAAAAAAAAAAAAAAAAAAAACAGTCTACGGCATTCCTTATCGTAGTCCGTTTTGTCCATGAGGACAATGCCTCCACCCTTGTCTGCTCGCTTGATGACGAGAGATTGGTCATTCTGTAGGCGTTTAATCGTCTCATGTGCTTGGTGAGACAGGTTATTGAATGTGTTCTTATGTTGCAATTTTTCCACCTCTGTGTAAACTGCCTGCTCGAAGGTTGCGATTTCCACAGGGATGCTGACCAGCGGTGGAATGAAGTTGGATTTCTGCCTGAGACCTGTCTCATTGGGGACCTCATCTTCAGGGCTGGTTGTGTTATCTTTTGTCTCAAAAAAGGCTTTGAGCTTCAATGTTCGGAAGAACTCTGCAAGTTCTACGTGTAGTTTGAAAGGGTCAAGCCTGGATGTGGGGACGAAGGAAAGGCCTTTATTAAGGACTTCTGTTTCATCGTCGGTCAACTGTTTGCTTGAGATATTAAAAACCAAGGGCGTAGAGATTCTAGAAGGTGTCACTTGCTTGGTCCTGCTTCTTCTCGGGACTTGTTCCTGGTGTTGGAGCTCACTGGTTCCTCTTCCGGTTCCCAGTGGACTTGTGCGGTGTTCCGTCTCTTGCCGCGTGGTCTTCAGCCCTGTGATAAAAAAGGAAATCTCTGGTTTTGGTTGCCTTGGTAGAAGGGCATGTGTCCTGGGGCATAGATGGAAGGGTAACAGTAGTATTGGGGTTGTATAGGCCCGAAAAGGGGGGGGTTCAAAATTGTGGTTTTGTGGGGGTCCCTGCCAGGGCTGTTGCCAATGTTGTCTCCGTCTTCCCCTGCCTCTGGATTAGTTAGATCCGTACTGGAGTTTGTTACACTTCCCATGGATGTAAGCTTATTCAGGATTTTGCAGAATTGAGTGTTAACATTAGAAGTTTGTTATAAAAAGGGGTTGCATTTGTTTGAACATAGACTGTGAGAAAGAGTCTCAAATATTGAAAAAAGAACTCAGTCGTGCACACAAATTAAAGATTTTTGATCCTAAAAGGAAGTCTGTGATAACAACTGAAGCCAGTTTTAAAGGATTGGGGCCTGTGTTACAACAAAGTGGACATTAATGGCATGAATACCATCCTGTTCATTTCACATAGTTTAAAAGATGTTGAAACCATATACTCTGTGAGGGAGAGGCTGTTGCTGTTTTTTGAGCAATAAGAAAATTAAAGTCATTTTTATGGCGAGGTACCTTTGAAGTCAGAACTGATCACAAACCTCTTTGTGAAATATAAATTAAAAAAAAGATATTAAGCCAGTATCAGGAAGAATAACCAAGTAGGTCATTGCATTGCAGGAATACAATTTCGAGATAATAAAGTGGTGTACACACTTTCTAGATTGGTTTCTGAATATAATTATGAACAAGAAGAAAATGATCAACTTGATAAGAATTTGTATGCAAGGTGGGGTGTAGGGTTATTCCTGTAGAAAGATGATGTGAGGAGTTGAAGTCTGACCAAATACTTAATGAGATGATGCAGTTTGTGTGTATTGGATGGAGGGATGAGAGGCAAGGTTCTGTTGGCTATAAGGAATTTTGGTGCATAAAAGATTCGCTAGCTACACAATGATTCATTGCTAAGGGGACAAGGCTAGTTCTGCCCACTAAACTCATAGAAGGCACTTTAGCACATGAGTGTCATGAAGAAAAAGAAAGGTTGCGATCCTCATATTGGTGGCCAGGGATGGACCTGCAGATAGAAAGAATGGTGCAAGATTGCCTACAGTGTGCACTAAGTGAGAAATACAAGAAACCTAGAGTACAACCCATGATAATCAGGGTGTGTCCGACTGGTCCATAGGAAGAGAATCTTCGGTCCAGTTCATGGGGATGGACAAGAAACGTTTGTAATTGTGATTGATTTGTTTTCAAGATGAACAGAAGTATATTTCACAAAAGAAATAGAGACAAGACATGTAACAAACGTTTTAGAGTAACTTATGGGGAGAGAAGGGTTCCCAGGATTACTACTTACTGATAATGGTGTTCATTTGTATCTAAGGGCGATGGGAGGAAGAATTTCTCGAGAAAGTGGGAATAAAATTCAAGAAATGTACTCTTCACCATCCTGAGACAAGAGGAATGGTGGAAAGGTTAAATAAAGTTCCTAAGGAAACCATAAGGTTAGTCAAGGCAAATTCATTAAATTGGAAGAAAGAGGAAAAAAAAAAGTTGATAGCACAATGGGTAAAACCCCATTTGAACTATTCCGGGGAAGGTACCCAAACATTTCTAAAGAACCTTCCTGGGTCAATGATTGAAGGGATATCATAGATAAAGACTGGTGTGTAAGGGAAGACGAAAAATCCAGGAAAGAGCATTTTGATAAAAATAGGCAGTTTTGGAAAAAAAAAAGCTATTGGTGGGTGACTGGGTTATGATAAAAAGTCAAGTAGGAAAGGGCTTTAGATTTCCAAAACCAATACAGGTCATTAAAACACATAACAATGCTGTCAGAACTCAGAAACATGGCATATGGAACGTCAATAGAATTGTTTTGTACAAGGGAATGGTAAGCTTTTGAAATGAGTAGGTAACTGGTAAGGAAGAAAAAACTGAGAAAGGTGTTGTAACTAGGGAACCTCAAATGCCAAAGTATTTGAAGGATTACGTCAAGTAATATCCCATGTTAGTAATCATTTTTCTTCCTCTTTTGGATGTTGTTTCATGTTAAAAGAAGAAACATGATTTAGTTAGGCATGTTAGATTGTTTTGTCCCTTAGTAGTAAGATTTGTATCACCTTTTAGAATTAACATTGTAGACTTGTGTAATGGTATGGATCTGTTGTGTATATGTGTTTATATTTTTTTGTTTTTGTTAAAGGAGGTGTGTGGTAGCTGGGTATTTCGTAGTATGGAATGTTAAGTATGTCATACAGAATGATGAGGAAATATGGAATGGGGAGGAGAGAAGTGCTTGGAGGAAAGCTGGGAGGACGGTTGGATGGGATCTGCCTCTATGAATAAAAGAACTTGGATTCATAATACATTGGTATCATTTGTGTTCTTTTGATGCTACACAATTGTTATTCAAATCACCTGTGATTACATTTGTTAAAGGTTTGCTACATTTCATCCACCAGAACCCTTTGTGATGCCTTAGTAGGACTTGAACTTAGACCTCACATTCTTGATGTGCACCCTTTAGTGCCACTGCACAGCTGTCCCTTGAGACTTCTGACTTTGAAGGCAGTCTTTCTCATCACCAATACATCAACTAGACATGTAAGTGAGCTTCAAGCTCTTTCCGGCAATCTACAGTATCTACAGTATACCAGTCAGCCTATTTTAAGGAGAGAATTCAAACAGCTGAAAATTCTAAGGAACTCTTTAAGGTTTTTAAAGAAATTTCCTCCTTGGCATCTATTGCTCCTCCCGTTGTGGGATCTGAGAAATCCTGCAATCGGATTTCAGAGTACTTTGCGACGAAGATAGAAAAGATCTACTCCTCTTTCCCCGACTCTGCTCGTGCAAGCCTAAGAGGGGAGGGGGATCAAGCGAATGTTCCTATATTACAATATCTCCATGGTTTTTTGGTGCCTGCCCCGGACACCCTTAAAAAGATAGTGATTACTATAAAATCAGGGTCACCTAGGGGATCCAGGGACCCCAAGGGTGCTTAGAGGGAGTTTGGACATATTAAAGCCCTTTATTGGACATCTTATCAGCATGTCTTTTAGCTCAGGAGTGGTTCCTAACAGATGGAAGGAAGGCAGTGGTGCTTCCTTTGCAAAAGAAGCCCCATATTAACATGGAGCTATTAGACAACTTGTGACCCATCTCTCTGCTTCCCTATTTTGCTAAGGTAGCAGAGAAGATTGTGAACATACAGCTGACAGCGCACATTTGTAAGAACAATCTCCTCCACCCCTCTCAGTCTGGCTTTCGCGCCCTCTATTCCACAGAGTCGGCATTACTGTATTCCACCGAGATCATTCGGAAGCACGTGGTCGACGGACAAACAGCAGCACTAATTTTATTAGATCTAAGTGCCGCGTTTGACACTGTCGCCCACCATACATTGCTGCAGGCTTTAAAGAGAGGTGGTGTTACTGATGGGGCTCTGAGACCACTCAGTGTGTGAGAAGGGAAAAGGGGGGGTTCCCTTTTAGGAACTAGGGCTCTCACACACCCAGCAAGCTAGGTGTCATGCTTCATCATATGAGCCTGCCCCTCGTCAGATCGGCGCTGCAATACCCGACGGGCACACGGAACCGGGGCTCTTCGTCAGCGATCTTTTGTTCCTGCCGGTGGGTACAGTGGGGGTGATAGGCCTAGTGTGTAGATGTGGAGTGTGGTGAACAATAAAATAGGTCAGTTAGTCCTAAACAACTTTATTGGGAAGGCAAACTGCCTAAAATAAAAGAGTGAGAGGGGCACAGGACTAGTAATAATGTATCTAGTAGTGTATGTCCAGCTCTCTGGTGATCGACATGTTTCGTGCCATGGTTGTCTTCTAGATCAGGGCACTTCCTCAGGATCGAAATAAAATGCGATCTACACTATGATGGTAAGTAAAAGTAGTGTTTACGTACCCAAAACACAGGTAGTTGACCTATAGATGGAGTAAAAACAACAAGGAAAAAGTCACATTGGCTTGTGTGTTGACATAAAAAGGGCATATCGCGTCCTCATTAACCAACCAACCTACAGTTTTAAGATATGAATTATCAAATGAAGGCAGAAGCCTTGCCAAGCACTTCGTAGAGGAGTGTGCTCTACTGCAAACACAATCACGATTAGGCTTCTCAAATTTTGGAACAAAATACATACCAGATTATGCACAATGGGAGTACTACAGAATATTCTACAGTTATTCCAACATTTCAAACAGACACACTTATATCCAAATACATGCACACCTGTATAAACAAAACAAATCTAGTTATCCGCATAATTGTGTGTACTTCTGGCTATACATATGTCACCTTTACTGAAGGTGAGCAGTACTGATCGCACAAAAATTGCATTTATATTCCAAAGCAGAAATGCATTTTGCATTGAGAGAAAAAGTAAGGACTGCAGACCAAACAGCTGTTCTCAAGGAACCCCCATTGGCTCAGGGGAAATGCATAACTGTGGTTTCTCCCATTCCAGCCTTAGGAGCTGCCACAAAAGCAAGTGTTCCTAATGCTAAAGCCTTACATCCATGATGGATCCAGAGGGCCACTTCCTTAACAGCTACTGATGTAGTTTGTCTTTGTCCCTAGACTTAGAACACAGGAATTTCTCCAGTAGGAACAAGAATACTTCATGTCATCCACAGTGGGGGATATCCTCATAAAAGGGAAACTGAAAACATGGGCAAAGCTCGAACAGGACTACGACATAAACAATTCCTAATTCCTTAAATATGCTCAATTGGCAGGCAGAGATTCCCTCTTGTGAACAACTCCAGGAATATGCACCCCTGCAAGGCAGACTCTTGCAAGAAGAGTTGAGACACAAAGAGATTTCCTTCACCTGCAAGACCATTAATAACAACATCCCTGACGGACAGGTGGGACTCCAGACGCGGTGGGAGAGGGAAGTAAGGCCTATGGAAGACATAGATTGGGAGGTGGCACTAATGCACCCCAGAGAAGTCGCCATAAAAGCGAGGCTTCGCTTAATTCAACTCAAGATACTACACCAAATGTATTGCGATAGAGACAGGTTGCATAAGATGGGATTGGGAGGAATCCCAATTCTGCCTGGCCAGAGACGACCTTTTCCACACAGGATGGTCATGTCCGAGATGCAGTTATACTGGAAGCAGGTAGTAGATTTGTTGGGAACAGTCCTGGGGCTTGTAGTGCCAATGGACCCGAGATATGTGATACTTGGGATACCAAGTGAGGTGGACATCACCAGAAGCACAAGTTACTACTTGTGTAACAATATATCTGTAAGAGACATTAGTTAGTGATAGATTCCGTACCTTAGAATTTCCCCAGGCATCAGACTGGATCTGGAAAGTTTTTGTTAGCAGTACCTCTGCGTATCAGTAGGTGGAGTCATGCAGCTCTGCGTCAGTCGCTGGTAAGGAATCTATCACTAACTAATGTCTCTTGCAGATATATTGTTACAAAAGTAGTAACTTGTGCATCTGAAAGAGACAAGTTAGTGTTAGTTTCCTTACCTTAGAATAGATATCCCAGCAATACCAACTTTGGTGGTGGGTCTGCAAACAGGATTACAACAGAAAGTCACAGAGAAGAGAACGGCCAAAGAAGCAGTCTCTCCGGACTTGACTGTCAAGGCAGTAATGCTTGGTAAACGTGTGCAGCGAGGCCCAGTTAGCTGCCTGATAAATGTCCTGCAAGGGGAAACGCTGCGTTCCAAGGCAGTAGTGGCTGCCGTTGCCCTGGTAGAATGTGCACGCAGCCCGACCGGAGGCTCCTCCTTAGCCAACGAGTACCAGGCCTTGATGCAGAGAACGACCCAACAGGAGATGGTCCGTTTGTGCACGTCCCGACCTTTTTTGGCACCCACGTAGCCAATAAAGAGCTGATCATCCACCCGGAACTGTTGTGTGCACTTCAGATAGAACGAGAGCGCACGTTTTGGGTCCAGAATGTGGAGCCTCTCTTCCTCTTTCGAAGGATGCGGAGGCGGAAAGAAGGTGGGCAAAGTGATGGTCTGCCCGATGTGGAAGGGCGTGACAACCTTTGACAAGAAAGGACGGGTCCTTAAAACTACCTTGTCCGGATGAACAGAAAGGAAAGGAGGTTTAGAAGAAAGAGCCTAGAACTCTCTCACTCTTCTGGCAGAGGTGATAGCTACCAGGAAAGCCGTCTTGAGAGTAAGACACGAGACAGTTATGAAGGGGCTCGAAGGGAGTGCACATCAGAAACGTCAAGACAAGGTTTAAGTCCTATTGAGGCATGATGAATGGCACAGGAGGAAAAGTGTGCGTAATGACTTTCAGAAAACAGTTAACAACCGGGGACTTAAAAAGAGAAGGCTGATCTGGAAGCCGTAGAAAGGCAGAGATGGCAGTAAGATAACCTTTGATAGTGCGCACAGCAGAGCCCTGCTGGGCCAAGGAAAGAAGGAACAAAAGAACTTTGGAAAGATGGTCAGGAAGGGATCCACAGACTTTGCTGTGCACCATGCCACAAACTTGTTCCACTTGCAGGCATACACCGTTTTTGTGGAGGGACGCCTGGCTGCCAAAATGACATCACAGATTTTGGGAGGATGATCGAAAGCTGTCAACTGTCGCCGCTCCATCTCCACGCATGGAGGTGGAGGTTGGGCAGGTTCGAGTGGAGGACCGTCCCCTGCTGCTGCGACAGAAGATCCTCCCGAAGAGGCAGTCTGATCGGGGGATCGATAGACATGTTGAGTAGCTCGGGATACCAGTACCTTCATGCCCAAGCCGCCTTGGAAATTCCAACCCGCAGAACTGAAGACATCGCGCGTTCTCTTTGGTGGCGAGTAGATATAACCAAGGCTTTCCCCACTGCTGAAAGAGACCTTGCGCCACTTCCGAGTTCAGACGCCATTCGTGATCCATCATGCACCGGCGGCTGAGTTTGTCCGCCCTGGCGTTCATAGAACCTGTCAGGTGTTGAACCATCAAGGTAATGCCTTGATGTTCCAGCCATGTCCAGAGGCGCAGAGCCTCCTGACATAGGGCCCTGTTACTTGCAATACTGCATGGTAGTGTTGTCCGTGAACACCTGCACCACACTTTCCCGGACAGAGGGAAGGAATGCCTTCAGTGCAAGTTGGATTACCCGAAGCTCCAAAAGGTTGATATGGAGCCGGGATGGCGCCGGAGACCAGAGGCCTCTAATCTCCGCCTCTCCTAAATGGCCTCCACATCCCAGGAGGGACACATCCGTCACCACTGTGTGCTCCGGTCGGGGAAGGGCTAGGGATTGGGCCAGTGACCCAATCGCGATTTGTGAGCCACCACTGCAATTGTCGTGTAGTGCCCTCCGAGATCTGGATGTGATCGGACAGGTTGCCCTGATGCTGCGCCCACCAGAACCACCAGAACTTCAGGTCCCACTGCAGACCTGGCATCTGGCATGTTGTACTAGCAGGATGCAGGAGGCCATCAGGCCCAGGAGCCGGTGGGTCATCCTGACTGAAAACCGGTATAGAGGCTGAAAGATCGAAATCATAGCCTGAATATCCCAGACTCGCTGCTCGGGAGGATAAACCCGAACCTGTGTCGAATCCAGAACTGCTCCGATGAAGGGGAGCTTCTGAGAGGGACTCAGGTGCGACTTCAGGACATTGATGGAGAACCCCAGCAAATGCAGGAGGTCTGCCGTCTTCTGAAGGTGGGTGACAACTGCCTGGGGCGAGACTGCCTTCAACAACCAGTCGTTGGGGCAGGGGAAGAATGACACCCCTGAACTGCGCAGGTGAGCTGCGACCACCGCCATCACTTTCGTGAACATCCTATGGGTGCTGGTAAGGCCAAAGGGGAGCACAGCAAACTGAAAATGCTCCTGGTTACAGTGACCCACAGGTAACGCCGGTGGGCCGGCAGGACGGGGATGTGAAAATATGCATCCTGCAAGTCCAACGCTACCATCCAGTCTCCAGGGTCTAGGGCAGTCAAGACCTGAGCCAGAGTCAACATCTTGAACTTATCCTTCCGCAGGAAGCGATTGATTTTTCTAAGGTCGAAGATGGCGCACAAGCCCCCTTTGTCCTTTTTGGGGACCAGAAAGTAGTGGGAATAACAACCACGTCCTACTTCTGGCCCAGGAACGCGCTCGATGGCCCCCTGGAGAAGCGCAAAGTAATCCCCCGACATGCAGTGGAACTGAGGTGGCATGGCCGGGGGGTAGACTCGAAAGAGCAGCACCCACTTGTCGGAAGTGACAGAACGCCAATGGGAAAGGTGGTGTCGAATCCTGCCACCCAGTGGTGTGGGGTGCGTCCCAAAGCTCAGACTAGGAAGGCTTTGAGGCGGATGTTGCTGGGGCAGAGGTGGACTGACCCTCACGCTGGCCCCCGAGGCCGCTACAGCGGCCTCCATGCCAACTGCCAAGCTGAGTTCGGCTCTGCGCAGTCTTTTGACTGAAAGAGCGGGCAGGGGCGCCCCTTCCATGGCCACAAAAGGAATGAAAAGTAGACGTGGCCATGCATGTGGCGGAAATGCCCAAGGACTTGGCTGTAGCTCGAGAGTCCTTAAAACGCTCCAGCGCACTGTCGGCCTTATCACCAAACAAGCGAGTGCCATCAAAGGGCATGCCCATGCGCGAGCTCTGGACATCTAGGGAAAACCCGGTAGATCTCAACCAGGCATGGTGATGAAGCGCCACAGCCGTGGAAATTGCCCTACCGAGGGAGCCTGCGGTGTCTTAGCCACAACGAATGGTGAATTTAGCTGCGTCCTTACCCTTGGCCTCAGCCTGGGACAGCACAGCCTCTTTAGGGAACTGAGGTAACACCTGAGCAACAGTATCCCACACGGCGTGTGAATAGTGGCCCAATAGACATGCGGTGTTCACCGACCGCAGCCCCAAGCTGGCCGAGGAGAACAACCGATTGCCGAACTGCTCCATCCTCTAAGAATCCTTACCCGGCGGAGCGGTGGGAAAGGCACTCTGGGACGTCGAAGCTTGAATGACCAAACTCTCAGGCGTAGGATGAGTGGTCAAAAAGGCAGGGTCACCCAGCGCCGGGCGATGACGCCTGGCGACGTTCTTATCCACAGGGGCCCCTGTGGCCGGCCGCAACCAAGTGCCCAGCAAGACGTCAGAGAGGTCATCATTAAATGGCAGCAGTGGCTCAGATGAAGTGGACGCTGACTGGAGCACCTCAGTGAGGAAATTAGTCTTTAGGGCCACCATAGGGAGATCAAGGTTAAGGACCGTAGCTGCCCGACGGAGCACCACCGTGTACCAGGCACCTTCCTCCATAGTGGGCGGGGGAGAGGCTAATCCGGGTCAGAGGAGAAGTCAAGGCCACCGGCCTCCTCCAAGTCATCCGCCCAATCCTGCTTAGAGTCACACTGTCGTCCCTTAACTCTGCCGTATGTGGCGCAGACCGAGGCGGCGGGGCAGGGGCCGGGGAAGGAGCAAACGGCATTGGGAACGGCGCCGGCCGGGGCCGAACCGGCGCCGTGTCCAAATTCGGATCCCAGGTGGGGACAAATCGTCCAGGAACCGGGGCAGGGGCGGAACCAACGGCATCCACTGCGGCGCCACAGGCAAAGCTGAGGGTGGCGCTAGGGCCGGAGCTGGCAGCGTGGGACCTTGTGGCACCACTGCCGGAGCCAGCGGCACAGGATCCTGCGGCTCCGGGGCCAGAGCTGCCAGCCGAGCCGACGGCCTGGCAGGATCCTGACACGGGACCGCAGGGCCCAAAGGGGCACCGGCGAGAACCCGAGGCCTAAACAGGCGGTCCATGGCAGCAAGAAACTCTTGCACCTGTGGGGGAGTCACCAACGGACCCTGGTAAGGTGGGTAGGCCGCGGGACTCCCAGGCT
Organism: Lissotriton vulgaris; assembly: GCF_964263255.1. NCBI lineage: Eukaryota > Metazoa > Chordata > Amphibia > Caudata > Salamandridae > Lissotriton > Lissotriton vulgaris. The sequence goes on along the minus strand of NC_141685.1, from coordinate 1,954,138,519 downwards.
CCCAAAGAGCCGCAGAGGCAGAACCCCTGTCCCCCTCGTCCGCATCCAGGGATTGACGGGGGGACGTCCTAGAGCGACAACGCTTCTTCAACTTTTTTTTGTGTAGTCTCTTACCCGAATCCGAGGGTGAAGACTTAGAGCCCCACGAGTGATGAAGGCCCCCGCAAGCGTTCCGTAGGAGCGGCACTGGGACGAGTGCCGAACCTCAAGCAACTTCCGGCACCACTCCTTCAGTGCCTTCGGGCCATGGCCCGACAGTCCAAACAGGACCGGGAGTCGTGGTTGCCCTCCAGGCAGTAGAGACAGACATCGTGGGGGTCCGCCACCGACATATTGCGACGGCAGGCCCAGCAGAACTTAAAACCAGGCATCCCTACATGCACCAGAGAAGCACAAGAGACAAAAGTTCCAAAAAAGGTAGTCAAAAAGTGACTAAGGTACATGCTCTAAACCGGATCTGCGCTTACTGGCGCGAAAAAAGAAAGAACTGACGTCTGCGCACATGGGTGACGTCATCTCGGCCCTTACGACGCCAGCGACAGACGGGGAGCCGCACACCGCCACCTACTGAGGTACTGTTTGCGTAAACTTTCCGGATCCAGTCTGACGCCTCGGGATATTCTAAGGTATGGAATCTATCACTAACGTTTCTCTTTCAGATTACAACCAACTTTTCACCTCTTTGGGGCTGGTGGTGGCCAAATGGGATATAGCCAGGAAGTGGGGGGTTGCATACAAACCGACTATTCAGGAATGGACGAGGGAGATGGATATCTACATGACAGCTGAGCAAACCACATGCCATAGTAGAGGGTGCCCCAAAATTGTTTATAAGATCTGGGGCCCATGGAGAAGATACTTCGGACTTGACATAGGTGACGACATACAACAACCCAATACACAGGAGTCTTTGACATGACGCCCGAGTGCACAACTTCACTGCGACCCATCCATTGCTACTCCTGAGCTCAAAATGACAATACATGATCAGAATGATAAGACTCTGGTGGCAAATCTTAATTTGCATGAATCAAGAGGGAGGGGGAGATACAGCCTTGATGGTGATGACATTGTCTGTACTGGATTGCGATTGATTCCTGCAACTGTATTATGCTATAACTATGTTGCCCTAATTGTTCAGTTAGAAAATAAAAATAAACTTAAAAAATAAAAAAGAATACTCCATGTCAAATTACATTTTGTCTCTAGAACAGTATGATTTCATAGTATATATCGATGGTTCGGCCCAGCCAGCGGTTAGTATAAGCATAAGTACTCTGCAGCATGTGCTGCAGTGAAGGGTGTCATAAAAGATGGAGAATTTCAGGCCCAAAGAACATATACAGAAACGTTGGGTGACTATACCGCTCAGCTGGCTGAACTGAAAGCTTTTGTCCTGGCACTGCAGAATATGGACCCAGAATTCCCAACACTTATTGTGTGTGATTCCTATTACGGCGTCCTAAAATGATCATTTGCATTATTGGCACTTCAATTGATTCAGAAACTCCAAAGGAAACACTATCACGCATAAATTGCTTTGGGAAAAGGTGGAATCTCTTAAAGATGGACCAACACTATAAAGGAGTAAAAAGCTATGATAAGGTGAAACTCTCAGCCTCCCAAACTGTCTTAAGTAACTACCCTATGAAGGGTTATTCTGTCTTTTTTAAATCCAGTTCTTTATGAGGTTAGTTGTGTAGCCACTGGTGTATCTCACAAGAATGTGGGATCTACACTCTGGTAAATCGGTGTCATCACCACATCTTTAGAACACTTTTTTGGATCCTCACCCACAGGTCACACCTCTGGTCTGCTTTATCATAGGTCCCACACCCCATCACCTAGTGTGAGTGGGCATGCTCAAAGCATTTGTAAGCGGATCGCTTAAACTGCATTCTAGGGATTAAAAGTGCATTAAAAGATGGGGGCGTGGCTAGCAGCCGAGCATGGCGGCAGCCTAGAAGGCGAGCTCAGAGAGTGAAGCGGCCTCTCAACCGATCCGGACACTTATCTGCTATATTTTCAGGTCTCTGAGGGAGGGACCGCGGCCCGGGACCGGGCGCCACACGAGGAAGAAACAGCGGAGAATATCCGACCACGGAAGACGAAACGGCACCCGACTACGCCAGTGGCCTGAGGGCGGGCCGTAATCCGGGGATCCGAGTGAGGAGCGAGGCCAGCCGGAAGTGCCATCAGTCCGGGGGAGACTCACCGGAAATAGCCGGTAGCCGGAAGGAGACTGTCTCAGCGCCGGAGAATCAGTGCTAGTGGAGGAGCAGACGAGCAGTGGACCTCCCCCCCCCCCCCCCCCCCCCGAACACGGCGGAAAGGTGATAGCGCAGCCCCAAGCCCCACAGCCGTACAACAGCTCAGAGACCATAGACGGCGGAATTGAAGGGAGGGGCGCCGGCGCCATTGGCAGAGTGAGCCGATGCAACGGAGTAAAGCTCCGGACTACCCTTGCGAGGCAGAACCATAGGGAGAGGCAACAGTGCGGGACTGGTGACCGCGGTTGCGGCGAGAAGACCTGTGTGGGGCTCCCCCTTCACCCTCCACCTCCATGAACGCTGCGGACGCCGTGGGCGCCATAGTGTGACCCCTGTGGCGCGCTCAGTGGCCAGAGACATTGGCGGAGCTCCACAGTATTCGCGAGGGCCGGCTGCTCCGCCTGGGACACAGCGGTGACAAAGGTGACTGGATATAAACGGGGCGTCGAGGCACCAGGTCACATTAGCACCCACCGAACAGATACAGCGTCGAGCAAAGGAAAATGTAACCGGCTGGGGACAGTAGATGGGCACGACGAACCACAATCACGCCCGGAGAAGTCACGAAAAAGGTCAGTGCTGGGCGCAGTGCGAACTAAGGAGGGGAGCCTTCAACATGGCTCAAATACGACCTAACGCTCCACTGAGGGTACAGTGCAGGCTGCTCGGTAGAAGAGGTTGGTGGGACGAGGACAGAACCACCGCATACCGCGATAAGAAGTACCCCCGTTCCGGGGAAAGAATAGCGACACTTGGAGGTGGCAACTCAGGCAGCTCCGACGCTCCGATCAGATCTTTGCCTAGAATTAAGCGTCCCACCGCGGTGCAAGGGGAAATATCTTCAAGAACACCATGGCTGGCAAGGGACCCAAAGGCAGCACGACACAGACTCGCATCGAAAGGTACGCATTGACAAGAGTGCATCTCCCCCCGCTGATGGAAAAGGGCAAGCTACGAAATCAACTGAAGTAGGTGGAGGGAAGAAAGCGACGCTCGATGGCGTGATGCGGGCGCTGGCGCAGGTACAGACTACGGTGGGCTCTATCTCTACCGAGATCACGCTGATCCGAGCAGACCTCCACAAGATGTCTGAGAAGGTGGGGTCACTAGAGCTAGTCACAAAGTCGCTGGTGGAGGATGTGTCAGAATTACAGACGGAAATGGAGAAAATGGCGGTCGAAAATAAAATGCTGAAGGAAAAACTGGACGACCAGGAAGGGCGCTCTAGGAGGAACAACATAAGAATTCTTGGGGTTCCGGAATCTGAGGGCACAAGGGCAACTGACCTCTTAGTCGAGGATCTGATCAAATCGAAGCTCCAGCCTAAAGGCCTGTCGACCTTCTTCTCTGTGGAAAGGGCACATAGAATGCCGGGGGGGGCGCCCTAAGCCAGGAGCAACCCCAAGACCCATACTGGCGAGACTTTTTAACTTTTGCGACAGGGACGCCATTCTGCAGGCTGCAAGGGTATCCCCCCCCCCCCAGTGAAGATCCAAAACTCCACTTTAGCCTTTTTTCCAGACTATACGGCGGAGGTGGCCCGCCGCCGGAGGACGTTTTCGGAGATCAAAAAGGAATTGCGGACGAGAGAGATTCCGTACTCTGTTGTTCCCGGCAATACTATGAGTGGTGGCAGACAGCAAAACATGGTTTTTTGATAATCCGGATGTGGCTAGAGACTGGCTGGAGGGTTGGAGGCCGGCGTCGCAGCCCCGCCGCTCAAGTAGAAGACCAGGAGATCGGCAAACAGGTGATCGCATGAACTCCCAGCAGTCGGAACCCGAAGAAGAAAGGTGCTGCCCTATGAGAGACAGCGTCACTGGTGACTTACTGGCAGAGGAGTAATCGTCTGGTGGACACAATACACCTCTCTGGGGTGGATCTGGCCGCGTGGGCTGCTGTGGAAGCGGGACTAAGGGCCTCCGTAGAGGGTACGAGGGGCCGCTGACTCTGGGATGTCCTTCGCCCCCAATGAGCAAGTATTGTGTGTATGTGTATGGGATGGGGGAGGCACTCTGCTAAGTTGGGGTGGCGGGCTGTTTTGAGTCCGTATAGCAGGGGAGAAGGGAGGGGGGGGTTTGGGGGGAGAAGTTTGTCGGGATTGTTTAGTTTGTTGACTCAGGAACTTATTGCAAGACATGTTGTTACCATTGATAGGAACCATACACTCCAGATCAGACACACCGCACCGTACTGTGAAGGGGTGTATTCGCCCCGGGTAGACTCATCCCCGTCCCGAAGAGTTAGGATACTTAGAAGTCTGAATGGCAACACAACAGCGGGGTGACACCTCAGGAGTGGAGCGTCAAGTAACTTCAGTCTCTCCGCTACAAATCCTGTCTTGGAATGTTAGGGGGCTGGGAGACAAGATTAGGCGGGGCTTTGGTTATGCAAGGTATCAGGAGGGTGAGTCCGGTGCTGGTTCTTCTCCAAGAGACACACCTAATGGGCACTGCTACTCAAGCGCTGGATAGGCGAGGTTACCAGATGATAGTTCACTCGGAGTTTACCTCCGGATCGCGTCGGACGGGTATACTGCTGCGGAGATCATCCCAATTCATAGCACAGACCACTAAAATTGATGAGCAGGGACGCTTCGCGGCAGTACACGATCAGTGGGAGGGTAAGCCGCTGAATGTTGTCTCAGTATATGTAAAATGTCCCACCGGCGCTGCATGCGATGGCTTTGCCTGACCTAGGGAAATTCCTACTGGAACTTCCAGAGGGCGATCTGATCGTGGGAGGAGATTTTAATGCAGTGATAAATAATGCTTAAGACAGATTCCTGGTTCGCACACAGGCGCCTGGTCCGTCCCAATTCGGTGACTTTTTGGAAGCTCAGGGGTTGATTGATGTTTGGCGACACATGCACCCGCAGGAGCGGCAGTATACCTATTATTCTGCCACTCATAATAGTTTGTCCAGAATAGATTATTTTTTCACACTGGGGGCAGGCCTCCCCAATAATGTTGACCCTATCCTGTCAGGAAAAGACTCGTAGGAGAATATACCCCATATATCCGGGATATCTTAAGGTCCCGTCGGTTAGTAAAGAACTGAAAAAGGCGACCCGACACTACTTCACAGAAAACCTTCATTCGGTCGACTCCCCGTCCATCCTGTGGGAAGCCTATAAAACAGTCCTGAGGGGGCAGGCAGTTTCGTCCATATCGGGCCATAAGCGCGCAAAAGAGGGAATTGATAGAGCTCGAGCTTGGGCTTAGCACAGCAAACGTAACTCATATGGCTGCTCCGTCGGATGATACGTTGCACTCCCTCCAGCTGAGCCAAAGACTTTATGATGACCACTTGAGACGCCAAACACTGGCGGACATCGCAGCGACCACAAATAGAATATACGATATCGGAGATAAAGCAAGTAGACTCTTGGCTTGGTTGGACAGGAAAAAGGGAGGTAATAAATCTATACTGCAAATAGCCGACACAACCGGACTAATGCACACTCGCCCGGAAGAAATTGTGGAACTACTGGCAGATCATTTCCAAGAGGTATACTCCCCAGCGGTCGAAATTACGGAGGACATGGCTAAAGAGGCCCTCCACGGCGTCTTAACACCGACTTTATCGACAGACGCGAAAGCTGAATTAGACGCTGACTTGACAGCAGAGGAAATTCAGCTGGCCATTGGAAACATACGATCGGGTAAAGCTCTTGGGCCAAACGGGATACCAATCGAATGGTATAAATCACGGTCAGAATCATTGAGTGGGCCCCTGCGGGCGATGTATGAGGAGAGTCGAGAAAAGGGAATCCTACCCCTCGACCAACGGAAGGTGACTATAGTGGCAATTCCGAAGCTGGGTAAATCTCCAAGTGAGTGCACGTCTTATCGACCGATCTCGCTCCTTTACGCCGAGGCTAAAATACTAGCAAAAGTGTTAGCGACCAGACTATTGCCATGCCTGGAGCATTTGATTCACCCAGACCAGTTCGGCTTTATGCCGCATAGGAGTACTGCACTAAACCTCCGTAGAGTACAGGGAGCGCTGGCCAAAGCGCCCGCTTTGACAGAACCGGCAGTTATATTATCCCTAGATGCCAAGATGGCATTCGACTTGGTGGAGTGGCAGTACTTATTCGCGGTCCTGGCGCACATGGGATTCGGCCCTAAATTCATCTCCTGGGTGCGACTGCTATACTCCCGCCCCGTGGCGCGTGTGGTGGCGAACGGCCATACGTCCCGTGAAATATCGCTGGCTAGAGGGACTAGACAGGGGTGCCCACTCTCACCTCTATTGTTTGCGCTAGTCTTGGAGCCGCTGGCGGTTACCATTAGGAAGACCCCGCTACTGAAGGGGATCAAATGGCATGACAATTGGGAAGACAGAATCTCCCTCTACGCAGACGACATGTTGATTTATTTGACGGACCCTGAGAGAGGTGTACCTAGCCTGTTAGAAATATGCGATACCCATGGACGAATATCCGGGTATACTATAAATTGGGCGAAATCGGTTCTATACGAACTGAAGGGCCCAGCTCCCGCACTCCCGGACACCTGCCGCCTTGGAAGTGGCGACGGTCTCCTTTAAATATTTAGGACTCTATGTCGCACAGGACGCTTGAGAATTCTTTACAAGAAATCTGCAACCTCCCCTCACTCGATTGAGAAGCGATGTTCGGCATTGGAAGGCCCTTCCGCTGACAATGCTGGGCAGAGCGGCGTTATTTAAAATGATGGCGCTGCCGCGTTTCCTATATGTGCTCGAAAACACACCGACCCTGATACCTCCCGATTATTTCCAAAAGGTGACTGCCGCAGTGACGGGATTGCTGTGGGGAGACGGCCCAGCTTGCATTGCGCACTTAAAACTGAACAGAAACTGGTACGATGGCGGGATCGCCCTGCCCAATGTACAGCTGTACTATTGGGCAGCGCAACTTAGTTATTAATCAATGGCTACACACCCCGCAGACTGAGCCGGCATACCTCGCAGATAGGGCGCAACTGTGCACGCAGAGCATATTGACACCACTGTATCACAAGGGAGCATAACTGGACCCACCAAACACACGGTCTTGCTATGGCATAAGGCGCAGGCGAAACTGAAGTGGGGGGGGGAGTCATCACGAAGTTAACTCCGTTGTGGGACACGAAGGCTCTAGGACTGTTACGTCAGACTGAAGGGTTCACCCAGTGGGACAATATAGGGATCTCCACGGTGGGGGACATGTGGTCACGAGAAGGGGTGGTCCCGTTTTCATATCTTCAGCAACACTTCGACCTTGGTCCCAATGAAACGTATAGATATGTCCAGATCAGGCACGCCCTTATGGCAGCAATCCCTGTGGACACTGCAGTCCCAGAATCATCACCGCTCGAGGATCGCCTACTCACTGATTTCATGCAGGAGGGGGCAACCTCACTTACATATCGTAAACTGCTGAATAATTTACCGGACCCACTAGAAAGGCTGAGAGAAAAATGGGTTGCCGACATAGGAGACATGGATGAAACGGAATGGAATGCAGCATTAGCGTCCCCACGCGAGGCGGGTGTGTTAGCTAGGTTCCGTTTGGTGCAACTAAAAATTTTGCATAGGATATATTATACAAGAACAACTCTACACAGATTACATAGGGCTCCACACCCACATTGTCTCAGGGGATGTGGGACAGAGGGCACTTTCATACACGCATCTGGGAATGCCCGTCCATTACAGGTCAAGCAAAAAGGGGGGTTGCTGAACTGTTCCTAAGGAAAGTGAGAATTTAAATAAGACTGGCGTGACCGGAGGTGTGTATGTGACACCTTTGGGCATCCATTTTGTTGGACGTATTTGCCTCACACACCCAAATGGGTGTCATGCTTCCGGAAATGCACTTTATTCTGGGGGTCCCCCTACTGCAGTTAAAAACGTGAATCTAGCTCGCTAGGTCGCGACAGGTAAGGTAGCGTGACCCTAGATTACCACATGAGTGTTCGGCGGGTCAGTACATCGGGGTTGTACCTTTTGATTTGGCTCAAACTTCCCGTGTCCGTGTGGATTCACCTACCCATCGCCGCCGAGCTCATGTGGTAATCAATCCCCGACCATTAGGCATAGGATTAACCTGGGACCTAATAAAAAATCTTGCAAATCCAAAGATCGGTTGGACCCTTTGATGATTAACCACAGAGGTAAACTATACTCACATCAGTAGGGGGACCCCCAGAATAAAGTGTATTTCCGGCACCCCCTGCTACATTTTAAATCACTTTCTCCAGGAAACTTACTGCCCTACCCACACACCCGCACTTCACCAATAGGCCGTTGGACACAAAAGATCTCCGCCAAAGAGCCCCTCTCAGAGGTGAGCCCGTCGGGGATTGCACCGCCTCCCCGACGAGGAGCAACGCCTATGATGAAGCATGACACCCATTTGGGTGTGTGAGGCAAATACGTCCAACAAAATGGATGCCCAAAGGTGTCACATACACACCTCCGGTCACGCCAGTCTTATTTAAATTCTCACTTTCCTTAGGAACAGTTCAGCAACCCCCCTTTTTGCTTGACCTGTAATTGACACGGGCACAAGGTGATACTGGACCTTCCACCTCTTTGAGTGGTAATTGGTGCCCGTTTGATCGATTGATCACTCTCCCTCCTTCTTGACGATTATTGCCCGTCCATTGCAAGCTATTGGCAGCAGGTCATGCGAACCATCTCGCAAACATTAGAAACATCTCTGACGCCTGACCCTCATGTGTGCCTGCTGAATGTGTAGGGAACTAATGACCTAGCGTTTTATGGTAGATTGTGGGCCACAGTGGGTATTGTGACAGCAAAACGAGATATAGCGCAGAAATGGGGGGCAGTGAAGGTTCCGACTTTCACAGTGGTGCAGGAACATGGACACACTGATGGTAATAGAACGGGAGGTTTACAGGCTGAGGGCGAACCCGCATAAATGGAATGCGGTATGGCAACCATGGAATGCATTTAGAGGGGACCTCTCTGAACCCTTAGATGAAGTAGATTCGGACAGCTCGGATGACGAGATGGACGAAAGTTAATTGCATACTCTCAAGGGCTACCTAAGGGGCAACGGACTGAGTAAGTCCAGGCGGTACAACAGAATCATGGGATGGGTCTGGTAGGGGGAGGGAGTGGTTGGCTAAGCGACCCAGGATGGTATACATCTAGCAATGGAAAGCAAATTACAAAGGATAAGAGACACTGGTTCAGAACTAATGAGTCTTAATTCAAGTTAAGTGTATAAAAAACAGAAAAGCAAGATGACACTCAATTTTGCAGAAACTGTGGATTGTCTATTGTTATATATATTATGAAGGACGCTGCCGGACCGCTGGTTGTCGGCTAAATAGCTGTGTATTCTTCTACGCTCCGGAAAATACGAGTGATTAGACCGGCCCCAGGGTTGTAGGCAAACTGCTGCATTTTAATGACACTGTCAATAAAGTCTTGCACAAAAAAAAAAAAGTGCATTAAAATTGCCTGCGGGATCCTTTGGCAAAGTTAAAAGCAGTAACATGTCACAGGGGCATGATGCCCCAGACATCTGAGGTCAGCATGTTGCAGCAAGTTAAATGCCCAGAAGGTCTACTGGCTTTCTTCAGGACCATTATAGAATTTTGAAACCCTACATGGTTTGGTTGCTAATTCCAACCAATCTTTGGATTTGCAAGATTTTTTATTAGGTCCCAGAACTCTCCATTTTAAAAGTTTTCTTTATTCAACTTATAATGGGCTTTGGAAGATTTCACAAGAAGCTGCTGAAACGTTGCAACAAATTGGTCAGAAAAGTTTGGAAAAAGCATTAGCCGTTGTAGATGACATGACCACATTGTCTACTCATATTTATTCATTGAATATATTTTTTTTGTTTTTCTCCTCATTCCCCTCAGACCCCAGTCGACTGAAAAGTAGGGTATCATTACCGTTACTTGGTTTCAAGAAAACGTAGGCAATCAAAATAGAACCCGGGGACATCGCCTGCATACCGGTAGACAACTATCCCACGAAATGTCGCTGGACCCCTTTTTTTAAAAAGGGGGGTGGTCTCACTCTCTTCTGATGGATTGTAATCGATGACTGTTCGTATTGGCACCCCCAGATGTGGAGTGTGGGGAAGAAAAGTGTTCAACAAAATCAGAAAGTTTCCAAAGAGGCATAATCATAAGATCCAAAAAGTATTTTTTAAAGTGTAACATAACAGTTTAAACCCCTAAATTAAACTAAGTTCACCCCAGAATTAACAATGAGACCAATTTAATAAACAGTACATAGTGCTTTCTTCTTAATGTTTTGCAATCTACCTAAATCAGTCTTAGAGGTCTTATATAGAGAGGACAGCCATTCTGAATGAGTGGGGGGGTGTCACCTCTACCCATCTCCTGCATATTTCTCTTCTAGTCAGCAGGATTGCATAGAATAAGAACGCCCTAGCAGGACCTATAACTCCACTAGCTATGCCGAAGATGATCAAGGTCAGAAAAAGTTGGACTGGGCTACCCAAAATGTCCGCCAGTATTCAGTAATCACTGGACAATCTTTAAACATATGTATATCTGAAGCATTAACTAGGTCACACTTCTCACAGCTGACGGGGGGGCTTTACTATTTTAGACAGTCTTGAAGGAGATACGTACGCCCTGTGTTTAGTGAAGTAGTGGTTCCTCCTAAACCAAGCTGGTTTTACAAATGTAAACAGGGCATTAAAGGAAGTTTGCCACAAGTCTTCCCAGTGTTCATCTGGCATAGAGGCTCCCCACAGTTCTTTGGCTAGTTTAACATCACAATCAATTACTTTCTCTATAGACCAATAAAAGAGAGAAACCGAAACCTCTTTCCTTCTCGCCGGACTTGATACCAAGTGTTCTCTATACCTATATCGGGTACTGGGATGATACCAATGACCCAACCCGTACTCTCGCTACTGCTGACGTGTATAGCACTTTTGTCCAAGTCACGAAATCAGACCCCATCCCCTACCCCCGCCCCACACCCCTCCCTTTTTGTCCTATTTATTATGTCAGCGTCCTAACGTCTTATATAGGTATAACCACTCTAGGCTATCAAATACTTTCTCGATATCTACTGACAACACCACAGGTTGCTGTGCTCCGGGCTGTTCCTCCTCTAAAATCCTTATCAATCTCCGAACACTAAGGGAGGTATTCCTGGTTGGTATGATACCAGCTTGATCCTCATGGATCAATGTGGCATGTGCTGCAATAGGCGAGTCACTAATATCCTACTCAAGATTTTATAATCAGTATTTAACATTGATAATGGCGATAGGAGGCCGTATTCGTCCCCGCCCATCCAGTCTTCAGTAATGGGATCACAAGCGCTTCCCGCATGGAGCCAGGGAGACTACCTAGTTCCTTTGCCTCTTTGTAAACCTCCATGTAGCCTCGGGCCAGCAAGTCTACATATTTCGCATAAAACTCGTTTGGTAACCCATCAGTTCCTGGCGTTTTATTCCTGGCCATATGCTTGATAGCAATCCTAATTTCCTCTAACTTTATGTCTTGGCCTAAACATTTCGCCTGCTCCTCCTCCAGCGCTGGGAGTGTCACCTCATCCAGGAAGGAGTCAATCTCGCTATCCCCCGCCCTCAATAAACTATCTTATAATCTCTCCTAGTACTGCCGGAATCGATACAAGATCTCACTCTGGGCAAAAACTACCTCTCCTCCATCATCCTCTAGTCCCAATATAGGCGAGCCCCTTTTCATCGGGTTGGCCAGCCAAGCTAGCAGCGTACCTGCCTTATCTCCCTCCATATGTGATTTCGTAAGATAAACCTTATGGTCAAAACAGCGTAATCTCTCCATCTCCACTGCCACTTCTTCTTTCGCTGCCATCACTTCCTCTTGGCGTGTCATGGTATGGAGCCCCCTCACATTCCAAGTTATACAGCGTAGGCCAGCTACAGCCCCCATCGCTAACGTGTACTGTCATCTTCTCCGTACATGTCAAAGAAACCCCACCGGTGAACCCCTGATCCCAACTCTCCTCCCAACATCCCAGCCACCCCCCCCCCCAATCCCCCCCAAGAACCGGACCTAGACCCAAACAGCTAGTCCCCATCCAAACCCCCCTGATAATGCTGTTATCGCCTCCAGCGCTCCCTGCCGCTCCACCTCGGTCTGCGACACTGACGGCCGCCTCAAGCCTCGCCCTGTGCGCCGGAGTCGTTGCGATTTCCGCTGTGGTAACCCTTCCGAGGCACTACGAGTTCCCCGTTCCTGGCCATCTTTCCCAGCTCTGTAGTATTCCAACCATGCACACGCTTCATCTGGGGTTTCATGAAAACACATCTTGCCATCCACGATTATTCGTAGTTTGGCTGGAAACAACAAGGAGTACTGAAGTCCCTCCTCCCTCAGTTATCTTTTAATGGCAAGGAAGGATGATCGACGCCGCTGGATTTCAAAAGTATAGTCCGGGAACAGGTTGACCCTGCTGTTCCCAACATGATAGGGGCCATCTGCACGTGCTCTCTGAAGTAACAGATCCCTATCTCGGAAATGCAACAGGCGGGCCACTACCGGTCTTGGGGGTCGCCCCTTCTGTGGAGGTCTGGCAGGCACTCGGTGGGCTCGTGCAAGAGTATAGAAGGAAGACCGTCCCTCCGGGGCCACTTCCGATCTCAACCAGTTCTCAAGGTATTGCACCATGTCCGCCCCCTCCGCTTTTTCTGGCAGACCCACTATACGTATATTGTTCCGCTTATTCCTACTTTCACCATCCTCCGCCCGCTTTTCCAGTGCGGTAATACGATCTAGGGCGTCCGCCATCATGGCCTTCAGCGCAGTTTGTGCCGGTTCCACTACTTGAATCGCTCCCTCTACAATCTTTACTCTGTCCACCAGCTTGGAGTGGTCTGCTCGCAGAAGCCCCAGACCTGTAGCCACCTGTGCTATATCTTGCTGAAGAGCAGTACGAGAGTCCGCAATTGCTGTTAAAATTTTATCAAACTGCTGCTGCAGGTTAAGGTCTTGAGTGATTTCCGGCGCGGTTTGTTCCACCTGGCAAGTGGGTTCACTGTCCGACTGCTGCTGTGCACCCTCCTTCTTCCCCTTCAGTTTCCACATGGAAGCGATCGTTGGCGGCTATCTTCCCAGCTCTTCGTGGTCCAGCAGTAGGCGTACAAGTTATATTCGGAACAACGCGTTGTTACCCCACCTTATTGGGGAGAGTTAATCGTGTGAATGTCTTATCGCAATCGCGGTGCCCAGCCTCTGTGTGATAACCCCTCTAGATCCGTTATGGACAGAAAGTCTTATCTACTATTGGGGTATTAGTGGTATCTGTGGGGCATATAATCGGGCCTTCCAGTGCCGTCGTCTGCTCCGGCCGTCGCGGCCTGTCTCAGAGCCCCAACGTCAATATCCACCACAAAGAGTTCGGGTCCCCTACTCCCAGCTGAATGCCACGCACAGCCCCGGCACCATCCACTCAGTATTTCACTTCCTCCGTTCAGCTAGTGTGGTTGCCAAGCATGTACAGACGCTGCTAAGTGGCCAATCCCCCAGCACCAAGCTGCACTGCTTCTCATGGTTATCCACACGGACAGTTGCCCCTTAGCCCAGGTTCCACCAGCGGTCCCCCTGCTCCTGAGCCCCGTCTGAAGCTGCCTACGGCCCATTGCTCCGCAGGCGCCAGCCTCTTGGCCTCCGCTTCAGCCACATCCACTGCCAGTACTCCCTCCTGATCCCCGCAGCCGCGTCCTCGCCCTTCCGCACCCCGGCTCGCAAAGCGCGGCGGCCCCGGGACCCCACGTCCACCTACGCAGTTCGCAGGCCCAGGTCCTCCACGCCCCACTCACCAGTGCGATGTCGGGCAGCCGCCGCTCGGCTGCTGTGGGAGTCCCGGCCTCCTCAACGCTTTCCTCCTCTCGACAGCTTCACCCGCAGAAGGTCATACCAGCACAGGTCAAGGGCCCTCTATGTCCTGCCTCCGTCTCCCTGCTCAAGTTGGGGAGCCCCCAGCCGCCGTCAGTATCAATTGCGTCCCTCCAGCAGCTCCAATCCAGTTATCGGCTGTTGCCGCCTCTCCAGTCTTCGGGCCATCGCCGCCGTCCGGCCGTCATCCTAAGTCCACCTCCCGTTCTCCACTACCAGCCTGGAATACAAGGGGAGCCTCCGCAGTCCCCGCTAATCCGCCCTTTAAATAAGCTTGGGCGGGCGCTCTCCGGCTTCACCATGCCAATATATCAGTCTCCTGGTCCCCACAGCAGCCCTGGCTCTTTCTTTGTCTTCCGCCTCCCGGCGGCTCCGTTAGCAGAGGGCAGTCGAAGTGCCGGCCAGGCCCCACCTTGCCCACTGCAGCTCGCCTCCTCAGCAGTATTAAGGGTTCCCCGCCTCTCCTAGTACCGGTCCCGTTCCTCCGGCGGCTCTTCCCTGTTGTGCGGCAATCGTCTCGAGACTCGCCCTCGGAGGCTACCGATGGAGCCCGGCCGCCACCTTGCCTCCGTTTTTCCTCCCTTGGCGCCAGCCGGGATATCCGCACATAACCACCAAATTCCGCTCCACTCTGCTCACCGATAGCGCCCAGGTGTGCGCGCTTCATCCCCCTTTCGATCGGTGGTGTCAGGGGGTGCGAGGCCTCAATATTTCAGGATTAATCAGGGTTTATGGCAGAGCTCGGCTCCTATGCGGCCACCGATATCGGCTGCCAAGCCACTCCCCAACAATGAAGGACTTGATGTCTTCCCCTTCTCTCCCTTCCAGGACATTCAAAAGCCGCAGATTATTTCTCCGTGAGTTGTTTTCTAACATCTCAAGCCTGTCCCGGAGCATTACCTCCTCTTTCTTGAGCAGCGCAATATCTGTTCTGGCAGCAACCAAGTCACCCCTGATTTCTCCGACCGCATTCTCTAAAACCGCTGTCCTAGAATTTAGGAGATCGATTTTTTTGTCCAAGGACTCACAGAAAAGACAGATTCTCCCCTTGGTTTGCCTCTGAAACAGAAAACCCCTTCTTAATGTCCACTGATAAGGAGGAGAAAAGGGCCTCCAGAGAAGCTGCTGAAGACCCACCAATTGCCTGCTCCTCGCTTTAACTTTACCCCGCTCTAGGCTGTCATTGCCCACCGTGGTTGAACTGCCTGGGCTTACCTCTTGTGGGGAGACGCTATTTGTGCCCAAGGCCATAGTTATGGCTGATTCAGAGATTGCGGATTCCCTTTCAGGAGAAGTCTGCGAAGCCGGAGAAGGGCTGTCCGCCGCCTCCATCCTTTCTGGAATAGAGAATAACTCCAACTGTCCTTTCGAGTTCCTCCCCGAACCACATCCAGCTCTAATGGTCGCACTTTGAAGTAAGGAACGGTGTGATTTTTATTCTAGATGTCAAGACCCCAATTGAAGTCTTACCGCTGAAGAACTTGCGCAGGAGCAGAAGTTGATTGTTCCCAACACCCCCTCAAAACTCCCCCTGAGCCTGTTGTAAAACTTGGCTCCAGGAGACCTTCAAAGGGGAAAGGGGGGTGGATAAAATAATAAACAGACAAAAAAGAGACTGCTCTGGTATTTCTTTCAGGTCTCTCTTGAGTGGTCCGGCCTGCAGACTCCGTATTCAGAGAATACCTAAATTACAATAACAAGAAATGAATCAAGTCCCCTACTCTTCTCTACATTCTATGTGTTTTCTACTTCTGATCTTCCTTACCTAGTTACCCAGAGCTCTTGCTTCTCTCCTTACTCGTCGTAACTATTTTTTCTGCTCTTCAACTATGTGGATATCTGTATAGGAATAGAATATATGTATTCTGTAATATTTATTTCTTCTCTATCTTTCTAGTATCTTTATTCTATGAATTCTTCTTACCTTCTCTCACTAGTTGAAGTCTTGATATACTTGTATTCCTTCCTTAGTAAGTTCGTCCTATGCTATAACTAAGAATAACCTATATGTGCCTATGAGTAACCTACCTAGTACCTAATCACTCTTGTTATGTGTTTACTACATGTAGCCTTCTATCCTATAATGCTCTTATCTAATTGTCACGATGTAACCTGTCTTCATTGGTATCATCCTTTCTTTTCAGGAATATTTGCCGTTAGAATTCAGGTAAGTGCGCAAGGATTTATCATAAGCTTTTAACTTAGTAATTCTTTGAATTTCTATACACTCTCATTGATATGACTTTTTGACCTATCTCTTTTCCTGCAGGCTTCCTTATAGTCGTGTTGTCTGTCTTTTTCTTCTGTTGTTGGAGGCCTCTTATAGAAGCTGGATACTCTGGTGAGAAATATATTTTCTGAGGGGCTTGTTGGAGATCATTATTCGTCTCCATACCGCCAACTTTGCTCAGGTGAGGTGTGGTAAGGAGGGGGCGTTGTCAAATCGATTCCCCGTTGACAGGGGGGTAAGGCAGGGTTGTGTGCTTGCACCGACCCTGTTCTGCCTCTACGTCAACGGGGTAATCGCCCACCTCAATGGGGTTGCCAACTTAGATGCTCCCAAGCTGGCAGGCAGCAGAGTGCGAGCGATTATGTTCGCCGACGACACCCTGCTGCTCTCAAAGTCCCCAATGGGGATACAGCGTGTCCTAAATGGTTTTGTGGATTTTTGTGGGGAACACGGCTTAGAAATCAATACCTTAAAGACCAAATTTATGGTCTTTAATCCCCCACCAAAATTACAATTCACCCCTACCATTGGCAAGAGCAGACTAGAAAGGGTGCACACCTTTGAGTATTTTGGGGTCATGTTAAACGAGAATATGACCTGGTGCACACACCAACAGAAAGCACTACTTAAATTGACCCAGTACTCGGGAGGGGTTTTGAGGCTAATAGGAAATAACAGGTCATCTATCAAACCCGACGGCCCACCACTCCAGATTTATAAGGCACAGGCAAGGGGGGCCGCTATGTATGGCTGCGAGCTATGGGGTCACGTAGCTTCCCCAGACCTGGTGAGAGAGGAGAACAAGTTCATTAGGCAGGTGGCCCGACTCCCGCCCAGTACGCCCCTTGTCCCACTAAGGCTAGATCTATGGCTGCGACCTCTAAGCGAAGAACTGGCACTGCGTCCCTTGGTCTATTGGTGGAGGCTGTGGGCAGTCCCGGAATTGATCAGCTATCGGCAGGGTCTACAAGAGGTCCTAGCCATGCCTAATGCTGGGAAAATTAAATGGATAAAATTCATCAAAACTGAGCTAGAGGGTCTAGGCCTATCGACACTCTGGTCTGATCCCTCAACCGCATGTCCATTAATTTCCAAAAAAAGGCTGGCAAAGGTCTACCGCGACAGTAAACTAGCGGCACTCTGTCGTCAGGCAACTCTGGGGACACTTACGGAATAATTTTTATGCATTAAGGACTATTACAGTTTTGAACCAGCCCTGGATAAAATATATCCCGTTCTACTCCGAAAACTCTACTTGCAATGGAGGCATGGGACCCTTCCACTACGAGCTCTAGCTAGTAAGTGGAGTGACTCAACAATCGGTTTATGCCCGCTTGTAGAGTGGCCAATGAATCAGAGCTTCACATAATCTTTTCTGCCCGGCCTATAAAGCTCTCCGCAAGAAATGGATTGTGCCCATATGTAGGAGCCTGGGGTTTGCCGAGTGCTTGGCCGCGTTCAGAGTACTGAAAACAGACGTGACTGATCACATTGTCTTTGCTGTGGCCAAATATTTAGGTGCAATGTGGTCCCTGAGGAGACAGTGCCTTAAGGTTGCTCACTGATTACTTTTTGAATGTACCGTAAAACTTGAAATTTTGTATATTTCCAAAACTTTTATGCATCCAGACGGATTGTGATGTTTTAAATGTTTTACCGTTTTAATAATTATGAATTGTGTCTTGTGCATCTTTTATGGTGATAAAATTACCGAAATAAAGATTTTATGATGATGATTTCAGATTTTTTCTCCGGTTCGTTTTCTCCTCTACAAACTCTGGTTCATTCACTCTTACATATGCGCAAAAAAAGCTGCCATATTTGGTGATTCCTCAGGTGAAGTGCGCGTCAATTGGACTCGCGCGCTTCACCTCTACTCAAGCACCTGAGGATTTACAAAAGACTAGACCGCTAACCCGTAATCGGGTTTGGCGGCCATCTTAGAATTCCGCGATCAAACTTGCAACTTCCAATTGTTGCAAGCTGGGTTGTTTCTGCACTGAAATGTCAGTAACTTCCCAGTTAATGTTGAGACCATGTGAGTCCTCCGATTTAGGGTTCTGACACTCGACTCCAGGGAATGAGTTTTGGGCCTACCTAGTTTAATGCTCCTACCCTTTACCTGGCCGTAGGCACCGCTACATTTGGGGATGTGTTAACCTTCCTCTCCTTCCCCTGAATTATATTGCCACTTGTATTGTTTTTGCTGCCAGCCTTTGCCTTTGTGGCGCCCCACCACCATGCCTCTTGCCTCTCTTGTTGCCAGTTGCTGTTGGCCCTATGGGTGAAGTTTCTTAGTTAAGATTACAGATAGGGTTCACCCTGTCCCCCGACCCTCCTTTGCCTGATTCAGTGAGTTTAACTGTGGCTGTGCTGTGTGGAAGTGGACACTAGCTTACCCCCCTCGGTGGTCAGCGTGGCACAAGCTGGAGTTACAGTGGGGTCAACCCCCCCTATGTGTCCCCTGCACCTGAGGAAGTTGTCGTTGTTGCAGCTGTAACAAAAATGGTCAAGTACTACCTTCTTCACGAGGCAATAACGCGATTGACTGCTTCGATGGAGAAAGTCATTTTGTGCTACCTTTGCCCGTGTCGGCCCGGAGGAGCCCGCGAGCCGCTGCTCTGTGGCCCCTCGTCAGCTCCAGGGCAGCAGCAAACTAGCGCGGCAAGACAGGGGAAGCACCAACACACATTCTTCAGGGAGAAGAGGGTGAAAGAACTTGAACCTCTGTTGAGGGAGGTCACAGAAAAGAAACCGGGTCAGTGGAGGATACTTCTGAAATCTGCTAACAGGGACACAGAAATAACAGCATCGTGGGTCTCAGCCTCATCTCACATGGATCGCGAACGTAAGTGCGTCCGGCGGCAAGCGGCAGCTCAACTGGCGGCCGCCATGTTCTCCTTCATGGGTGAAAGGCCATGTTCTTACTTCTTTATTGAACACTATTGTGTCATCCGCATTTGATATCATACAAAATGACATGTCTGTAGTTTCACATGGTCGAAGTCAATTAACATTGACGTTGCAATTGAGTTGGACTTTGCAATGGAATTGTTTTTGCCATATAATTTGTCATGTATACAACCTGTCATGGCAAACAAAAATGCAACCTATACCATGCTTAATATACAACATTTAGAGAAACTGCCCTTAACTGTAGCTGAAACACTGTCAGGTATATGGATAATTCATGGCTTCATTCCTTTCAGGATCTCAAAGTTTAATTTCTCTTGTCTGAAACCCTATCAAGTAGGCAGATATGAGTTGATAGGCTGAAACTTTCTTCATGAAAACTGGCTTCTTCCCTTCGACTACAAATATGTGAGTGGTGACTAGAAGGTTTTTCTTAGTGGGAATAAATGTGGAGTTTCCTTGAGCCATTCTTTACTTTGTAGAGAGATAACACTGCATGGAGTGTGCATTGCAATTACTTTCAAATGCAAGTTACTTAATTCTGAGTGACCAAGGTTGCTGTGGATTGAAGCCAGGTTTCCCTTACATTGTGACAGTTTCCAAGGTTGTGCCCTGCTGTGTGAATGTATTATATCTACCTACAGACACTGCTGGGGAAGCTATCTTGTTGTCAACAGCCCCTATTTCTAACATTAACTTAGATAAGTTAAGCTGACTGAAAGACATATTGTTTCAAAACGACGTGGCACTAACATCTGCGCGAGAAAATTTTGACCGCCAAGTTGCCAGGGCTTTCTCAAAAGTACAAATTGCTCTTGTACACTAACTTGACGTTGCATTTTGGAGAACCTGTTCATCACATTTTTAATGCATCTAACACCGCTGTAATAGTGCACTTTTGTTTTTTAAACAATTGGGTCTGGACTTGCTTCTGCTTTTCAGACTGTATTTGGAGTGATTCATTCTTTTTTACATTCTCTCTTCTCAAGTGTTTTTGGAGGCATTCGGTTTGTATTATATAAAAAAATATATTTTTATTGGGTTTTTCTGTGATATAGTAGCATTACAAGTGATAACCAAATGCATCAGAGAACATTGCATAGGAAATACTGTTGTCGTCCAGAGGCATAACAGGTCAATCAAAATAATGCATTAAACTTCAGGCAATGACAAGAAGTGAGTCAACAAGCCCTATGTTTCCCCTGTGGTAAGTACTACATTCTTTAACCTCCCCACATGACCGAAACAAAACTGTTAACATGGAGTAAACATTGGGGGTACTGACTAGGGGCGAGGGGAAGTGGGTGCTATTCTATTACTTTAAGGGCAGGATGAATCATGGGTCTGGGCTCAGGGGAACTGCACTGTGACATCCCAGTGTGCTAGACAGTGGTGAGATTTATGATGTAATTGGGAAGGGTAGCTCTCATCGGGGAGGAGGGGCTAGTCAATTTCACAGGGAAGAGTCTCTACCACATCAGTACCTGTGGGCACAAATCCGACTAGCTCACAGTGACTCACCTGAACTCATAACGTTTCCAGAATAGCAGGTAAGTTTTGGCAAACCTAGAAAATGAACCACTATCATCACAGGAACCTTTGAAGCAGATCATCACCTTTTATTTCTTCCTCATGCATGTTCATAGTAAAAAGAAGAAAGACATGAAGGGAGTTTACAATATATTTATTGAAACTATCTCAGTCTATTTTGATGCAGGTGTGCTGCGATAAGTAAACAAATACAACACAGCAGCATAATCAGCATTACTAGCAGGCTGTATACAATGAACAACCAAACCATGGCAACTAATATATCTGTCTAGGCCTACCCTCACTATGTGAGCACAGGGATATATTAGTCATCTCTGAGATTAGCAACAAACCCCATACCTGGTGTGCATAGTTACGTGGTCCGCATCATAGGTGTAAGCTCAGTTTATGCAAGGCTGCTGCCTCCATTCTAGGACTGGTCTCACTGATAGAATTCTCCTCCCTGTCCCCAGGGGGCGAGACATGGTTTATATTATAAGAACTACTGTGTTGGAGTTCTGCAGCTGTGCTACCATGTTATGTCTAAGAACGTTAGGAGATGTTGCTGACTGGGCACAAGAAAACAGTACCTCATGTTCAACAATTTACAAATTACTCAGACTGAATGCCAAGAAGAATCACTGAATAACAAATAATATGTACAGATTCTTTCTGAAAAGCATCATGTGTGTCGAATTAGATACCGTATATAGATTTCCCGATTCATGCCCCTTTATAGGTATAATTCACATTGCCCTTATTTAGGCATAGAAATCCAGCCCTTATTTAGGCATTGCTCATGCTAACCAAATACAGGCATGGTCAACTACATCCGATCCTCTTCGTCACAACGAGTTCTTGGAAAACCAGACTCTTAAGCCTTTAGGACTTCCCCTTGCCTGGATATTGATTTCTCCAAGAACTAATTTATTATGCATGAACATCCATTCCTTAGGGGTTCATTCATGACGTTCTTATGCCCAACGTGTACGTCAATACTGGCATTCCTAAACACCTTCAAGGTATAAATATACCTTCACTTGCTATGGCAAGGCACGCACGGTGCGGTTCAGCTACCTACTTGCACGACGCGGCTTGCCACAGCAAGTCCCGAAGAAAGTCAAGTCCCCAACTGAGGCACTGACCAGACGCTGCCATCCTCCTCACCGAGAATCCAGCTCCAGTGTTTCTGACTCCCCTTGCGGGGTGTTAGAGATAGAGTCCCGGGAAAGAGATTCCAACCTCTCTCATTCTAAGGTATGGAGCTGATTAGAACCTAGAGAAACTTTTGGCAATTCTTGGCACAACTAAACTAAACTAAACTATAGCCAAAACAGCACCTACTTCTTCCGCTGTACTACACTTAGGTTAGGTACACTGGGGTAGGAATATTTTAGAAGCACCAGTTTAGTATTTTAGCCTGTGTTATTTATGTATGTATTTTAATATATGTCATAGCTACAGACCATGCTATTGCAGAATTATTTTATCTTACTGCTAACGCTGTATGTATTATACTTCGCATTCTGTCTTACGATTGTAGCAGTTTATATCTCTTGCATGAGAAGGAAGACTGTTCAATAAACTCTTTTTATTGAAACATCTGTCTATTTCTGTGAAACTCTGTAGAAATGAAGCATGCACAATTGACTGAGTGAAACCTTTCTTTTTCAAGCGTGGCAAAGGTTGTGAGCAGCATTAGCGGGACTAAAGGACTGGGGCTGACCTGCAAACCCCTCCAGAAACACTACTCCTAGCGTTTCCCGCTTTGCGGGAAACGCTCGCACAAGGGTCCAGCAAGTAGTCATTTGGTAGCTTGACTACATCACCCATAAGGCGGAGCGGCACTCTGACCACCTCCAGCAACGCCCAGCTCAGAGATGACCAGGTGCTTTAAATCTGCACCAGAGAAGGACACTGCGGGAAACCTTTCTTTATCAAGCATTGCAAAGGTTGTGAGCAGCATTAGCGGGACTAAAGGACTGGGGCTGACCTGCAAACCCCTCCAGAAATGCTACTACTCGCGTTTCCCGCTCCGCGGGAAACGCTCGCACAAGGGTCCAGCAAGTAGTCATTTGGAAGCTTGATTACATCACCCATAAGGCAGAGCGGCACTCTGACCACCTCCGGCAAGGCCCAGCTCAGAGAAGACCAGGTGCTTTAAATCTGCACCAGAGACGCGCATCACGGGACGCCCGCGGGACGAGCCGGGCAAAGCCCGGGCCCGTCTGAGCCCGTCAGAGACTGGACTGGGCCACCTCCTTTACGTTTCTGTATTCAGTAAGACTTTACACATATATGTTTAATTGCTTTTTAAATTCTTTTTAAAGGTTCACTTGTACTATTGACTGAAATTGACGCACACTTATACGTCCAATAGCTATGGTGTTAACAACCTCTAAAGGGAACAAAACAGGTAGTGGGGTAATAGGAGGAGGGGTTATCGGTACTATAGATGCCTTCTTCACCAAAGCTGTCATTGTACTGGAGAAGGAAATAGCTTTAACTGAAAAGCGGCTATCTCTTGACCCTGTATTTTTTAAAAGATCGTCATTAGGGAGTATTGCTACTGCTCCTTCACCTGAACAACCACATTTACAAAGTACGCAGAGTATGCAAATAGCTAGCCACCAACAAGACCTTTCAACTATCCTTGACATAAGTGACATAAGTGGGATTGACGCGAGCATAGATTCCTATATGGCCTATCCAAGTGAAGATCTGGGCAGTAGTACAACCCCAGGTTGTCGCCTCAAAACTTAAGCGTGGCAGAGATCAACAGAAAGGCTCCTGCATTAAAAAGATTAAAAAAGTTACTTCCAAGAAAAGGGATACAGGGGTCATGTATAGGAACAAGATACCTAACCAGCTGGGTAAGCCCAGCTCAAACCCTACCAGCCCTACTGTTGAGATAATTGAAAGTCCGCTAATACATCCCAGTAGTACCACGTGTTCGTTGGAAAATATAGAGCACCTCGTTAAGAGCTTAATTCTTCCATTGGTGGAACGGACCAGGAAGATAGGTGAACACCTAGAAACCCTTGAAGGAATTGTACGAGCTAATTCGGAGATGTTAAAAAAACTAGGGATCAAACATCTGCTAGTATTAGCACTCCCATATTACCCAAAAATAAACCGAAACCTGCCCCTAGAATGAAGCAGGGACTAGCTATAAAAGAACCATCAGAGCAAACAAGTGGGAAGTCAAAAGCTAATGATCACAAAATAGTCCCCAGGGCAGAGAGCGATAGTAAAATAGGCTTAACCAGAGGCCCCGACAAAACGATACCAGAAATAGCCAACAAACAGGCTACCTTAATTAAAGGACATAAGATGAGAGTTTATCTTCCCCCGGATTGTCACCCCTATGTAATTGTGTTGGCGGGGGTGCCAGAATGGAAAAATAACAAGGTTGAATCTGTCCACGAACTAAAAAACAAAGTTATGTACTGGCTGGGACAAAATAGACCCCTTAGACCTGACTTGCGGGGGGAAATTATCACTGTTAGGAGAGTAACCTGGCTGGGCCATATAGCGAAGAATATTGAAGGAGACTGTATTATTGTTAATTTTAGGGACCCAAGAACGGTTCAGTTCATTAGTGGTTTCCCTAATTATAACAATACAGGAGGAATCCTCTCATTAGATTTGAGCTATTTTTCCCCTGCGGCCTTTACTGTTCCTGGTAACCCAAAATCATACGATCCATTCAATGAAGTGAGGTCCATATATAATGGAAGTCGCTTTAATGCTCCAATAGCACATATGATGCATGGAGGTTTTGTGACGACTAGCCATTATAATTATCATCATCAGTTCACTGTCCCAACCCATGACAGATTTGATTGCCTGTCAGGGCTGGGAGGGGTGGATTGACCTTCACAGGACCAGGCAACTGTCACACGTGCTAAAAATTCTTATGACACTCAAGGTAAGTCATTATCGGTAATTGAGGAAAACCAAGAACTAGGAGGGTGGCCGATACTTAATCCAGATGATTTCCAAATAGAAAGAAATGATACTGCATCTGGGGGGGACCCGTTTACAAGTAAGGGTTCTTCAGATAGCAGTAGTCATCGACCTAAATCATGTTGTAACCATAAATCAAAGGATAAATGGTCTTTCATTTCTTGGAATATTGCTGGACTTAGATCTAAATTGGATAATCTGCTTTGGTCCGATCTAGTTGAAGATCATGATGTGATATGTCTTCAAGAAACTTGGACTAAGGAAGTTTGCCATATTAATGGTTTTTAGAATGTTTTTACTCCAGCCATTGGCTCA
The DNA here is from genome assembly GCF_964263255.1 of Lissotriton vulgaris. Taxonomy (NCBI): domain Eukaryota; kingdom Metazoa; phylum Chordata; class Amphibia; order Caudata; family Salamandridae; genus Lissotriton; species Lissotriton vulgaris. The sequence goes on along the minus strand of NC_141685.1, from coordinate 1,954,113,413 downwards.
TCACATGGCAGAGCCAAGGGTGGGCTCTGCACATATGTCTCGAATTGTTTTAAATGTAAAAACATGGAGGTTTTTCATAATATTCGCTATTACCATATTGTTGGTTTGCATTTGAATAATGCCCTCTGTATTTTGATTGTTAACTTGTATAACAATGTTCCCTCTGCTGATTTGGTTGCAGTGTTCAAAACTTTAAGCTCCAAACTTAACGCGTTAATATGTAATTAACGTAAGGAGTTCGTCGTCATATGGGGGGGGGAGATTTTAATTGCACCCTCTGTAATAGAGCTGGCAATGGAAATTGTGGTTTAACGGTAGACAAGGAGTCCTCTCAAACACATTTTGAACACACTGGTCAGGGGAATGCTTTGAATGAGATCCTCTTCATGAATGATCTAGATTTTGCAAATAAACTGTGTCACCCAGAAGTCCCGTTCTCTGCAACCTTTAATGGTAGAGGGTTAACTTCTCTAATTGATTATGTTCTGATCTCTTCTTGTTTTGAGGATAGTATAGTTAACTACAGTGTACTGGAAGTCACCTTAAGTGATCATTTTCCAATCAGGTTTGAAATTATAGATCCTTCTGCCCTTGTAGATAATATCCCTAAGATACTATTTGAAAATATTGAAATTTCAAGGCAGAATGGCTATGCCCTAAAATGGTCCAAGGTTATACCTGAAGAGTTTATTGGTAACCTGATTAAGGAGGGAAAAAATTGTTTTGAAATTTGCTTGGACATGGGGTCCGAGGACACCGTCGTTTTCAACACTTTTAAACTTATCATAATAAGCATTAAAGAAGGCCTTTGGGTCAACCTAAGAAATCATGATAATAGAAAGAAGGGTTGGTTTGACCCGGAGTGCACTAAGGCACATACTAAACTTAAAAGGGCCTTGAATAAACATGATAGAGGCTTGAAACAGATTAGAGAGCTCTGTAAAAATTACAAAGCAGCTATTAAACAGAGAAGGGCCAAGACGAAATATGAAGCATGGGTGGCACTTTTAGATGCCTCTGACTCGAAGGACATGACTGCATTTTGGAGGGCAGTCAACGCGCCATTTTTTAAAGATGACTCTAAGGCGCGGTTAGAGATTGTCATCTCAGAGGATGATTGGGTGAAGCACTTCGAGGCACTTTATAGCCCTGCGGAACCTCTAGGAGAACTGCAGATACAGGAGGTACCTTCATTGCCAAATATTAAAAAGGGGATGAACCTCTCTTTTACGCTGGATGAGGTAATCAAGGGCATTAACTCAAGTAAGGGAGGCAAGGCACCGGGCCCAGACGGTGTCCCGGTAGATATTTTTAAAAATAATGTAATGTTATGGGCACCTCTGCTTACTAGATTTCTGAATGCTGCTTGTATGGTGGGCCTTGCTAGTACCTGGTACGAATCTATTCTAGTACCCATTTTTAAAAAGGGGGACAGGGCTAGTTGTACTTGCTACCGCCCAATATCTCTGCTTGATTCTACAGTTAAAATTATTGGTAGGATCATTTTAGATAGGTTGCAGTCATGGGCCAATCAGCATAAGATTATTAGTGATCTGCAATATGGTTTTAGAGAGGAAGTTGGGACCATAGATCAGGGACTTAATTTATTCATACTTGTGGAAAAATATACCAAGGTTAAGGGAGGAAGGTTGTTTTTAACTTTTGTGGACTTGACCTCCGCCTTTGACTGTGTTAATCACACTAAACTATGGCCAATTTTAACTCGTTTGGGTGTTGAGGATGTTAGGGATCGAGCTTAGTCCTCTTTTCATGACTATGCCTGTGTGATCACGTGACCTACCTGTGTGTCATTCTTCGGCATTAGTGGCGCATCCTGGGATGCAGAAAACAAGAGATGTGTTTGCGGTGGTTCTGGTGGGAAACATTGGCTCGGGACATTCAGGGTTATGTGTCAGCTTGCCTGGTTTGTACCACCAGTAAGCCCACTCACTGTAAACCGTCTGGCCTGTTGCAGCCCCTGGAGGTCCCTCCTGCTCCCTGGCATACCATCAGCATGGATTTTGTGACCGAGCTTCCATCTGTTTCCGGTTTTACTGCCATTTTTGTGGTAGTTGATTTATTTACAAAAATGGCGCATTTCATCCCGCTATCCAAGATCCCTACTGCTAGGGAAATGGCCTGCAGGTGATCAATCCTGTGGCTATGAAACTCGACCTGCCCTCTGAGTATCGGGTTCACCCTGTGTCCAACACATCTCTATTGAAGCCCTATGTGCCCTCTGCCCAAGCTTTGCCTCCCCCGCCCCCTTTGCTAGTGGATGGTCAGGAAGAGTTCGAGGTTCAGGATATACTGGATTCTAGACGTAGGAGAGGGCGCCTGTTTTATTTGGTGGACTGGAAGGGCTATGCTCCGGAGGACCGGACCTGGGAGCCTGCTGGGGGGGTCCATGCTCCCCGGTTGGTCCGGTTGTTTCATCGCCAACATCCCTCGAAGCCCCGCCCGGTGGGGAGGATTGTTGGGGGGGGGGGGTACTGTTAGGGATCGAGCTTAGTCCTCTTTTCATGACCATGCCTGTGTGATCACGTGACCTACCAGTGGGAGTTAAGTGCTGGTCACTCCCTTCCCACGATGCTTGGTATCTATTCGTTTGGTTCCTGGTCCTGGGCTCTGGTCGTGACTGGAAATCTGTGATATTGCTGTGCTGTGCTTGCGGGCTCGTAGGCACAGACATAGGAACCTTTGTCTTTTCCTTTCTAGTCACCGTCTTTCCCGTTGTTGTTTCCTTTTACCTTTTCCCCTTACTTTGCTTTGTTTACTATGGACTTTTTAGCCCGGATGGGTTTTTGGTGACTGGGGCTCCAGCGCCCGTTTTTTCCCGACGATTAGCAGCAGTCCGGCTGGATTGCTGTTTGTGGAGACTTGTACGTAAACAAACGAACTTTGTAAATTGCACGTGACAGACTTCCGCATCCTGTGTTACTATCCGCCTCGTTGTGCTGGGCGGTGCAAGATACAGATGCTCACGGATCCAGCCTACGCAGCAACGGGAGCGGTCTTCGCTGGATGTTTGTGCTGGGGGTTTTCCCTTCCTTTTGCTCATTAGTTCGAGGACATTAACGGGGGTTTTTTCTGTCTGTACGACTTTTTCCCCTGCTACTTACCAGTCCTAAGTTATAGGGAGATCCTTGACTATCCTGCCTATTCCTCCCGTTGGATTGCCCTTCGGTTACATTCGTTGCCGGATACCTCCACAAGACACCTGTGGCATCATCTTCGGGTAAGGAGGTTTTTTGTGTGTTTACCGGGCATGGTCATGGATGGGGAGGTTGTGGGGGCTGTCACACGCAGTGGAATAGTGGTTAACGTATACTCCGTTTTGTAGGTGCTGTAAAGTGAAGACAGTTATCCCCGGCTCTTGCGAGACGTGAAGGAAGTAGTCCCGGTGCCCCTTATTCGTCTATTCCCCTTTCCCGCCCCCTGTCCGTTGCCCCTTTGCTGACTCGTTGTAGGACATTCGGTGAGTCGCTTATGGGCAAGGGTAGTGGATCGGGTCATTCTTCGTTCCTGCAGTGTTCGGGCTGAAGAGGAAACCAACAGAGGATAATATTATCTGTTTTTTAAGAGAGCTTTATAATGGAGCAAGGGCTATGGTTAGATACGGAACTAAAGGAGAGTGCACTAGAATGTTTAATATCGCGAGGGGGGTGAGACAAGGATGCGTCCTTGCCCCTTTTTTATTCTCTAATTACATTAACGGTCTGGAGAATATTTTACTAAGGGGCTGTATTGACCACAGCATCGCAATGCCGTATCCCGGCACTTATTTATGCAGATGATGCTGTTTAGATGGCAGGAACCCCCACGTCGATGCAAACTATGATTACATCGTTTACCACTTTCATGACTAATTTAGATTTGAAGGTGAACTGCACTAAAACCTTTTCTATGAATTGTGGCATTAATGTTAAACAGAGGAAAAGAACCATGTTCATTGACAAAAAGCCACTGGATCATGTTTCTAATTTCCCTTATTTAGGTATATTGTTTGACTGTACAGGGAAGTAGAAATTTGCTATTTGTTAAGTCTGTTACGGCCCTCAAACTGTTTAGCAAAAAGATGGGAAAGAGACCTGTAAATGAGCTCCTACGTATTTATAAAGCCAGTTGTGTTGCAGTGGCAACTTATGGTGCGGGAATTTGGGGTAACTTTAATGTTTCCAGCCTTCAGCTGACTGAGAACAGCTTTTTGCGATATCTTCTTACTGTTCCAGAGGGTACATCGACCCATAATTGCCACACTGTGGAGGGGTGTGGCTCACTGGTTAGAGGCGGCAGACCCAGAAGCAGAGAACGGCCGGGACCAGGGTTCAATTCCCGACGCGGCAGGGTTGTGGACCAGGGTCAATGGACTCGATAATTCTCGCCTCGGTGCCTACTCTAACCGGGGATCACACTCGGCAACTCTGGCCATTAAGCTTGCCTCATCTCTACAACGGCCCCCCACAGACGCCGGGGATGCCTGGTTTCACCTTGGAGATACCCAGAAGGGACCATCTCACAGGGAAAGCCAGGACGGGTTCCCCAGTGGTCTTCAGCGCCAGGACACCCCGAGATGGGGTAACAGTGCGCTTTACAAGTATCATCATTACATTACACTGAACTCGGTATGCCCTATCTGGAAGATCTTATTAGGGTGCAACCGGTTCTTTTGTGGCACAGGGTTTGTATTTAGGTTACTACGTTTTCCCGCTACTAATGATTGGTCTGTAGATATATGTAAATACCCGTGTGATAATACCTCCACCCAATCAGATATCCATATTTTATTTTTTTGTAAATTTTATACCGTACCGCAAAGGTGGATCATGCCCATTTTAAAATATCTGAATTTGAGACAATGTCGACCAGCCTTCCTAGTTATACAGAAACTTGAAGATATATTTTCAGTGGCATCTGTTTCTGTATTTCTTAGAAATGTTTTCCACTCAAGACAAACGATATCTGTTTGAATACAACTCCTTTTAGCTATGAGTCTCTGTATTTTTAACTATTTTAACTTATTTACTGAATGACATATGTGAATTGATTTTGAACTGTGATTTTATGTACTTTTATGGTTGTCAAAGTTTTATAACAGAATAAAGTCTTTTTGAATTTGAATTTGACTGAGTGAAACTGTAATCTATTGTTTCCACTACTCAGAAGATATTGTTCCGACTCTAAGGGAAACAAAGTTGTCCTGTTTATGCGGCTGTCAGAAACGAGTCCCTTCTTGTTCATTCGAGAAGTTTCTAGTGACCTGTGAGTTAGCTGGCATACACAAGTAATTAATTTTAATGTACTCGATAGAGACATGTTGACCTCAGTCCTATGTCAAAACTGTAGTGTTATTATTCCAATGCGCAGAGCCTATCAGGGATATAGGAACTACACTACATGGCGCCCAACGGTTTGGTAAGGCACTCATTTAACGCTAGATACTGAAGTAACTCAGTCGTGCTTTTCACAGAGACCCTCCACACCGAAAGCTGACATCTGAAGTGGGTAGGGATAATACCTACCACAGCGGGGTAGGACGAAAAATCCTATGTATTAGCTTTTTTGGTTTGCTCAACGTTGAAGGATATAGTGTTCCAAAATATTGTGCACCTTATCTTTGTTCCCTTGAAACTTGCTCTGCAACTTTTATTAAACAACTGTCCCTAAATGGGGATAATAACACCCAAGCTGTACCCGACCAAGTCGCAACAGTTTTTAACAATACATGTTTAAATTAAGCCGATTTTCCACAAGTTGACCATGCACACCAAAAACAATATAATGAACACAATATTAGTGCTTAGTAGACATTTGTCTTGTGACAAAGATGGAATCCAATAGTTCTCCCAAGAAAGTTCCAAGTCAATTTTCTTCTTTATTCTTTCTTTTATTATTCAAAATTATATTATGGTATACCAGCAGACCAGACGACCGCACACGTACGAGACGGCGACGCCGCATACATGGCATATACTCTATTCTTCTTCCTCCTGATTGAAATATAACGAACGGACGGTATAAAATTTGCATAACCCACCAACAATATAATTAAAAACCCCATTGGATATACAACTATCAAGACGGATGGGACGCGTTGTATAAAGATACATTGTGTTAAGCCCTGAAGAAGTCCGGTTTCGGACGAAACGCGTTGGCTATTGTTTTTATCTGCAAATTTTGAATAATAAAAGAAAGAATAAAGAAGAAAATTGACTTGGAACTTTCTTGGGAGAACTATTGGATTCCATCTTTGTCACAAGACAAATGTCTACTAAGCACTAATATTGTGTTCATTATATTGTTTTTGGTGTGCATGGTCAACTTGTGGAATTTTGATGTATAAAACAAATGCCTTTTTGTTTTATGTTGGGATATAGGGGATTGTATCCCAGACCATTTGCACCCACATTACAAAAACAGTAGGAACTTGACCCTCTGTGCGGCCTTAGCAGCCTCATTCCCCTTTTCTGCTTGAATATTAAACTAAGCCGATGTTTAAGGAAGGCCATCACTCTAAAACTTATAAAGCATGGCCTAACACCAAGAGGTGGTAGGCACATGAATATCACCAGACAGAGGTATTCTATTCATGGATAGTATTCCCAGAATCAAATCCAGTAACACATTTGTTTCACTTTTACAAAGAAGATGATTCACCAGAGGAATATATTCCTTTTGAGGATATTGAAATTCCTCTCACATACCAGGAGCATGAGCTCTGGTTTAAAGGCGCCCTAAAACATTTAAATCCCATTACCAGGCTCGGTCCACAAGGTAGACCAGGAGCAACATGGCCGGTTTTAGCCTGCTATACACCTGACCCTGACATTGAAGCAATGTTGGATGATGAATTACTTAGTAATATACAAAGATTAATAGAATTAAACAGTTAAACCACAACTGTCTGAAAGTCCTGAAAATGTCTTTATTAAAAACACTCCTACCTCTTCTAAAAAGAAGTGGGAAAATAATAAACAACATTCAAAAGAGAAAGATTCTAAATCCCAAGGTAGGTCTCCTCAAAAGAAGCCCTCTGAAAGGAGGTATAACCTCAGGAATAGGGATAATTTCAGAAAACCTGACAGGAATCAAGATACTGATACACGTTCCTCTTGTACCTTTCAGATATCGTCACAGACATCCGAAAGAAGAGGACGGTCAAAGAACAATGAAGAACGTGTGAAGTCCAAAGACGAGCAACACGTTCAGAAAAGCAAACCAAAACCTTAATACACCAAAAAGAAGGTAGCAGGTCTAAAAATCAGACATGCAAAGGATCTTGAGCACACAACTCAAGAACGGAGAATTGGCTCAGACAATGTTGGACAGTGCAGCAGAAGTGTCAATAGCTCGTCAGAACCTGAAGGGACTTCTGGAGACAGTGGACTTGAATGAAGACATTGAAGATGAAACTGCAGATACCAGGGTTAGTTCTACACATAGGTTATATGAAATAACACTCCAGATGGAGGGAGACATACCATGAAAAGTGAAAGCACTCTTTTGGAAGCAACTTTCTAAGGGTTATGATATACTTGTAGCAGAACATGACTGTCCACCAGAATTTGTCAGGGAGTGCCCACATGGCGAAGAATTCATTATGCCAGCCTTCTCCAACCATAATCCAGTATATTTAAAGCATACTTATGCCAGGAAATGGGCAGTTGCCCAAGCCCCAGCATTATACAAAAATCATGTAGGATGGGATGAGGACTCACCACACCACAAAATCCGGTTAAAAAATTAACCAACTGCACAAAGGCAGTATCCAATTAAGCAAGAAGCTAAAGAACAGGTCAGGGAGATCTTAGATCAACTTGAATACCAAGGGGTGATTAAAACATGCACCATACCTATGAATAATCCTTTGTTTCTGTTTTCCAAACCAGACAATACATATCGTCTAGTTTTGGATTACAGACACTTAAACTCCTGTTGCAAAACATTTGCAGTGCAAAATGCACACAGTACAGCATTAATGAATAACATTGTGCGTAAAAAATATAAAACCACATTAGATATTTCTAACAGTTTCTTTTGTCAAAACATTGCACCTGAAGGCAGGTATTTGACCGTTTTCTCAATAATGGGGACACAGAGTAAATTCTGTTGTCTCGCTCAAGGATTCACGAATAGTCCGGGGTTATTCTCAGCAAGGATAACAGAGTTACTACAAACCTATGATGATGAGGTATTGTCATATGTCAATGATATCTATCTGACAGACGATGACCTGAACATGCACTTGAACAGGGTGAACACCATTATACTGGGCTTCGCCTCTGAGGGTTATAAATTCAATTTTAAAAAAATCAAGAATTTCCCATCTCAACGTTCTTTTTCTAGGACATGAACTTTCAAGTGAAGGCAAAAGCCTGGCAGCCAACTTTTTAGAAAAGCGTGCTGTAATGACCGACTTTTTCGGCCCTCTTTGGAGGGAGGATGATGGAAGATGACTCCAGCCTATTACCCTTATAGTACAGGGATTAGGACTATAAACAGGACTTATCCATGAGGCACAGTAGTGCATTTTCGTACCCTTTTCTTTAGATCAGGGCTTATAAACTTAAGCTAGGGGATAGATATATTAGTATTAGTGATGATCCGTCCTTTTGCAAGAGTGTTAGTATACCTTCTATGGAGTTATGCTTATTTCGGGCCTTGTAGGCCTTAAACGGGACAGACTCCATCTTGCCCTCTGCCTGGTAGCTTGAGAGGCTTTCTAGGTCAAGTGTAATGTTTTAGTTTCGAGGTGTTGTTCGCTTGGAGAGAACCGGCTCAGGCTGGCCCTTATCGAAAGACTGTATTTTTCTCCACTCCGAAGACACAACTTCAGGTCGGCCGGCTGGGAACGTGTCCTTGGTACGGGGAGGTACAAGAATTTGGTGGGCGGCAGGTTACTGGCCGTAACTTTCCATGGAGGGACAGGCTTCGATATTAGCGAAAGTGTTAGGCAATGAGTCAGTCAGTCCGTAGGCGGCAGCTAGCCGTTAGCATCTATGCCATTAATTATTTCCAGGCAGACAGTCGCCATTTTGAAGTTCGAGAAAGCTGAGACTCTCTGAGAAAGATTGAAGGAGAAGGAGAAGTAGCGCAGAGCGATCAGAGACAGAGAGAGACAGCAGTTAATAACGAGAGAGGTTCCAGTGACTTGAAGGGAAGCAGAGGAGATCGAGCATAGCGGTGCAGACGTGTACCCGTGACTGCTAAGGTGTGATTCCGAGATGAGCCAAGACCCAGACGAGAAGGGAACCTAGATGACTGCCGAACCCCGACTTCACGTTAACAAGGTGACCTCTGCCCTTTCCCTTATAGAGTGCACATTCTAACCTTTTACTTTTCTTTGCAGAATATATACTATCATATAGTGTTGTGTTTATAATAATTGTAATAAAAATACCCCAGTTCTTAGTGAACCGACATGTGCCTTGTATTCTTGTTCAATCAGGGTAACCTGGTCTTCTAGTCAGACATTGTTTGCATGAACGGATGCGAATCCCGATCAGGTAGGAAATGACTGAGTAATGAGGGAGAGAGGGAACGTTTGATGCCAAGAGCAGAAGGTACATATTTCAATTTGGAAAACCGTACTAATTTCTATTATCGTAGTTTTATCCTGAGTAGACAATGAGAGATTTCTTCCATAAGTGTTCATAGGAAAGTGATCGTCGTTGGTATGCGGCGTTAATGAGAGCACCGGGGGGACACGGTGTGGAGATCCGCTGGATTGTGGATCGTATGTAAGTGAATGAGAGCACCGGGGGGACACGGTGTGGAGGTCCGCCGGATTGTGGACCGGATGAGTGAATGAGAGCACTGGGACTGCAGGCCCGTGTGTAGGCACGCCGGATTGCGTGTCGAGTGAGCACTGAGAGAGATCAGTGTGTAAGGGTACATAATCAGATCTGCCCCAGGGTAGATTAGTCTGGGCCTAAGTGGCCGCGAGACTAGCTGGTATGAATAGGATATTGTAGAAAACTTATGCATGTTTATTACTATTTTCCCCCATCCTTAGGTACGAGATGTACATACCTATATCCATACCCATTGTAAATATGTTCTAAGGAGGGAGGTGATTACGTTCCGATTGGGTTAGAGGGGCTCCTAGGAGCTGATTCCATCTTGTCCGAAAATCCGGTCGGTACACGTGCGCTACTCCAACCTCCAAAAACGCTGAAAAACTTAGTCTATTCTAGGTTTCCTGAATTTTGGAAGAACTTACATTCCAAACTACGCAGAAAGGGTTAAACCTCTCTACGAATTAATCAAAGCTTATTTTAAAACAATAAATTGGACTTAAGAACACACAGAAATTTTGCGTTCACTTCAAACAGACATGTTAGCAACAAAACATTTACCAACACGCGTAAACGTACGCAACTTAGTTATTCGAATAATTCGGGGTCAATGCGGATTCACGTATTTAACTTTAAACGAAGGTGAAAAAGTACCAATTGCATACAAATCACATTTGTACACACAAGCAGAAATGAAATTCACTCTACCAAAAAAATTCTGACAGCAGTTCAAACCGCTGTAGCAAAAGAAAGAGCCCTAGCACAGGGGAAACGCATAATGGTCGTAACTTCTGTACCAGCCTTAGAGGCAGTGACTAAAGCGAGCATTCCGAATGCTAAAGCTTTACATCCGAGATGGATACAATGGGTTAATTCTCTTGCTGCAACTGATGTTGAATACGTTTTTGATCCTTACTGAAAAACACAAGCATTCCTGCAATATGAACAAGAATGTCCTCTGCCTACTGAAATTCTACCACAGAAGAGTATGAATGTATAATTTATACTGACGGATCTGCACAACCCGCTACGGAGGGTAAGCAGCTTATAGTGCACCATGCACAATCGTTAAAGGTCGTATGTGCGATGGCAAATTCAGACCTATGGCCACAAAAACGCAATCTATAGGAGATTGTACAGCTCAGCGAGCTGAACTACAAGCATTCATAATGGTACTTGAAAATACGGATCGCGAATTCCCCACACTCATAATGTGCGATTCCTTTTACTTTGTTCAATCTTACAATGAATATTTACAGAATTGGCTTTAAAATGGTTTCAAAGATGCAAAAGGTGGCCCAATTAAGCATAAAACGCTTTGGGAACAAATAGTTCAGTTACGAAACGGACTACAGAACAGTCACGTGATACACACGCTGAGTCATCAACGTGATGGCGTTCACGTTGTTGGGAATTGATTGGCGGATGACGCCGCGAAGGGGGCTGTGCAAACGGCTTCCGTGGCGGCAATCACTTGTTCAAAAACTAAAATAGACAGTGAATTAATACTGGCTGTCAATGCTTCAAGCAAAGGCAGCGGTGCAGCGTTACCTAAAGGGTTTCCACTCAAATACTCTTATATAACTGATGCAAGCAATGTTCTGTTTGCTCGAATCCCTGGAGTGGGGGATAGGGTAATACCAAACATGGAACATAGATTAGGACTAATCCTAGCAGCACATGAAGGGCTCACCTCTGCTCATGCAGGTGTTTCCACCACAGTGTTATTAAAACAACGTTACTGGTGGCCCAGAATTAGGAAACAGACCAGAAACTATGTCCTGGACTGTCAAACATGCCAACAAATTAAAGTCTCTACTGTGAAACGTCTCAGATAAACAATTAGTTTGTGTTTACTTGGACCTCTGTGGTTCCATAACAAAGGGATGGTAACTATAAATATATCATGGTCGCAGTGGACTCTTGTTCTAGGTTCTTTTGGATGTGGCCTCAGCGCTCGGCTGACGCTCAAACTGTTATAAAAGATTTGCGAGTCTTTATCGGCACATACACAATAGGCACACTACATTCTGACCAGGGCCCTGCATTTAGCTCTCGAGCCTACAAAGAAGCCATGGCCACGTTGGGCGATGAATTGCAGTTCTCTTCTCCATTCCATCCTGAGGGAAATTCTGTTGTGGAAAGAAAAAACCGGGACATAAAGCAGTCTATAACAGCTAGAGAATTCGGTTCGGGTGATGGGTGGGTCAAACATCTTTATGGGGTCCAACAAAGTCTAAACAATTCGCCAAGAAGTTCTCTAGGGGGTGTCACTCCATATGAGGTCCTATCTGGGACAAGCATGTTTGTTCCAGATCTTGATTGTCATGTAACAGTGGCAGAAAGTAAGATATTTGATATCAAATATCGTTTGGCTGTTTTACAGGACTTAAATGAACTAAGATCAAAACAAAGCAACGTGTTCCTGAAGCCAACCACCACTGGGGAAAAACCAACCGTCCCAGCAAGGCCTATCTGGATCCCAAAGCTTGGTGATCTAGTCAAAGAAAAGATCGGAGACAAGAAGGAATTTGGGCCTTCTTACAGACAACCAGTACCTGTCCTAACAATACACGGATCAAGAACAGTGATACTGCCGCCCCTTGCTGGTAAAAAGGAGAAATGATTTGTGTCCATCGATCTGATCAAACCACACTATGTGGCCGATACTAAGCAGTAGACTAAGTGGACTCTGACAATATTGCAGACGCACTCCCCTAGCTACAATCCAAGATCTTCAAACTGAGAGACTCATCAGCTTTGAAGATTCTACAGTGAGAAAAGAAGGTCTAAGCAACAAAGCTATGGAAGTCATTCCTCTTGAGACCCAAATAACAGTTCATCCAGATACACCTGTCTACAACGAAGTAACAAGTGATCACGTGGTTCCAGCTATTTCAACAAATTCTGATGCAATTTCAGCCATTAACACAACTGCCTCTGTTTATTTCATTAACTTTGATACGTTTTCCGAGGATCCCAGAGAACCTGAAATGACGCCAGCAAAAAGAACTGTCAAAGAACAAGCAACAGACTTTTTTCATCTCCTGAAAAAAAATGTATCTGGTTTCACCATGGATTGAACTATGGCTTGTTTTGGGAATATTTTTCTTTCTACTTTGGTTAGCACTGGTACTAACTCTGGGTATGCTGATAATAAAAATAGACACAGCAAGTAAAAAAGTGAACTTAATTCTCCAGCCACACAAATCATCCCATTGTGAACAAAGAGTCTTGTCAGCAGTGAACATCACAGCCTTCCTATGCCGAATGGTATAATTTGGGACAGAACTGAAAATTACCTTTTTGGCCCGTCTGACCTTTTGAAGATTCCACACTTATTCAAGATTTCATTAAGTGACTTGATTACCTCTAGTACCTTTTCTGATGATTGGGACTTCGAGACTGTTAATAACAGGATGTCTGATCTAGAAATGTCTGCAGTATTCACAAATCATGAATATTTAGAGGGTTCATCAGATCATGACCATATGTATTGTTATAACCCAGGGGTCTCCAACAAGTAGCTCGGGAGCTACTGGTAGCTCGCCAATGTCCTCAAAGTAGCTCTCAGAGGTGAAGCCAAACCCTGTGTCTAACTGAGATAGTCTATGCATATTAAATGAGGGAGCACTGCTCATCTTAAGACCCTTACAGTGACTGCCAGCCAAGCCAATGATTGGGGCTCATGCTAACACTCAAACACTCATTGTATCGGTCTATGGGGCCTGCCACATGACCATCTGTATCTAATATCAATCTAACTAAGTCACACAGAGCTTGGTCATGTTGTAGGCCTTACTCTCCTGAATGCACCAGGTGTGTGCACAATGGACCATGAAAGTACTGTGCAGCAGTAGCCTAAGCAGTCACCAAGGCTGTTCCACCCAAGTGTGGGACTGTAGGAGCCTGAGTTAAAATGCGTTAGAAAAGGTGTGCATGACCAGTTCAAGAACTGAGGAGAACAATGTATGATCTAGAGTAGAGACAATTAAAAGCCTCATCTGCATCCATTTATGTGTGGACTGTCTGACATTGTGTCCCACCCTAATAAACAGTGTTGCTTCCTGGAAGCTACACCTGGCGTCAAGGACTGCCAAATGTGTATACTAGCCCCATTCTTAAGGATTTTATGTCTGGCACAATTTTGTCTATTCATGGGCATAATAGTGCCAATGACATAATAATGGCCATTCTTGACTATTTTGGACATTCTTGGTGTAGATGTTGCATGCTGGTCGCACACCTTCTCCTCCACACTCCCAAATTCACTTCTTCAGGCAGCTTGTTTTAGATGCTCTATTGGCTGCTAATAGATCGTCAAGTCAAATGTAAGGACTTATGCTATATGCATAAGTGCCTCTTTCAAACAGGGCCCTGTATCAGAGACATCTTGTGTCGTGGTATATACCCAAACGTTCCCGCCTTTCAAATCAACCTGACTTGGCAGTGGTTACGAGAGTCAAGAAAACTCATCAAGGTGGTAGGGCTTTTGTGTTTTTAGGAACTAAACTCTGGAACACCTTGCCACAGATGCTGAGAGCCTGTAAATCATTTACAGCTTATCATAAGCTCCTCAAAACCTGGTTGTTCCCACCAGTCTAGTTCTTCCATCGATTTTGATTGGCATTGCATAGTATTGATGTTGTTGTGAGAGGGCTAGCGCTGGAAAACCTTTCTTATGGTAGCCATGCACTTAAAAATTACAATTGCATTACATTACATGACTGGCATCTATCAGTGACATAGTAAGAGCATGACAGGTCTACCTTTAACCATCTCTGATATAATGGTGGCCATCCTTGTTGTAAATGAATCTAGGACCCTAGTGTAAATTTTCCCGATTCATGCCCTTACATAGGTATAATTTATCATATCCTTATATAGGCATAGAAATCAGTACCATATTTGGCCTGAACCTTGCAGCCCAAATACGGCAGGGCAACTTTCACTACGTTCCGAGAATTACCAACAATTTCCTGGAAAAACCTGCCTTCAGCAGCTAGGGACTTTACCCTGCTTGAATATTAAGTTCTCCAAGAACTCCTGGCATTTTCCAAGAAATTAGCCTTTGAGTGACGTTATTAAGTCCAAACATGTGTCAAACTCTGCACCTTCAAATATTTATATATATATATATGTATAAATATGCCTAGGTTTGCCCAGACAAACACACGGTGGTTTGGAGCAGATCAACTATCTACTTGCCCGACGCCCTGCAGCAGCAAGTGCCGAAGGAAGCCAACCCTCCAACTGACGCACTGAGAAAGACGCTGTCTTTTCTCCTGCTGAGAAATCCAGCTCCAGTGTTTCCGGATTACCCTTGCGGGTATCTGGGAAATCAAGTCCTGAGAGAGAGATACAAGACCTCCATTCTAAAACCAAGGTACAGAGCTGATTAGACCTCTTAGAGAATTCTTGGAATAGATTCCTGGCAGAGAACTCCTAAACTTAGGCTACTCCTCAAGTAATCCTTCCCTAGTACTAGACTTAGGTTAGGTATACCGGGGTAGGCGTATTTCAGAAGCACCAGTTGAGTACTTTTAGTCATTATTTATTACTGTATGTATTTTATACATTTTATGCACTTTATGGCTTAGAAACCATATCATGCTTTTACAGTACTACTTTATAATACTGTTCGTATTATATGCAGTGTACTTTATAACCAGTATTATGATTGTAGCAGTTCATTTCCAATGCTTGAGAAAGAAGACTGTTCAATAAATACTTTTATTGAAAACGCCCGTCTCTCTATTTCTCTGCATCTCTGGTGAAACGAAGCATGCACGATTGACTGAGTAAAATAGTTATCTATTGTTTCCGCGACTCTAGAGATTGATTTCCTATTCTTGGGAAACAAAGTTGTCATCTTTATGTGGTCGTCAGAAACTAATCCCTTCTTGTGAATTCGAGAAAGTTTCTAGTGACCTCTGAGCTAGCTGGCACTCACTAATAAGTTTAATATATTTGGTAGAGACCTAGTCGACTTCAGTCCTACGTCTAAACTAAAGTATATATTATTTCAATGCGCAGAGCCTATTGGGAATATAGGAACTACACTACAGTATCCCCATAGTAAATGATGTTGGAAAGCAAAAGGAAGGATACTATTTGGCATAGAAATACTGTGCTCTCCCATCCAACATAAGACAATGTAAATTGAATCCTGGTAACTTCTAACCCGAGAAAAACTGGGGATACCAAATATCATAGGCTGTCTAGGTTATTATATTTGGTATATCCTAAGGGTACCGGATGCAAAATCTTGTGGAATCATTTACAAAATGTGAAAAGATACCGTAGTCTGCTATGTAATAAAAGGCAATGAGAACTGCTCAATGGCTATAGGGTAACAGATAAAACATATGGGAAACGAGATATTACAGCAATGCATGAGCCATAATATTTGGTATCCCCATAGGAAATGACGTTGGAAAGCAAAAAGAAGGATGCTATTTGGTACAGAAATACTATGCTCTCCCATCCAACATAAGGCAATTTCAAATTGAATCCTGCTAACTTCTAACCCAAAAAACACTGGGGATATCATATATTATAGGCCGTATATGCTATTATATTTGGTATCTCCTAAGGGTACCGGATGCAAAATCTTGAGGCATCATTTACAAAATGTGAAGATATACCGTAGTCTGCTATGTAATAAAAGGCAATGAGAACTGCTCAATGGCTAAACAATAACGGATAAAACACAGGCGCCCAACATTTGGTAAGGCGATAATTTAACTCTAGATACTAGAGTAACTCAGTTGTGCTTTTCACACAGACCCCCGTAAAATACTCCAATAGACGTCTGGAGTGGGTAAAAGGATAATATTCGCCTGAACTAAGTAGGACGAAAATCCTATGTATTAGTTTTTGTTTGGTTTTTTCAACGTTGAAGGATACAGCGTTCCAAAATATTGTGCACCTAATCTTTGTTTCCTTGAAACTTGTTCTGTAAACTTTCATTAAATAAAGTTGAATAACGGCAACAACAACGCAACCGGTGGAGCTGCAGTAGATGCAAATGAACCGGGTGTTTAATGAAGAAGACGATGATGCTGTAATCATCCCGGCAAATATAAGGAAAACCATAACTATAAAACTTATAGAAAGTGGGGTATCATCGTGAGGTGGTAAAGTTATATTTGTTATAGAGGCACATAAATATCGGCAGACCGAGGTATTCTATTCATGGATTACTTTTCCACAAGCAAATCCAGTAACACAGGAGTTCTACTACTACAAAGCTGAGGAACCTCCAGCGGAATACGTTCCTTTCGAGGACGTTGAAATTCCACTAACTTACCAAGAGCATCAGCTCTGGTTCAAAGGCGCCCTACAACTTCAAAATCACATTACCAGACTCGATCTACTAGGTAGACCAGGAGCTACATGGCCGGTACTAGCCAGCTATACACCACATCCTGACATTAACAGAATGACAGGATGTCAGGACAGGATGGAAACTGCAGAAAGAATACGAGAAATTGATCGTATTAATTTAGAGAAAGCTCTCTCTGTAGTGGACAATGGGTTAGCGACTCTGTCCTCCAGGATATATTCTTTGGACAGCATTGTATCATCTGCAATTGACATAATGGAACAGGACTTGCTAATGTTGCAACATGGCCAGTCTCAATTATGTTCTATAATGCAGTTAGGATGGACGTTGCAAAACCTTCGTTCAGGCCACGTGCCATGGCGTCTAATCAACACAACTTTATTGTTTGCTGTATTTAACCTTACAGATAAACAAATCTCTTTGGCACAAAGAGGAGCAGATTATACTGTGCTGAGCATGGAAAAACTGGAAGGATTACCATTGACAGTTTCTGAGAAGCCTCTCATTGAATGGATAATTCATGGCACCATCATGATACCAGTGACGATTTTCCAATTTCAGTACTGTCTACAACATATGCCAGCGGGCCTGTATGAAAGGTTGGGTAAAGAATACATTAAGTCAACATTGACTTTACCTTACACACACAAATGTTGGAACAAGGGAAAAGAGGTATTCCTTAGTGGTAAAAATTGTAAGAACTCACTAAGTGGTACACTTTTGTGCAAAGGTATTAATTTACACGGAGCCTCCGACGGTTCTGCAAATTACCTCTCTTGCCACCTACACGGTACACCCTCCACAGTGATAGAACCCATTTTCAGGCAGCTATCCAATGGCAGTTACGTTATGTTGAATGATCACAGCTGCTGTTGCATGATGCCAGGAAAACTTTATCTTGTTAGTGTGTCCTCCATGGTCACTTGTTGTATGTAAGTATTGTATCCAACGCACAAGACAGACAGTGGGACGGCATTATGGCCTTCACTGAATATCTCTTCTATACAAATTGATACTTTAAGCAGAATAAAAGCCATTCTTTTGCAAAAATTTGTGCCACTGACCTAGTCTAAAGAAATGTATGATCTGCAAGTTGCGAGGACATCTGCAGAGATACATGCATTATTATCAACAAACTGCCCTGTACATTTCGCAGAAATGTTAAGTCAAATCTTAAACATGTCTGATACCAGTGGCATCGCACATGTATTTAAGACGATTTTTTCGGGATTGTTAACACCATTCGAAGCAGTCCTCTGCATTTTTCCAAACTTTCGTGCACTCTGTGTTCAGCGGCCTGCCTCTCACCTTGGGACTCGTAGCAGGAATTCTATTTTTATTCCTTCTGCTCCGAAATGGCAAGTCCAGCAACCAACGATACCCAGACCAACATGGGAGGGACCCTCCTTGCCATGAGGTATCGTGAGAGGATTACACAGATTCTTGGCTTGGCTCGTTTAAGAGATCTAAACACAACCTGGTTTCTATCGTTCAGACCAATCTGGCAAGATTGCATCTTACCTGTTCTACGATGCCTGCTTTGTGGAGAGGAATGCGCGTTGAACATCTGTCTTACACTTCCATCAGTCCTGCCATCGGATGTCGACGCCTGGCTAGGTCCGGTAACGACTCATGCATTGTGTTGTCCCCAACGGCTACCAATCCTGATGACGGCATTCATTGAGGTCTCACAAGTAAGTCTAACTGAGGGTGAGATACGAGGAACAACAGGCACAAAGGTACCATCTGATATGAACACTGCTAATGCGGCACCTGACGCTGACGGCAATGCTTCTCATCTGTGCACATTTAATCTGCTAGATCAAGTAGTTCCACTTTCACCTACTATGGTAGACGATTTCTTTGCCAGCCTAGACGATCTTATGTTTTCTCCTGACACCGAGAATAACTTTTGATTGATGCATACAGCGTTCCCTGAACTCTGAAATTCGGCCTTCAATTTTTCAAAACATAGAATTCTAACTTTGGGACTCTATTTTTTCACAAAGGATTTGAATTTTTTCTCTCCAAAATCATTAAACTTTTTGGCACAGACTAATCTGCTTAAAGCAGAACTATTCTTAGAGAAGAAGAAATTATTTTTCCTTTTAGAGACACTATCTGGCCTTGTCCTCATTTACTATAACTATTGATATGTTTTATTATGAAATGGTCTCAACCTTTTATCTGTATTTAAGAGCCATTTTCATAAATGTAAATTCATGACTCATTCAGTTTGCATAGTTAGATACCATACTATATGCTTAGAATGTCATCACTTCCTTAAAATACGTACTGTAGAAATACTCAATATTTTTCTCATGTACAACCATTTCAAGTGCATTTTTATGTATTTAGGGGTGGGATTGTAAACACTAGCTTAAGATATGTTCAGTGCTTATTAGGTTAGCTTTATTGAACTTAAGATCACGGAGTGGGTGTTGTAAATGAATCTAAGACCCTAGCGTAAATTTTTCCCAATTCATGCCTTTATATAGGTACACTTTATCATACCCTTATATAGGCATAGAAATCAGTACCATATTTGGCCTGAACCTTGCAGCCCAAATACGGCAGGACTACTTCCACTAAGTTCCGAGAATTAACAACAATTTCCTGGAAAAACATGCCTTCAGCAGCTAGGGACTTCCCCCTGCTTGAATATTAAGTTCTGCAGGAACTCCTGGAATTTTCTAAGAAATTAGCCTTTGAGTGACGTTATGAAGTCCAAACATCGTTCAAACTCGGCACCTTCAAACTATAAATATACCTAGGTTTGCCCAGACAAACACACAGTGGTTTGGAGCAGATTGACTATCTACTTGCCCGACGCCCTGCAGCAGCAAGTGCCGCAGGAAGCCGACCCTCCAACTGACGCACTGAGAGAGACTCTGTCTTTTCTCCTGCCAAGAAATCCAGCTCCAGTGTTTCCAGCTTACCCTTGCGGGTCTCTGGGAAATCGAGTCCTGATAGAGAGATACAAGACCTCCTTCATTCTAAAACCAAGGTACGGAGCTGATTAGACCTCTTAGAGAATTCTTGGAATAGATTCCTGGCAGAGAACTCCTAAACATAGGATACTCCTCACTTACTCCTTCCCTAGTACTAGACTTAGGTTAGGTACACCGGGGTAGGCGTATTTTAGAAGCTCCAGTTGAGTACTTTTAGTCATTATTTATTACTGTATGTATTTTATACATTTTATGCACTTTATGGCTTAGAAACCATATCATGCTTTTACAGTACTACTTTATAATACTGTTCATATTATATGCAGTGTACTTTATAACCAGTATTACGATTGTAGAAGTTCCTTTCCAAAGCTTGAGAAAGAAGACTGTTCAATACATACTTTTATTGAAAACGCCCGTCTCTCTATTTCTCTGCATCTCTTGTGAAACGAAGCATGCACGATTGACTGAGTAAAAAAGTTATCTATTGTTTCCGCGACTCTAGAGATTGATTTCTTATTCTTGGGAAACAAAGTTGTCATGTTTATGCGGTTGTCAGAAACTAATCCCTTCTTGTGAATTCGAGAAAGTTTCTAGTGACCTTTGAGCTAGCTGGCACTCACTAATAAGTTTAATATATTTGGTAGAGACCTAGTAGACTTCAGTCCTACGTCTAAACTACAGTATATATTAATGCAATGCGCAGAGCCTATTGGGACTATAGGAACTACACCACATCCTAGCAGTCATTTTGTTAAGTCTGTGCAGAATAGTGACCCTGGTCTAATGGTGGGCATTATTGGCATGAAGCAGACATCTATAGCATTATGCAAAAACAACAGTTGATGGACAGAATGCAGAACAATGTCATACATTCACCCCAGTACAGAGATCTGGGCCTAAATCCATCATTTCTCTGCACTCCACACCACCCCAGTTCAGACATGGCCATATGCAAATCAGCCTTGACCCTATGCCTCATGGGAACAGTCCAGCCCGAACTGCCAAGCCATGTCTTTCCTGGACCGGAATAAAGCATCCTAGGACTGGTTTCTGGCTATCAGCCGCCTTCAGCCAGGATAGCTTGACTCCAGTGGCGTGGAGAGCATGGGACTCACGTCTGAGCATACCCATCCCACTCAGGGTGACAAATGCAATAACAACAGTTGATGGACAGGATGCAGAACAATGTCATACATTCACCCCAGTACAGAGATCTGGGCCTAAATCCATTGTTTTTCTGCACTCCACACCACCCCAGTTCAGACATGGCCATATGCAAATCAGCCTTGACCCTTTGCCTCATGGGAATAGTCCAGCCCGAACTGCCAAGCCATGTCTTTCCTGGACCGGAATCAAGCATCCTAGGACCGGTTTCTGGCTATCAGCTGTCTTCAGCCAGGATAGCTTGACTCCAGTGGCGTGGAGAGCATGGGACTCACGTCTGAGCATACCCATCCCACTCGGGGTGACAAAGGCAACAAGCACTGGAAATGCAATAGGTCTCGCATTAGGAAAGTTTGAGCTATTGGTCTTATAAATGACATTTTTTTTATTTATGTGTTGTTTTTTAAAATAGCTAAATTATTAGCTTTGTCATTTACAATGCCAATAGTTATAACTTTCGCAAATGTGACACCTATAGCATTTGTAATGCAACACGTTTTGTATTTACGTGACGTAGATGTAATGATATTACAAATAACAATGGTTTTTAACTTTTTTAAATAATTAATACTTAAATAAAAGTGATTTTAATTTATAATGGCAATAGCTTAAACTTTTGTAAATAACTTTAGTGAAGATTATGTTCAGTGTATTTTATTGTGACGAAAATCCAAGAACAGAAGTGAAATATTAACATCTTTTTTGACATTTGTAATAAAGCTTGAAACATTGAGAGAACATATTGGAACCAGTGATGCTGTGGTGATGCTGAGTGATGCTGTGGTTGCGCTGAGTGATGCTGTGGTTGCGCTGAGTGATGCTGTGGTTGCGCTGAGTGATGCTGTGGTTGAGCTGAGTGATGCTGTGAGAGAGTTGAGGGATGGAGACAACATAGCAGAGCTTTGAGAGGGGCCATAAAAAGAAAGGGTACAGAGAGCGAGCGGGGGTAGGGAGAAGGTTTGAGGGCTGGGAGAGAGAGAGGCATGGGAGAAGGTAAGAGAGACGGCAGTGACAGTGACGACGCGAGGGAAAAGAGATGTCGCCATAGCACCCATCAGCCTGTGCCACCTATAGAGACCCACAGACCCATATGTAAAACTGCGCCGCATTACTTAGGAACCTGCAGTAATAAACATGTATGTCTATAATGCTTGCTTATATAGAGAGCATTTCATACGAGACCTGGTGTTTGAAAGCACCCTAATAATGTATCAATAAAATAAGCATTGTAAAATAACAGATGTTGCTTTTACCACTCACTTTAATAACCTCAGAAGGATGACAGGCTCGGTTGGCATTGCCGGGATTTTAAATGGCGACTTTCAGATCACTATATTTGCCAGCAGGGAGTATTCAACTCGCTGTGTTATCTTGCAGACAGCAAGCCAATAAAGCGATGAGCTATACCCAGCCCTCGGTACCCGTCCTTGCATATGTTTATATGACGACTATGATGCTACTGGCGTCTGATGCTGTACACTACGCTCTGCACCTGATCTGCAGCACTCACTCATGCATGCAATGTGACAACCACGTCACCCAGCAATGACCCCAAATGCTACCTTCTTAAACATCTGTGACACATACGCTACCAGATTAGTTCACAATAGGAAATGATTTGCTCAGAATCACACGATGTGTTGGAATGGGAAGCCGCGACCAAAGTCCACGTTTCACGGATGGCGCATGCAGGCAGTGGGCCTCGCTCTCCGCCTCCTCTGGACAAGCGCGGCGCCTGTATGCTCCTCTCTCAATATACCGATCAAGATGATGGCCAAAGACATTCTGCTTTTTGTGACCTGAGGGTCTCTGATGGGAATGCAGAAATAAAAGTTCCAGAATGCAACGTGTTAAGAGTTTAAAACAGGAGGGGGGAGGAGAAATGCGACAAGGCGGGCAAGGAGGAGGCGGAGCGGCGGTGAGGGTGTGAAGCAGCAGGGGCCTTTGAAGTGAAGCTAAGCTTCACTTCAAAGGTGTGGGAGGAGTGCGGCTGAGGGAACAGACGGCGATTTGATAATGTGCACGCGCAGTTTAGGTCAATGCGCTTGCGCATTGACCTAAAAAGCGCACGGGCACAGCACCAAATCGCCAGTTGGGTAAAGTCTGTTTAAAGCCCTATTGTCTCGCTCTGCTCAATGCGCATGCGCATTGAGAGGCGAGACCTAAAAACAACAGTTGATGGACAGAATGCAGAACAATGTCATACATTCACCCCATTACAAAGATCTGGGCCTAAATACATTGTTTTTCTGCACTCCACACCACCCCAGTTCAGAAATGGCCATATGCAAATCAGCCTTGACCCTGTGCCTCATGGGAACAGTCCAGCCCGAACTGCCAAGCCATATCTTTCCTGGACCGGAATCAAGCAGCCTAGGACCGGTTTCTGGCTATCAGCCGTCTTCAGCCAGGATAGCTTGACTCCATTGGCGTGGAGAGCACGGGACTCACGTCTGAGCATACCCGTCCCACTCGGGGTAACAAATGCAAAAACAACAATTGATGGACAGAATGCAGAACAATTTCATACATTCAACCCAGTACAGAGATCTGGGCCTAAATCCATCGTTTTTCTGCACTCCACACCACCCCAGTTCAGACATGGCCATATGCAAATCAGCCTTGACCCTGTGCCTCATGGGAACAGTCCAGCCTGAAATGCCTAGACAGGGAAGACATGGCTTGGCAGTTCGAGCTGGACGGTTCCCATGAGGCACAGGGCCAAGGCTGATTTGCATATGGCCATGTCTAAACTGGAGTGGTGTGGAGTACAAAAAAAACGAGTGATTTAAGCCCAGATCTCTGTACTGGGGTGAATGTACGATATTTTTCTGCATTCTGTCCATCAATTGTTGTTTTTGCATTTGTTACCCCGAGTGGGACCGGGTATGCTCAGACGTGAGTCCTGTGCTCTCCACACCGGTGGAGTCCAGCTATCCTGGCTGAAGACGGCTGATAGCCAGAAACCGGTCCTAGGATGCTTGATTCTGGTCCAGGGAAGACACGGCTTGGCAGTTCGAGCTGGACTGTTCCCATGAGCCACAGGGCCAAGGCTGATTTGCATATGGCCATGTCTAAACTGGGGTGGTGTGGAATGCAAAAAGACGATGGATTTAGGCCCAGATCTCTGTACTGGGTTGAATGTATGATATTGTTCTGCATTCTGTCCATCAATTGTTGTTTTTGCATTTGTTACCCCGAGTGGGACGAGTATGCTCAGACGTGAGTCCCGTGCTCTCCACACCCCTGGAGTGAAGCTATCCTGGCTGAAGATGGCTGATAGCCAGAAACCGGTCCTAGGATGCTTGATTCCGGTCCAGGGAAGACATGGCTTGGCAGTTCGAGCTGGACTGTTCCCATGAGGCACAGGGCCAAGGCTGATTTACATATGGCCATGTCTAAACTTGGGTGGTGTGGAGTGCAAAAAAAGGATGGTTTCAGGCCCAGATCTCTGAACTGGGGTGAATGTATGATATTGTTCTGCATTCTGTCCATCAATTGCTGTTTTTGCATTTGTTACCCCGAGTGGGACGGGTATGCTCAGACGTGAGTCCTGTGCTCTCCACACCCCTGGAGTGAAGCTATCCTGGCTGAAGATGGCTGATAGCCAGAAACCGGTCCTAGGATGCTTGATTCATGTCCAGGGAAGACATGGCTTGGCAGTTCGAGCTGGACTGTTCCCATGAGGCACAGGGCCAAGGCTGATTTGCATATGGCCATGTCTAAACTGGGGTGGTGTGGAGTGCAAAAAAACGATGGATTTAGGCCCAGATCTCTGTACTGGGGTGAATGTATGATATTGTTCTGCATTCTGTCCACCGGTTGTTGTTTTTGCATCTATAGCATTATGGCAACTATGCATGCCCTGTGATTCTAATATATGGGCATTCGAAGCAGTGTCTGTCCATTTGGGGTATTTGTACATGTGAGTTGTTTATAAAAAAGACAAGCTGGCTGTATAGTCTGGTGAAGACATTTAATACTGTAAACTTCTTCCTGACATTTTTGCTGGTAGCTTTGTCCGGAATGCTTGTGTGGTCACTACTGCTTAGGGAGGTCATAGTGTAATACATTGTCACTATTGTACAGTGATAAAATGTGCTACTAGCTCGGGAGAATTTTCCTTGAGCAGAAGTAGCTCTCACTACAGAAAAGGTTGGAGACCCCTGTTATAACCATTATGGTCATCATTTCTTGCACAAATCTGCAGTGCCTAGAAATGTATATATGTATACCCAATGGAAATATTGTCCTACACCTCCAAAGGGTAGCTCAAAAACTTTTGCAATGAAGTTTCCATATTTTTCAGGGTTCAATGTATCAAATGCTGAATCATTTTACTTTAAAAATATGAATAAAACAGGAACAAAAAATATGTTAACCAATATAAAACAGAATTATTCTGCAGCTGTTATTGCCCAACTGTCTAGACAGGGTTTCGACTTTTGGAAAGACAACATTTAGACTAAAACTGTCTGGGGTACAAAAGATTGGCAAGTGCAGGGGGTAGAAGCTTTGTTTAGAGCCTGTATCATCCCTGAGCAAATTATGTTTTTGAATGACACTGTCCAACAAATGTCTTGCCTTGGATTAGCCAAGATCAAGGACATGAACACACCCACCATACCTATACCTACAAGTAATAGCACTACACAGGGGGAGGTCGACGTACATAGCATTTTGCATCCCAACTGATCAGATCCAGAATGGAAAAAATGTTTGCTCTGGCCCACAGACACAAACAACTGTCAAGATCGATTCCTGAACAAAACAAAGGGTTTCACTATCAATAGGCCAGACTCAAGATATGTTCAAAGACAGCATCCTGGGGTAGTGACAACATACGGTGTGGGGAAACTATGCCTTGATTGGCTACAGACATCTATACTTGAGAATGTTAAACAACACTTATCTTTACTTAAAGATGGCGCAGAACATAGGGAATTCATGCTAGGACCAAGGAAACCGCATCAAAAACGTTCCATATATGCCAGTATCTATGCTGCTCATAACGAAATATGGAAGATTACCCAAGCAGAGACTGCAGAATGAATGCGAGAAATTGATTGTATTAATTTAGAGACATCTCTCTCTATAGTAGACAATGGGCTAACGACTCTGTCGTTCAGGATATATTCATTGGACAGCATTGCGTCTCCTGCCATAGACATCATGGAACAAGACTTGGTCATATTGCAACATGGTCAGTCTCAATTGCGTTCTATCAAGCTATTAGGCTCGAGGCTACAAAACTTGCATGCAGGCTATGTGCCTTGGCGTTTAATCAACACTACGTCACTGTTTTCAGAATTCAATCTCACTGATAAACAGATCAAACTAGCACAAAGTGGATCAGACTATACAGTGCTGAGCACTGTAAAACTGGAAAAATTACCATTCACAGTGGCAGAAAAAACAGCTACTGAGTGGATCATACATGGTAAAATCACTCTGCCTGTTACAATTTTTATTTTCAGTATTACCTAAAACAAATATCAGCAAGCAAATATGAAAGGTTGGGTAAAGAATACATCAAGCCATCCTGGAATTTACCATACACACACAGATGTAGAAGTGGGGGACGTGAAGTGTATCTTAGCGGTTCTAACTGTGATAGCCCATTAAGCGGTTCTCTCCTTTGTCAGGGTATTAATTTACACAGGCCTGCGATGGTTCTACTACAAACTTATCCTGTCACCTACAAAGCTCACCAGCTGCAGTGATTAATCCAATTATTGGACTACTTTCTTATAGGAGTTACCTAAAGTTGAATGATCACAGCTGCTGTGGCATGTTGCCAGGTATTCAATTTATAGGGACTGTTTCATCCAGGGTCATTGCTGTATGCAAGTATTGTTTCCACAAACCAAGACAGCCAGGAAGTCGCCTTTATGGCCTTCACTGAACCTCTCTTCTATACAAATTGATACTCTAAGCAGAATGAAAGCCATTCTTTTGCAACAAACTGTGCCACTGACCTCGGCCAAAGAAATCTATGATCTACAAGTCGCAAGGACTTCTGCCGAGATACATGCCCTTTTGAATACAAACTGCCCTATACATTTCTCAGAAATGTTGGAACATATCTTAAACATGTATGATACGAGCGGTATTGTACATCTATTTAAGAGCATATTTTCAGGACCATTAGGACCTTTTCAAGCAGTCATTGGAATTATTCCAAACTTCGTGCACTCTGTGTTTGGCGGACTACCACTACTTTTTGCGCTCTTGAAGGGATCCTATTTTTTCTCCTACGGCTTCGATATGGCAAGCCAAATGTAGCAAGGACGAGGGGCCCTCGACCCCGGTGGTCAGAAGTGAACCCGTAACGTGTGACCCCCCCCTCTTGTCTCCCCAGGCAGCGGACGCCCCTACATGGCACAGAGTGGAAGAGACCTACAGCTGCGACGAGGAGGAATGGGAACACGGTCCCTTTAACTGGCCAGGTATGCTGCACGAGGGGGCGGAGCCTCCCCCTGCCATAAAGGAAGCCCTTCCCCAAGACCAGGTGTGTCTATACACCGGAGGAGCGGTCAGAGAGGATTGGAGTGGCGGTGAGGCGTGGAGCAGCGGAGTGTCGTGGAGCGGTAAAGCGGAGGAGGCGAGTCAACTGGAGGACGGAGGAGAGTGCGGAGAGGAGAGACGACGGATGGGGGCGACGGCCGGTCCAGGACGAGGACAAGCAACTTTAGAGGACGGTGTTGGAGACTACGCGGGAGGTTTCAAGGAGACGAGAGCCGAGTCCGGACCCGAGGCAGCAGCGGGAGTGATTCACACGGAGAGAGAGCAGCCGACGCAAGGAACCCGACGCCTGAGGTTCCTAAGGCGATCAGCGGGACCAGCAGAGCCAGGAGGCCAACGACCCCACGCATCACCCAGCCACTCCCCCGGAGGGGCGTGGCTAACAGAGGTGCGTGACAGATTTGCGGGGTGGATGCGGAACAAACGCAGTGGGGCCCCGGAACCCTAGAGTAAATCCCTTTTTCACATCCCTCACTGTCACGTTAGTTAAGGGTGCACTGTGTGTTTCCTCACCCCCTACCCTGATACGGACTATCGTGCAAACCTGTCCTGATACCATCCTCTGTTTTTGCTTCTCTCCTTCGGCGGAGGCGGGGCCACGACGGAGACCGACAGAAGTGGAAGAAGGGGAATCAACCTAAGGTGGGAAGAAGGAGTGATCGGAAAGAGCAGGAGAGAAAGAAGCCGATCTCCGCGACGTCCTACCACCCGTCCTACTTGTACTGATAGACTGTATCGCTCAATAAAGCCCAGTTTGAACCCTACCAAGACTCGCCTCTTACCTATCCCCGTCCAGCCGATTACACCAAATCACCAGGGACACCCAATTCACCATGGAGAGAGCTCTGCTGGAAATAAAGTGTTGTGAGCGCATTGTCCAAATTTTGGGTTTACCTCTTCTACGAGAATTAAATACCACATGGTTTCTGTCATTCAGACCAATTTGGCAAGATTGCATCTTACCTGTTCTACGCTGCCTGCTTTGCGGTGAAGAATGCGTGCTAGACATCTGTCTAACACGCCCATCAGTCATGCCTACGGATATTGATACTCTGCTGGACCGAGTAACGGCCCATGCTCTGTGTTGTCCCTAGCGGCTACCAATTCTTATGACAGAATTTATTGAGATCTCACAGAGGCAAATTGCAACTGCTGAGGTATGAGAGGAAACAACAGGCACACAGGTAACATCCGATACGAACATTGCTGATGCGACCAATGCTGAGGGCGATGCTTCTCATCTATGTGCGATTAGTCCTATAAATGAGGTAATCCAACTTTCACCTACAATGGCAGATGACTTTTTGTCTACAGGATTAGAAGATTTCATGTTTTATCCATGCCCTACCACTGACTTTTGATTTTGGCACACAGTGTACTGAGAGACTATAAATTTGACCTTAATTTTTTCAAAACAAGGCACTAACTTTGGAACTTCGCCTTTATGGCCTTCACTGAACCTCTCTTCTATACAAATTGATACTCTAAGCAGAATGAAAGCCATTCTTTTGCAACAAACTGTGCACTGACCTCGGCCAAAGAAATCTATGATCTACAAGTCGCAAGGACTTCTGCCGAGATACATGCCCTTTTGAATACAAACTGCCCTATACATTTCTCAGAAATGTTGGAACGTATCTTAAACATGTATGATACGAGCGGTATTTTACATCTATTTAAGAGCGTATTTTCAGGACCATTAGGACCTTTTCAAGCAGTCATTGGAATTATTCCAAACTTCGTGCACTCTGTGTTTGGCGGACCACCACTACTTTTTGGGCTCGTTGCAGGGATCCTATTTTTGCTCCTACTGCTTAGATATGGCAAGCCAAATCACCAGGGACACCCAATTCACCATGGAGAGAGCTCTGCTGGAAATAAAGTGTCGTGAGCGAATTGTACAAATTTTGGGTTTACCTCTTCTACGAGAATTAAATACCACATGGTTTCTGTCATTCAGACCATTCTGGCAAGATTGCATCTTACCTGTTCTACTCTGCCTGCTTTGCGGTGAAGAATGCGTGCTAGACATCTGTCTAACACTCCCATCAGTCATGCCTACGGATATTGATACTCTGCTGGACCGAGTAACGGCCCATGCTCTGTGTTGTCCCTAGCGGCTACCAATTCTTATGACGGAATTTATTGAGATCTCACAGACGCAAATTGCAACTGCTGAGGTATGAGAGGAAACAACAGGCACACAGGTAACATCCAATACGAACATTGCTGATGCGACCAATGCTGAGGGCGATGCTTCTCATCTATGTGCGATTAGTCCTATAAATGAGGTAATCAAACTTTCACCTACAACGGCAGATTACTTTTTGTCTACAGGATTAGAAGATTTCATGTTTTATCCATGCCCTACCACTGACTTTTGATTTTGGCACACAGTGTACTGAGAGACTATAAATTTGACCTTAATTTTTTCAAAACAAGGCACTAACTTTGGAACTTCGCCTTTATGGCCTTCACTGAACCTCTCTTCTATACAAATTGATACTCTAAGCAGAATGAAAGCCATTCTTTTGCAACAAACTGTGCCACTGGCCTCGGCCAAAGAAATCTATGATCTACAAGTCGCAAGGACTTCTGCCGAGATACATGCCCTTTTGAATACAAACTGCCCTATACATTTCTCAGAAATGTTGGAACGTATCTTAAACATGTATGATACGAGCGGTATTTTACATCTATTTAAGAGCGTATTTTCAGGACCATTAGGACCTTTTCAAGCAGTCATTGGAATTATTCCAAACTTCGTGCACTCTGTGTTTGGCGGACTACCACTACTTTTTGGGCTCGTTGCAGGGATCCTATTTTTGCTCCTACTGCTTAGATATGGCAAGCCAAATCACCAGGGACACCCAATTCACCATGGAGAGAGCTCTGCTGGAAATAAAGTGTCGTGAGCGAATTGTACAAATTTTGGGTTTACCTCTTCTACGAGAATTAAATACCACATGGTTTCTGTCATTCAGACCATTCTGGTAAGATTGCATCTTACCTGTTCTACGCTGCCTGCTTTGAGGTGAAGAATGCGTGCTAGACATCCGTCTAACACTCCCATCAGTCATGCCTACGGATATTGATACTCTGCTGGACCGAGTAACGCCCCATGCTCTGTGTTGTCCCTAGCGGCTACCAATTCTTATGACGGAATTTATTGAGATCTCACAGACACAAATTGCAACTGCTGAGGTATGAGAGGAAACAACAGGCACACAGGTAACATCCGATACGAACATTGCTGATGCGACCAATGCTGAGGGCGATGCTTCTCATCTATGTGCGATTAGTCCTATAAATGAGGTAATCAAACTTTCACCTACAACGGCAGATGACTTTTTGTCTACAGGATTAGAAGATTTCATGTTTTATCCAAGCCCTACCACTGACTTTTGATTTTGGCACACAGTGTACTGAGAGACTGTGAATTTGACCTTAATTTTTTCAAAACAAGTCACTAACTTTGGAACTTTTTTCCCATGACAAATTTTTTTCTCCAAAATTTGTATTTTTCATTTTTGGCACAAGTAATCTGCTTATAGTAGAACTAATCATAGAGAACAGAATTATTTGAATATTTCCAGAGACAATATATGACCTTGTCCACAAACAAATAGTTTTATGTAATCTGACATGAAATTGTTTCAGCCCTTTTTTCTTCTGTTTTTACGAGCCATTTCATAAATGTATATTTTAATGATTCATTCAGTTCGCATTTAAATGTCAACATATGCTTGGAATGAAACATTGCTTTAATATGTGCAGCACCAATGCATCTTTTATGCTTAAAACTAGTTCTAATGCATTTTACAATGTATTTTGGACATGTTTTTAGCACTTTGTGTGTAGATATATTTTAGATATGTTTAACATGTTTAGGATGTAGTAATGTTGTTCATACAAAAGTGAAGTGGGTGTGGTGTGCTGCTTTAGATACCGTATATAGATTTCCAGATTCGTGCCCTCATATAGATATAATTCACATTGTCCTTATTTAGGTATAGAAATCCAGCCCTTATTTAGGCATTGCTCATGCTAACCAAATACAGGCTTGGTCATCTACATCCGATCCTCTTCGTCACAACGAGTTCCAGGAAAACCAGACTCTTAAGCCTTTAGGACTTCCCCTTGCCTGGATATTGATTTCTCCAAGAACTAATTTATTATGCATGAACATCTATTCCTTAAGGGTTCATTCATGACTTTCTTATGCCCGACTTGTACGTCAATACTGGCATTCCTAAACACCTTCAAGGTATAAATATACCTTCACTTGCTATGGCAAGGCAGGGTGTGGTTCGGCTACCTACTTGCACGATGGATCAAGCCCTGATCTTTGGACTGGGTAAGAGTGGTCTGCTTAATTCAGACACTCTGTTCATCACCACCCCCTTTTCTGAATCGTTTTTGTCCACCATAAGCATGCAAGGGTATACTCAGATGTGAGTCCCTTGCTTATTGCACCATCCGGATCCAAGCAAGCCGGGCCGAAGACGGCTGAAATGCCAGAAACCGGTCCCCGGAAGCTTGTTTCCTTCCCAATACAAGAAATGACTTGGCAGTTTGGTCTGCCCTGTTCCCATGATGCACTGGGCCAGGGACAGACTAATATGCATATAGCCAGGTTCTGAGCTGGGATGGTGCAGTGAGCTAAAAAACGGTGATGGATCAAGCCCTGATCTTTGGACTGGGTAAGAGTGGTCTGCTTAATTCAGACACTCTGTTCATACCCACCCCCTTTTCTGAATTGTTTTTGTCCACCATAAGCGTGGAAGGGTATACTCAGATGTGAGTCCCTTGCTCATTGCACCATCAGGATTCAAGCAAGCCGGGCCGAAGACGGCTGAAATGCCAGAAACCGGTCCCCGGAAGCTTGTTTCCTTCCCAGTACAAGAATTAGCTTGGCAGTTTGGTCTGCCCTGTTCCCATGATGCACTGGGCCAGGGACAGACTAATTTGCATATAGCCAGGTTCTGAGCTGGGATGGTGCAGTGAGCTAAAAAACGGTGATGGATCAAGCCCTGATCTTTGGACTGGGTAAGAGTGGTCTGCTTAATTCAGACACTCTGTTCATCACCACCCCCTTTTCTGAATCGTTTTTGTCCACCATAAGCGTGGAAGGGTATACTCAGATGTGAGTCCCTTGCTCATTGCACCATCAGGATTCAAGCAAGCCGGGCCGAAGACGGCTGAAATGCCAGAAACCGGTCCCCGGAAGCTTGTTTCCTTCCCAGTACAAGAATTGGCTTGGCAGTTTGGTCTGCCCTGTTCCCATGATGCACTGGGCTAGGGACAGACTAATTTGCATATAGCCAGGTTCTGAGCTGGGATGGTGCAGTGAGCTAAAAAACGGTGATGGATCAAGCCCTGATCTTTGTACTGGGTAAGAGTGGTCTGCTTAATTCAGACACTCTGTTCATCACCACCCCCTTTTCTGAATCGTTTTTGTCCACCATAAGCGTGGAAGGGTATACTCAGATGTGAGTCCCTTGCTCATTGCACCATCAGGATTCAAGCAAGCCGGGCCGAAGACGGCTGAAATGCCAGAAACCGGTCCCCGGAAGCTTGTTTCCTTCCCAGTACAAGAATTGGCTTGGCAGTTTGGTCTGCCCTGTTCCCATGATGCACTGGGCCAGGGACAGACTAATTTGCATATAGCCAGGTTCTGAGCTGGGATGGTGCAGTGAGCTAAAAAACGGTGATGGATCAAGCCCTGATCTTTGGACTGGGTAAGAGTGGTCTGCTTAATTCAGACACTCTGTTCATCACCACCCCCTTTTCTGAATCGTTTTTGTCCACCATAAGCCTGGAAGGGTATACTCAGATGTGAGTCCCTTGCTCATTGCACAATCAGGATTCAAGCAAGCCGGGCCGAAGACGGCTGAAATGCCAGAAACCGGTCCCCGGAAGCTTGTTTCCTTCCCAGTACAAGAATTGGCTTGGCAGTTTGGTCTGCCCTGTTCCCATGATGCACTGGGCCAGGGACAGACTAATTTGCATATAGCTAGGTTCTGAGCTGGGATGGTGCAGTGAGCTAAAAAACGGTGATGGATCAAGCCCTGATCTTTGGACTGGGTAAGAGTGGTCTGCCTAATTCAAACACTCTGTTCATCACCACCCCCTTTTCTGAATCGTTTTTGTCCACCATAAGCGTGGAAGGGTATACTCAGATGGAGTCCCTTGATCATTGCACCATCAGGATTCAAGCAAGCCGGGCCGAAGACGGCTGAAATTCCAGAAACCAGTCCCCGGAAGCTTGTTTCCTTCCAAGTACACAAATTGGCTTGGCAGTTTGGTCTGCCCTGTTCCCATGATGCACTGGGCCAGGGACAGACTAATTTGCATATAGCCAGGTTCTGAGCTGGGATGGTGCAGTGAGCTAAAAAACGGTGATGGATCAAGCCCTGATCTTTGGACTGGGTAAGAGTGGTCTGCTTAATTCAGACACTCTGTTCATCACCACCCCCTTTTCTGAATCATTTTTGTCGACCATAAGCGTGGAAGGGTATACTCAGATGTGAGTCCCTTGCTCATTGCACCATCTGGGATCAAGCAAGCCGGGCCGAAGACGGCTGAAATGCCAGAAACAGGTCCCCGGAAGCTTGTTTCCTTCCCAGTACAAGAATTGGCTTGGCAGTTTGGTCTGCCCTGTTCCCATGATGCACTGGGCCAGGGACAGACTAATTTGCATATAGCCAGGTTCTGAGCTGGGATGGTGCAGTGAGCTAAAAAACGGTGATGGATCAAGCCCTGATCTTTGGACTGGGTAAGAGTGGTCTGCCTAATTCAGACACTCTGTTCATCACCACCCCCTTTTCTGAATTGTTTTTGTCGACCATAAGCTTGGAAGGGTATACTCAGATGTGAGTCCCTTGCTCATTGCACCATCAGGGATCAAGCAAGCCGGGCCGAAGACTGCTGAAATGCCAGAAACCGGTCCCCGGAAGCTTGTTTCCTTCCCAGTACAAGAATTGGCTTGGCAGTTTGGTCTGCCCTGTTCCCATGATGCACTGGGCCAGGGACAGACTAATTTGCCTATAGCCAGGTTCTGAGCTGGGATGGTGCAGTGAGCTAAAAAACGGTGATGGATCAAGCACTGATCTTTGGACTGGGTAAGAGTGGTCTGCTTAATTCAGACACTCTGTTCATCACCACCCCCTTTTCTGAATCGTTTTTGTCCACCATAAGCGTGGAAGGGTATACTCAGATGTGAGTCCCTTGCTCATTGCACCATCAGGATTCAAGCAAGCCGGGCCGAAGACGGCTGAAATGCCAGAAACCGGTCCCTGGAAGCTTGTTTCCTTCCCAGTACAAGAATTGGCTTGGCAGTTTGGTCTGCCCTGTTCCCATGATGCACTGGGCCAGGGACAGACTAATTTGCATATAGCCAGGTTCTGAGCTGGGATGGTGCAGTGAGCTAAAAACGGTGATGGATCAAGCCCTGATCTTTGGACTGGGTAAGAGTGGTCTGCCTAATTCAGACACTCTGTTCATCACCACCCCCTTTTCTGAATTGTTTTTGTCGACCATAAGCTTGGAAGGGTATACTCAGATGTGAGTCCCTTGCTCATTGCACCATCAGGGATCAAGCAAGCCGGGCCGAAGACTGCTGAAATGCCAGAAACCGGTCCCCGGAAGCATGTTTCCTTCCCAGTACAAGAATTGGCTTGGCAGTTTGGTCTGCCCTGTTCCCATGATGCACTGGGCCAGGGACAGACTAATTTGCCTATAGCCAGGTTCTGAGCTGGGATGGTGCAGTGAGCTAAAAAACGGTGATGGATCAAGCACTGATCTTTGGACTGGGTAAGAGTGGTCTGCTTAATTCAGACACTCTGTTCATCACCACCCCCTTTTCTGAATCGTACTTGCACGATGCGGCTCGCCACAGCAAGTCACGAAGTAAGTCAAGTCCCCAACTGACGCACTGACCAGACGCCGCCATCCTCCTCACCGAAAATCCAGCTCCAGTGTTTCTGACTCCCCCTGCGGGGTGTTAGAGAGCGAGTCCCGGGAAAGAGATTCCAAACTCTCTCATTCTAAGGTATTGAGCTAATTAGAACCTAGAGAAACTTTTGGCAATTCTTGGCACAACTAAACTAAACTAAACTATAGCCAAAACAGCACCTACGTCTTCCCTCATACTACACTTAGATTAGGTACAATGGGGAATTAATATTTTAGAAGCACCAGTTGAGTATTTTAGCCTGTGTTATTAATGTATGTATTTTTATATATGTCATAGCTGTAGACCATGCTATTGCAGTATTATTTTATCTTACTGCTAACGCTGTACGTATTATACTTCGCATTCTCTTACGATTGTAGCAGTTCATATCTCTTGCATGAGAAAGAAGACTGTTCAATAAACCCTTTCTATTGAAACGCCCTTCTCTATTTTTGTGCAACTATGTAGAAACTAAGCATGCACGATTGACTGATTGAAACTGTAATCTATTGTTTCGAAGACTCTGAAGATATTGTTCTGACTCTAATGGAAACAAAGTTGTCATGTTTATGCGGTTGTCAGAAACTAATCCCTTCTTGTTCATTCGAGAAGTTTCTAGTGACCTCTGAGTTAGCTGGCACACACAAGTAATTAAGTTTGATGTACTCGATAGAGACATACTGACCTCAGTCCCATGTCAAAACTATAGTGTATTTTATTCCAATGCGCAGAGCCTATCAGGGATATAGGAACTACACTACAATCATGTCCTAAAAACAAATGTTTGTGTCTGTGCAAAGCAGAGGCAGGCTAAAACAGCTAGTACGTGAAACTGAGGGAGAACCAAAGTGGGTCCAAAAGGCAAATCAGGCGGAGACCTACGAGATCTGCAGGCCTGCCATGGAATCGTCAGAGGGCCACGACCTGACGGTGTGGATCCGAGCCCGATCAGTGCATTTGACAGACCCATAGGAGAGAACGATTGACCTACTGGCCCTGGATCTGCGGTGAGTCCGCGTGTCCCTGGAGGCTGATCCTATGCTCCGGGGTTAGCCTAGGACGTTGCTGGGCCCACTGTGGGAAAAGCAGGACGGGTTCCCAATGCAAGCGCCGAGATGCCCAAGGGTAAGTCGAGCGCTATATAAGAACACATACATACTGTGCCGATCGCCTGGTGGCCCGAATAGAACTCATTACAATGCGTACTAATACCATGCATGCCATTACAACGCTGGTATTACTAAGCGTTGCAATTACAACAACATGGTATTACAACACGTTGCAATTAGAACGACATGCCATTACATCGTACACTTTTTACTACGATATGCTTTTATCATGCATACCATTACAATGCAAAGGTATGCGTGGTAAAGCTGTACTCATGGTAAAAGTATACAGTGTAAGTGACACTACCCTGCCCTGTACCTCTGCACGGCCCTCCCTAACCCCCAGTACTTTTCCCTACATTAAGACTTCCAGCACAGCCTCCTGACACTACCCCAAACCCAACATTACCCTGCACTACACACACACCACAACACTACCCTAAACCCTCAAACACTACCTCCAGCACGACCCTCCCCCGACCCTAGTCCACGCCCTACACTTAAATACTACCCTGCACAACAGAGACACTACCCTAAACCCTAAAACCTTGCACTACACACACACACACACACACCATAGCACTACCCTAAACCCGAAAACACTACCTACCTCCAGCACAACCCTTCCCCGCCCCAGTCCGATCCCTACACTGAAACACCACTCCCAGCACAACCCTCCTCTACCCACAATCCCCCTTACCTCTCTCTCCACAAGGTTCCTCTCTCCCGGTTCCAGCGACGTCTGAGGGGCGGTGCACCTCGTTGTGAGGAAATGGAAGAGCCTCAGTTCCCTCACAACGATGTGGATAGCCATTACATCGCATGTGTTGTAAAAGCGAATGCGATGTAAATGTATGCATAGTAATGGTACCCGTTGTTAATGGCATGCGGTGTTAATGCTGCAATGTAATGGCTGTTTACTGGTGGCGTGATGTGGTGTTGTTCCCCGCCGGCCTTATCGCATCTGTGGAGGATCGAGGCGACAGTGCGCGTGAGTCAAGTCAAGTCAAGTCAAATGGATTTATATAGCGCGCTACATACCCAGAGGGTCTCAAGGCGCTTGAGGAAGGGTGGTGGGATTACTTGTCAAATATCCAAGTTTTAAGTTGCTTTCTGAATGCTAGATGGTTCTGAGTGAGACGAAGGTGAGTGGGGAGTGAGTTCCAGGTTTTAGCAGCCAGGTAGGAGAAGGATCTACCTCCCATGGTGGTTTTATTGATGCGAGGCACGGTAGCAAGGGCTTGGCTGGAGGAACGTAGCTGGCGGGGGGGGTGTAGAAGGAAAGTCGAGTGCTGAGGCAATCGGGTCCGAGTTCGTAAAGTGATTTGTGTGCGTGGGTTAGGAGGCGGAAAGTAATCCTCTTATTGACTGGGAGCCAGTGGAGTTTTTTCAGGTGACTGGAGATGATGTCTTTACGTGGAATGTCAAGTATGAGTCTGGCTGATGCGTTCTGGATGCGTTGGAGTTTTTTCTGGAGTTTTGCGGTGGTGCCGGCGTATAGGGTGTTTCCGTAGTCCATGCGGCTTGTAACCAGTGCATGGGTGACCGTTTTTCTGGTTTCGGTGGGGATCCAGCGAAATGTTTTTTTGAGCATGCGAAGAATGTTGAAGCAAGATGATGAGACGGCGCTGACCTGTCTGGACATTGAGAGTGAGGAGTCTAAAATGACGCCCAGGTTCCGTGCGTGATCCGTCGGGATGGGTGCTTTTCCAAGAGCCTCTGGCCACCAGGAGTCATCCCAGGCGGAGGGGGAGGTTCCTAAGATAAGGACTTCTGTTTTATCTGAGTTAAGTTTTAGACGGCTATGCTTCATCCATTCGGCTACTTCTTTCATTCCTTCATGAAGGTTGGTTTTGGCGGTATTAGGGTCATTGGTGAGTGAGAGGATCAGTTGGGTGTCATCTGCGTAGGAGATGATGTTGAGGTTGTGTTGGCGTGCGATGGCCGCGAGGGGGCTCATGTATACGTTGAAGAGGGTGGGGCTGAGTGAGGATCCTTGCGGTACGCCACAGATGACTTCAGTGGCCTCTGACTTGAATGGTGGGAGGCGGACTCTCTGGGTTCTTCCGGTGAGGAACGAAGTGATCCATTCCAGTGCTTTTCCTTGGATTCCGATGTTTCTGAGGCGCTGTAGAAGGATGCTATGGCAGACTGTGTCGAAGGCTGCGGAGAGGTCGAGGAGGATGAGGGCGACTGTGTCTCCATTGTCCAGTAGAGTTCGAATGTCGTCTGTTTCGGTGATGTGGGCGGTCTCCATGCTGTGTTTGGCTCGGAAGCCGGACTGTGAAGGGTCGAGGGATTTGTTGGTTTCGAGGAAGGCGGCGAGCTGGTTGTTGACGGCTTTCTCGATGACTTTGGCCGGGAATGGTAGGAGCGAGATGGGTCAGTAGTTTTTGAGTTCGGTGGGGTCAGCTGTGGGTTTTTTCAGAAGGGCGCTGAGTTCGGCGTGTTTCCAGATTTCTGGGAAGGTGCCGGAGTTGAGGGAGCTGTTGATGACGTCTCGGAGGTGTATTGCTATGATGGAGTCTGCTTTGTTGAAGATATGGTGAGGGCATGGGTCTGTGGGGGATCCTGAGTGGATGGAGTTCATCAGGCGGATGGTGTCCTCAGTGGAGATTGGGTTCCAGTCATTAAGGATGTTCAAGGGGGGTGAAGGTCCGGCAGAAGGTTGGGTGGGTTGGTCTCCGGGTTGGTTGTTGAAGCTGTTGTGGATGTCTGCGATTTTGTCGTGGAAGAACGAAGCTAGGGAGTCGCAAAGGGTTTGCGAGGGAGTGATGTCGTCGGAGTTGGCGGAGGGTTTGGTAAATTCTTTGACGATGTTGAATAATTCCATGCTGTTGTGGGCGTTGTTATCTAGTCGGTCTTTGAATGCGGCTTTCTTGGCAGTCCGGATCAGTTGGTGGTGTATGCGGGTGGCGTTTTTGAAGGCGTCCCTGGTGCTGGTGTTTGGGTCTTTTTTCCAGGCATTCTCGAGGGAGCGACAGAGTTTCTTAGATTTCTTAAGATCATCGTTGAACCAGGAGGCGTTTTTGCTGCCTAGTTTGGTTTGATGTTTTTTCAACGGTGCTAGGATGTCAGCGCTGTTGGATAGCCATTGGGTGAAGTTAATGGCTGCTTGGTCGGGGTTTGATGTGTGGACAAGGGGGTTTTGAAGCAGCGATGAGGAGATCTGGTCGATGGTGATTTTGTTCCAGTTTCTTCGTAGAGTAGGTTGAGGGAGGTTGTGAGTTGTGGTCTTATTGGAGGTAAAGTGAACGCAGCTGTGGTCCGTCCAGTGTGGAGTTGTGGTGTGACTGAAGGAGATATGTTTGCTGGAGGTGAAGATGGGGTCGAGTGTGTGACCTGTGATGTGGGTGGGGGTATTAACAATTTGTTTGAGTCCGAGGTTGGTGAGATTGTCCAGGAGGGTGGTGGTGTTGCAGTCGAAGCACTTTTCCAGGTGAAAGTTGAGGTCTCCAAGTAGAATGTATTCCTCGGAGGGGAGAGCGTGAGGGGTGATAAAATCAGTGATGTCGTCACTGAATTGTGCACGGGATCCTGGGGGCCGGTAGAGGAGGGTGCCTCTGAGTGTGGTCTTGGGGTCAGTGTGGATCTGGAAGTGAAGGTGTTCGGCGCTGTCAAGGTTGACGTCTGAGCTGGTAGAGATGCGGATGGAGTTCTTATGAAAGATGGCGATGCCTTCTCCAGATTGGTCGGTGCGGTCCTTACGGATGATCTTGTATCCTTCCGGGATGGCAATGGTGATGTCTGGGGCTGAGGAGGCGTTCATCCATGTTTCTGTAAGGAAGGCGACGTCCGGGGAGATGGTGTCTAGTAGATTCCAGAGGTCGATGGCGTGTCTGTGGACCGATCGGGTGTTGAGCAGGATGCATTTAAGGTGGTTAGTGTCGGAGCTCTGTTTGGTGTTCGAGGATGAGGAGTTGGTCTTGGTGCCGTCGAACTTGCAGGAATTGCAAGAGAAGGGCCCATGGGTGTGTCCAGGGGCGGCTTGGGATAAGTCAGCTGATGGCCTGACCGGGTGGCCATCAGCTGACTTATCCCCGGGAGCTTGGGCCAGCCGGCTGCCTCGCTTAATGTGAGAATACACCTGTGCCCTCCCCCCCGGTAGACAACTGGGCCTGCTGCTGGACTTGGCTGGGCCTGTGGGATGTGCACTTGCGCTCCCAGTTGTGACTAAATTGACCTTATAGCTGGGTCACTGGCTCTTAGAAGTAAGGCGCCCAGTAGGAGTGGGGAGTTGTGCCCCTGGCTGTGGAAGTGACCAGACTACTGTTCGGTGCGACTTATGACCGGGTGGCCCTCCCCGGCCGCTACCGTCGGGAGGAAACAATGCACAGAGGGACTATCTGGGAAGTGCCTTACCGCGAGTCGCATGTAGACCCTTATAGTGTGCAACAAAACCCCTCTTTCTCTAGGGCTTTCAAACGATGGAGGTGGGGCCTCCCCTTGCCAGAAGGAGCTGGTCGGAGGTACAACGAAACGGGTGAAGCAGCACGCAGTGAGAAGCTGATTCCCCCAGATATTTTTAACACACCATGTCCAAAGAGAGAGCATTGAACACCAGCCGAAGACAAAGCACACTTGATCGATTTGTGGCCACGACAACACAGGGCGTTATGGGTGCTGGTGTCACCTCAAATCTGCCAGACAATGCAACCCTCCTGGAGGCCATTACCCAGTCCAGGCAGATCCTTGAATAACAGATTGGAGCGGTGGGCACAGAGGTCACACTTCTGCGCCAGGACCTTCGCAATGCAGTGGATTATATAACTGAAGCTGAGACTAGGGTCTCGGGTGTAGAAGTTGCAGTAACTACACTACAACATAAAGTTAAATCCCATGAGCAATTGACAAAGGGCCTAGCCCTGCATGTAGAGGATGCTGAAAGACGCGTACTCAGAAACAATTTACGCTTCATGGGCTTTCCGAAAAGCTGTGAAGGCAACAATGCAGGGAAGTTCATCACAAATTGGCTTACCTCATGGATCCCAGATGGCCTCCTTTCCATGTGCTTCATAATTGAACACCCCCAAAAGCGCCCTACAATCGAAACCCCCGCCGGGTGCTAGACCGCAGTACCGAATCGCACGGCTTTTAAACTTTCATTATCACAATGTGATCCTACAGCAAGCCTGCCTCCAAAATGAATCTGACATTTGATTCTCACTGAATCATGATATTTCCGGATTACACCAAAATGGTCAAGCAGCAACGCCAGTCGTTTATCATTGCCAAGGCACAGCAGCGAGATCTCAAAAGCCAGTACATAAAGCTATATCTAGCCCATCTAAGAGTGGTCTTCAATTCCCGTACCTTCTTTTTTTGACACCCCAGAGGAGGCCTTTGCCTGGATGGATGAAAGACGACCTGTCAAGCCACATTCCCTGCTGCCTAGAGATTTGGATTAGTCAACTGGTAATCCAGGCCGCACGCAGCCCAAGCCTAAAGATCGGTGATGCCAGAGATCCAGATCTGCATGGAGGTCCAAAAACAAAGAACAGGAGGAGGAACCTGTGCCGCCCTCCAAAAAATGGTATCAGTGACTTCTAGTGTTCATGCCATGGAGAACTCACATTTTCTATACAGCGTATGTCAGGCGAAGATTGGAACTGCTTCATCCCAATAGGATTTGGGATGGTTACGCGATTATGTAGATCCATTGTCGAGTCTACACCCCACTCCCCCATTGGGAGTGGGTGGTTTCAGTCTCCGCAACAGATAACTCGACTGTTATGAGGTATTGGGGTGGGTTGGGTTGGGGAAGGGTTAATGTTCATGGGTGGTGTGGTTTTAGTGTTTTAGTTTATTGTTATGTGGTGATCAGATGCTTATTTTTGTCCAGGTATACTCAACACTATCACTCACCTTGTCACAACACAAAGGTAACAGCTTCATATAGTCAGCTGGAATATCAGGGGTATGCTTGGCAAAATTAAACGCTGGGCTATTCTTAGGCAGGCCAAACGCATCAGTGCCGATGTCCTTCTGCTGCAAGAGACCCATATGACCCCATGTCTGGCCTGATATGGCTTCCTCCATGTCTTTCATTCACGATTCACCAGGGGTTCCAGGGGATTTGCTATTCTGATCCATCAAAGAGTATCCTTTACATTGATAAAGAAATGGTCTGATATGTATGGTCGATATATCTTTGTACATGTGCTTGGTAGTATATACACCCCCCTCCCCGGTCAGGGCTTCGTTGATCACCTAGTGCGAGTATGGGGCGGCTAGCTTCAATACTCTGTCACATTAAAAGTCAGAGTTGAAGGTATCAACAGATGGGCCATTGTGTCATCGCGCCAGATCCTGAGGAATCACCATCTGACGGAATAGTGAGCCCACAAATTGTATTCCTCCCGGTCTGAGTGCGATAATACAATGGCTACCTTAGATGACTTAATGAAGGTCATTGTACAAATGCAGAAGGATTTAGCAGAAGCTAAAAACGCAACTGCGATTCTCTCTGATAAGGTAGATCGCATACAACAACATGGTACACCTCTTCCTCAAGATTCCCAAAGAGCTGAGACACAATCATCCACCAATATTGCAGTTACCGCTCCTACACAAATCCCGTTGGCTCCCCCTGAGCGTTTTTCTGGGGATCCTTCTAAGGTCCAAACATTCTTGACGCAAATTGAATTACATTTTACTGGTAGACCGACTGCCTTTCCGGA
This sequence comes from Lissotriton vulgaris, assembly GCF_964263255.1. Classification (NCBI taxonomy): domain Eukaryota; kingdom Metazoa; phylum Chordata; class Amphibia; order Caudata; family Salamandridae; genus Lissotriton; species Lissotriton vulgaris. The sequence goes on along the minus strand of NC_141685.1, from coordinate 1,954,069,879 downwards.
TCCCCAATCTAGAATTGCATTTTTGATTTCCTATCTGTCGGGAGATGCAGCAACTTGGGCAGTCCTTTTGGTTCGACAGGACAGTCACTTATTATATAACTGGTGAAGATTTGTAGAAGAATTTGAATTTTTTTTTGATAGGCGAGCAGTAATTTTGTCAGCTGATCGAGAACTGTTGCAGTGGCGTCAAGGAAACAGAGATTTGGTATCATACTTATCACATTTCAATAGGTTAATAGCGGAAACCTCTTGGCCGGAAGAAAAAAGAGCAGCTCTCTTTTATCAGGGGCTAAAAGATGAGCTAAAGGATGTTCTTGCTCAAATTGACTCACAACCAACAACATGCCCTGAATTAATAAATTTAACCTTACGACTAGACCATAGACTGTCTGAAAGGAAAACAGATAAGACAAAGTTTGATAAATCTGGTTGGAAATCCGACAGATCCAAAATACAACCCAGTAGTTTAGAATCCTTTGCAGAACCCATGGAGATTGGAACCCAATGTCAGCCGTTATCTAAGGAAGAAAAAGGATGGACAATATATGTATTGTGGCCGAAAAGGACACTTCGTCAAAGATTGTCCTATAAAGCCCAAGGGAAAAATCTCAAGTAATAAAACAGTGGTGGTAGAAACAGATAAGATCTTGGAAAACTAATGTGCCCAAGATGTTTAGAAGGGGATCTCTTGGGAACCATTGCTTTCCCTTCAGTGAATTTGTGTATTTCAAATTATAAAGCTCATTTCCAGTCAGCAGTATTAATTACTTTGAGCACTACGGTACATCATATGGAGGTCTTAATAGACTCTGGGGCTACCCGAAACTTTGTTGACTTTGAGACAGCCCCGAGATTACGTATCTTATGTGAGAAAAAACTCCTGAATTTGCTCAAGCAGTTGACGGTAAAGTACTGTCAGGAGGGCCAGTTACTATGTGAACATCAAAGATTCACATGGCTTGTATTGATGCACTACGAAGAAGTCCAATTTGACGTATTCAGGCCCCGCAGTACGGCATTCATTTTAGGAATGCCCTGGCTCTGTTTACATAACCAATAAACAAGAGAAGAGTGTCAAATGGTAGTATTCGACCACCGTCAGGAGCAGGTAAACGGCTTCACTTAAAGCGTTAAAGAAAGCCCTCACTCACCACCTAGTGATGACATGCTTCATCATCGGGCCCCACAAAAGAGACCGAATGGCTCTTTTGTGTGCTACAACGACAGATTTACTGAGGAGCGGGTTGGTGAGTTCAGGCAGTGTTGTGCTAAGAAAACTAGTGAGTGGTGGATGGTTAAAAATTAGTCCGTAGTGTATCAAAATTGACTTTAGTCTAATGATCACTAAGGACTGGTTAGTTAAAACTTATGTGTTGGAAATTCATCCACAATTAATTAAGTGGTAGTTTCCTAATTATCAGTCAACATGTTTCAGCCACGAAACGGTATGAATTTACCTGCCATTCATCAGGACTCAGCGTGTACTAAACCCTGGTGGAATGGACTCTCGAAGGCCCACCCTTACCTAGGGACGTGAAAGTGAAAATTAACAAAAAGAGTGTAAAGTGCAAATAAATTTAGGAGGAAATAATGTCTTCCTAATTACTCCTGGTTTAGGAGGATTCCGGCTTTACGGTTTCTGCACTTTTGCGGTGTTAAGAATTCACACCATGGGTCACAGGAGGGGGGTGGGAACGTAATTGGCACACCGCCCTCGACGCTCGGCACCCACTGTGTACCTGCATCTACCCTCGACTGGACCCCAAAGATCATCAGGAGCAGAGGGGCTAGTCTGCGGACCGGAGAGCGAGGCAACGCGATGCCATGAGGGGAACTGCTTGATCGAACTACAGCCCCCATAATCCTCAGCTCGGCGCAGACCTGCCGACGACACAACAGCGACGCCTTGTAACATTTAAGCGTTCCCACCCCACGCAACGCGGGACGCGCTCACCTTGGCGGTTTTTCTGCTGCCTTTCCAGCCGTGAGGGGAACGGCTTCCTTTCTCCCTGCCTTACCGGTGTGTGCCAGGAGCAGAGGGGCTAGTCTGTGGACCGGGGAGCGAGGCAACGCGACGCCGTGAGGGGAACGGCTTGATCGAACTACAGCCCCCATAATCCTCAGCTCGGCCCAGACCTGCCGACGACACAACAGTGACGCCTTGTAACATTTAAGCGCTCCCTCACCACACACTGCGGGAGGCGCGCGGACGTGCACCGGGCTAAGCCCGGGCAAAGGGCCGGCCGTCTGGGGCCAGAAGAGGCCGGGCCACGTTACTAACATTGGACTAACAAAATGAAGTAAGACTTTGGTTCCAACTGTTGGTAGCGGTTTGAAATTTACATTGCCTTCCCACTGTGTTGGGGGTGGCTATTGTACGTTTAGCGACCTATACATATGTTGTTTTATATGCAGGGGTTTTTTCTTTGTTTATTAATCTAGGCAGCACTTGTGTTTCGTCAACTTAGGCAAAAATGAATAAACCAAAGGAAGTCAAAGGGAAAGGGGTAGTAGGTACCCTGGATGCTTTCCTAGTAAAAGCTACATCGGTAATTATAAACGAAATCAAGCTGACTGAATGCAGGCTGTCACTAGACTCACAATTGCATCAGAGCCGCTCTGTTAGTCCTAGCACCATCAGCCCAAATTTAGAGGAGGGTGATGTGGAAGGAGGTCCAGAATTTAATGAGTGCCCGTTATCGTTGCCAGAGTCTCCTAGTATTCAAGAGATTCCGGACTCACCGATAATAAGAAATAAATCAACTGTTACAACAAGGGCACAAAAAGACAAACAGATAAGTGGAAGTAGCCCTGTTGTTCTGGGTAAAAAATGAAAGGGTCAGATAACTAAGAAACCCCGAAAACTATATACACCTAAACCTCCGGTTAAGAAAGGTACGCAAGAGATCACTGAGGCTAGATCAGATTTAATTACTGAGAATCATGATTCTCCATTGATAAATATAACACCTACACAGATTGCACTTACTATGCATTAGAGTATGGAGGAAGACTTTTGGTCTAGAATAGAAGTACTGATGAATTCCCATTTAGAACCCATTTTAACCAAATTAGTTGATATTGAAAATCGCCTATTATGCATGGAGAGCCAACAATTAAATACTAGTACACCACAAGCTGAACTGAGGCCTTGTTTAAATAAACAAATGGGTAACAATAGAAGTGGGAAAACTGTCACATCGGATTGTCCAGGGCAAAATACGCTACAGCCAGAGATGCCTACGATTAAGAACAAATCACTGGGGGTAGGAAATAGCCAAAAAGTAGGTAGACCGGAAAAAAACCCTGTCACAGAATGTCCCCCACGCCATTTGCATGTAGACAGACCAGACTCCATCTTAAATTTGCCACCCCAAACTACACCCTATATTGTTGTTTTAGCAAACGTATGCCCATTAACATCAGGAGAAGGGGAAGATTGGCTGTCCTTGAGAAATAAATCTCTGCATCTCATTAATGCCAAGACAGGAATAAATTGCAACATCTTGTTCCCTGAACTTATCATGGCTCGAAGGGTCGGATGGGTTGGACCAAGTGAGAAAAAACTGGAGGGGGACTGCATAGTTTTAACCTTTAGGACCCCAGGGCTAGTGAGAACCATAATTGACAGGATGTTCGGTCCAATCATGGAGAAATCGAAAGTCATGATCCTGCCATTGGGATTCTTTTATCATCCCCCAATTGGCAATCCAACTCAATAAAAACAAAGTCCCAAAATAAAGTAAACCAGCAACCAGAGTGTCCACCATGGTATCACGTAAATCGTTTTGGCCCTCTGAGTACATTAGCTGAGGTTGACTGACTACAAATAGGGACCCAACAAGAAATAATGTTGATGACATGACTGTACCCTTATTACATCATGAGGACATTAATGAGTGCACACTATTCACTGACCCTTTGGGGGAAGATGGAGGTCCACAGCGGTCCCATAATATAGACTACATGCGGGCATTGACTGTAGCTCCTGAGCATAATCATGATAGGATAGATGCTGATCAAATGGGGGTAGGGTTCAGCATTAGTAATCAAAGTAAACACCCAGAAATAATAAGTAATCAACCTGAGAGATGTACTGTCCGCCTAATCTCATGGAATGTGGCAGGCATCTTACGAAGATTGCGAGATGAGGTATGGACAGAATATTACATAAGCATTAGACAACTGGTTAGTGGCTTTTAATGGCATTATGAACGGTTAAAAAACTTAATGACAAAAACTTAGTGAAGAACCACTTTAATTTGCAGCTTGGAAAGTTATAAAGGTTCAGAAGAGTATGTTGAATGTTTGTTATCTTGTCTACTAACTTTTGCGTTACAGATCTCCTTCCCTGCAGTCCCATTCCTAAATCCTTTCCCCTCGCTTGATCACTTCAGTACTCTGTTACATTAAAAGTCAGAGTTGAAGGTATCGAGAGGTGGGCCATTGTGTCATTGCGCCAAATCCTGAGGAATCAACATCTGACAAATGCACATCCACAGGCACCGCAAGCACACCTACAGCCACCACAAGAACAGAAGTTTTTCTTAGTGTCAACACGTATGCTCAATTTACCTTTATAAGTTGTAAAATTTACACTACTGCATTGCACATAAGAAAAAATTGTATGTAAGAACAATGCAAAAATACACAAGTCTACAGCAATTGTCAACACACAATCCATAGTAAGACATCTGTAAAGGTTTCTTACCTTGAGCTGTAAGGGTTAATTTTCAATAGATTTTGAGGTACAGCTGCAGTGATGATGGAAGATTGAAAAAAAACACCCTTATGACTCATGAAGTGAACATATTGAAATGAGTTGAAATAATTTGGAGTGAACCTGGGCAGGGGTCGATGATATTCCTTAAGAAAATTGATTGTGTTTTTTGTTTCAATTATATTAGAAGACTGTTCCCCGTTTTTGTTTATCATTATAGACCTGAGGAAGATCTGCTCTGATGTGCAGTTAATAACACAACCGTAGAGTCGAAACGTCAATGGTAAGATCTTATGTCTTGCATCAGTTATTCTAAAATGGATAACAAGGACAAAAGGATACTCTAAACTATGGAATCTGGACAGTTTTCACCATATGTTTTCATTGTTTCATGTATTGTGTATATTTACACCGGGATTTGTTCATCTTCACCATGTGTATGTAGTTTTCTTTTTTAAATTATATGTAATGTGTTATGGACAGCATATTATAAAACAAGAAAGTAAAGAAAACTGCTTGATTGGTAACATTGGTTATTTGGTAATGAATATACTAAACTGGAAATTGTCCTTCATGTTGTGTGTGATTTTTCTGTTTACTGTTGGATTTTTGTAAAACAATTTTTCACACTAGTGGCTGCATTCATTGTACATTCAGGGCCAGTGATGATAATTGAAAACCTTGATTATTAAGACACTCCCCAGTTTTAATAGGGTCATTTTGTGACCCTTTTGTACTAGTGTTGATTGTTTAAAATGTTTCCATAATTCCTGGCTAAGAATTGTGGTACCCAACAAAACTCTTATTCATTCTGCTAAGTAGGCTTGGTTGACTGCGTCAGGGAGAAATGCAGATAAAGATGGGGTGGTTGGACAAACTCTGGGTGCCAATTCACCTCTGCTAAGAGAATGTCGTATGATAAAGTAAAACTTTAAGTTGATGGAAACAAAGGTTGTTCTTGTGGTGTCTGTAAGTGTGCATTCAATAGTGTGTGTATGTTGTCTGTTTGGCATGCAATATGTAACAAATGGAGCATAACACATTACCTATTGGCACTAAAATAAGTTGTATTTACCCATCTCCACTCAAACAGGGACTCACTCTGTCAGGAAACCGCTACTGGGACAACGGCAGTACAACGGGGAAATCTAAATCAGCTCGGCACAAACCGACTGGCTTGATGGCGACAAAGTACTGTTAGCCAGCTTCTCTGGTTATACACCAGTGGCTCTTGCAAGTTGCACCGTTAAACCAGCAACGTGAGCTACCTATAATTATTGCTGAAGTGTATACTTCTGTAGAATGCAATAATATGGGAACTAGACACAGTAAACCACAACTTAGCAAACCTAGTTACAAGTAGTATTCAGCCAAGCAGAACCTGGAGTTTGTTACAAAAATAAAGGTGTGACAAACCCAAACCTAAACAAAAAGCTAAATCTACAGGAGGCTCTCTGCCACAAGAGTCTTCTGACAGATGCTATAGTTTACATGACCGCACATAGTTAAAAGCCCCTGATCGGTATCATCTTTCTGATACTCGTCCTTCTCGTTCCTTCCAGAATTCTTTGGAAAAACAATATGGTAGAGGAGAGTGTTCTGACTGCAGACAGGAAGAGTAGGTGAAACCGAAGAGGAACTCACAACGCTCGTCTGACGTGAAGATAAAGAAAGAGGAGAAACCTCTTCAATTTAAGCACCAATTTCAGAAAGCAAAAGTTGCGGCTACAACCACAAAATATGACACAAACACTGAGAACTCTCCTCCAGAACAGGTGGTGGGCGGTGACTCTCCTTGAAAGAGCGGCAGACGTCACTATTGCACCAGAATCTCAAGGAGTTTCTGGCGTCAACAGCAACTGATACATTTATTACAGTTGAAACCTCAGACAGGTGCGTAGCCCGTCCAGATAGATTATATAATTTTGATATACAGATTGAGGGTGACATACAGCGCACCATTAGAGTAATATTCTGGGAAAATGTAACTTTATCATACAACATACTCTTCGCGGAGGTCCACTTGAAGTATTTCGGGGTTCCCAAGGCCTACACGCTCCGGAGATAACCCACTCACACTCAAGAACTGTTGGCACGGAAACTGTAAAAGGCAAAGAACAAGTTTATTAAGACCCCATGGGGTGGTGGTACACTCAAACAGCACCCTTCGGCAATGCAAGAGGTATCACACCGAACATCGGTGCGACCTCATTTTATATACAGTTTTGGGGCAATAAAAGATAGGCGGCACAAGTTTAAGACACATTTTCGAGACATATATGGTCATGTTTTGGAATACTGCCAGCTCATTGGAGGGGGCACAACTCCGCTGGTCAGTTTGGTGCACATTCCTGAAGATCTACGGGTCAGCGGGAGCTGCGCATGTGCGGCTTGACCAGTACTAAAAATAGCTTGTTGCTGGGCAGATAAGCGTGGTCAGTGGAACGGACAACGGACTAAAGGGCACGTCGGCCACGAGGCCGCTCATGATCTAAGATGGCCGCCGTAACATTCAAAATGGCGTTATCATATATAGCCAAGTTAAGGAGGACAACGTGTAAGTTCAGCTAATCGCTAATGCGAACGGGCCAATTACGACAGACGACCCTTTTAGCGTTTAGCTGAATCTACCTCAGCTGAACATAGTCAGGATGTTCGTCCTCGATGTCTATTAACATAATTTGTGTCACCTCTTTGTGTAGCATCATTTTGTCGTGGGCAAGAGCTCGCCTCGATGGTAAGCAAGCTGATAGACACATTGAACATAAAGCGGGGCCACATTGAATACATAAGCATATAAAAAACATTGCTCCCACAAGTATACAGAGAATTGTCAACAGTTTCCAGCCCCAAGTTGCAATCATGGACCAGAACCATCCTGAAAGTGTCCAAGTCCCATTGTCCGGGTGTATTTCAGCAGCTATTTTATGCAGCTTGGAAATAGCATCATACACAGATGGAGAATTGTCCGGGACGTATACGCAACAGCTGCTTCCGATAATTCTACATGCCCCCCCGCGATCAGCCAAAACAACGTCCAACACCATTCGATTTTGGAGGGTGACAATTCTGGAAATCTGTAGTTCCTCGGTAATATTCCCCAGGGCAACGGCAGTGTCATTCGCAACAGCCTCGACAACGCGTGTCAGTCGTCTGATTTTCCGGCTGTTCAATGCAGCCCCCACAAAGGAGAATAGTCCCAGATTAAAATCCACATACTGTTGTAATGCAGTGTCCGTTTGATCAATGTCCTCTAGGGCAACAGTTCGTTTAACCCTGTTCAAAACGAAATCGTGGTACAATGTATAATCGTTGTGGTACATTGGAGGGGCAATGAATACAGGAGGTAGCACAAACGATACGTAGCACGTGCCCAACCACCCCACTGGAAGCTGATGGTACCCCTTCGTTCCACAGATAAAGTATGTGTTTCGAGATGCAACAAATGAAATGCCATTCGGGCTATCAAACGTGAGAGTAATGTTACATTCACTTTTCCCCACTGCAATCGTGCCCTTGTTTCTAATACATAAATCGGCCTTTGTAGCAATGACATTTATGACATGAGCACTAGATACATTCACATTTCGCTGATTGCTATATACACGTGGGGCAGATACATTGTCAGGCCTGTACTCTTCCCATTCGAAACGTGTGCCCTCAGCTCGGGGAAACCCATCCTTGTCATGGGAACATACTTTATTCAAACGGAAAAGCACCCCCCCTTTTGTTGGCCATCTCAGAGTAAAAAGGAGGGTGTACCAGGCGTTGCATGACCCATTGTGTGAAAACGGGAGTGGAATAAGTGGGGTGCCCCCTCTCTTCTGGTGCCCAGGCAACATTCCACACACCCAGCAATTAGAGGTATTGGTCATATTATGCGTGTGGTGAAGAATCTGAATGAAGCTGTTATTTAAATACGTTTGGCGATGGCGCTCTTCATGGAAAGGCAATGTAAAATGAAAATGTTCAGACGGTGCCGGGGTAGTCGGCAGCAAATGTTCACGTACAGGCACCACAAGTTCGACTACCCAGGCTATAACAGCTATCACCACAATGGTCAAGACAAAGAGAAAGGCACCCAATATTTTCTTATCACGAGATGCCGTTGATGCCATAGTTCAAGAAAGTTTGTGCAAAGTCTCAAGTGGCACAAATTGTTCACAAATTTTCCACAAATTGTCTCAAATACACGTGCGTGTATACCTAGAAAAAGAAAAATGCGGTGCTGAACTCCGAGGTACCGAGGTAGCCGTTGTTTTCTTCTCCGGGCCAAGACGGGTGTCGCTACTCTGGCAGAACTGATCCCCCCCCCCTTGGAATTCCCGGTTTCCGTTTCACAAACCTGGAGCGGTAACCAACCAGTCATTAAAAAGGAACAAAAATCTTCTTATCGTGGACGTAGATCGTAGCGCTCTCTTCCGGTAGCAGATTGGTCCGGGAAGGCTCCCTCCACTTCGGCCGACGTCACAGCTGGGCTCTTTTCTTTCTCCAAGATCTCCTTATAATCAGTCAACACAGCAGGAGTCACCAGATCCGGAGAGACACAGCGACAATGTGTCGAATGCACCCACCGCTTCCTGTTTGTCACTCGTACTGCGGTGCGGGTTGCCAGGAGGACCTGCTCGGGGCCCTTCCACCTGGGCTCCAGACTGCTTGCTCTCTCAAACGAGCGGACCATTACATGGTCACCAGGACGAAGATCATGGCCCTCTCCAGTAGAGTTATCAGGGAGCGCTTCTCGAACCTGTTGATGAATAGAGAGCAAATCATTTGTTAATCGTGCCAAATAATCATTCATCATAACACAAGGCACATCATGTATTAATCGCGGCTTGGGCACCCCCCAGATATTCATAGGGCGGCCAAACACCACCTCATAGGGCGTAAGGCCAGTTCGTGAGTGGGGTACTGATCTAAGAGATAGTAGTGCTAGCGGCAACGCATCTGGCCACTTCAACGATGTAGACGCCACAATTTTGGCCAGCTTAAGCTTCAACGTGGCATTGTACCGCTCGACCAAACCTGCTGACTGAGGGTGGAATACAGCGTGGAACTTTTGCTGAATCCCTAACCCCTTCAGTACATATTCCACAATCTTTCCAACAAAATGGGGCCCATTATCGCTCCACAAAAATTTGCAAACTCCAAAGCGAGGAAAGAATTCCTTAAGCAACACCTTAGCTGTTGTCAAAGCCGTATTGTCTTTCGTGGGGTAGGCCTCAACCCATTTGCTAAAAGCACACACCACCACTAGGACGTACTTCAGGTTATTGCAGCGCTCGAGTTGGATGTAATCCATTTGAAGCACTTCAAACGGTGCAGAAGGTGGAACGAACCCTCCTTTCGGAGTATGGGTCCCCTTTCCAGGATTGTGTTGCAAGCATACCAGGCAGGTCTGCACTACTCTCTTTGCAGTATTCGCAATCTCGGGATGTTCCCAAACTCGTGTTAAAAGCCGAGTGATTGCAAGAGCTCCGACATGGGCCAGTCCATGTGTCATCTGGACCATCGCCTGTAAGTAAGCCGCAGGCAATTTCCACTTCTCCATGTCTTTGCTTCTCCAACAACCTTCGTCATCTAGTACCCCATCTGCTGCCCAAGCCGCAAGTTCAGATTCTGTGGCTGATTTTTGAATATCCCGTATCTCTGCTCTAGCATCACTCCATCTCTCAGCCTGTGATTGTACCACGTACATAGGGGAGCTAGTTCGGGACATAGCCGTCTGCCTTGCTATGCTGTCTGCAAAGGCATTTCCTTGACCCACTTTATCCGTAATCTTCTTATGGGCACTGCACTTCACTATCGCTACTTTTTTAGGGCTAAGCAACGCATTTAGGAGATCACGCACTAGCTCTCCGTGCATAATGTGCTCCCCGTGTGATGTCAGAAACCCGCGTTCCCTCCAAAGAAGCCCGAAGTCATGGGCCACTCCAAAGGCATACCGGCTGTCCGTGTATATGTTCACACATAATCCGGCACTCAATTCGCAGGCTCTTGTTAAAGCTATCAGCTCTGCTGCCTGAGCCGATTTTTGTGGTATTCTAGCTGTTTCTACCACCATCTTAAGAGTCGTGATCGCATATGCTGCGGAAGTCGTACCATCTGGCAGCCTTAAACACGATCCATCAACCCACAGTTCCCCATCCACATCAGGAAGTGGCACATCCTGTAAGTCAACACGACCCTTTGTCTGTTCCTCAGTCAGGAAAACACAGTCGTGATGTTTTTCTTCCTGACCCTCCTCGGCCGGATAGGGCAATAAGGTGGCAGGGTTCAAAGTAGCGCATCTTTTCAATGTTATGTGTGGCGCTAAGAGTGTCAGCTCATATCCTGTAAGTCGTGCACTCGTGAGGTATTGGGTCTTTGTTTGATTTAACAGGGCATCTACTGCGTGAGGGACTAACACCAACAATTTGTGTGATAACACTATGCCCTCACTCTGTCGTATGGCTACTGCTGTTGCCGCTACCGCTCGAAAACACCCAGGCAACCCTCGTGCTACAGGATCCAAAATGGCAGAGAAGTATGCACATGGTCTCTGCTTATCCCCGTGTAACTGCACTAACACTGACAACGCGCACCCATCATTCTCGTGCACGTACAATGTGAAATGTTTCGTATAGTCTGGTGTTCCTAACACGGGTGCGGAACAAAGGGCCTGTCTCAACTGTTCAAAAGCTTTCTGACATTCATCTGTCCACTCAAGAGGCATCGGTGTAGCTTTGGACAGTAATGCTAGCAAAGGTTTTATGATATGTGAAAAACCCATGATCCATTGCCTACAAAAGGACGTCAACCCTATGAAGGCACGCACATCTCTCTGCGTGCGGGGGACTGGTGTGTCTAAAATTGCTTGAATTCGATCAGATGTTAATGCCCGCCCCTCCTTAGACAACAGATGACCGAGGTAGGTCACCTGGGGTCTACAGTATTGAAGCTTTTTCTTGGAAACCTTGTGATTGTTTTGTGCCAAAAAGGAAAGTAATGCAAGCGTACTCTGTTCACATTGTGCATAGGAGTCGGCGGCAAGCAAAAGGTCATCCACATACTGGATGAGCGCAACGCCAGACTGCAATTTAAAGGAATCTAGTTGTCGTTTCAAAGCCTGGCTGTAGATGCTAGGGCTTTCAGTATATCCTTGGGGAACACGACAAAATCTATACGATTTATTATTGAGCGTAAAACCAAACAGATATCTGCTATCTGGGTGCACAGGGATGGAAAAGAACGCATTCTTTAAGTCAATAACGCTAAAGGTGGTGGCCGTCGGTGGAACCAAAGTAAGCAAAGTCGTGATATCAGACACCACCGGGTATTGGGGAATGACAATTTTATTTATCTCACGCAAATCAATAATAAATCGGTAGATCTTGCCATCTGAGTCTCTCTTAAGAATCGGTAGAATAGGGCTGTTACAAACATTATAAGGGACCTCCTCCACCACCCCTGCAGAAATCAAGTCCTGAACAATATGTGTCAGTGCAATTTCACCTTCTTTCGAAATCTTATACTGTGGCACTCGTGGTAGAGGGGCCCCCTCCTTAACAGTAATGCGTATTGGTGGAATGCGCATCTCTCCCACATCCGTATCTGAGGTCGCCCACAACGTGTGCGGCAGGGAAGCCAAAGCAGGGATGTCTAAAATGGCATAAAATCTGTCAGGGTCAGGGCAATCATCAGGGTCAGGGTAATTGTCGTTCAGAATAACCCGCACTCCCTCTGGAGCGCAGCGTATTGTTGCTCGAAAATATTTAAGCAAATCAATGCCCAGGATATTGTCTGGGGTATGGGGTGATAACAAAAATTGGCCAAAACTAGTATTTGTCAATGCATAGTGCAAGGGGCTTGGACAATGGGCTGGGGGAGGGTGTGCCATCAAACCCTACACACGTAATCATTTCGCCAGACAGGGGAGCCCTCGGAACCAAGTTTTTCGACAGAGCGCTACGAGTAGCTCCTGTGTCGACTAGAAATTGATCAGTAGAACCCAAAATACCCGCTGTTACATATGGACCTTGCTGATCTACCGGCACTTCAACTGATTCCTTACCCCATCCTACGCAATCCTATGCATGCACATAATCCTGATGTTCCACATTCTCTCCTTCCGAAATCTGATATTGATTCCGTCTATCAAACGTATTTCGTTCGTCCTGGCCACGGCCCCTCTCCTCAACCTGTCTACGATCACCTCCGCCACCTCTCGTTCCAGTATAACCTCCTCTTGACCTTCCACTGCCTCGACCACGCTGACTACGCTGTTCACGAAGTACCGGACAATCTTCAGCCCAATGCCCAAACTCCTTACAATAAGCACACTGATCCTCCGCAATGTCCGTACGACCATACGATGCGTTTCCTCCACCTCGTCTACCTCTATCATTCCCTCTACCCTGTGTTCCCCGAACCTGCGCCAACATCACCTTCGTTTTCAATTCCTTCGCCTTTTTCTCTACACTTTCTTTAGCCTCCACTTCCTGCCGCTCATAATACTGAGCCATAGTTAACAAGGACGCAGGGGTCGCCGTGGCCCAAGAACTCTCACTCGACTTCAATCGCTTTGCGATCTCCGGTAGGAGATTAGCTACATACTTATCTACAAACAAATGCCGACCCGTATCGTCAGTTAAAGATTGACCACTGTAATCATGAAACGCCTCCTCGAAGCGTGTAAAGAAATCTGAGACCGTTTCATCGGGTTTCTGCTTGCACAACGTTAACATGGTCCAATCGTTCTTTTTGGGGGGAACGAGCGTTTTTAATTTATTCAAGATAGCTGCCGGGAGGTCTAAAATTAACTGACAAGGCTTACATGCTGGTTCTCTGTCCAAATCTGCAGCATTTATGTCTTTCCATGTCCCCCCCAATATCGTTTCATCATTATTTTTACGAATTTGCCTCCACATATCAGGTGGTAAAATTAGTCCAAAAAACAAATTTATATCCACAAGAGTCATCACACAAGACGATATAGCCCCCTCCACCCCCTCATAAAATGCCGCCGGATTCTTCCGAAGATCAGGTAAAGAATTTTTCAATGCCATGACATCTGCTCTATTCCATGGCGTGTATACCCAATTATACACAAAATACCCTTTCGCATCCTTTGACAATTTATCATCATCCGTACCTTCCCCTTTTGGTGGAACATACAAAGGCGCGGCTTCACGCATAGGCATAACATGCAACGCAGAACTCTTATCTGAACCACGGAGAGAACACTCCTTAGCCTGCCCGTTATTTTCCGGCTCGGACTCCTTTTGCCTCCGTTTTCGTTCCTGTCGCAATTGGGTTGTCTCATCCCGCAGCTTGATCAATTGCTTGAACAGGTCGTCAACATCTGAAAGATCAAAATCACCTTTAGCTAAATTCTCACGATACACCAACAACACTTTAGGCTCGAGCGTATCAGAAAGTTCACGATATGCGTTTACAACTTCATCCGCCAGACTGGACAGAAAATACATTAATTCAAGGTCCGACCACCCTTTCTTTTCTGTTAACAACTGCTCCTGAGTAACGCAATGCTTATTCACTTTACGAGCCCAACTGCGTAAATGAGCGGACCTATCCGCAGGAAACCTGAGAGCGGATACCCCCTTCTTGCTCAACTGATCCTGGCCATCATCCTCGGAATCCGCAGCCGGAGCCGTCGGCGAAACGTACGGAGGCGGTGACCGATCTAACAAAGAAAAATCATCAATTTCATTATTAAGGACAGGATAAAGTGGTCGGCGAATAGGAAACTGACCAGTTGTTTGCAAATTACGTTCCCGTTCCTCCCTTTCTTTCTTCTCCTGAGCCTCCTTTTCCTCAAGCTGTAAAGCCTTATCCCGAGCAGCCTTGCGCTGCTCTTTGTCCGCCAATGCAACCTCACGCTTCATTCGCTCACGCGCCGCTTTCTCCCACATTCGCACGCAATCAAACATGTTTTGTCTAGACCTGCGTTGAAACATACATTGCTCTACAAATTGTATTTTACTCAAATCATACGACCCGTGTAGAGGCCATTGCAATTCAGGATCGGCCTTGGTGTATTTATGCCATAATTTACTGTACATAATAGGGGGAAGGCCAAGCTTTATGTACATGTCCCTATTTGGAGTTCCCTCTGGGGGAGCCGGCTGTGATTCCGCTAACCTAATTGAGGTACCTTCTCCAAGACAACACATTCCTCGGAGTGTGCTGAAAACAGGCATGTTCAAAAAGTATCACGAAAGCGTGACACCAGACAAAATGGCACTTACAGTTCTCCACACGATTGTGCCGCTCAAAGGAAAAAAAAACAAAGTTAGAGAAACATCTCTACATGCCTGCCTATGTGAATTGCACTACACATATAAGTTCAAAGATCACAAATTCACAATGTTAGCTAACTCAAATCAAAGTTCGTAGGACTCGGCAAGCGTCCGAAGACTACCTCACCGATCACAAAGCACAGATTTTCAGTAAGCGTCCGAAGACTACCTTACCGAACACAAATCGTAGAACTTCAGTAAGCGTCCGAAGACTACCTTACCGAACACAAAGCTTACCAAATTCTCAAATGTCCAGATTCCAACTGCCAAGGTCTTGTAAGCCAAATCAGCCAAACGGCACTTTCTCAACGATGCAGACACTTTGAAGACTCAGTCGGAGACCGGCGCCACCTGGAAGGTCAGATCGGAAGGAAAGGAAAAAACACCGTGGCAGCCAAGACTCGGGTCACTCGTGGCAGCGCGCGCCCATGGCGGGTTTCCAAGCCTTCGTCACGACCTCTCCTTCGGGCATCCG
The DNA here is from genome assembly GCF_964263255.1 of Lissotriton vulgaris. Taxonomy (NCBI): domain Eukaryota; kingdom Metazoa; phylum Chordata; class Amphibia; order Caudata; family Salamandridae; genus Lissotriton; species Lissotriton vulgaris. The sequence goes on along the minus strand of NC_141685.1, from coordinate 1,954,054,383 downwards.
AGTCGCCGATGAGTCCCACCAGAGTCGCCAATTGAAGTATTTCGGGGTTCCCAAGGCCTACACGCTCCGGAGATAACCCACTCACACTCAAGAACTGTTGGCACGGAAACTGTAAAAGGCAAAGAACAAGTTTATTAAGACCCCATGGGGTGGTGGTACACTCAAACAGCACCCTTCGGCAATGCAAGAGGTATCACACCGAACATCGGTGCGACCTCATTTTATATACAGTTTTGGGGCAATAAAAGATAGGCGGCACAAGTTTAAGACACATTTTCGAGACATATATGGTCATGTTTTGGAATACTGCCAGCTCATTGGAGGGGGCACAACTCCGCTGGTCAGTTTGGTGCACATTCCTGAAGATCTACGGGTCAGCGGGAGCTGCGCATGTGCGGCTTGACCAGTACTAAAAATAGCTTGTTGCTGGGCAGATAAGCGTGGTCAGTGGAACGGACAACGGACTAAAGGGCACGCCGGCCACGAGGCCGCTCATGATCTAAGATGGCCGCCGTAACATTCAAAATGGCGTTATCATATATAGCCAAGTTAAGGAGGACAATGTGTAGGTTCAGCTAATCGCTAATGCGAACGGGCCAATTACGACACACTGGCCCCCGCAGTTTGTTCATATACCCCCTCAGAGTGAGGATTTGATACTACCATCTATTTCTATCCTTGTCCATGACAAGGTAAAAAAAAGCCTATGCAGCAGAATGGGCTCTTACACTAGCCCCAGCTTTATATCACAATTATGTCAGCTAGAATAAGGACTCCCCATCTCATATAATACCCATACGGTCCAGCCCACAGGTGGAACCATAATATCCCATAAAACAAGATGATAAGGCACCTGTTAGAAAAATACTCTCCCAGATGGAGTACCAGAGAGTAATTGAGCCCTGTTTGTCTCAAATGAATAATCAGATTTTTCCTGTTTTAAAATAATCATTCATATCACCTAGTCTTAGACTACATATATTTAAACAGTCATTCACGCACATTTGCAATTCACAATACACACAGTACAGCACTTATAAATAATATCGTCGGTCGAAAATATAAAACGACATTGAATATTTCCAATGGCTTTTTCTGCCAAAATATAGCGTAGAAAAAGCAGGGATTGGACAGCCTTCTCTGTGCTGGGCTTTCAGTGTTGCTTTTCTCAACACCCTATAGGGTATATGTAACGTCCTTATCGTCTCAGGATCGTTAACAGACACGTAATGAGGACGCAACCACTTGTGTACGTTTTAGTTATTTTAATGAAGGCAAAAATAATACAAAGAGGAAACAAATGTCATAGTCACTGGACTCCTCCAGTCTATTCACTGTACCAACCCACAGCACGGATGGTTCTAACCGTCCTCTGCAAATACGCCGGTCCTGGCGTATGCCAACAGAGGGCAGATAAGCAATGGCCGACAATGCCAGTCGGTATGCTGTGAGGGGTACGCAGAGTGATGGGGAGAACAGAGGAGACAGGGAGACACCCAGCCGGGGTCTCTACCTGAAGGGAGCAGCCGCTCGACCTCTTCCTCGTACTGCACCGGGACGCGGAGACACCTCCGGGTGCTGCGTCACCGATGCCCAAATCAGAATATTGTACAGGAATCGAGAGCAGCCGCTTGATCGTTCCTGTGGACTTCCTAGCCTGTAACGCGGAAAACACCTCCTGGTGTGCGTTACAGTTGGTAGTCCCTGTATCTCTGGCCGGGCTGGGAGCTACGGCTCCTACCAGCACACGGACCAAGACGCCTAGACTCAGCCGAGTCAAGGTAAAGCTCAATGGTTGTCCGGTAGAGCTTCCGGGTCAGAAACAGGTTAAGCTTGGCAAGACACGGCCCAGGGAGTAACGACTCGACCTACCTCCGTTCTTGCCGGACGGGATTACCTCTTCGGAACGCTGCTCTTCAGGAAGCAGGTACGTCGGTGGAAACACAATATCCGACAGTGTTCTCCCTCTTGGTTCCTCCTTTTATAGGGCGTGTTTCCAGGAGTTATGTAACGGGTCATTTGTTTGCATAACATCTTACACGCTAAGCATCCTGGGATTCGTAGTCCGATTTTCCAGGTGCCGGATTACTCCTTCCCGATGGGAAATCTTTGACAGTACATCCTCCCTCTCTCAGTGGCTCCCCACGGGGCCAGCGCTGGAAGGGAACCTACGATGAAACAACGAGACCAAGCGCGGGGCATGGACTCCTTCAGCCGGCTCCCATGATTGTTCCTCCGGGCCATAGCCTTTCCACGCCACCAGGTACCACAGCTTGCCCCTACGCCATTTGGACGCTAGTATGCCCGATACTTCATACTCCACCTCCGATTCCACACATATCGGCCTAGGTGTCTCAGACTGCTTGGAGGTTGCTGGTTTAAGTAAAGATACGTGAAAGACAGGGTGTATCTGCAATGACTGGGGCAAACACACCTTCACATTCACTGGACCGATACATTTGGAAATCCGATAGGGGCCCATGAACTTGGGATGGAATACACTGTTCTTTCGAAATCGCATGTTCCTTGTGGATATCCAGACGAAGTCTCCAGTACGATACAGTGGCCCAGGCCTTCTTTTCCTGTCGGCCGTGGCCTTGTACCTTTTCTTTGCCTCAGTCAGGACAGCTTTTGAGCGCATCAATGCGTCCTTAATGCGTGCTGCCCTGTCCGCCGTGGCGGGAATCCTGTTTTCCTTGAGTGGATGGAGAAATGGCAAGAACCTGGGATGCTGGCCATAGTTGCTATAGAACGGCGATGGCTGGGTGGAGCTGTGAGTGGCATTGTTGTATGCTATCTCCGCTACCCATAGCAAATCGACCCATTCCTCATTCCCCTGGTCCACTAAACATCGCAGATACTGTTTGAGCGTTTGATTCAGACGCTCGGTTTGTCCATCGGTTTGAGGGTGGTAGCTGGTGGACAGGGCGGTTTTGACGTGCAGCGCTGTGCACCATGTTTTCCAGAACTGCGCCGTGAATTGCGACCCCCGGTCTGACACTATCACCTCTGGCAGCCCATGTAGTCGTACCATATTTGTCAAGAGGAGTGACGCCAATTCCCCGGCTGTCGGGACTCTTTTGCAGGGGATGAAGTGTCCCATCTTTGTCAGATAGTCCACAACGACCAAGATTGCTGTCATCCCTTGGTCTACCGGTAGCCCCACCACGAAGTCCAGTGATATGTTATCCCATGGCCTGTCCGGGGTCGGAAGTGGACGGAGGAGCCCCTTGGGTCGGCCATGGTCGGTTTTCATGGTAGCACACGTAGGACACGCCTGTCCCCACCTCTTGACATCCACTCTCATGGTGGGCCACCAGAAATGCCGTCCCATGCTAGCCATCGTTTTTTCGAAGCCCAAATGTCCTGCACATGGAGAGTCATGACACCAGACGAATGCTTGTTTCCTTAATCTAGGCGTAGGTATCAGCAGGCACCTGCCTTTCAGGGGTATCCCATCCTTCACCTGCCATTCTTTGTGACTGAGGAGCCACCTTTGCCATGCGAACGACCGTATCCCTCTCTGGATTCCCCTCAGGAACGTATCCGGCTGGATAACTCCCAATACCATCTGAGGGGGAATGATGGAATGTTCGGAAGTAGGCATCGGCTCTTTGGCAGCAGATTGGCGCGACAGGGCATCTGCCTTCCGGTTTTCAGTTCCAGGCCGATACGTGATGTGGAAGTTGAACCCTGCAAAGAATATCATCCACCTCAACTGCCTGGGAGAAAGGTGTCTTGCTGCCGTCATGAACTGCAGGTTCCGATGGTCCGTATATACCGTAACCACATGCCTTGCACCCATCAACCAATGGCTCCATTCGGTGAAGGCGTCCTTAATAGCGAGAAGTTCTTTCTCCGCTATGTGGTAGTTGCGCTCGGCGTCGTTGAGCTTGCGTGACATGTACACCACTGGATGAAGCACCCCTGAGTCCAGATTCCGTTGGGACAGGATGGCCCCCAGCGCCACATCCGACGCGTCTGCCTCCACCACGTAGGGGAGATCCGGATCAGGGTGAGCCAACACCGGTGCCCTACCAAAGGCGTTCTTCAGGGCCTCAAAGGCTGCGTTTGCTTCAGGGGACCAGACAAACTCCTTGGACTTCCTCAGCAACTGCGTGATCGGGGCCACCAACCCAGAAAAGCCATCAATAAATCGCCTGTAGAAGTTGGCGAAGCCAATGAAACTTTGGACGTCTTTTACTCCTCGAGGCACCGGCCACTCTTTCACCGCCTTGATTTTGCGTTCTGCCATCTCCTGTCCGTCCGGACTCAGCATTACCCCGAGGAATTCCACAGACGTGACGTGGAAATGACACTTACTGAGTTTGCAAAACAGCATATTCTCCCTCAGCTTTTGGAGTACTGTAGAGACGTGGTGAATGTGCTCCTCCTCATTGGATGAATAGATGAGGATGTCGTCGATATAGACTACCACGTATATATCCAGCACATCTCTAAATACCTCATTCAGAAAGTACTGAAAGGCCGCAGGGGCGTTGCACAGGCCGAACGGCATGACGAGGTACTCGAAAAGGCCAAACCTGGTCTTAAAGGCGGTCTTCCACTCGTCCCCGTCTCTCATGCGCACGAGATGGTATGCCCCCTTTAGATCCAACTTAGTGTAGATGCGAGCTTTCTTGACCTGTTCCAAAAGAACACTGATGAGTGGCAAAGGGTACTGGTTCTTGATGGTGATTGCGTTTAACGCCCTGAAGTCCACGCAGGCTCTCAGCTCTCCGTTGGTCTTTGGGATGAAGAAGAGTGGCGAGGCGGCCGAGGACTTGGATGGACGGATGAATCCTAGCTTGAGAAGTTTATCTAGGTACCCCCTGAGATGCACGTTTTCTGGTTCCGTCAGGGCATACAGCCTGCCACTGGGAACGCTTGCTACGGGCACCAGGTCGATCTGGCAGTCAAACAGTCTATGCGGCGGGAGTACTTCGGCCTTGACTTCATCGAAGACGTCCTCGAAGCTGTGATAGTGCAGAGGAAGTGCCACATCTTTCTCAGCCGCTGTAGCCACCGTCTGTCTCCCGTTCTCTTCTACGGTAGGGGATTCGGGTCGCATTCCACAATGCAGGATGCAATATGGTGACGTCATTTCTATACGATGCGTTGGCCAATCCACAGAGGGGTTGTGCTTCTGTAGCCACGGCAATCCCAATATAACACCATATTGGGGGGCTCTGATGATATTAAAGTCAATTTGTTCCAAATGGTTCCTTCCATATCTCACCGGAACGACCCCCGTGTGTTGCCCGATGGGCCCCGTCACCAATCGTCTACAGCATAGACGTCTTCGGGTACGTCTTTGGGAAGAAGCACTAGCCCTAGCCTGCATGCCTCGTTGTAGTCCATAAACATGCCTGTGGCCCCTGAATCCACCATGGCTACAACGGGTATCCACTGGTCGTGCACTCCCACGTGCACCGCGAGAAATAGATGTCGCTGTCCTTTCGTGACAGAGTTGGATAGTGAAGGGATGGATGCGTGACTCCGAGATGCCCCTTCATTGGTCTGGGAGTCCTCTAGTTTTCCGCCGGTACATCCACCACGGCTGTTACAGACCGGTTGGTTCTATAACGTGAGGTCTTCGGTTTGGCAGGGCATTCTCGTACGTAGTGGCCTTTTTTGCCACAATATAGGCATAAACCTTGTTTACGGTGTGACTCTTTCTCCGTGGCTGTGAGACTGGCTCGTATCGCGCTAATGTCCATGGGTTCTCCCTTGGATGCGGAGGAGGGTTCGGGGCTTCCTACTGTCACATAGGATGGAAGGGCTCTCCCCTTTCTCCCATGATCCCCTTTTCTCTCATTCAGCCTATGTTCCAACCGTAAGACTAGGTTGATAAGTCCTTTGCATGTCTTGGGTTGGGGGTCAATATGAGCCACGGCGTCTTTGAGCTCATCGCACAGCCCTTGATGAAAGAGCGCCGTTTGTTTAGCAAGAGGCCACTTGGTTTCCGCAACCAGCCTACGGAATGCGTTGAGATACTGTACCAGGTCGTTGGATCCCTGTCTCAACTCGAGCATTTCACGGTCCGCCGTGTACGAGTCTTCCCTTCGGTCGAATACCTTCAGGAATTCTTCTCGGAAAGCACCCCAGTCACATAAGATGGGGTCGTCTCTGCTCACCAGAGGTACAGCCCACTGTGCCGCATTTCCAGCCAAATAGGAAATAAGGAAAGCCACCCGGGCCTGACTCGTGGGGAACGCCTTGGGTTTGCACGACAGATGTAGCGCCACCTGTGTGAGGAATACCTGTACCGTGTTGGGGTCCCCACTGTATCTCTCTGGTGTTGCCAAGGGTATGGCAACCGGCATCTCCACGACTACCGCAGGGTTTTGGTTCGTGAGGGAGGCGCTGGGTGTGAGCGGGTCCAACTGTATAGCATCCAACCTGGCCTTTACATCGGCAGTCTCTTGCCTGGAGGCTGCCAATTCGATTTGCACGGCAGCTAAAGCTGCCAGGACGTCATCAAGTGTTGCCATGTCTGTTTACCGACCAGGAGACAGTTAATGTTTATAAGGTCGGATATTTTATAACGTCCTGATCGTCTCAGGATCGTTAACAGACACGTAATGAGGACGCAACCACTTGTGTACGTTTTAGTTATTTTAATGAAGGCAAAAATAATACAATGAGGAAACAAATGTTATAGTCACTGGAATCCTCCAGTCTATTCACTGTACCAACCCACAGCACGGATGGTTCTAACCGTCCTCTGCAAATACGCCGGTCCCGGCGTATGCCAACAGAGGGCAGATAAGCAATGGCCGACAATGCCAGTCGGTATGCTGTGAGGGGTACGCAGAGTGATGGGGAGAACAGAGGAGACAGGGAGACACCCAGCCGGGGTCTCTACCTGAAGGGAGCAGCCGCTCGACCTCTTCCTCGTACTGCACCGGGACGCGGAGACACCTCCGGGTGCTGCGTCACCGATGCCCAAATCAGAATATTGTACAGGAATCGAGAGCAGCCGCTCGATCGTTCCTGTGGACTTCCTAGCCTGTAACGCGGAAAACACCTCCTGGTGTGCGTTACAGCTGGTAGTCCCTGTATCTCTGGCCGGGCTGGGAGCTACGGCTCCTACCAGCACACGGACCAAGACGCCTAGACTCAGCCAAGTCAAGGTAAAGCTCAATGGTTGTCCGGTAGAGCTTCCGGGTCAGAAACAGGTTAAGCTTGGCAAGACACGGCCCAGGGAGTAACGACTCGACCTACCTCCGTTCTTGCCGGACGGGATTACCTCTTCGGAACGCTGCTCTTCACGAAGCAGGTACGTCGGTGGAAACACAATATCCGACAGTGTTCTCCCTCTGGGTTCCTCCTTTTATAGGGCGTGTTTCCAGGAGTTATGTAACGGGTCATTTGTTTACATAACATCTTACACGCTAAGCATCCTGGGATTCGTAGTCCGATTTTTCAGGTGCCGGATTACTCCTTCTCGACGGGAAATCTTTGACAGTATAACAACGGTCTCGGGCTGTTTGCTGCCCGCATAGTGCCAATTGTACAAGATATTAACCCCAACACATTGTCCTATGTCAATGATATCTACATGATGGATGATGAGGTAAAGAAACATTTGACCAGAGTGGATCACATAATATGGGATTCCCCGAATCTGACTAAAAGTTAAACTTTCAGAAATATAATATAGCATTTCTTTTTTTTTAAATTTGTTTATTGGTTTTACATGGTACGACAAAAAGAAAGCAAACTCTGCACTACGCTGGGCGTACACAACAAAACAGCATACTCAGTAGGCTTGTGATTATCGCATGTGGACAAGGTTAAGTTTGTGAACATTAGAATACAGACATATAACTGGATATGCATCTGTAGACGTTAAATATAGCATTTCTAAGTGTCCTATTTTTAGGTTAAACGCTTACACATAAAGAAAAAAGTCTGCACCACACTTCTTAGAGAAGTGTGCTCTACTGCAGCCTCCAAGCACTCATTGGACAGAAGAACACACATACATACTCAGATCACTAGAATCTACTTTGGGCGACTGCATGTCACAGGCTGCATTGGGCCAGGATGTGGCCCTACCAGAACCTGCCATACCTGCGCCTCACATAAAGAAAAAGGTCTGCACCACACTTCCTAAAGAAGTGTGCTCTACTGCAGCCTCCAAGCACTCTACGGAAACTGCAATCCTTATTAGGATTTCTTCATTTTGGCAGAACCTACATACCTGATCATGCACAATGCATTAAATAATTTTATGAATTAATTCGTACTAATTTTTCCAGTTCTCATTGGACAGAAGAACACACGGGCATACTCAGATTACTAGAATCTGCTTTGGGGGACTGCACGTCCCAGGCTGCATAGGGCCAGGATGTGGTCCTACCAGAACCTGCCATACCTGCACCTCATTGTAGAAGAGCACCATTACTGCACATTTGGCAGCCCCACAGCAGGAGACGTGAGCAGGCAAAGCTTAGCCTTTTATGTTAGAATGACCGAATCACTGAGTAGACCATAGCAAAGCTTACCATTAATTTCATCCCCAAATCCAGGGCAGCAGTTGCCCCGTGTTCGTTCTGTATTTGTTTTGACACCACCAGCAAGACTGACAGATATGGAGTACCATGCGTGATGGTACAGACTGCAGCAGACACTGTGCCCCAAGTGGCACACTCACCTATTACGGGAACCATTCCATGGGGTAAGCACATAGTCAATATACTATGTTTGCCTTATGGTCCCGGACGGAGAAACACTGTTTCAATTTGATACATTTTTATGAGTGATCATAAAAGGAATTTCCTCATGATTTGTGTGAATTCCACCCATAATTGAATGAATAATGACAGGACTTTTTGACGGTACTGCAGGTAACTGAGGTTGACCTGCCAGACCTAGCCTCGCTGGGACAGCCATCACGTGCACGAAACATAATGAGTTGAGCATCTGTATAGTCAAACTAGACTAGTGTATAATTGTTGTAGCTCATTAACATTGAGACCATGTAAATTAGGGAATGGTATATCCTTGTGGCCCTTTCATTACTAAGGGGACCCATGCATACACGAACAAGTACATGTATTAGTGCGCATGGGAACAAATGTTGATGTTCCCAATTTGAAAGTGGAATTTCTAGGAGCTGATATGCTCTGTATTGGTGCGGTGCTGCAAGCTTAGTGTATTCATGAAATGTTTGTGTATTAGCATCTACAGCCGGAAAATTGACCCAAGAATAAAATACTTCTAAGCAATAGGTATTGGGGCTTCAACCTTGAAAATGTTGTCACCGCCTACATTATCATGGCCATGTAAATTTAACTTGTACTCAGACTGAACGTCGGCAATTGTCAGCAATCGGTACAGGTTGTGGCTGCAGCATGATAAAAAATGGTACTTCATCATTTCAAAAAAAGGTTCTGCATTTTTGCTTTCCTAATTGCTGAATGCGTACTGTTCATTTACAAGTATTTACAGTTTATTGTGTTACAAAAAATGACATCCTGCAGCCTTTCCATTTACACTCTCTGTACCACAGCAAGAGTAAAATAATTTTCTTTTCTTTCTCGGACTGCAAAGTGAGAGGAGTTTGTAAACACCAATCCCGAAGTAAAACAATTATAAGCACCAATTTGGCAGAAGACATAGCCTGACATTTGACCTCAGTCTTAGAAGCTCTGCAAATGTGACAAGATAAATACAGAATTGAGGCCTCTTTATTTATTGCTTTGACTTTCATGACTTACCAAAAATCGGCTCATGACTCGCAAGTGGGAAACTGATTTAGGAGGCTTGGGAAAAAGTGATTTTGGAAGGTAAGCCAATAAAACATATAAAACGTAGACTTGTACACAATTAATCACAGATAGTGGACTTACTCCTGACATCCAAGACACCTTAGGTGATCAAGCCCCTACTATGCACAGTTATCCGGTGCAGATATCTTTATAGAGAGGCCAGTACCTCCAGGGACTGAAGCACCATTCGCAGTTTAAGACAGTACTATATATATCATTTGTCCAATGCACCACTCTTCAAAGAGAGTCCAATCGCTCCAGAAGCCAAAGACCCATTAGAAAGTGAAACCCCTAATTATTACATACATCATTCGCCCTGTGCTCATATTTTCATGGACAGGACACTGTGAACAATACTAAGCTCCATTAGATGACAAATCCTTACTTTGCAAGTCTTTGTTCTGTGTATAGCTCTTTTACAGAGCACAGTCCCTCTAATCATCAAAGACCTATTAGTGGTCAGGTCCCTGCTACAAACACAGCCTTTACCTTGAGCACAGATCTTTAAGGAGAGTTCATTCCCTCTTGACACCCACAGCTACTACACACAGCCTACATTATGTGCACAACTATTATCGTAGATGCCACTCCCTGAAGACATTCAAGCCCCTTTACATGAAAAAGTCCCTACTAAGCACTGACGTTGCCCTGTAAACAACTTTACATAGAGAGCCCACTACCACCACACTGCCAAATCTTCTTAGTTGTGGAGCTCCTACTCAGCATAATCCTTTGCCCACAAATCCCAATAGAAGGCCAAGCATGTTGAGAGGCTTTCACTCAGAACTACAGAATCTGAAGAAAATGTGTTCTAGATATGACTCACTGAATACCTCTCAGTGTCGGAGTGTATAGCAAACAGTTAATCTCTTGGCTGATGTCATTAGTGATGTCATCAATTATGTCATTTGAGATGTCATCAAAGATGTCATTGAACAATTCATGAGTGGTGGACTTTGTGAGGTCGTAAGCAGTGCATGATGGAGGTGCAAGTTACAGATAGCTCAGTTAATTATAGCCGGTGAATCTGTGTTGTTTTTAGTTTAAAACGGTATTTTGAAACTACCAATTTCACCTAAGTATAACATTATGTTAACTATAGGAAATAGATGTTTTGGTTTGCTTATAACTTTGATGCCGTTTGATGAATCTTCACAAAAACTTTTTTTTAAACTTTCATCCACCTCAGCTCCTTGCTGGGGTTTTTCGGGGTGATATGTCAAGTAGGGAGCCGAGAAAAAGAGCAGGGGCCCTAAAACACATTTTTCCCACACCATTTCCCATATGAACCTTAGATATCGGTACAGCCAAGACAGCGAAAAAGAATTACACCAAATTTGGTAGAAAGCTAGATCTTTAACCGGAAAGCATGCTTTTTGTGTACATTTGTTACGTTGTTTTTTGAGAAATGAAGCTTAAACAAATTATAGATATCTGACAAATATGTATTCCCCTGGGTATAAATGGCAAAAATGTGAATTAATTTGTTGGTCTCTCAGGAGTCCTGCAGGACCGACAGCTGTGATTTGCCAGCTGCCACAGAGAAAAATGTTGCAACTGCCATTACTGACGATGGGGACTTCTGGAAATTTTCAAAAAAAGGGACACGAGTGCCATGGTAGGCACACCTGGATCCCCTACCCTTGTGGGTGAGGTGGGTAGGGAGTATAAGAAAGACATCCCTCTGGGCTAAAATGTAAACAAGCATTTACAATGCAACGGCCTCGCCTTTGCAAAAGTTAGAGCTATTGGCATTGTAAATGACAACATTTTTATTTATGTGTTGGTTTTGAAAACAGATAAATAAATGGCATTGTCATTTACAATGCCAATAGCTTAATCTCTCGCAAATGCGAGACCTATTGCATTTGCACACACACACACACACACACACACACGCACACACCCACACACACAGAGCCACACACACACAGAGCCACACACACACAGAGCCAAACACACACACAGAGCCACACACCTACACACAGAGCCACACCCAATCATTTGTAACAATTTTTGTTAATTGACACACTAAACTTTTCATTCATTCACCCTAGGAGAAGGGAGTAATCACCATGCTTAGCAACTTTTAGGGTACCTACAACTGGTAATATCGTCTAGTATTTCACACTATAAAGAGGGCTGAACAGGGAGTTGAGGACGTAAGCAGAAGATAACAAGCACTGGCATTGCCAATAGGTCTCGCAGTAGGAAAGTTGGAGCTATTACAATTGCAAATAACAATGCCTTTTATTTTTGTTTTCATTTTAAAAACATAAAGGGCTTTGTCATTTACAAAACCAATAGCTCCAACTTTCCTACTGCCAGACCTATTGTGCACTGCACAGTGTGGGTGAAAGTGGCACTGCGTGTGTGTGAGTGGCTTTGAGTGAGTTGCATTGCGTGGGTGAGTGGCGTTGCATGTGTGAGTGTTGTTGCGTGGTGAGTGGCGTTGCGTGGGTGAGTGGCATTGCGTGTGTGAGTTGCGTTGCGTGGGTGAGTGGCATTGCATGGGTGAGAGTGGCGTTGCGTGTGTGAGAGTGGGCTTGCGTGGGTGTGAGTGGCGTTGTGTGTCTGAAAGTGGTGCTGTGTGGGTAAAAGTGGCACTGCGTGGGTGTGAGTGGCGTTGCGTGGGTGTGAGTGGCATTGCGTGTGTGAGTGGTGTTGCGTGTGTGAGTGGCGTTGCGTGTGTGAGTGGCGTTGCATGTGTGAGTGGCGTTGCATGTGTGAGTGGCGTTGCATGTGTGAGTGGCGTTGCATGTGTGAGTGGCGTTGCATGTGTGAGTGGCGTTGCGTGTGTGAGTGGCATTGCATGGGTGTGAGTGGCGTTGTGTGTCTGAAAGTGGTGCTGTGTGGGTAAAAGTGGCACTGCGCGGGTGTGAGTGGATTTGCGTGTGTGAGTGGCGTTGCGTGTGTGAGTAGCGTTGCGGGTGTGAGTGGCGTTGCGTGGGTGAGTGGCGTTGTGTGGGTGAGTGGCGTTGGTAGGGTGAGTGGCGTTGCGTGGGTGAGTGGCGATGCGTGTGTGAGTGGCGTTGCGTGTGTGAGTGGCGTTGAGTGTGTGAGTGGCGTTGCTTGGGTGAGAGTGGCATTGCGTGGGTGATAGTGGGCTTGCGTGGGTGTGGTGCGTTGCATGTGTGAGTGGCGTTGCATGTGTGAGTGGCGTTGCGTGTGTGAGTGGCGTTGCGTGTGTGAGTGGCGTTGCGTGTGTGAGTGGCGTTGCGTGGGTGAGTGGCGTTGCGTGGGTGAGTGGCGTTGCGTGGGTGAGTGGCGTTGCATGGGTGAGTGGCGCTGCGTGTGTGAGTGGCGTTGCATGTGTGAGTGGCGTTGCATGTGTGAGTGGTGTTGCGTGGGTGAGTGGCGTTGCGTCGGTGAGTGGCGTTGCGTGGGTGAGTGGCGTTGCGTGGGTGAGTGGCGTTGCGTGGATGAGTGGCGTTGCGTGGATGAGTGGGGTTGCGTGGGTGAGTGGGGTTGCATGGGTGAGTGGGGTTGCATGTGTGAGTGGTGTTGCTTGGGTGAGTGGCGTTGCTTGGGTGAGTGTGGCATTGCGTGGGTGATAGTGGGCTTGCGTGGGTGTGAGTGGCGTTGCGTGTCTGAAAGTGGTGCTGTGTTTGAAAGTGGCACTGCGTGGGTGTGAGTGGCTTTGAGTGAGTGGCATTGCGTGGGTGAGTGTGGTGTTGCGTGGATGATAGTGGGCTTGCGTGGGTGTGAGTGGCGTTGCGTGTCTGTAAGTGTTGCTGTGTGGGTGAAAGTGGCACAGAGCCTTTGATGTGGCCTGGCGCAGGAGAAATGCTGCTGCTGCTAATTAAATATAAAAAGTGTTTAGGGACTCACGGCTGCCGAGAGTAACAAGGCAGTGCTGGGAGGGGGGCTGCACACCGACTGAAGTGCTCTGGTTGCACGGCCTGCGGCCGGCCTTGTGAAGTGATAAGCCTTTGAAGTACACAGGCATGCTGTGACGGAGGTGTGAGAGGTCTGGCAGGGAACAGATGGCCTGGCTGTGAAGCAGGGGGCGGGGCAGCGCTGGGGGAGCCTGTGGGAGGGTGATTGATGCCTTTGATGTGGGGAGGGAGGAGAGCCTTTTGCGAGCCTGCAGGAGAAATGCTGCCGATGCGCGTGCATGTTTAATCACGTGATTCACGTGAACTTAAAGAAAACCTCGGCTGAAAGCCCGTGGTTTGAAGAGGATTTTGCCGACTTGAATTCTCCCCATTTCCCATTCCTGCGGAATGGTAAAGGCGAGACCTAAAAACAATGCCACTTACTTCAACTACAACAACAACAAGCAAGCAACTGGTTAAACATGTCTAGGTACCAAACAGGGGCAACGAGCCACAGTAATGAAACAAACCGAAAGTAAGAGGGTGCACCAAAGGGAGGAATGTGGGGGTGGATAAGCACACACCCGGGGACCATGCTGCTCCTTACCAGCTTATGATATTTAATATGTTTGGCCTAAATCTAGAGCTGCTCAAGCCACATTTTAATACAAGCATTTGCAGTGCAATAGGTCTCCCATTAGGAAAGTTTGAGCTATTGGTATTGTAAATGACAATTTTTTTATTTATGTGTAGGTTTTGAAAATAGCAAAATGAATAGCTTTGTCATTTACAATGCCAATAGTTATAACTTTCGCAAATGTGGCACCTATAGCATTGTAATGCAACATGTGTTGTATTTACGGGACTTAGATGTATTGCTATTTGGAGCAAGATTTTGTTTCCGATATTTAGGTACTGCTTCATGAGCAAAACAGTTCTGCCATCTTGGAAGGGTAGCATTTTGGTGCCGCTGTTCAAGAAGGGCGATAGGAATGTTCCTCAAAACTATCGCCTAATCGCCCTTCTTGATGCAATTGGTAATGTCTTTTCTAAATGCCTGCTGTACTCAATAAATGAGTGGGTAGTTAATAGTAATATACTGCCCCTTGAACAGACAGGCTTTCGTAAGAGTCATGGTACTCTTGATAATCTTACGGCGTTACAGATAATTACAGACAAATATGTGAGGGTCCGTGGCGGTAAAGTGTACGCAGCGTTCATTGATTTCTCAACAGCGTTCGATAAGGTAGACCGTCCGCTGTTATGGAGGAAGCTGTCTGCGCTGGGTATGCCTTTTATTTTGTTAGAGCTGGTGCGCGCACTTCACACAGATACTTGGTGTAAGGTCCTTTTGGGGGGAGAAAGAGGGCTATCTTGGGTCATTTACTCTGTTAATGGTCTCAAGCAGGGTTGTTTGTTAGCCCCTATTCTTTTTTCTTTATATATCTCAAATCTCCCTATGACTCTGGCTGCCTGCGAAGGAATAGCTCCTACGCTGGGAGGTGTCGCGATTTCTAGTTTACTCTACGCCAATGATATTTTATTGTTGGATCTAATGCCTAAAGGCTTAAACAACCGCCTGCATGCCCTCCATTTATTTGCTGAAACTCACTTTCTCAAAATAAATATTTCTAAAAGCAAAATAATGTGTATTGTTGGCAATAAAAAACCTAAATCTGTGAAATTTGGATGGACAGTTGGGGGACTTAAGTTGGAAGTTGTAAATAGTAATGTTTTCTTGGGGAAAGTAATAACTAATAACTCCAGTGAGAAACCCCATATTGATAACAACATGCGGAAAGCAGTGGCCCAAGGCAAAAGTTTACAAGCCCTTTATTCAGCCACAGGGAGGCGCCATTTCTCCTTCCTGTTAGAGGTATTTCGTGCTAAGATCCCGCCCACTTTACTATATGGACTTGAAATAGTGAATTTGGGGCAATGGGGTTTTTTGCAGTTGGCAGAGGGGAAGATTTTCCGGAATCTAACCACTACCAATAATTCATGTACAGCTGCCGCTTTTAGACTGGAGTTTGGAGCTCGTAGGGGCTGGGGGCTTTTAAATTGAATTTTAAAATGGGTAATTGATTTAGGAACACTGACATTTCCTCCACACGCTTGAATTCTTCTTCCTAACCTCGCCTTGCCGCTTTTTGTGTATAGGTGCTGGCGGCGGTGGGCGCCATTTTAGGTGTGGCTGGGGGTGCGCTCTAGTCGCGCTGGCCTCCCACCCTCCCTATTTCCTATATAATGTGCATCATGGCCAGACGGCGCAGCGGGCTGGCGCAGCGGGCGCGCCGGTTGCGCGCCAAAGCCGCGCCAAAGCCAAGCCCGTCTGCGCCCGTCCGCGACCGGACACGGCCTAGGGCCACAACCCCTGTCCCTGATGGCAGAATTACCTGGAGTAGGAGTGACTTAGTAAGTTTCTCCTCACACACTTGCACCCCGGGCCTCCACAGTATAAGGGTTGGGGAGATCGAAGGGTGTAAACACTGCCAATTCCACTTTAATACAACGCTTGCTGACTCCAGGGCTGGCACCTCCTTGCTGTCTTGCGGCCTGATTAATGCCAGGTCGCTCAGTTGCCATAAGCACGACGTTTATGACCTCCTCACTGACAAACATCTCGATCTGCTGTTCATCACTGAAACTTGGCTAGATGCCAATTCTGATCCTGATGTTGTCCAGGCCTTACCAGACGACTATCAAATGGTGCGCCTGGACAGACCAGTAGGTAGAGGAGGGGGAATTGCGATCGCCTTCAAACAGCAATGGGCTTGCAAACTCGAACGAGTCAATTTGGCAGGCTGCGAGGCAGGTGTTTTCAGCATAAACATCGATGGGAGCACGACGATCAAGGGTCTGCTAGTTTATCGTTTTCCAGGACCTATGTCCAGATTCAAAGGCAACCTTTTAGAGTGTGTTACTGAATCAGCGATCAGGAGGGACAAGTGTCTGTTGTTAGGAGACTTAAACACACATCTGGATGACTCCTTAGATAAAGGAGCAGTGGAGTTCCGGGATGAACTTCACACCCTACAGCTGGAACTAAAGGGGCTGCTCCCCACACACAATCGTGGGCACTTGCTTGACCCAATATTTGCTAACTGGGAGGACGTCTCAGTTGCTCCCCCAGTGCCCCTGCCTTGGACAGATCATTTCTTGGTCCCATTTACCATCTTCCTGCCAAAATATAAAGCTAACGCCCCCACCCCTCTCATCTATCCTCGGCGCAGGTGGGCAAGATTCTCCCTGCAAAAGTTTAATACGGCCCTCACCGCGGAAGGTCCCCCAGGAGGCAATGATGTGAATACAGCGAATAGGTTGCTCAATGACCGTATTACTGCTGCTCTGGACTGCACAGCCCCACTGGGACGGCCTACCAAAGGGGTTCAGAGACAAAGAACGGCTCCCTGGTTTGGCGAGACGCTGCGTTGCGCCAAAAGGGACTGTAAACGTGCAGAAAGGCAGTGGAGAGTGGCATATGACGACCGGATGAAAGAGGCCTATCTCGCTAAGAGACGCACCTATCACAACAAGATCCGGATAGAGAAGGCCACATATTATGCTGACAGAATCCACGAGGCAGAGAACTCGGCTAGGGAACTGTTCAGCATATATAAAACTCTGGCCACCCCAATAACCTCTACCTTAGAGGAAGATCACTCAGTAGCAGCATGTAACCGCATTGCGAACTACTTTGGGGACAAAGTGTCCAAAATTTACTCTGCTTTCCCCCATATACCTCCTGCAGCGGAAATGCCAGCAGACTTATTGAATGATGAAGCCGACCAAAATCTGCTACTTAATTTCACCACCCCTTCACCACTGGATTTAATTAAAATCTGCAGATCTGTTAAATCTGGCTCCCCTCGGGATCCTGCCTCCCCTAAAAGGTTGGGAGACAGTCTGGAAACACTAGAACCTTATATCAGACACTTGTTAGATATCTCCTTCTTATCCAGCTCCATACCAGAGGACTGGAAACAGGCCATGGTGCTCCCCCTACGTAAGAAGCCCAACATTAGCTTTGAGAAGTTAGAAAACCTTCGTCCCATCTCCTTGCTGCCTTATTTCTCTAAGGTAGCGGAGAAGGTGGTAAATAAGCAGCTAATGAAATTTGTGGAAGAAAACAACCTCCTTCATCCTACGCAATTCGGGTTTCGGCCTCGTCACTCTACGGAGTCTGCCCTTCTTAGGGCCACCGAAACCCTTAGGCAAGGTGCTGATGAGGGACAAACCATGGCCTTAATCCTCCTGGACCTAAGTGCGGCGTTCAACACTGTAGCACATTCCATCTTGCTACAGTGTCTGAGCAAAGGTGGGGTAAGAGGGGCAGCACTGAAATGGATTTATTCATTTCTTGCAGGCCGAGGCTTCCAGGTAAGGCAAGGTGATCAGTACTCTGAGCGCATCTCTTTGGATCAAGGGGTGCCGCAGGGCTCATCCCTGAGCCCAACCCTTTTTAATCTTTATGTTGCCCCGATCGCTACCTTAGTAGAGAGTTACGGCCTTCGAATGGTGTCATATGCGGACGACACGCAGTTGGTCATCTCCCTGTCACGTGCGCCCGGTCCCTCGGCGGACATCTTCAGAGCTTGCATGCATGACTTAGCGGCCTGGATGTCCGCCAACTGCCTCAAGCTCAACGGAGGCAAGACCGAGGTGCTGGTGGTGGGGGGAGACCGATCGGCGTGGACGTCGGCGTGGTGGCCACCGTGTTTAGGTCCAGCACCCACCCCTTGCCAGAAAGCAAAGAACTTGGGTATCTGGTTTGACTCTGACCTTACCTTTGGCCCCCAGATCAATCAGGTGGTTGGATCATGCTTCGGGACCCTCAAAAGTCTCAGGAAGGTATTAAAATTCTTACCTATCAGAGCCCGTCAAACCCTGGTACATTCACTAGTCACGTCAAAGATGGATTACGGCAATCTTCTCTACTTAGGAACTTTGGAGAAGAATCTGAGCCGTCTACAGGTTCTCCAGAATGCCGCTGCCAGATTAGTGCTTAGACTACCCAGAAGAGCAGGATCCACAGCGGCCCTCCGGTCTCTGCACTGGCTCCCGATCCGAAGCAGGGTGGTATTCAAAGCCTTGTGCACGTGCCACCGGATCATCAACGGGAGATCTCCGCTCCCTTTGAAAGGACTGCTGACACCCTATGAGCCGTCTCGATCCTTGAGATCTTCCGGCTCAGGACTCCTGGCAATTCCTAAGGTGTCCAGAGCCCGGATGGGTGGAAGATCTTTTAGGTTCCTCGCAGCATCAAGATGGAACAAACTACCTATGGCCCTGCGTTTAGAACCTTCAGAATCAATCTTTAGAGCCAAGCTGAAGACTGCTTTATTTACACAGTAGTTCTTTCCACACTTGTAAGTTCCAGTAGGTACTAGCTCCTTAGCGCGGGGACACGCCGTTGTGCGTCACCAAGCGCTCTATAAAACCCCCTAAATAGAAAAATAGAAAATAGTAGTAGTTGGGCCCAGGGCCTAGCGGGGTTGGTGCGTTGGGTTGCCTGTTTGGCCAAGGGGGAAGTGGGGACATTAAGACGCCTAATGAAAGACGAACTATTGGGGTCTTTTAATGAATTCTCCCTTCTTGTAAAAAATTTCAGAAGGGCAGTGACACTTCTGAAATTAGATGAGACCTCCCTTTTCTCACTCTCCCAGGGCCAATTAAAACTAGTTTTGAAACGGGCCTCATGGGCACTTAGTTTCAGATTAGATAGGGAGTATATTGTAACTAGGAAGGGAGTCACTCCATTTATCTCATCTTGTGTAATCAAATATAGGCAACCCTACATATCTTGGAGCCTATCCCATGGTGTCCGACAATTCTGGTTTCTGTCAAGATCTCTTGCCTTTAAATATACTTTTGGCCAAGTGGTATGGTACTTCCGCAGCTTGCAACTTTTGCAACTTCCCTAAACAAGATCTGACACATGTCATATTTATATGTCCCTCCCTGCTCCCTTTCCGTTGCAAATGGTTACGCCACATTTGCTTGAAATTGAGTATTCTTACTGCTAATGCTTTTGTACATGCTCTAAATAACCCTCCTAACAAGATGTTTTGTTTTAATGTTTTTAACTTTTTTTAATGTTTTTTTAGATATTTATTGAGGGGCTTTTTCTTCTTGCATAGTATGTATTATTGATTCTTGTAACCCGTATTGGCCTTTTGTACAGAAATTGTGACTTTGTAATGTGCTTCTTTCTTTTTCTTGTAAAAATGGTCTTGTATTGTTGCATTCATTGCTTTTTTGTGGATCTCTTCGGAGTTCCGAATCAAATAAAACAAACTTGAACTTGACTTAGATGTATTGCTATTACAAATAACAATGGCTTTTAATTTTTTTTATACTTAATACTTAAATAAAAGTCATTGTAATGTATAATGGCAATAGCTTAAACTTCTGTCAATAACTTTTGTGAAGATTTTGTTCAGTGTATTTTATTGTGATGAAAACAGAAGTGAAATATTAACATCTTTTGGTGACATTTGTAATGAAGCTTGAAACATTGAGAGAACATATTTGTACTAGTTGTTGTTGAATGGTTGCACAGATTGATGCTGTGGTGGCGCTGAGTGATGTGGTGGTGACGAGTGATGCGGTGGCGTTCAGTGATGCTGTGGTAGCGCATAGTGATGTTGTGATGCCCCTGAGTGATGCTGTGGTGGCGCTGAGTGATGCTGTGGTGATGCGATAGAGTGAGTCCAATAGATAGAGTGAGGGTGATAGATAGGTAGAGGGAGGGCGATAGATAGAGGGAGGGCGATAGATAGAGTGTTGGAGATAGATAGATAAAGTGAGGGCGATAGATAGACAGATAGATAGAGTGATGGCGATACACAGACAGATAGAGTGAGAGAGATAGATAGACAGATAGAGTGAGGGCGATAGATATACAGATAGAGTGATGGTGATAGATAGATAGAGTGAGGGCGCTAGATAGAGAGATAGAGTGAGGGAGATAGATAGATAGGATAGAGTGAGGGCGATAGGTAGATAGAGTGAGAGCCAATTGATGCCACACCATTGCATACAGTAATCGCCCAAGCCGCATCAAATAAGGGACGTAGAGTCACTTCGTTAAAGGTAATGAGGATGATGAGCCGAGATGAAGAATATGCAGGCACAAATTGTATATGATGCATATAGATTAAGCAGCAGTAAATAAGTGGTCTGACCCGAAATTTCTCAGGTCAGTTGAGACTAAACATATGAATGTTATACGTGAAGATATTGTGATGTGTTTAAAAATCACACTCTTTATTTTCTTATTGCAAGTGCATCCTGACGTGAGCAAATGGCCTAAAGACAATACTCACTACTCACGTGCAATAACATTTTACAAGCAAGTAGTAATGCCTGGCCCTTCAGGTAGCACTTTCCCTCAGAATTAGTAAGGGTAATAGTTCCAGTCAACTGGATACTCTCTGCGCCAGAAGCAGGAACGTGAAAACAAACACCCACCTTCTCCGGAGTTCTGAAGGCCATCTGCCTTGCTGACTCTGCCCCTTGCTGCAGCTTTACTTAACTCTGCCTGGCATTACACAGGGCGTCACTCCAGTTCTTATGAAAAACCCGAGGCCACAGAACTCACAGCAGGAGCTAAATGCACGACATTTCAGTGCTCTGGGACAATTAATGAGAAAAAAAATAAGCCCTGATCCCCAAAAATGGCGGCCAGTGCCCCTCCCCCGCATGCAATCCTGGCACAAACTAAGCACTGCGCCCGGTGAAAATCATTCGATTAACTGGACCTCATTTAATTTTACCCATGCATAGCTGCTGAGCCCCTGAATGTAGCAATTGGCAGATGGCCAGTTTATCTTTGCAAAGGGCTGCCATTGCCTGTTTATTACCTTTTCATCCGTTTGAAGTAGAAACGATTTTGGCGAAATGTTCAAATTATGCCAATTGATGCATTATGTGGCAAATGCGGCACATTTGCAATTACGTGGAAGACACAGCGGAAGCAAACTCGCATACTTTCCGTGGACATAGGTAAACACTTTCTGGCGCTGAGAGAGCAGTAGTGCCACGCCACAGCTGGCCTACATAATGCTCGCTTAGCCTGAAGCAAATGCACCCACCTGCTGGCTTCCATCGCCGCTCCGTGCCTTTGCTGACTGGCTCCGACCACCATCAGCGGTCAAGTGACTGGCCGTGCGCCTGTAAAACAGGAGCTGCTAGCTCAGCACCAACCCGCGTGCAGCTGGCGGCCAAGGACTTGTCATCGGAAGTCATATCCGAAAACACTGTCCGGACCAACGTACAAAGCGGCTAAGCCAGCGACAAGCCCCCTCTCTCGCTCTCTGCTCTGCCTGGCAGTACAGCCGTACAGCCCAGATAGGATGTGGCTTAACGGCCAGAGTTGCCGGCTCCGGCGCTGGGGCGTCGGCTGAACATCCTGTGATTCTGGGCAAATCACTTAATCTCTTGTGCCTACCAAAAATGAATGTGTCCCTGTGTAACATAATTGGTGCTCATGTAAAACCCTCAAATACCTGTGGGTCGAGTTTGGCTTTGCAGCAGAAACATCTCACCCCCTAACAAAGAGATCACTGCGCGCTGTCGCCACTCACGCGGCCTGCCCTGTCGCATTCACACAGATGGCTGAGCACGGAGAATAGGTGGCTGAGACGTCAATGTGCGGGCTAACTCCACCACAGAGCACCGGGCTGGTCCGGTGAAGTCAATCAGGGTCGGGTTGGTCCTGAAAACTTAGATAGCGAACACGTCGGCCTGGAGCGCAGAACAGCCTTGGGCAGGAGCGTGACGCCATGAGCGTGCACTTTGGCGTTCCCTGCGGCTCGTGCCAGTGGCGGCGCCTGCACGGCTTGTGAGGCTGTGGGACGGGGCCACGTCTTAGAACCGCGTTCACAGACCGGTGGCTGCTCGTGCACCGGTCTGTATCACTTGGGGAGGCAACACTACAACAATAAGGCTCGCTGGCGGCAGCGCTTCGCGCTGCAACGCCAGGCGAGCCCTAAAAACCACAGAATATAATCACGGTCCCGCAGGAATCCAGCAGTCCTCAGCGCAGCCTACATGTGGTCCCACTAGACAAATAAATAAAAAAGACCAAACGCTACCAAGCAGAGCTTTTGCACTGTATAGAGGTCTTTGTGAAGAGACCTGTCCCTCACCAAATGCTACTATGCACAGCCACGAAAAAACACAAAGGTTACCAGGCACAGCCTTCTCCCTGTATAGAGGTCTTTGAATGGAGGCCAGTACCTCATCAGACCCTACTACGCTAAACCTTCGGCTTTTTAAAGGCTATGCCGGGTACTTGGTAGTTTGCCCCTGGGCTGGGGGTTGGACGCACAGCCTGGCCAAAGGCTGTGTATGGTGGGATGTCAGTGGCCCGCAGGGGTTTGGGTCGTAAGCATTGGCCCTAGTAAACATTTAAATGTCAATAAAAAAACCCTTAGGACATGCCTTACTCTGGTCAGAAGCTGATGCTTCTATTGTTAAGATTATGTCTCTATCTATTTAAGTCTGAGACTTGTTTTTTTCTGGAATTTTATAACTAAATTTTTAACTACTTCATCTGCAGCTGAATTATTGTACATGTAGTAGTAGAAACTGATTTTGCATAGTAGCTATCCTCTCCCAACGCTTTTTAGCTTTTGAGGTGGCACCTATCGACCCTCTGTATCCATTGGAATTTTAATGGTCATACCGTTTGTTTTTCTCTGAGAAAAATGAATTAAGAATTATTTGCAAAAAAATATAGTAGTTTAAGTTTAACCCTTTCAGCATAGTGCAGCAGATACATCCCCCAATTCTTAGAAAACCCATTTTACTTGACGAGGTTTGCGTGTATTTGGAGGTTTTAATGTAGTACATTTTTCAGGAAACACAGGAGCTGAGCACTCTCCATCTCTCAGGCAGTCAGTAGCGCAACAAGCCACATTTAAATGATAAAATGTGATACAATTAAAAAACCATAATGAATTCTATCACTACTAAAGTGGAGGGCAGTCCTTTTTGGAAAGTAGAATATTGTAGGTGTTTTAAAGATAAGCACATAATATTGCCTTCATAGGCCTTTACTTATCTCCCTCAATTTACAATTCAACTTCAGAAACTTTGCCTGGATTACTCAAGTGTCCAGCAGGCGTCTCAACCTAGACATCTTCTTTAGTCACAGTTGTCCTCAGTAGGTACTGGAGGTCCTGTATGTCTTTTAGATCACTGGCTGTGCTGTATAGCACTACTTGAGTCCAAATTTTGTTTGTTACAAGAATGGAGCATTCTTCACCTGATTCGCAGCCACTTCCTTCTTAATAGGATATTGTTTCTGTAGGGAATTTTCACCCTTTTTTAGGTCGAGGAGCGTAGGCTGCGCTTGGGCAGTCTCGGTCTGAGATTTAATGTTTCTTAGTAGGGGGCTTGAACCCGCCCCTCTTCTCCATTGGCTGGCTTTCTAAACAGAGGCCAGCCATTGGAGGAGAGGGGCGTCACTCCGTTCAAGCCCTGTCTTTTTCCAATTCGGGGGCGTTTTTTTAGCTTCTTTCTTGTTTTCTTTCTCTCCTCTTCCCATTGGCTGGAATTTTACCTTCCAGCCAATGGGAAGCCCCCTCCCACTCCACCTCACACAGCAGCACTTCTCTTCTCCTGACACAATTTCCCCGGCGCTATGATTGCTCTCCTGCCCCGGCACTGTGCTTGCTCTCCTGCCCCTGGCGCTGTGCTTGCTCTCATGCCCCCGGCACTGTGCTTGCTTTCCTGCCCCCGGCGCTGTGCTTTCTTTCCTGCCCCGCGGGCTGTGCTTGCTCTCCTGCCCCCGGCGCTGTGCTTGCTCTCCTGCCCCCGGCGCTGTGCTTGCTCTCCTGCCCCTGGCGCTGTGCTTGCTCTCCTGCCCCTGGCGCTGTCCTTGCTCTCCTGCCCCGGAGCTGCTCTCCTGCCCCCGGCGACTCTGTGCTTGCTCTCCTGCCCCCTCGCTGTGGCTCTGTGTGTGTGGCTCTGTGTCTGTGTGTGGGTAGCTCTGTGTGGGTAGCTCTGTGTGTGTGTGTGTGGCTCTGTGTGGGTAGCTCTGTGTGTGTGTGTCTCTGTGTGGGTAGCTCTGTGTGTGTGTGTGTGTGTGGCTCTGTGTGGGTAGCTCTGTGTGTGTGCAGCTCTGTGTGGGTAGCTGTGTGTGTGTGTGTGGGTGGCTCTGTGTGGGTGCAAATGCAATAGGTCTCGCATTTGCAAGCGATTAAGCTATTGGCATTGTAAATGACAATGCCATTTATTTATGTTTTAACAAAAAAAAACATAAATAAAAATAATGTCATGAGCAATGCCAATAGGTCTAACTTTAACAATGCCGAGACCATTGCATTGTAAATGCTTGTTGTTGCGATGATCCCTTTAAAGTGCCCGATGGTGAACTCTTTTGAGAGTCTTCTTGATCTCCTCCTGCTTTAAGCATCTCTGATCTCCTGGACAGTGTGGACAGTCGGTTTCACTCAGAGTGATCTCTTCCAGGAGGCCCTATTAACCCCTCAGTGCTAAACTTATATTTTCTCTGAATGCCACCATCTTTATGTCACCTGGTCTTTGCTTTATACGATTTGTCTTAAAAACCTGGATGTCTCATTTCTAGCAGATGTTCAATCCAGTTTCCTGTTGCTCTGGAATCACTATTACAATCTTTCCTCATTGTCAATGGGAGTTTTGAAGTTTTGTATCCTAAAGTATCTTGACCCATGGTTACATATACATGTGAAATAATTTTAGTGAATTCAGCTGGCTTACTTGCAAGAGCAACCTCTGCATATCTCTACCTGCTAGAGTTGCTGCCTCTTTAATATTGCTTAAAACAATCTCTGTATTACTATTGCCTAGAAACTCCGTTCCAAGATCCCATATAGGTAAAAGCCCCTAGCTCTTCCTGTATTTTCCTCAACACATAAGTATTTACTGAAAATAATGGGGTGTCATGTTATATGCTTTAACAGATATTCCTCATGTTCTGCCCTGTTCTTCAGTTGGGTTCCACCATTATAGGCACAGGGATAATTCGACGCTGGTCTAAAGGGGTTTTGTGGAGTATATTGCTCCTATCTGGTGTATTTTCTGTGCTATTCCAAGGGGAATATCTGCTTGAACTGTACGATTAATTCCTACAATAGCTTTTATAGTGTGCAGGTAATGCCTCCATAAGTAGACGTATATGACACACACATTACTGCAGTAATTTTAATCTGCAAATATATTGCCTCTGCTGTTTATATATGTTGATTTGTTCAGTTAACATAGCTCTAGTAAAATCCACGCTGCCTATGTCTGCCCCTCTAGCTATAATGGGTCCATTCAAACTGCAGCTGTGGTATACATATGTCTCCAATTAAAAATGCTTGATGCTCTACAGATGTGAGTGGAAATTCAATCTGATTATATTCTTTATATACTACAAATGGGTATATCAGTTTATAACTTGTGAAATAACTAGCGTCCTCTACTTACTCACTAACTGCCTTTTAAATGTTGCCTCATCGAAGTGCTGTTGCCATGATGTTTTCTGTTCTGTTTTTCTGAACATCAGCTTCACAAGAGTAACTAGATGATGATCACTGCTGATGTCCACTCACCTCTTCACTTGGACATCTTGCAGTGAGCGTCTCCAGCTGTTCCTTATAATCAGGTGATCAATCTGGTTTCTGTCTCTGCCATTGATCCAGCACTAAGTTTGTGAATATCACATTGGGAAAAAGAGAGCCCCCTCCTATGACCCAGATCATTTGTTTAGCAAACTGCAAATAGTCTGTCTCCATTGTTCAATAATCTTCCTTTCTCATGGCTCTGTCATGGTTCATGTTGTCATTTTACACTTTAGCATTCAAGTCTCCTATCACAATCTTCAGGTCCTGGTTTCAGTTGCATCAGTTGGTAGAATATGTCTTTGACTGTTTCCTCTGCGTCATTTGTTAGAGCATAGCACTAGATAACTGTGGGGTTGGTGTGTCTGCATTTTTAACCTGGCTGTCATGAGTCTCCAGTTGACTGTTTTCTACTCAATTATGCATTTTTCTGTCACCTTGCTTAGTATGATGGCTACTACTTCCCGAGTGCAGTACCTTCTCTCCTGTGGTGGTTTTCATTCTGCAAAATCCAGTCCACCTATTTTCACTGACCCCCGTGATGTGTAGGTGGTCGCGGCTCATCTCAGATATTACTTGAGACAGCTTTCCTTACATTCCAGAATCTGATTCTGGTCTTGCAATGGCACTCAGAACTTCCATTATCCTGTCAGTAGCTTCATTGCAGCTTTAACTAAAGTCACTCATGCATTTCTCATATAGAGGCTCTAGAAGACCCTTGTGCCCAGAACAGTTAGCTGCTGCTTCTGTAATAAACACTTTTTATGGGATAATGTTGTTAATCTTGTGCCCAACTTGAAGGATCAGTGAATTGCACTTCGTCTGGTCTCAACCCTTTGACCTGTCTGGCTTGGACGACTATGCCAGGAGACTGAGGTTCTGCCAGCATAGCACTCGTGGTTACTGAGACATGCATGCTGCTCAACCACTTCAAACTGGCCATCCTCCAAGGAAAATATCCACTGCAACTGCTTAAAAAGGAGTCTGGAGGGGGGTGGGGTTTGAGCCAATATGGCAACAAAGGCATGATACAGTGCCTATCCCCAACACGAAGTGAAAGTAGATGTGCCGGTGGTACTTCCTTTCTCCCCAAGAAGAAACTCCAAATGGTGATGGGTAAGAGCGCTTGAGCAACGTGCCAGGAGTCTCTGTACTGCACCCGGGGAGAAAAGCTCAAGACTAGGACCAACGGAGTGGAAAGATTGGCATGCGTAGATGGCTGCAGCCACCTAGCTGGGGCACAGAGAAGCAGCTTAAATGTCTGAACCTAGCAAGCGACCACTCATGGCTGAATCCATTAACCACAGAAACTGAAAATAGCATGGATCAATGGTGGCAAACATCTTGGAGAGCAGAGTGGGTCCCATCCAACGGTGCGGCCCATGGACTGTGAGACCAGGTACCAAAGAGCAAAGGGGCTTCATATTGAGCTGCATGTGGACTAGGTGAGTGCATTATCCCAATAGCATTATGCTTGACTTCTATTGGCCGCTACTGAGCTGATGAAGATACAGGGTCCAAATTGATAGCATGGTTCAGTGAGACACTGCGCAGCCTCAATGTATCCTGGAGCGAGAAGAAGAGCACTTGACTCTGAGACTGTTTCACAACAGAGTGAACTTCATGTTACTGAGTCTTGCCCCCCTACCAGTCCATGCATGAGAGTATAGCCTAGTAGAGATGCTGTGGCTGAGGAAAGCATGCAGAACCTTCGGGTCACAACATATTGCACAGGAGTCTTATGAGCCAAGTTGACAATGAGAACATTGCAAATGCAGATGCTACAGCCGGCAGAGTGGCATCTGGTGTGGCCTTATTGACTCGTGGACCCACAGGGAAGCACCTGGACTGGGACTCCGACTTTCCATTGAAGCACCTCAGAGGTAGCTTAAAGTCTTACAAGTGTCTCCCCTGTTACTGCAGGAATACTTCCCTGGTCGTGTGTGTTGCTGACCTCCACCCCCTCAAGGTCACTTTAGTTTTGGGCCTCCTTGGCGCAGAGACTCCGGCTCCACTCTAATGTAAAGATATAAGGCCCAACTTCATTTTTTAATAGGCCGCACCTCCTTTTTCTGCAAACGTATCATCTTGTCTGCCTTTGACGCAGATGCCGTCTGTACTCGCACCTTTCCAAGAATCGTGAAAGGGTCAAGTTATTTAGATATAGACAACCTGATGCAACATCAGTCTGGAACAAGTCCCTTGTGAAAGAGTTTGGGGAGTTCTCCCTTTTATAGACATTAGGATGACCTAATTTCAATTTTCTTTATTTGTTCTTTTATTGTTACACAATTTCGGATGCAATATTCCACTTGATGTATTAATAAACAAATGCTAGGCAGCCAAAACGTGTTTCCCCCCTTATAGCAAATGAGCCTGTGGATTTCTCAGTGCTTAATAGAAAACTATTTCAGCTAAGTCTTCTTTAGTTTGTGCCAGTAGTTATATGTTTCTGCTCCCTCAAGCAGTCCCCACTGTCAGGCACATTCCTCCTTCAGGGTGCAACAAAAGTGCGATATTTGCTTGAAGCTGGCACAGTCTCAATTTAATTATTTTTGTTAGTTCTTTGCCGGCTGAAAAATAGTGCAGTTTCTCAGTTGGTGAAGAACTAACTAAAAGAATGATGTTTCATTCATCCTCCCTAAGAAAATCTAGATGCAAGTTATTTATTTTAAACCAAGTTAGAAATGTTCATTTCATTCTCATTGTTCGTAACATGCATTTGTACTGTTTTAGTCATATTCTGTGTGGTTATTTTAGATGTGCTGCGCAAGAGGGTATACCTGTTTAACCTAAAAGCATTTACCCACTTCGACTATGTATCAAGTGGAGTCCAGCGGGGCTACAAAAACATGTCTTTCACATTCAGCGTTGGTGCATTGAATTCCAAGGGAGGGATAAAACGTGTACCTAAAAAAGGTAATCCATGGTTCACTAAAGAATGTAGAGTCCGAAGGAATGCCATTTCCTCAGCCTTACAGAAAAAAGATCCTGTAGCTGTAAGGCTGGCCAGACAAGAATATAAAAAATCTACAGAATCTGCCAAACGGGTTTGGGAGGAGGACCATTGGCAGGAATTAAAAAAGGCGGCTTACCTAAAAGATTCTACTACTTTTTGGGCCTTAATAAACCAATTAACTAGAAGGGGCTCAAATCCCATCCCTAATACCATAACTGAACAACAATGGTTTATGCATTTTTCAAATCTTTATTGCAGCGAGGTAAGGTTAGAGCAATCCCTGATCATTCCCTCAGACCCCGAGACAGTCCTCATGCCACCTGAACCCGCTGATTATTTTATACTCTCTGAAGTCCAGTCAGCTATCAAAAGCATAACCCGTGGGAAGGCCGCAGGCCCAGATGGGCTCCCAGGCGATCTAATACTTCATGACCCCATACCATGGGCTAACCTTATACTTCATTTGATGAATTTATTGTTAAAGGGATACCCAGTTCCAGATTCATGGAAGGGAGCGGAGGTGGTCGCAATTCACAACAAGCATTTGCAATGCAATAGGTCTCGCATTTACAGGACTTTGAGCTATTGGCACTGTAAATGTCAATAGCTTAAATTCTCGCCAATGCAACACCTATTGAATTGCAAATATTGTTTGTTTCCAAGCGCCCCATGCCGACCTTGCACTTAATAGAGGCCACGCCCCTTTCTTTAGAAGAGCCGCATCTAAAGTGGCGTGGCCTCTATTAAGTGCAAGCGCAGCATGGGGCACTTGTAAACAACCCACCCAAAAAATATTTCTAAAGTAATAGGTGTTGTATTTGCAAAAGTTTAAGCTATTTACAGTGGCAATAGCTCAAACGCTGCTAAATGCGAGACCTTTGGTATTCTAAAGAAGCAGCCGCCATTGTCCCAGCTGCTTGGAAAGTAAAAGCGCACATGGCGCGCTGAATGTTGCTGCAAAGCATATTGTGCCTGCAGTAAGACAAAACTCACTAAAGAAATAGTGCTTGCAAACTAAATAACACAGCCGCTGTAACAACAGAAGTAAAAGGGCCAGTCCTCATCGGAGGTTACAAATGAAGACAAGGCGATACTAAGGAGGGACTAACAAGCCAATTACCGAATCAGAAGCCAGCATTTACAAAGGACAAAGACACAAGCAAATGAAAAATATGGGCAGAGAATGGGAGGATTATCAAGTGCATACTCTAATACAGCATGGCTCGCAGAGCATGCACTGCCCAGGTTCGTCCTAAAGTGACAAAATAATGAAGTAATACTATTGCAAAATGTGGAGCATTATTCCACATAATTTGCCTTTTTTGCCACAAAATTTGGCCCTCTCCTGTCACATAATTCCACTGGCCCTGATAATTCACTACCTTTAATTGCTGGGGCAGATGCCTTTCAAAGAACAGTTCAATAAAAATGGTCTATTTGAATGAACATCAAATAGTGGCGTTAAGGGAAAAATTGTAAATCTGCAATACCTCCTAATCAACATCTGCATAGTACACCACAGACATGGATAAGTTGGCGGTTCATAAGAACCAACTTTGTAATGCGTCTTTAATGTGTCAGAGAGAGGTTGACATTGAGAAAATACTAAATTTGACAGGTGAGGCACACAACATTCCCTTTCAGTGATGGTGAAGAGGGATTAGCCTTTTGCTTGTGGAAATACATGACGTTCTCCATATTTGGGGAATGGCTGAGTATCTCTTTCTGTCTGAGAGAAAATTCTTTCAACTGTACGAGGAGTATACAACAGTGTGAGGGGCACAGACTTGCCTCTCTCGTTGTGGGCCATACCACTTTCCCTGGCCATGGACACACCAAGCCTTCTCTCTTGTAGCTGGTATGGGAACGGGACCAGAAATTATGAGGGATGGGGGACAGTAGTTCTCTCTCGAGTGGGCATATATCTTTACGGGCATACCTTCCCCTCTATGGGTGAGGGAACTTTCCATCAATTCCCCTGAGGGAAACATACCATTGCTGCGCAGAACAGACCTAGTTTCCTGTGTAGGGGTGATGGAAACACGTGCTCTTTGTGGGCGAGAGAGCTTTTAAGGGCACATTTCTTGGGGGGGGGACACATAATCCTCCGTAGATTTGGGGGCACACAGCTCTTTTGGTCGTGGCACGTACGTGTCCCTCTCCCTGTGTACTTTCACACAGCTCACAGTGAGAGTAACAGCATAGAACAGTCCTTTTTGCTCTCTCTGTCAGCGATACTTTGAAGTACAAAGCCTTCACATCTAGGACAGTTCTACACATAGAAGGCTCGGCTCAGCCGGGTTAAGAGGGGGCAGCTCTTTTGTCCCCCTGAGAATGCAGCTTCAGCCCCCCACCCTGTTGAGATGCAGCCTTTTTTCCCCAGTGAGAATGCAGCTTCAGCCCCCCACCCTGTTGAGAGGCAGACTTTTCTCCCTGTGAGAATGCAGCTTCAGACCCCCACCCTGTTGAGGTGCAGACTTTTCTTTCAGTGAGAATGCAGGCTCAGCCCCCACCCTGTTGAGATGAAGCCTTTTTCCCAGTGAGAATGCAGGCTGAGCCTCACCCTATTGAAATGCAGCCTTTTCTCTGTGAGAATGCAGCTTCAGCCCCCACCCTGTTGAGATGCAGCCTTTTCTCCCAGTGAGAATGCAGCTTCAGCCCCCACCCTGTTGAGATGCAGCTTTTTCTCCCTGTGAGAATGCAGGTTCAGCCCCCACCCAGTTGAGACGCAGCTCTGGTTCTCTCCATGTGAATGCAGCTTCAGCCCCCACCCAGTTGAGACGCAGCTCTGGTTCTCTCCATGTGAATGCAGGTTCAGCCCCCACCCAGTTGAGACGCAGCTCTGGTTCTCTCCGTGTGAATGCAGGTTCAGCCCCCACCCAGTTGAGACGTTGCTCTTTCTCTCTCCGTGTGAATGCAGGTTCAGCCCCCACCCAGTTGAGACGCAGCTCTGTTTCTCTCCTTGTGAATGCAGGTTCAGCCCCCACCCTGTTGAGACGTAGCTCTTTCTCTCTCCGTGTGAATGCCCGTGAGCCCCAGTTTAGAGGTGCTGCAATGGCTTAAGAAACCACCGTGCTATCTCTTTTCGCTTCCCCCTTAAAAACCTAGGCTCATTCAAGGGAATGTCAGTAACAATTATTTTTTTTTAAGAATCTCCCCCTTGGACGTCCCCGGAAGTTAGCGCGGTCCACAGCCCTCTATCTCTCCTGGTGCACGGAACCCGTCTTGTTCTTCGTGGGTTCTTTTCGCTTCCTGTTGTTGGGGGGAGGAAATCCTATGCCAGAAGGGTGCAGTTCGAACTGTGCAGACGAAAAGTATAGAACACGGGCAAAGTTTATTCTGATTTAAATTGCCCCAAACCTGCAAATCGGCACCCACTTTCCCATCCCATCCCGTTGGGGAAACACATCTCACCTGCCAAAGCACGACACTGCTTGCAGAGTTTGTTTTGCTGTCGCTCTACTCTGACGTCACTTCCGCGAATTTGGCACCGCCCCCAAGAGTGACCTGCCCAACTGGAAGACGGGTTGCAAGGCGGAAGACGAGTAGTTTATTTTTTTATTACTTGCGTGACCTGATCCCGGCAGGCTGCTGCTGCGTGCGCGTGACAGTCTGTTCGCCGAGACGAGGTAGGGGATGTGTGTGTAAGCGCCGGGGGGTTCTCTGTGTATGTATGTGTGTGCGTGCGTGGGGGTCTGTATGGGTGTTGTATGTGTGTTGTGCATGTGTTGTGAAAAGCCTGCCGGAATCGGAGCGTGCGTTGACGCGCGCGACCTGATCCCGGCAGGCTGCTGCTGCGTGCGCGTGACAGTCTGTTGTCCTCTCCCCTTGAGTCCTTGAAAGCCGGAATGATAACAATAGTCTCGCTCTGCGACAGCAGGCCTTTGGCCTGCAATCGCAGGGCGAGACCTAAAAAGGGGGCGAAAGAGGACCCTGCCAACTACAGACCAATAAGCCTAATTGATGTCATTCAAAAGGTGGTTGGCAGGGTTCTTATCTCCAGAATGGGGATCTGGCTTGAAGAGGGGGACATTTTAACACATTTACAAGCGGGTTTTAGGCAAAAAATAGGTACAATGGACCAAGTATTTAGATTTATAGCGACCTATTGGAAGACCGTTTCTATTGGCAAAGGGTCGTTATACCTGGCCTTCATTGACCTCAAAACCGCATTTGATTTGGTCCCCCGGGTCTAATTGTGGCAGGTACTGCATGAAATGGGCATTCCACATTACCTTTTGGAACTAATCAAAAGATTGCATGATGGTACATATGCAAGAATCAGATGGGGGAACGAAGGTCAGCTGACAGAGAGAATACCCGTGCAGAGGGGGGTCCGCCAAGGGTGTGTGATGGCTCCGACTTTGTTCTCCCTCTTTATAAATGGGGTGGCAGACCATTTGAGGAAGGACCCAGCGGATGCCCCCACCCTGGCTGGGGAAAAATACCTACCCTCCTCTTTGCTGATGACACTCTCCTCATGTCTAAAACCCCCTCTGGTCTCCAGAAACTTCTAGACAGGTTCAGGGGCTTTTGTAAAGATCGTGGCCTTACAATTAACACCACCAAAACCAAATTGATGGTTTTGTCTAGAAATAAAAAATCAAAGAAAATTCACATTGCATTGGATGGTAGCTTATTGGAGGAGGTTGATGCATTTGATTACCTTGGGGTCAGAATAAATCGCAAGATGAACTGGGATGCTCACATTGCCAAGATGCTGCTTAACTTTAAAAGGGTGACTGGAGCAATTGCCAGAGACCACCGTTTGACATCCAGCAAACCCATTAGCCCTGTCCTAACAGTGTACGAGGGCAAGGCTCTGTCTGCTGCAACCTATGGCTCCGAACTTTGGGGTTCTGAAAGAGTTACTGATCTAGCTACAGCTGAGCACAAATTTATGAGAGAGCTAGTGGGTCTCCCGGTCTCCACCCCTATTAAACCGTTACTCCATGACTTAGGACGTCGCTCAATCAAAGACATTGTCGGTCTCCGACCTTTATTATTTTGGGTCCGCCTAAGAAGGACGCCGGATCTCAGCCACTACGCTGCAGTCCTTGACGAACTTATTGAGTTGAATGGCTTTGGGGTGATTCCGTGGCTGAAAAATTTAAGGGACTTGGTGATTAACATGGGACTTAAAGAAGAATGGCTATCACAGCAGCCCCCGCCGAAAGACACTGTTAAAAATCTGTACTGGGAGAGGATCCAAGAAAGGGACTCGTTAAACCCAAAGTGGGGTGCTCTAACTGACCAATTTCTATTACACAAGCCTATGCCGAGGCTGGAGCCATTCCTTGATTTTATTACCTCACCATGAGACAGATCTTTGTTCCTTAAAATGAGGCATGGCACTTTACCCCTGAATATCTTTACCAGCAGGAGGAAAAACTTTAAACATCACCAAATGGCATGCCCGGGGTGCCCTAATCCCACTGAAACGCTTGGGCACTTCCTGTTTGCCAGTAGGGCATACAAGGGGGCAAGGAAAAATGGCTAAGCCCAGTGTGCAGAGAACTGGGTACACAGCAGTGTTCAGTGGCTCTTCGCATTTTGATAACTGACACTTCCTCCATGTTGATAATTGCCGGGGTTGCAAAATTTCTGGGGAGTGCATGGCAAATACGATCCAAGCTGGTGCGATTGAGTACTGGGTAGACGTTTAAATTCTGTTAAATGGTTTGAATTAGCACTTTACTTCCTAGTACCTTTTTTTGCTGTGACATACTCATTTGGACACTTGTCCTTTTTATTAACTTTGAATTTTTAGAAAAACCTCCTTTTTAAACAAAATATATATCTGAACACTTTTTTTGCAACTTTTATTCTTTTTATGATGTAATCGTATTTTAATTCAAATTATGATGTATTTACTTTTATGATACCTTGCTATCGAATAAAGTACTACAACAGCATTGAATTACTTTCACCCGTGTCACTAGAGGGTGGGAAAGGAAATCTTGCAGAGACTCTGTTTACGCAACATTAGTGCCTAACATGGAATCTGGATGTTTTTGGTACCCGTGAGTAGTTTTTAGGTCGAGCTTAGGCGGCACACATGCGCTGCTCTATGAGGCATGCTATATCCACTTCTATAGGCTTTGACCATGCCCTCGTTGCCGATTGGTTAAACTGGGTGTAATTCAGAAAATCGTGCTTCTTTGTGGTTTGTTTTACTTTGTGTCCCTCCTTTTCCGGCTAGTTCACGCCCCTGGAGCAACAGCCTATTACTAGTCTGCTTTCTCTGCAGTCTTTTACCCTTTGAGTTTGGCACTCTTTTTTGCTATGTTGGTTTTCGTTAAGTTTAAGCATGATGCATTTCTTTTAAGCTTTTGTGTTTGGATTAGCTAGTTTGATTTGAAATAGTGGCGGTGCCGCCTTGTTCTGACCGGGTTTTGTCCCCCTTTTTTAATGAAGGTGACTTTAGCCTACTATCATTCTAATAGAGGGGTTAGAACCTCAGGCCTGGCCTATTTACAAGGTGTTTTATATAATTCTCTATTCTTTTCTTTATTCTAGGGCCTATAAGTTTATGTTAGGGGATAGATTCCTTAGTATCAGTATTATTCTGTCCTTTTTGTAAAGCTATTAGTATATTTCTGACAGAGTTATGCTTATTTCGTGCCTTGTAGGCCTCGAACGAGAGAGACTCCATCTTTCTTTCTGCCTCGGCTGCTTGAGACGCTTTTAGGTCAAATGTAATGTTTTAGTTATAAGGTGTTGTTCGCTTGGAGAGAACCGGCTCAGGCTGGCCCTTATCGAAAGACTGTATTTTTCTTCGTGTCGAAGACATAACATCAGGCCGGCCGGCTGAGAACGTGTCCTTGGCACGGGGTGGTACAAGAATTTGGTGGGCGGCAGGTTACTGGCTGGAAATTTCCATGCATGAACAAGCTTCTATATTAGCGAAAGCACAGAGAGTGAGTATGTCATTCAGTCAGTTAGTAGACGGCAGCTAGTCGTTCGCATCATTGCAGTTAATCAACTTAAAGCAGACAGTCACCA
The DNA here is from genome assembly GCF_964263255.1 of Lissotriton vulgaris. Lineage (NCBI taxonomy): Eukaryota > Metazoa > Chordata > Amphibia > Caudata > Salamandridae > Lissotriton > Lissotriton vulgaris. The sequence goes on along the minus strand of NC_141685.1, from coordinate 1,954,018,226 downwards.
TTTTGAAGTCTGAAAAAGACCGAAGGCTGATAACCTCTCAGAAAGATTGAAGGTACTTTAGTTGGAACAGCTGGTGAGCTTACACCCTGAGATCAGAGCACGCAGAGTGAAAAAGTCAGCGGAACGAACGAGTACTAGAGCAGCGGAAATTGATTTATAAGATCGAAGTTGGAAAGTGAAGATAGTCCGTGGTCGAGAGGAGAGAAGAGTAGTGCAGAACAGCGAGAGTGCAGCAGTCGAAACAGAGAACAAGAGGGAGGTTCCAGTGACTTGGAGGGGAGCAGAGGAGACAGAGCTTAGCGATGCAGACGTGTATCCGTGACTGCAGGGGTGATCCTATGATGAGCCAAGGCACAGACGAGAAGGGAACCCAGATGACAACTGAGTTCAGACTTCGTACTCATAAGGTGACGTCGACCCTTTCTTATTAGCGTGCACACACATTCTAATTCTTTCCTTTGCTTTTCAGGCTATATGTTATATTGCAGTATTATATTGTTGTTATAATTTGTTATTGTGTAATAAAGGGACCCCAGTTCTTTGTGAACCATTGTGTAATTGTTATTCCATATGACATGGTTAACCTTTCTTCTAGTCAGATGCTGTTATGTGGACGGATGCATTTCCCGTCCGGGTAAGTGGTAACTGAGCAAGGGAGCAGGGAGCACCTATATCAGAGAATACCCTTTGCATATTGTGATTTGGCCATTCTTGTGTGAGATGATTGAACTGTCTATCTACCACATAAAATATAATAATTGTATATGAGACATCCCCAGTAGATATTTGATATATGGAGAAACTTCCCAACAGAGAGAGAGAGAGCTGAAGGTATTCATAGGATAGAGATTGCCGCTAGAGAGAGTGGCATTAATGAGAACGTTGACTGTGGTCAATGTGTATACCCACAGGATTGTGGCTTGTGAGAGCACCGGAAGGACGCGGTGTGTAATGAGATTGCTGCTAGAGAGAGTGGCATTAATGAGAACGTTGACTGTGGTCAATGTGTATACCCACAGGATTGTGGCTTGCGTGAGCACTGATTGAGGTCAGTGTGTAATGGTAAATGATCAGAACTACTCCCTTCACTATGAGGAGGAGGGTAGAATAGTCTGGGCCTAAGTTGCCGCGAGACTATAAGGTATGAGTGTGGTGTGGATTATGGCATTCCTTAGCAAATAGTGAGTATTCCTAGTAATCCCTATAGATTTAGTGGTGGTTTAGAGGATCTAAGCTTGTATATTGCTAATTCCTCATCCTCAGGTAGGTACCCAGGTGCCTTGGTAAGTAGGTCGGTGGTGTCTTGGTAAGCTGATTCTATCTGGTCCGAAAATCCGGTCGTTACATCTGGCATTACGAACCGTTTACGTAAGCCTGTTAGCGCGGTGTTGTTTCTATCTTGTTGGTTTGCGCTTGGCGCGTACAGAGTACATTTTGTATATTATTTGTTTATAGTTGTATATATCTTTTTCTTTTTGGCACAATGTTTTTGAGGAGGTCGAAATCTACTTTAAAATTGCCTGTTGAAATTCCGGGATGGGAATCAGCGCCTTACGAGGCATTGGCTCATGAGTGGGCTGATTGTACTGGTTTGAGTGAAAATTGGAGTTCTTGCTTGGAAGCGGCGGATCCGGCTCATGTGATTGCTTGCTTGCAGAAAGCACCGATTGTGAAGGGTGAGGAGCTTCCTATTTTAGGACGCAGAGGTTGGATTGTTTTGTATGCGTACAGGATTGTACATGAGAAATTTCTGAAATTGCAGAGACAATATGCAGATCTTGAAGAGAAGTTTGTTGAAGTGCAAAATGCTCACACTCTTATGAGATGTCAAAATAAATTGCTTGCCGACAAATTTGAGACTTATCAGACTATTGCTGAAAGAGCTGCTCTTCGTATTGCTAAATACAAATATAAGAATCGTCGTGGTCGAGTTAGCAAACGGGAAATGCGTCTGGCGTGGCGAAAGCCGGACTGGACTGGAATCCTGATGAGTGGGACGGTAATATCTGGGACTCGAACGATTCTGGCTCCTTGGCTGAGGAGTCTGACAGACGCGGGTAGTCTCGCACCGGACGTGACTGTAAATCTAATACTTTTGACAAATATGATGATTCCGGCGACCTTGGTCGCTGTTCTAATTCTGATGGCGTATCTTGATTTGACTGTCCCTCTAATTCTGTTGATCGAGCTCCTTCTGCAGCTCGTACTGAAGTTTCTGCTCATCCAGTTTTTCGACGGAAATTACAGCAGGCTCCTGGTAATCCAATTGGTATTCCTTTGGATAGTTTAGAAGACTTTACACAACAGGAAGTTAGTGACATTTTACAGCGATTTCGACAGCGGCCCGGTGAGGCCTTACTTACATGGATGATGCGTCTCTATGAACTGGGTGCTGCTGGCATCATGTTAGATGCGGGAGATGCTTTGAAATTTTGTTCTTTGAGTTCTGATTCTACTGTACAAGATCATTTCTGAAATTATAATGGTGGTGGTCAAATTAGTCTGCTTCAATTAGCGACTGATGGTTGTAATCACAAATACGCTCAGGAATCTGATTGGCCCTTGAATGACAAACCGTGGTATACTTTACGCGATGCGGCACAAAGATTAAAAGAGGAGGTAATGAAAACTGCGATTTTTCTGAGTACTTCTGACAGATTGTTGGATGGTTTGTTGACTCTTCTGTGCGGAATCGCATTATCTGTTCTTCCCCTGTCGCATATAAACAAGTTATGATGACTTTGGTGATCAATCAGACTGGTAACACGTTGTCCTTAGTGCTTGAATCTGTACGTCAGCTTGGTGAATTGGGCGAATGGCTTAAACCTGAAAGACAGTCCAGACCTGAGAGTCGTACTGCTGGAAATTATCAGTTTTCTAGACGTGATATGTTTCTTGCTTTGCTGGCTGACGGTGTGAAGAGAGAAGACATTGATGGTGAACCTAATAATCGCTTGTGGGAGATGTTTCGCAAGCGTGGTTTGGATCGGAAGGAGGGTGCTCGGCGTGTACAGAAGAATGAATGTGATCGTGAATATTCTGATGACAGTGGGGATGATAGACGTTGTGATGATTCGGATCGGCGTGATAGACGACGGAATGAGCGTGATGTGTCCCCTCGGCGTGAGAGAGAGAGGGGGAGAGAGGGGGAAAGAGAGAGGGGAAGAGATGACCGTGTTGAAAGCAGATACAGAGATGAAAGGGATCAGTCCCCTGAAATGAGGAGAAGAGAGGATCGATAGAGATTTTCTGAACGAAATTCACAATACCATGTAGATGACAAAAATCCGTTTCGTAATGGGGATGGATATGAACAGGAAATTACATTGTCCAAAAAATTTGAGAGTATTTATCCTGATTTGTCTTGGTTGTCAGAACGCAATAAAAATATCTAGGAAATAGGTCAAGCTCCAGTACGCAGTTGGGCTCACAAAGATAATAGACACTATGTAGATATTGAAATTTTTTGGAGACATCGTAATATACAAAGGGCCCGAGCATTGGTAGATACAGGAGCGGAGGCCACTCTTATTCATGGAAAATCAAAGAAATTCAAAGGACAATTTTTCACAATTACTGGTTTAGGTGGAAAGGAGACCCCCCCGCAGTACAAACAAATTTTGAGATGAAAATAGGTAGAATTCCCCGAAAAGAATATTCTGTTTTAGTTGTGCCACTTTTGGAATATATAATTGGAATTGATATCCTAAAAGGTATGACTTTGCATTTAGATGATGGTTGTTATCAATTTGGAAGTAGGGGTTATATATCATCCAAACCTGTACGAGTTGGCCGTTTGAAAATGCCTCCTATAAAAATTCCCTAGGCTACAAAAGGCATTTCCCCAAAACAGTACTGTATTCCAGGTGGTCACGAGGATATCAGTGCTACAATTCAGGATCTGATAAATGCAAGAGTTATAACTCCGGTTACCTCTGCTTGGAATAATCCCGTTTGGCCTGTGCGTAAAAGTGATAATTCTTGGCGTATGACTGTTGATTACCGCAAATTAAATAAACATACACCCCCTTTGACTGTTGCAGTACCAGACATGATTACTTTAATTGAGAGAATTCAGAAGCATCCAGGAATGTGGTATGCGTCTATTGACATTGCTAATGCTTTCCCAATGACGTCATTGGGAGAGTCATGTTATTGTGGAGTTGGGGCAAATAATGATCAGAGATCATTGCAGAACGCTTGAAGAACTCACACACCACTATTCACTACAAGGCTATCAAGAGTTCAAATACCTACAGATTGTAAATAGAATTAAAGCAATTAGGCCACGTATCACTCAGCTTGGGAAATTCGAACTAATTGAGTATTTGAAGTCAGGGGGCCATAGAATTAGAGATATATATAAAATATTTAACGACGCATCAATCGACGATATTGGAAAAATTGAAACCACATGGTCCAAAAAATTGGGAGATCCCGAAGTAGACCTAGATAAAGCGTTAGCTATGGATAAGAGGTTTCTGCGTTCCTCGAATCTCAGGGCCCAACATTTCAAAACTCTATTTAATTTATACTATACGCCCGAAAAATTATTCTCTTGGGGGAAAGCGACAGATAGTAACTGCCCCAGATGTGGAAATGGTACAGCAGATCTTATACACATGTTCTATGGCTGTGAAAAATTAAAAACTATTAAAATTGAAATAACACGGTTTTTAGAGGGGCTACTCGACGTCAAAATTAACCTATCCCCAACTTTGATAATAATTGGTTGTGATGTGAAATTAAATATGAGTACTGAGTCCGAAGCTTTAGTTTTTATTTCCGTAGCAGTCCTTAGGATTTTAATTAGCGCAGCCTGGAAGGATACAGAAGCCCCAACTTTTCAAATGTGGTTGTGTAGAATGTTGGGTATACACAATATTGAGGAAGCATTATATGATTTAAAGGGAGCGAAGCTAAGGGATATGGGCAAGCGACTTTGGGCCCCAGTGGCTACTTGGAGGACAGCAAAACTACAAATGAATGATTTACTGGCTGTGTAGATATTTAACATGTCAACTGACTCTGTACTGTTTAGTATTCTTTCTGCTTTTTCGCTCGACGGTATAATGTAATGCTTCTATCTATGTATTTATGTACGCATCTATGAATATGTATTTACCGGTATGAACTCTCAATAAAAAAAAATAAAAAAAAAAAGACATTGCTAATGCTTTCTTTTCAATCCCAATTGCCCCGGAGTGTCAGGAACAATTCAGTTTTACATGGAATGGACGTCAAATGACGTTTAGAAGTCTTTCTCAAGGCTATGTACACAGTCCTACGATCTGTCACCGGCTGGTGGCGGAACATTTATCTGAAATACCCATACATTCACAAATACAAATTTTTCATTATATTGACGACCTTTTGATTCAAGGTGAGACACATTATCAAGTTCAGACTCAATTAGATAAGGTTATCAATCATTTGCGAGAAAAGGGTTGGGAAATCAATCCCGACAAGTTACAAGGTCCGTCACAAAGTGCAAAATGTTTAGGCATCAATTGGCATAAAGGTAACAGAGAGGTGATTGCACAGGAGAAGCAAAAAGTTTTTGATTTTGCTGTTCCTCGGAACCGAAAAGAAGCCCAGAGATTTATTGGTTAATTTGGTTTTTGGCGTCAACACATCCCACATTTGAGTCAAATATTAGCCCCTTTGTACAGAGTCTCTCGTAAAAAGAATGCATTTGAATGGAGTAAACCGCAGCAAGATGCGTTTGATTTGGCAAAAGAAGCGATCCAGTATGCTTTGGATCTGTGGCCCGTGCGTGATGGTGATGTGGATCAGAATGTGTCTGTGCAAGGTCCTTATGCAAATTGGAGTTTGTGGCAAAAACAAGGCAGAAATAAAGTACCGCTAGGTTTCTGGACAAAAAAGTTAGCGGATGCTGGTGACCGTTATACACCTTTTGAGAAACAGTTACTTGCATGTTATTGGCTCTGGTGGATACGAGCAATTGACTTTGGGACATGATGTGATGTTGAGACCTGAAATTCCTATTATGCAATGGGTTTTGAGTTCGCCGAAAACTCATCGAATTGGACATGCTCAAGAGGCGAGTGTGATTAAGTGGAAATGGTACATACAAGACAGGGCACATGTGGGACCGAAAGGTGTTGCGACGTTACATGAGCAAGTGGCGCAGGCGCCATCGAATGAGACTGGGAGTGATTGCTCCGTACCTATAGTACAGGAATCCCCTGTTAAGTGGGGTAAACCATTTAATGATCTGTCCGCGGAGGACAGAAACCATGTGTGGTTTACGGATGGTTCAGCGAGGTACATAGGAGTGAAGAGGCATTGGAAGGCAGTGTCCTATAATCCTATAACACAAAAATTGCTAAGTACAACTGGTGAAGGAAACAGTAGTCAATTTGCTGAACTGTATGCTGTTTACCAAGTTTTAAAACAGGAACTACCTGGTACGTGTCACATTTTTACTGACTCCTGGTCCACTGCTAATGGACTGGCTGTCTGGTTACCAACATGGCATGCTCGTAATTGGGAATTGCATTCTAAAGCACTTTGGGGTAAAGAATTATGGCAAGAAATTTGGGAACTGCTTCCGCAAAGTACTGTTACAATCTTTCATGTAGATGCTCATACATCAATAGACTCCCTTGACAAATTCTTTCACAACATTGCAGATGAGAAATCTAAAATTGCTGAGGCAGTGGTGGACATGCAGGATTCTGATTTGGCGGGATTGGCGAAATGGGCCCACCAGAAAGCATGACATTTTCGAGAGAGACCCACTAGCAGGTGGGCTGCTGACCGAGGGATTTATATTCCTCTAAATTTGATCAAAGATACTATAATGCATTGTCCTATCTGTCAACATTCCAGACATCGAAAAGTACCCCAAATTGTCAGAGGACAGTTACACCGAGGTAAATTACCTGCTCAGATTTGGCAGATTGATTATATTGGTCCACTACCTATGAGTAAAAATTGTCAATATATATGCACCATTGTCGACACGTACAGTGGTCTGTTAGTGGCCTTTTCTTGTAAACGAGCTACCCAAGTAAATACCATTAAAACATTGGAATTTATTATGCTATATTATGGTGTCCCATTTCAAATTCAATCTGATAATGCATCCCATTTCAAAGGAAGATTGGTACAGGAATTTTGTGTGGAGAATAACATTGAATGGGTGTTTCACATACCGTACTACCCACAGGCAGCAGGCCTTGTGGAGAGAATGAATGGTTTGCCAAAAGATCAATTGCGTAAATTAACTGATATTAAATATAAGAATTGGAGAGAATATTTGTTTCAGGCACTGTTGATTTTGAATAATCGTCCCTTTTTAAATGCTGAATCTCCATTAATGCGTTTATTTCCTCCAGCTGTTGATGCTAAACCAAACACAGTCAAAAATACTGTAATGTATTGGGAAATTTCCCCCGGAGCCCTGGCTCCATGCAGACCAACCCCAGATTCCGCAGGCTTAAAACCTGCATGCCATGAATGACATTACTGTAAAAGGCAGAGATCGAGTTATCCTTGAAACTGGCATTGGTGTCAGTATACCAACTGGAAATTTTGGCCTCATAGCCCCTAGATCGGGCTTGGCCCGAAAAGGCATTCAAGTGCTTGGAGGTGTCATTGACAGTGATTATCAGGGAGAGATTAAGGTACTCCTGCTAAATAGCAGTGAGGTTGATTTACCGATTCATAAGACTGATCGAGTTGCTCAACTGCTAATCATGCCTGTTTTCAGTGGTGAGATTCAGAAAGGCACTGCCCCAACCTTATTAACTGTTCGAGGACAAAAAGGTTTTGGCTCCACTGATAATCCAGGAGCAAGAGTGTGGGTGCAATCGCCTAAAAATCCCCCTGAACAAACTGAGAGTAATGCAACCGGTCATGATAATACAGTACTTGTCATGAGACCAGGGAGAGATAGCTGGGAAGCTGTCCCAGCTGACAAATGCTATTTACGAGAATGAATAATGCCTGTATTTGATTTTCTTTCAGATCATTCTCTGGACTGCTGTTGCAGGATGTGCCAGCGTTGGACTCACGAGTACTGTCCTTTATGTACTGTGCTATTAGATCCAGTACCACTGATTCATTCTCAAATAACTACATATAATATCACGCAGGGTGATTTATGCTTTTTCCTTACCTGTGATCCAAGAGCTATAACTGAATGTGTTCATTTGAAACTAAAAGGAGCTACTTCATTTACAGATCATGAAAGAACTTTATGTTCCCGGAGAACATCGAAGTCATGTGCTTCAGTTAAAAATAATATGACCTGCAAAAGTCTTGCAGTTACTCCCAGTCACTATCGTACAATGCTATTACCCTCTGGATGGCTTTTCTCTTGTGGTAATACCTCTTGGCCTTACATTCCTTCAAATATTACCGGAGGACCCTGTGCTATTACTAGATTAAGTTTGCTAATGTTTTCTTCGCATCCTAATGTGCATTCCCGTGTTGTCCGTGATGCAGTAATGTTGAAGGACAATTGTGATTCTACACTACATTCTGCAGAAAACAAACCCAGGGAAATCTTCGGCATAGTGAATGACCTGGCATTCTCAGACCGAACCTCGCCCCAAATCCCTCCCTCCCAGCCTCTCTGCGACCAACTTAACACCTACTTCTTAGACAAAATTGCTACCATCAAGTCCAACATCCCACCACCCTCGTCTGCCTTCGTCGATCCCTCCCCCCCTTCCGTCCAATGCCTTCTTACCTCCATTCCCCCCTTCACTCAGGACTCTTTTCTGGAGATACTCCCCAAAGTGAAGTCGGTGTCTCCCGCGGACGTCTGCCCGGCACGAGTCCTGCAGCAAATTTACTCCGGCTGCCCTGACCCCCCCATTGCCTTCCTCAACAGCTCCCTGGCACAGGGCGTAGTGACCCCTGCGCTAAAGGCAGCTACCATAGTGCCCATCCTGAAAAAACCTGGCGCGGACCCTTCCATCTCGGCCAACTACCGCCCCATCTCCCTGTTACCCTTTCTGGGCAAGGTGATGGAACGCCACGTAACCGCGGCACTCAGCGCCCATGTTGAGGCTAATGGGGGGCTGGCATCCCGCCAAGCCGGGTTCCGTCCCAGGCATTCGACCGAATCAGTCGTGGTCTCAGTCTTAGACAAACTCAGAAAGGGCATGGATGAGAACAAACACCAGGCACTGGTCCTCCTTGATCTCTCCGCCGCCGTTGACACGGTGGACCATACCATCTTACTTACCCGTGTCAAGGCGGCCGGCATCGGGGGATCAGCTCTGGTCTGGCTCTCCTCCTTTCTGAGGGACCGCACTCAGGCGGTCCGGCTAGGCGACTTCACGGCCACTCCTCTCCCTGTCACCTGCGGTGTTCCCCAGGGATCCTCTCTCTCCCCCTTACTTTTCAATCTTAATATCTTTCCTCTCATCTTCGCACTCCAGCAGCTGGAGGTCACCGTTTATAATTACGCGGACGACCTCCAGCTCATCTTTGATCTGTCCCCTTCTCCTCTCTCTGTCTCTAATTTCCAGTCAACTATGACATTCATCAGGGACTGGATGAACCACAACCACCTTAAGCTGAACCCGGATAAAACCGAGCTGGTTCTCACTGGTGGTTCATCCAGCCCCTGGAACTCTCTCTTCTGGCCCCCCGCTCTTGGTCCCGCACCGTCCCCCTCTACCACGGTCAAAACACTGGGTGTCAAAATAAACAACCAGCTCACTCTCCATTCACAAATTAGTTCCGTGGTCTCCTCCTGCTTCCTCACTCTCCGCACTATCCGCACTGTCTCCCGCTTCTTTTCCCCCCAGGCACTCAAGATTATCATGGCCGCACTGGTGATATCGCGACTGGACTACGCAAACGCTCTCTACCATGGCATCCCCGCGTACAGCTTGCGTAGACTCCAGACTATCCAAAACCAGGCGGCCCGGCTGGTGTACGGCCTCCCTCGTTATCACCATTCCACCCCCCTTCTCAGGGAGCTTCACTGGCTCCCTGTAAAAGAACGTTCCCTTTTTAAGATTGGCTGCATGGTCTTCCAGGCCCACCAGGGCACTGCCCCCGCTTTCATCTCTTCATTAATCAATCCTTATGTACCTGCAAGAGAACTTCGGTCTTCCTCCAAGTCCCTTCTTCAGATCCCTCGCTTCACACGTAAAAAGTGGGGCGGGTCCAACTTCTCCACCCTGGCTCCAACATTTTGGAACTCACTCCCTGACCACCTCCGCTCTGCCACCCAGTATCTCCCCTTTCGTAGAGATCTGAAAACGTTCCTCTTCAGCCAGGCCTTTCCCACTTAAACTCTCTTAAAATCTCCTCGTATCTTTTCTTCTGGTCTTTTTCCCTCAGTTGCTGAACCCCCTAGCGCCAAGAAACCGCAAGGTGTACGCCGCGCTCTAGAAATGTTTTTAAATTAGAAATTCAATTACATTTATTTTCTGAATCTGAATATCTTAGTTTAGCTTTTTCTATTTTAGGTGTTCCTGCCCTAGCAGTCTACAATGCTAAATCTATTGGAAAATGGCCTGTTGGATGGTTAAATCCATCAATCACACTTCCACAATTCTATCTGACATGCTACTGGACGCCCAGGGTGAACGTAGAGCTATTTTGCAAAACAGGGCTGCAATAGATTATCTTTTACTCAAAAATGGACATAACTGTTCTGACTTTGAGGGTCTTTGTTGTTTCAATTTATCAGACCACACTAGGTCCATCCAGGCTCACATTGACAAATTACATGACTTAACCAAAGAAGTTAGAAAACACATTGACCAGGGCTGGCTTGACAGGCTCTTTAATTGGTTACCGGATTTACATTCTTTACGTCAGATATTAGGGGGTATCCTGCTTACTATTTGCATCTTAGTTGCTATTTGCTGTTTTATTCAGTGTATTCCTTCTTTACTTCACACTTGCAGATGCAGTACTAGAAATAGATCTGTCAGTTTTGTTTCTTATTATTCTTCGACAGATGTTAGTTCCATTTAGCGAATGATTAGTAGACTAAAGTCAAGGGTGAAGTGTTCTGACCGGGTTTTTGGCCCCCTTTCTGAGTGAAGGTGACTTTAGCCTACTATCATTCTAATAGAGGGGTTAGAACCTCAGACCTGGCCTATTTACAAGGTGTTTGATATAATTCTCTATTCTTTTCTTTATTCTAGGGCCTATAAGTTTATGTTAGGGGATAGATTCCTTAGTATCAGTATTATTCCGTCCTTTTTGTAAAGCTATTAGTATATTTCTGACAGAGATATGCTTATTTCGGGCCTTGTAGGCCTCGAACGAGAGAGACTCCATCTTTCTTTCTGCCTCGGCTGCTTGAGACGCTTTTAGGTCAAATGTAATGTTTTAGTTATAAGGTGTTGTTCGCTTGGAGAGAACCGGCTCAGGCTGGCCCTTATCGAAAGACTGTATTTTTCTTCGTGTCGAGACATAACATCAGGCCGGCCGGCTGAGAACGTGTCCTTGGCACGGGGTGGTACAAGAATTTGGTGGGCGGCAGGTTACTGGCTGAAAATTTCCATGCATGAACAAGCTTCTATATTAGCGAAAGCACAGAGAGTGAGTATGTCATTCAATCAGTTAGTAGACGGCAGCTAGTCGTTAGCATCATTGCAGTTAATCAACTTAAAGCAGACAGTCGCCATTTTGAAGTCTGAAAAAGACCGAAGACTGATAACCTCTCAGAAAGATTGAAGTTACTTTAGTTGGAACAGCTGGTGAGCTTTGACCCTGAGATCAGAGCACGCAAAGTGAAAAAGTCAGCGGAGCGAACGAGTACTAGAGCAGCGGAAATTGATTTATAAGATCGAAGTTGGAAGGTGAAGTTAGTCCGTGGTCGAGAGCAGAGAAGAGTAGTGCAGAACAGCAAGAGTGCAGCAGACGAAACAGAACAAGAGGGAGGTTCCATTGACTTGGAGGGGAGCAGAGGAGACCAAGCATAGCGATGCAGACGTGTATCCGTGACTGCAGGGGTGATCCTATGATGAGCCAAGGCACAAACTAGAAGGGAACCCAGATGACAACTGAGTCCAGACTTCGTACTCATAAGGTGACGTCGACCCTTTCTTATTAGCACACATTCTAATTCTTTCCTTTGCTTTTCAGGCTATATGTTATATTGCAGTATTATATTGTTGTTATAATTAGTTATTGTGTAATAAAGGGACCCCAGTTCTTAGTGAACCATTGTGTAATTGTTATTCCATATGACATGGTTAACCTTTCTTCTAGTCAGATGCTGTTATGTGGACGGATGCATTTCCCGTCCGGGTAAGTGGTAACTGAGCAAGGGTGCAGGGAGCACCTATATCTGAGAATAACCTTTGCATATTGTGATTTGGCCATTCTTGTGTGAGAGGATTGAACTGTCTATCTACCACATAAAATATAATAATTGTATATGAGACATCCCCAGTAGATATTTGATATATGGAGAAACTTCCCAACAGAGAGAGAGAGAGCCGAAGGTATTCATAGGACAGAGATTGCCGCTAGAGAGAGTGGCATTAATGAGAACGTTGACTGCGGTCAATGTGTATACCCACAGGATTGTGGCTTGTGAGAGCACCGGAAGGACGCGGTGTATAATGAGATTGCTGCTAGAGAGAGTGGCATTAATGAGAACGTTGACTGCGGTCAATGTGTATACCCACAGGATTGTGGCTTGTGTGAGCACTGATTGAGGTCAGTGTGTAATGGTAAATGATCAGAACTGCTCCCTTCACTATGAGGAGGAGGGTAGAATAGTCTGGGCCTAAGTTGCTCCGAGACTATAAGGTATGAGTGTGGTGTAGATTATGGAATTCCTTAGCAAATAGTGAGTATTCCTAGTAATCCCTATAGATTTAGTGGTGGTTTAGAGGATCTAAGCTTGTATATTGCTAATTCCTCATCCTCAGGTAGGTACCCAGGTGCCTTGGTAAGTAGGTCCTGAGGAGGGAAGTGGTTACGTTTCGGCTGGGTTGGTGGTGTCTTGGTAAACTGATTCTATCTGGTCCGAAAATCCGGTCGTTACACGCCTCCACAGTGCAGCCACAGCACCCCGCTTCCACTGTCCAACAGACATGTTTCACAGGTGCTTCGTACAGCCCGTCACAGGCTTTGCCCAGCAATAGGATGCAACGTTTTCCTCCCCCACAGTACAATATATAATAGGAGCTCAAAATGGCAGCATAATCCTGTCTGTACAGTGCTGGGTGGACGACCCACCACCGCCTTGGCAGCAGTTTAGATCCCAGCAGGCGCAGCCACAATTAATCTCACCCCCGGTAGACGCCTTTGCTGCCTTTACAGCAGTTGCATCACCAATCCAACAACATGCCTATCTTTGAGACAAAGGGCAACAAGCCCAAATGTGTGAATGGCAAGGGGAGCATACTGGGTAAAGGACCGGTGCTGCAGCCATGCGGTTTCCATGTTATTGCGAAATACTATGAGTGAGCAGTGTTCATATGTGACATAGGAGAAGACGAATCCAGCTTTTCACGTATGTTAAGAGGCGCTCAAAGCAACGCCTCTCGGGGGCTTGTCGGGCATCCAGAGTCGTGAGCCTGCTTGCGCCTCCTCCTTTCTTTATTTGGCTAATTTTAAAAATAACAGCATTTCCATTTTACAGCACTGTTTCCCATCCCAGCATCCTGGTGGAACGGCTACTGGCCCCCAGCTGCAGACAATGTGCTGCATGGCTAAATACTTATAAGGCCCCAAAGGCAATAATGATTACCTTGCAAATGCTTGTTTTTTTGTATATTTATACTTTATTGCATCATTATGGAGATGACCATATTAATAATGGTCACTGTGACTAAGTGAGCACCTATTACCGTAGGCTTGTCAAGCTTCATCGTTAAAAGATTATTCGCCTTTCTGCTTTTCTAAATCTTCGATTCTGTTTCATTTGCATATGTTTATTTGGCAGCCTCTATTGCGATAGGCACCAATTACAGGAAAGCAGTTACTCAGCATCTCAACCATCGAGTTGTCCCCATTGCGGGGCGGTTACTTTTGTATTAGCTGCTCACACGGCATATACCTTCGAGACATTTTACTCATGGGTGGAGTTTGGGGCTTTAGACACTGCCTGCGGGTAGTTTCACGCTTATAAGGCAGCTGCTCTGCCTGCACGTTATAGGGCTTAAAAGGATTTGGAAATGCCTTTGACTTACCAGGAACACCAAAACTGGTGTGCAAGTCAGTTGGCACACATCCACAGGAATGTCTACCTGACACCTCTGAAGAATAAAGGAGTCACGTGGCCAGTCTTGGCTGGCTATATGCCTGTTCTTCGTCCCGAAGTCTTGGCACATGCTGAGATGGTAGGGGTTTTAAATTACACAGTTCCCTTATACAGGAGGCTTGTACAGTTTGCATTATGTACCATGAGCTCTAGTCCCGTCTTTGCAGTGGGACTGATGGCTCTCGCACCAATACAATCTATTAGTCCACAAACAATTAATGCTATCATGGGTAAAGCATGCGCGAAGCTTGAAGAGATTCCCTTCTGGGTTGCTTGCAAGACCAACCACTTAGTTTATCCATTTACAACATCCCAAGACAAACATAGGCTATTACCTAAGTGTCTCCTTCTAGGGATGGTGCCACCTGAGAGGAATGTAACACCAGAGGAAGCATATTTGCATGCATTTACACCAGCAAGTTCTCCCTGAGGTACTGAATTAAGTATAAAGTGAGCACAGAGTTGCACCTACTCTGGATTTAGGATTGAAGTTACTGGGGAGCTTCTGTACAGTTTCCTCTATCATCCAAAGCAGCTATTGTAACGGAGAAGCTTAGGTTCTGGTCATCTGCCAGAGACTGGAAGCAGATAGTGAACGGGAACTACCAAAAATATTCTCAGAAGTATACACCTTGGTAGGTCGTGATACCTTAGGGTTGCGAGCGGTTAAGCCACATTTAAAAACTAAAAGTGACGATGAGGGTTAAAGATAATCTGCAATGGAAGGCAGGAAGAAACAGAGGGGTAAAGAGCAAAGACAGACTGGATCTTACATATCTGAGGAATCTGGTAGGGGTGGTTATAATTTAAGGGACCACGTAAAATACTGAAAACTGGAACAATATCAGCATTCTTATATCCACTTTCTATGTTCTTTTCAGGCATCTTATAGTAAACGAGCAGAGAGTGGGAGTTGAGCTGAGTTCCAAAGAAAGGAGCAGCATAGCAGGAAAGGTGACACAGGATGAGAGGCTAAAGTCAGTGTGAAGAGGAAAGAGAAGGAATTGGGTTCTAAGACCCCCGTTAATAAGAAGAAAATAGCAAGGCTTTCTAAAAAAACAAGATGCACCAACTACAGATTCCCCAACAAATTAGGACTTGCGTTAGAGCGCTCCTAGACAGTGCAGTATAAGTCACAATAGTACATCAGATGCTCAGAGGTTTCTAGTGGCAGTCAAACTGATTCTTGCAAGATAAAACTTCAGATAAACATTTACATCCTAGTGATAGGGTTTATGATTTAAAATTAAACATTGAAGGGTACATACCATGCACTATTAAAGCTGTCTTCTGGGCATATTTGTCTAAAGATTATAATATCCTATTAGCTGACGAAGACTTGCCTCCGGTCTTTATGAGGGAAATTCCCTGGTAGAGGAAGTAATCAGTGTATCTTTTTTTCCTACAGTACCTTAAGATGTCAGGAAAATCTACACTAGTGAATAGACTGAAAGACAGGCTCCGGCTTTATACCGCAACCATTAAGTATCAATGGGGTTACCCGAAATTCTACCCGACTCGGGTCAAAAATTGCAGTACAATAAACAAATGGTCACAGTAGCAACAATTTAACAAAATGAAAGAAATAGTGGCATTCACAACACCAACTTCTCAAGTTTCACAGTGGATGCGATTTATTTTCTTTTTTTTTTTAAATCTTTTTATTTTCAAAGAAAGCAACAGTAAGTGAGTCACACATAGGGCAAAGCAATATTACATATCAAACATCTCCGGAATACACAGGAATTAAAATCTGGCGAATTAGTATCCAGCATGGGTCAAAGTCCATTGTTCATATCACTGCGATCATCAAATAATTGGCTTGTAAACAGTTGTTATCATGGGGGTTCACATATGGTTCCCCTGTATTCATTCCATTTGGAGCACACCGCTACCCACTTCTTCGGGCACCCTCTAGCGACATACACCGTCTTTTCCTGTACCATGCTCCAGTCCCTGTCTTTCTGCCATGCACTGAGTGTAGGTGGTGCGGCAGCCCCCCACAATCTCGCAATGTTCCTTTTTCACTATCGCCAGGCCCAGTTTTGCCCACAATTTGCCTTTTTGCAGGAAGGTCAGAGGGTGCCCAAATGTTAAGGAGGCACCTCTTTGCCTCAGGTCGCAATTCTACCCCCCACACTACCCTCATACAGTTAAGCACCCACATCCAATAGACCTGTACCTCCCGGCATTCCCACAATATGTGCAGAAAGGTTCCCACCTCCCCACACCCCTTACGACAGAGCCCCTCATCGCTGCGCCCCATCAAGACTAGCCTGGTGCCAGAAACGTATATTCTGTGCAGTATCTTCAGCTGGATCAATCGCAGTTTAGCTGATATTGCTATTTCTTTGGGGAATGCTAGCGCCTCGTGCCATTCTTCATCGTCAATCTCAAGTCCGTCTGCCACCCACTTCTCTCTAAGGGCCAGTAGTGGATCAGGGGTATGATTAACAAGCTTTTTGTATGTGAGTGATATGGCCTTCTCTTGGAGGAGGCCATCCAGTAGTCTATCTTCTAGTGGCGAGGACTCCGGGAGTTGAGTCCCAGGAGGAATATTGGCCTGTAATGCATGCCGGACCTGCATGTAAAGAAGGGTTCCTTCATATTCAAGTCATATGTGTTGAAGGGTGTCAAATGTTAGTACTCCCCTCTGGGCCCCAAAAATCCTTGATATGAGATATGCCTATGAGATCCCAGTTTTTAAATCCTTTCGCGCGGCTAAGAGTGCCAAGTCTCTCTGAAGCCCACAGTGGGGTTGCCTGGGTAAGTCTGCCGGGCCAACCCAATTTCTTGTGGACAATATGCCATAGCTGGACGGAGTGTTTGGTCGGTCCCGTTAGCCGGTACCTTCCCGGTCTGGAGTAGAGAGCCGCTTCGAAGTTTCCACCTGGAAGAAGCCATTTATCTATTTCGTACCCTGGTTCATTACCTGCACAGTATGTACCTTGATTAATGACCGATAAATGTGCCGCCCAATAATATTTCCGGATGTCCGGGAGTGCTATCCCCCCGTCAAACCAGCCCAAAGTGAGCTTCTGGAGGCAGATACGAGGCACACCAGTCCAGAGGTCTCTCTGGGTTGCTTCAATAGCTGCAAAATACTTTTGTGGGACTAGGTCTAGGTGATTTTGGAGGGCATAAAGGAATCGTGGCGGCGCCATCATTTTAAATAGTGCAGCTCAGCTAAGTAACGATAGTGGGAGGGTCTTCCTGATGGCTGCGTCTCTCTGGAACCGCTGTAAAGGCGGCAAGAGGTTCCGCTAATCACGCGGCACGGTCTTTAGAAATGTATATACAGAGACATGTAAAGCCGTCGCTAACTATTTTGATAGGGCAATCTTCGGGTGTCCGTGGAGGGGGGGGGGCTCCGTGCAAGACATAGATGAGGGATTTCCCCCAGTTAATACTGTAGCCGGAGTATTCTCCAAAATTCCCAAAAATAAGCAATGGTGCCACGAAGGACTCATGCAGCTCTGTAAGATACTGAAGGATGTCATCCGCATATAGCGAAATCCTGTCCTCCCAACCCTCAGTCCACTGTATCCCGTTCAGCGAGGGGGTCTGCCTAACCCATGCTGCCAATGGTTCCAGAGCTAAAGTAAAAAGCAGGGGTGAGAGGGGGCATCCCTTCCTCGTTTCTCTCTCCAATTGAAAAACCTCTGAGAGTTTGTTGTTAACACCAACTTGAGCCAATTGTTCAGTATACAAGAGTTTCACCCAACTAACGAAGTTAGGGCCGAACCCCAACTTTCGAACTACTGCTATAATGTACGACCATTCTAACGTGTCAAAAGCCATCGCTGCGTCTAAGGACACCACCACTGCATCCATGCACAACCGGTGGTAGCATCCCAGCACCCCATGGAGACGTCTTAGGTTAAGTGCCGTATTGAGGTGAGGCATGAAGCCCGATTGGTCCGGGTGTACTAGGGTAGGAAGGACCGGTTTGATCCTGTTTTCCAGGACCTTTTCCAGGAGTTTTGGCTCTACATTAAGCAGTGATATCGGTCTATAAGAGGCACAGGACTCTTTAGGTTTCCCCACCTTGGGGATAGCAACAATGGTAGCTATCTGCTGGTCCCGGGGCAGGCTGCCGAGCTCCCTACTCTCCTCAAACATCCATTTCAGGTGCGTACCAAGACTGTTAGGTTTGAGCTTGTAAAGTTCCACAGGTAGACCATTGGGCCCAAGAGCCTTTCCGGGGCGAAGGTCATGAATGGCCTTCACTATCTCTTCCATGGTCAGGGGTCCTTCCAGAATCTCCTGTTCCTCCGCGGAGTGGATGGGAAGGATAATGTCATCCAGAAAGGCCGCCGAATCTCTTTCCGACTTTTCGGTTCTCCTACAGTATACCCTCTTATAATGTGATGCAAACTCCTGGACAATCTCGTTTGGCTCCATAAGAACGGTCCCTGCGTTAGTCCTAAGTTCAGCCACCACCTTCTGAGCCTGCTGCTTCTTATCCAACCACACTATCAATTTCCCTGCCTTGTTTCCCTGATCGTATACCCTACCCTCCCTGTCCCTCGCTAATGTATTGGCTGCGTCAGTAGCAAGGTCCTTGTACTCTGCAGCCTTCAATTCGAGTTGGTGGATCGTGTCAGGGCTCCCTTCGCTCTGTGCAGTACCCTCAAGTACCTGCAAATCAGTTTCTAGAGTCAACAATTGTGCCTCACGTTCTTTGCGGCGCCCTGCAATCGCCGAGAGCGCTTTCCGCTCCACACCGTCTTGAAGGCCTCCCACAAGACCACCCCCGAAACTACGGTCCCCACATTTTTTTCAAAGTAGCGATCGATCAATTGGGTAAGTTTCTTCTTGATAGCCTCGCCCTTTAGCTGCCAGGCGGCAATTGGAGCCACACATCCAACCTTCCGTCGCCAAGTGTTATATGCCCCCAGAGAGGGGAGTGATGCGATATGCCTCGCGCCAGGTGGGTGACCTCACGGATCGTCGCATCTTGGTGCATCGGTGCAAGGAGGTAATCTAGACGTGAGAAGGTACGGTGTGGACCCGATAGGAAAGTGTATTGTTTTTGTGTCGGGTGTCGGAGGCGCCAGAGATCTACAAGTCCGAACGCCTCCAGAAGATTGGGAAGCCACCTTTGTCCTGCCCCGATGTCTCTAGCTGGCTGCCTGTCTATCTGCCCGGAGACGATCGCATTGAAGTCGCCTCCCACTAGGAGGAGCCCCTCAGGGAGGGACAATAGCATCTCTCCAAGATCATGGTAGGATTGGGTTTGGAGACCCGGTGGAATGTAGACTGTCACTAAATTGAGTCTACGACCCTCCCATTTCCCTGAAATTGCCGCAAAGATCCCTAGGGGATCCACATCAGTTCGGTCCACCACCATGGGAAAGTTGCGGCGCATCAAAATGCCTACCCCTCGGGACCCCAAAGTGAACCCGGCATGTGTTGTCAAGGTGTATCCCCCATCTGTGTAGCGCCTGACATGTGTTACCTCTCAAGTGTGTTTCCTGCAGTAAGACTACATCCGGAAGGTGCCTTTTCACAAACTGTAGCACAATACTCCTTTTCAGTTTGTCTCCCAGCCCATTGACGTTCCAGCTAATCAATTTAAGACTTTTATCCCACTTCGTAGCCATGGACGTTGTTTCTCGTCCGTTTGTTCCCATGCCTCCTGTGCCGCTGTTCCAAAATATGTTCCCGACCCCTGTGTGACCTCAACAACCTAACACCCAACTCTCCTCTGCATGACCACCCCCGACTACTCCCCCACCCTGCCCCTCCTGTCCCCCACCCCCAACAACAACAACACCCCCACCCTGCTTCCCTGCTCCGTTGGCTTCGAACTACCCACATCCCCAATTAGCAGAGCGCCTTTTGCCCGATACCCAACCTGGAATGGTAAGAAAACAAACAAAAACCTCTTCTTCCCCTCCAGTTAGAACCTTCTCTAAGAGGAGCGTGCACCGGCTCCAGCTCCAGCCGCCGCCCATGCCCACCCCATAAGTCATAACATTGTACTACAAAAGCCTACACTCCCTAGGGATTAAGTTCCATCCATTTACAGTCAGCGCCGTATCCTTGGTAGTCAATGTTCCAGCCCGCCAGGGGACTATATGCGCCGCCAATCAATTAAGAGAGGAGGGGACCATCAACAATTCCTGCCAGTCTGTACATGGCACCCCTCCCTTCAGGAGGCAATTCCTCCCCCCCCTACCAGGATTAACTAGAAAGAGCATGCATGACCCACCCTCCAGCCTCAAATCCCGCAGTACGTTACAGTAAGTAGAGGTTCCTGTTGGCAGGTCTATCGCCTTCAATGTTCAGCCGCCTCTCGAAGAGTCCACCAGCGGGGACTCTCAGATCTCGATCTCCAGGAGCGTTGACTCGGTTCATCCACGTCTGACCTCCCGGCTGTCGATTCCAGCGGCGCAGCCCGATTATCTCTCCAGTTCTCACCGCCAGCCCGGTCCCGAGTTCTTGACGACACCCGATCAATCCAGTCTTGCACGTCCGATGGTGAGGTGAAGAACAAGGATTTGCCCCGGCAAGGACTTTGAGCTTGGCAGCGAAGAACATCATATACTTGATGCCTATCTCCCTCAGTGCTGCCTTCACGCCTGCGAAGGAACGCCTCTCTCGATGTACTTGAAGGGTGAAGTCTGGAAAAAAACGAATTGTGGCATTTTCATATTGCAGGTCCCCCGCCTGCCTGGCTGTCTGTAAGATAGCGTCTCTATCCCTATAATTCAGGATTTTTGCGATTATTGTCCTGGGCGGTGCCCCTGGTTTGGGTTTAGGGATAGGTGCACGGTGGGCACGTTCTATGGTGAAGATGTTGGACAGGTGTTTAGGCTTAAGGTGGTTTAGGATCAGGTCCTCCAGAAAGAGTTCCACGCTAGGCCCCTCCAAATCCTCCGGTACGCCTACCACGCGGATATTACTCCTGCGGGCTCTCCCTTCCTGGTCCTCCAGCCGCGGGGCCACTTGACGGTGTTGGTGCACCAGTTTGTTTACGCGTTGTCTCATAGCCCTAGTTGATGTTTGGTTCTCCCTGATATCAGCTTCATTGGCTTTGGTCTTTTCCGAGGTCTTACTGAGGTCAGCGCGGAGCAGGTTAACCTCGATGGAGACCTTGTCAATTTTAGTCTCCAAGTTGGCGCCAAGTGTCTGTATGGCTGCCAGGATGGCAGCCAGCGACGGTTCATTTGGGCCGGCCTGGTCCCCCCATTGTGCCCTCTGCCTGGGGCATCCCCATCTGGACCGTGTATTTATCCAGTTTGTTAGACTGCGTATTCGTATTTTGTTTGGGCCTCACGCCACAGTACCGTAGCGTGTACACGCCCGTCCGGGGGAACCTTCTGGTGTCACGGTTGTGATTTAGCATACCACAGGGGTCTTACACCCTCCCTCGCGCCGCCGCTCGGGCCACCAAGGTACCGGGCGGGCCCCCGCACCACCAGTCCGGGCCCCCGGTGTCAGTCTTCCTCCCAATACGCTCTCTGCCGTGCCGTGGAAGGTGTCGCACTCCGCCGCCCCAGGCACCGACTTTCAGGCAGCCTTCCCGTTGGAGATGCGCAGTCCCAGTGTCTCACTGCTCTCAGCCAGCCTCTTACCCGGATTGGGTTCCCACTATGTCTGTAGTGCTGTGACCTATGTCTGCCAATGTCACCAGTAAAGATGTCCACACACACTCTCCGTGGAGCTGCAAGGGTCTCCGTGCCCTTTCATCACTGTGCTCTCTCTGGCACTTCTGTCTTTCCTCCTGTCTTCTGTTGGGCTTGTGCGCTATATTAGGCCCCTGCAAGGCACATAGATGTCACCGTCCTCCTGGTCCGTCACTCTTGCCCCCGCCAGGCGTCTAGCCGATGTCACCGCCGATCCTCCAGACCCTCTGCTGGACCGCACCCCTTCTGGGTCGCTTCTCCAGCGGCAACCAGGCTGGTCTCTTCGTCTGCTCCCACTGTGGCCCCTCTATGCCAGCGCCTCACCTCTTGAGCCCCCAGGTGTAGGCCGCAGGTTCCAGCGCAGGCCTATCAGAGCGCCGCCCTGCCCCGACTAGGCCGCAAAGCCGGGGCCTCCCTTGGCGTTCGGGGCTGCTCGTTCCACACCAGCGCTTCCCGCCGGTGCCCGGTCACAGGCGACGGGGACATAGCACGGCTCCGGAAACAGGCAGCGGGACCGGAGTTGGCCCGATCAGCTCCGCTACACAACGCCGACTCAGCGCTATAGGTGGAGTGTTGGACCCACGGATTTTGACGGATTTACGTGGGGTAAAGGGTTTGGCTCTGCAGAGCTCCCAGGTCAGGCGGCCATCTTCGCTGGCGCCTGGCCGCGCCCCC
Organism: Lissotriton vulgaris; assembly: GCF_964263255.1. NCBI lineage: Eukaryota > Metazoa > Chordata > Amphibia > Caudata > Salamandridae > Lissotriton > Lissotriton vulgaris. Next base: position 1,953,995,693 of record NC_141685.1, on the reverse strand, counting down.
CATAGTTTCAATGCATAAATCACTTTTTAGACAACGCAGTTGTTCATACATGCAGAACATGATTGTATAGACAACATTGGTGCTCTGGTATGGAGATGGGTGGGGGTGTTTAGGGTCAAAGTAAGTGAGTGAGTGAGGGAAATTGAAAATTGAGTGACAATGTGACATATATACATTAAATTTACATAGTGAAACCTGTCGGGCCTATTACAGGCCAAGTATTCCAGTGTATACACATAGCACTATAGAGACACTGATAGTGAATTTCAGTTTTCAGAGCTTGTATGAATGGTATGTACTAGTCAGCATTTCGACCCCTTAAATATGCGAGGTGGTTTAGTCCTTAGTGTGGGGTCTACATCAGGACAGTGCGACAGAGCACCCAATCTACCAGACAGCACATAGAATCAGGCTGTGAAGTCTAGGTGAGTGGGCTCCAAAATGCTCTAAACAATGGGAAAATGTACGGTCATGTGTACACGTAAGGACATTATTGCCACTGTGACCAATTGTTTACTATATAGAAACCAAGCAGGTGAGATAAACACTCTATTCCACATGTCATTCTCTTGCGCAGTAAATCTCAAGCGCAAGCTCAATACCCTCTCAAACTAGAAGTGAAGCATGTTATTAAAGCAATATTAGATTAGATACAATATCAGGACATAATAGCGCTTTGCCTTTCACCCATGAACACACCCTGGTGTGGAAAAATATAAAACTTCCCATGACATCCCAAATGGGTTTATTCATCAAAACATAGGACCTAAAGGTGAGAATGTAACGGCCTTTAGTTTCAATGGGGTGCAGTTCTCATTTTGACATTCGCCTATAGATTATTAGAGCAGTCCTGGCTTATTCCCAGTGTGCACTATGGTGATCTTACAAACAGATCCCAAGGATGAACAAAGTTGTCAAAGTTGTCAATTATAAACATTACATGATCATGGAATTAACTTAATTCAAATAAATACATTAAAAAAATCGAAGATTTCCTACCCTTCTTCAGATACAAGCTATTCAATGAGGGCATGGTCTGGCTTCTGATTTCCTTCAGACATGTCCTACTTTGCAGAATCCCAATACATTGAAGAAATTGCAGTCCCTCCTGGTATTTCTTCTATTATCCAGCTGAAGCATGCTTTGCAAATATTCATGCAGCTGTGCAAATGGCTATTTTGAAGGAGTGCCACTTGGCTCAGGGATGACTCATGATTGTGCTTTTTTCCCATACCATACCAGAGTCAGCCACTAAAGGCAGCATTCCTAATGCACGTGCCTTACATATGAGGTGGGTGTAATGGGCCTCTTCTTTAAGTGCAGTTGATGTAACGTTTCAGTATGATCCCACTCTTCGTACGCAAGCTTTCTTCAATCAGGAACAATACCTCTCTCCTACTCCAGAAGCCTTACCCATTGCGGTTTACCAGAGCATAAGCTACATGGATGGCTCTGCTTAACCAGTAGCAGACACTAAATCAAGAACTCCCAAGCCTGCACTGCAGTGCAAGGTGTAGTGCAAGATGGTGAATTCCATCCACAACCTACCCACACTAAGATATTAGGCAACAGCACTGTGCAACTTGCAGAACTACATGCCCTGTTACTTCATTAGAAAAGGCTAATCCTTCAATTCCTATACTTACAGTGTTGGATTCATCCTTCTGTGTGCAAGGTTACCATGTTGATTTGCAACATTGGGTTTGAATGGATTCAGGAATTCAAAGGGATTTTTTTAAATATGAACAACTATGGTTAAGGATAGGTGACTTACAAGATGAGCTTCCACTAGTCCATGTAAAGCACACTTTGGACCATCACTGTGATAGATTTCATGCTAAAGGGAACTCTGCTGCTGCCTAAGCTGCAAAGCTGCCATTCTCAAACAAAGATCGGAACCACGATTTTAACAGTCATACATACCACCAAGTAGGGTATAAATCCTCCAGCAGGCTTTCCTCCTAAATATTCTTACACCTTCAATTTAGATCATACGCCTGTAGCCACGCTATCAGGAGGGGAAGACAGGGTAATACCTAACAAACTGTCCAGATTACATTTAATCAAGGAAGCTCATGAGGGATTGGCATCTGCACATGCAGGGAGTAATGCAACAGTAGCAATGCTACAGTAACACTGCTGAGGGCCTGGCTTATATGAACAGACTAGGTGCTATGTCGAGAAGTGTAACATTTGCCAGCAGATTAAAGCAGCTAATGCTAAGGGACCACTTCCAAACCCCCTTACAGTCTCCAAAGTACCGTTCATGGTTATTTATTTGGACCACATCAGCCCAATAAATTCAATTAACCAATATAAATACATATTGGTAGCTATTGATTCATGTTCTTGATTCCTAGGAGTGTGACGACAAACAAAATTAGAATGCCTAAACAGTCATAAAGGATTTGCAGTGCTTGATAGCAATGAGGGCAGGACATTAATTTCACTCAGATAATGGTCCTACGTTCACCTCCAACGCTTGCTGGGATACACTCTCTGTACTTGGAGTCTGTCTGCAACTCAGCAACCCATTCAGAGAAGAATCTAATGGGTTAGTTAAGCATGCTAACAGCATTATTAAATAAGCTTTGAACGCTAGGGTTCTAAGTTGAGGTCTTGGTTGGTACCATAATCAGTCTAGAGTCCAGAGAGCATTAAATAACTTGCCTAGATGAGCATGGAAGGATGCACTCCATTCAAGGTTCTCTTCGGAGTTCCTATTTATGTGCCTAGCCCAGATAATCTGTGGAAGGTGGCAGATGAAGAAATGTTTGACCTGGAAAAAAGTTTGAATGTCTTACAGAGTACCCAAGAGTTCAGCGACAACCTGTTTAATGTGAATCATTCTGAAAGTGCCACCAAGGAAGAGAAAGTTGAAACCATGACGGGCAGGTGGATCCCTAAAGTTGGAGATCTAGTTTGTAAAAAGATCAATGAAAAGCAAGCTTTTAAACCAGCCTTTATACCACAGTTACAGTACTTGGTGTAAAGGTCTGTCACTCTGCTTCTTTGTCTTTTCAAAGCAGTATGTTGTTGATTCTCTACAGCAGATTATCACAGACACCAAGAACGATTCAGAGTAGAAACTGGTAGCCTCTCCCTACTCTCAATGAAATACCCCTTAATGAGAACAGTAACATCATTAGCTTCGGTTCCCAGCTGGGGATATTTGAGCATGTGACATCTACAACCCCACACAGAGCAAAGAACTCCACTGATGAACAGGATACTGTCATCACTACAGTTGCAAATGTTTTACGCAACTCCATGCTTCATTGTGAAGTACCACAAGAAGCCTCCACAAATCAAATTGATGCATTTTGAGAGACAACTATTTATGGGAATGACTTGGCGTTTGGCTCAGAGGACCCTTTATCATGCTCCAAAGTCACTCTGTGTAATAGATTGTTTCGCGCTTATCATTGGTTCTGTGACAGATACTTGATCCCACCTTGGTTCTACATCCAGACTATTCTCGGAGTGTTTCTGTTTATCATATGGCTCTCCACAATTATTACAGTTCTGCTGCTACTGAATGGACACCACCCTCCAGAAAGAGCAGTTACATAAAAGGTGGTTCATGAACTACAGCCACATCTTTCATCTCACACAGAGCTCGAAGAAATCTCTAGGCTGCAAACATCACACCTTATTGTATGCCCAAATTCATAGCTTGAGAAAAGGTTCCATATCAGATAATGGAACCCACTGAGACATTGCAATTACCTTATATACTGAAAGTTTCAATTAATTATATAATAATTCCTGTTTCTATTTCTGATGACTGGGATACAGAGACTGTAAAAATAATGATGCCTGATTGACAGGCATTTTCTACTTTGAATAGTGAAGATCCTTATTTAAATTTGATAATTATAAATAAATGTATTGTTATCATCGCTATGCACGCTATTAATTACATAGATCTAGCAATCCTAGGGAAGTGTATAATTATACACAATGGGAACTTTCTGAAGCTCCACCTCCTAATAGTCACCACTACTTCTTCAAAACGTTTCCTTACTTTCATAGTGACAACACATCACATCCCTCATCTTTCTATTTTTCACAAAATCCAACAGGACTTTAGAAGAATTTGATCACTACCAACAAGCTGATTTATTCAAATGAGTACAATCTGAACAAGGCCATCCAAGGCAATGAGTATTGGAAAGAAAATATTGCTGAAAAAGTGTTGGGGGGAACAAATGTTTGGCAGATTCAAGGTAAAGAGACATTATTTGGTGTATGCATTACACCTAACTAAATTATTTTCTTGAACAAAACCATTAAACAGACTACCTGTCTGGGATTTAGTACTATGACGGTGGAGGTGGGACTGCTGAACTCTTAATCAGGCAGTGTATATTTTTTCATATATGTCGCTGCTGGTGTGTATTTTTTGACTACACAAGTGTTGTACCCACAGCATAATACGTGTGGACAAATACCTACTACCCATAGATGGAGACAGGAACATATGTGCTCAGTCCAATTAATGGATAAATACCGCAAAACGGACTTACCTGGATTTCGAAGCCAACAGGATCATTTTCATCGGGGTCAAAATGCTGCTGTGAAGGGAGCACCTGGAGAAAGGGATCCTGTCAGAGACTGAAGGGAAGAAAAGTAAATGGGTGAGTATGCATCCCAAATCCTTTGAATCCGCTGGCTCGAAGCAGGCCCTCCCAAATCACGTTCGACTCATTGGAAAGGCCACTCATAATTCGGATGGCAGTGAAACTTCTCTGTAGAGCTCTATGGCAGCTGCTTTCCCTGACTGCTGTCGAGGCGTTCTGTGAATGTCTGTTGGGGGTGCTTCATCACTCATTAGTACAGCAAACCGACAACATCGTAATGCGGCGGGTGGACCGGTCGGTGGTGGTGAATTCAACGCTGACGCAACAGTGGAGGTGGGATTGCCAAACGTAATCAGGCCCTCAGTTTATGCCACTAAGGCACATCAATACGGCTCAACAAGATGGCAAGCAAAAACAAATGTGAAGGAACTAGCACCAAATCAGACAATATGACAAGAAATCCCATGGTAATGAATTGGGCCAATGGCAGGATGAAGGGGTTACAAAGTCTTTTCTGATGCAATTCTTCCAGGACAATAAAACAAAGATTAGTGGGCCTAGGGCTAACTTGAGGAAAGGACTAAAATAGCTACAGAAAAAGGGGGAAGTACTGGGCGGGGTGGTATACTCCCTTAAGTGTGCACAAAATATGAGAACTATGTATCAGGAGTACTACAGAGCCCAACTGATACAGATGAGCGGCCAGATAATCATTCTTCAGGAAAAGCAGGAAGATTTGTAGAACAGGACATGTAGGTGTAACTTTCACATACAAGGTGTACCAAAAGGCTCTAGGGAAGGAATGTCAATGTCTATACCTACAGCCTATTAAAAGCCATCTTAGAAACTTCCACTGATGAGCCCCATTGCATCGTCAAGGCTCACAAGATGACAGCTTGGTGGCAGGTGCCAGAGGCCCATCAGCATTTTGGCCTGTTTCTACTACTTCGAAAATATAGTTATGAAAGTGGTCAAGAACAGGGGTCCTATAATGGTATCAAATGACAAAATATCAAGTTAACTCTCTCTAATAATCCTTAAGAAACAGAGGTCTTTTAAACCAATGACATACTTCATCTAGAGCAAAGGAATGCCATAAAAAGGGGATACCCCTCAGTATCATCCTTAAATGGGAGCGTGGCCCCCAGTGGCCATTTCTTAAACTGAGGCACGTACAATTCTCGGCCTGCATCTGCCTGAAGATGTTGGATCAACGTAAATGTCCCCACAGCCCAGGAGCGCTAAGTGGTGCAGGGTCTTGCAAAAGTGTTAACGGTGAACCAAAATGAAAGACAACATTTTAGAGGAGTGCAGGGCCACAAATGCACATCTCAGGAGGATCTAATGAGCCATTGCCCTCAGGAGTTGGGTGGCTTGCAAGACAATAAAAACGCTAAAGCTCATTTATGGATTCTGTAGGAGATTTTGGAGGGGTCAGTGGAGGCTGAAGGGGATATCTGCAGTAGGTTTAACATATCTGGATGTAGTGGTTATCTGAATGGTGGGTGGAGCCCTTGGATACCTGTAGAACAGGAGAGCTTTTCTCCTTCATTAAGGTCTTGGTAGCTACTCACACTAGGACTAAACCCATCATGAGGACAATACCCGTAGATATCCACCACACCCAGGTTCTCCATTACTGGACTTGGTATTTTTCTGTTTCTTGGTTGTTCAGGTTGGGGATAACACTGTTTGCGTTACTTTTGGAGAACTCAACAATAGGCGGATATTACACATTTATACACATGACCTCTGCCGCCAGGGGACTGCCAAGTTTGAAAATAATGGTGGACCTCTCCTGACACTAAATTACCTAAATTATGCTTTTGATGGGTATAACTTGTAATGTAAGACTTAAATAACCCTGTTGTGGTTCCGTGGTTTGCGAACTGGGTTCGACAGTTCCGAACCCGTTAAATAAAGATCGTCGGAAATGGACGATTTTGGTGTCAGCAGACTGCAAATGGTGAGTGTAGCGAGTCTGAGTGTTTTCGTATGAATCGATATAGGAGAACACTCTGTATTCGAGGATTTAGTTTTAACCTCCGGGTTCCATTTTGTATACAGCAGCCATTTTGTGTGGTTGCCCTAACATAGGCCCGATGACTGTGGCCGAACGAGTCCTTGAGACACGTATGCCTTAGCTGACTTCTGGGTGACCTGGCCGAACTGACTCCTTGCCCGAGGCTGACCTCGCTGAGCCAGTTCCTTGTTCAGCAGCTGGTCTGATAAAGATCAAAGAGCAGGACGTGCCCGAGTTTATGGTACACTGCTCCCACCTTTCTATCTCCTTTCCAATCTGTTCCTGCCTTTCCTTTACGACATAATCCTTGATTTGGGTTGAAGGTTTTATGATGGGTTTGTCCGGCCTGATCGAACAGGAAACTTGGAATTCGCTTGGTCATTTCTGGTGGGCTGGACAACGGAAGATGGGATTGTCTGAGATTGTCGTCATACGCTACTTTCAAAATGTTACACTGTCATTGGTCAGTTTGTATGCACCGAATGCTAATTTGAAATGTTGCCTGAGGCTTGATTTTTGGCATAAAAGACCATGCTCCGCTCATTGAATTTGCGCAGTCTCTGGCGAACCACCTGTGTGTGCTTCGTAGATCTCTGTTCCTGGTTGCAGCCAATAAACTTTGGTCTTTGACGTCATCAAGAAGTATCCCGTGTCCCTGTTTGCCAAGACAGGGGAACTCGAAGGTATCAGGCGTTCTCCCTGACGCCGCTGGGTTCTAAAACCCGGTCCTTCAGTTGGCGCCCAACGTAGGGCGACTTCAGCGGTACCGGTCCAAGCCAGAGGTTCGTGAGAAGCTTCGTGTGAGAATTCTGGAGGAAGGCCAGCCACTTCATCGACCCCTGTATGTCGTCGTGGTCCGAAAGTCTTTGCTGCGAGGTTTCCCGCTTTCCGACAGCTACGAAGGACTGCTGCCCTGACTGTCGCCCTGTTTTGGAGCCTTAGACGTTTGTAGAGCGAGACGATTGACGGGTCTTCTGGTGACGCCATCGACATTTCAGTTAAGTATAAGCGGAGCGTCTCCTAGTCCTTAGTTTGTTTTGGTATCCTTTAGTGGATCGCTTTGATTTGGTACCTGCAGGCTCCAAAGCCAAGGGATTCGTGTATTCACGAGACTATCGTTTCAAGATTCCCCTTGTTGTTTGAAGCTAGACTAGTGAGCAAGAGACCTGGTTTTAGCAGTTTTAGAAACTTGTTTGGTTGTGGTTTATTGAGGGATTCCCGGTTAGAGGATTAGTGTCCGGTTCCTCCGATCGGAACTCCTACATATGACTTATATGTGAAGCATGGTGTGGGCCCTATCAGTTATAATGAGATCTGGGTAAAGTATACAAAGAATGACGGTGTCCTACAGTGGCCCCGTTACAGTAGTTTTGAAACTGAAATTTTAGATAACCTCGAAGTGAAGTTGTTCAAAAAGAAAGCCCGGCCGGCGATGTTTGACTCTTTCCGCATATGGCGCAAAGAAGCCAAACAGAAAGAAATGAAATTAGCGAAGAAGAATAAGCGAGAACGAAGTATGTCAATGGTGCAAGCTGCGATTGCGTACAGAGATAATGAAGAAGAAAAAGAAAGTGAACAGATGCTTAGAGTGAGGAAGTTAGCGGTAGATAGATGCTACCCAGTCTTGCCGCCTAAAGAGCAGAAAGACGAGAAAGATCTTGCGAAAGATCCTTTAATGTCGCATCTGTTAAGTTCGCCACCACCCTATGCACAGAATGCTACAGCACCACCGCCACCAGTGGTGGCTGTACAACCGCCGGTTATTGTGCCTCCTGCGATTCCTCTACAGCCAGCTCTTCCGTTGGCTACTGTTCCTTTGGCGCAGCCTCCTCAGGGGCCGCCAACTTTGCCTTCTTCTTCGACTGCTACTTCTATGCCTGTCCCTAATACTTCTTCAGTTCCGACTTTGGATTCTTCTACTACTGCTTCGTCCTCCCTTATTTTCCCAACTACTCCTTCTCCTAGACAGCGGATGACTGCTGCCTTTTCTGGTTTTCTGACTCCTTGGTTGGGACAATTGGGTATGTCTCCTGTGAGTGAGAGTAGACAATCGCGTAGTCAGTTGCCTGATGTGGATGAACGAGTGGTCTTGGATCATATGGCACGTAGATGGGTTACGTATACGTCTCAGTACGATCTTGAGGGTATCATGGATGTTTTTCAGCAATGGAAAGCACCAAAACAACGGTACGTCTTCGAGATGATGTGTGTGTTCCTCCATGAACAATGGATGGACGAAGTGGGTAGAGCTCCTGAAGAGTTGTCTCACCTGCGTTCCGAGTTTGCGAAAGGGACGATTGTGAGTCTCCTCGACATCGAGAGAGTGGTGTCGGCGTTATTGTCGTTTCGAAATAATGCTTCTTCTGAACGGCTGCTCGAGCCGGATTCGTCAGTTAGGAGACAAGCGCGTCAGTATCCGATGCGAGAGGTTCCTCCGGTTTGGAGACCTGCTGATGCAAATGCTATTCCACCTGTTGTTGCACACTTTCAGCGAGTGTGGGTGCATGTTCCATGGAAGCGTGCTGAAGTTCTAGCACTTAAGCAGACTTTACCTGATCCGCGGAAGAATCCCGCTGGATATTAGAGCTTGCGCAAACTGTGAGTTTGTGCGTCATGAATTTGGCGGACATAGATATGTTGTTTGGGAATGTTGTTCCACAGCCCATCTGGAATGTCATTCGACATACGGATCATGATAATGAATTGGGTGATTCGTGGGTTAATCTTGTTGCTGCGAATGATAGACAAGTTGGAGGTGCTAAGCCTGAGGATCGTATCACAGAACTTCCTGGTAGGATCATTAATTTTAAGAAGACTTTGATGCCCGAAGTACGTGTTAATTGGGACAAATTGTCTGCATGTAAGCAGAAGAAAGATGAGACTGTGTCAGATTTTTTCACGCGTTTCGAAGAAACTTTTGTCGATCATAGTGGTCAGGATATGGGTACCGAGGGTGGCCAGAGATTATTCGTTGACAAGTTTGTACATAATCTTCTTCCCGAGCTGTGCACCAAGTTGAAGGATTCTGAGAGTGCTTGGCCTGTTTCTACGTCAGCGCAGATTTTGGCTACGGCTCAGTACTATGAGAATAGACGTAAGGATGAGTTAGAGAAAGCGGATAAGAAGACTAAGAAATTGAAGACTAAAGTTCTTCTACAACAAGCTTATCCACCCCGTACTAATAGTCAGCGTGATTATCAGCAACCTCAACAGTATTCGAGAAACTCGCAAAGGGACGAGACTTCTCAACAGCGTTTTCCGTAAAGTCCTAATCAGTGTGCGTATTGTAAAGAAGAGGGTCACTATAAAAATAGTTGTCCGGTCTTGTTACAACGAACGAATGGTGCTTCTGGTGTGAGAGGTAGAGGTGCTCAACAAGCGCCTAGAGGTAGAGGTCGCGGACAGAACGTACGTCCTTTGCCTCCGCAGAATTCGATGAATAGTTTTGATCAACAGCAGAATTCGTCTGGTAGGACAGCACAGTACTATGTAGATGATTATTATGTTGAAGGTAACGAAGTGAATGGTAATGATTGTTAGGACAGCCATGGACAAAGAGATGGAGTTGTTTCAGTTCCAGTAGATCAGAGTGGACCTTATGTTGAAGTGATTGCATCAGGTGTGTCAGAACCTTTTCTGCTAGATATTGGTGCTACAAAGAGTTCTATTATGCATTCTAACCTCCCTGGCGCACCTTTGTCTGGCTTTAATAATGTTTCTGTAGGTTTTTCTGGCACCCCCGTTACGAATCCGATTTCTGCTCCATTGCCTCTTTCTGTTGGTCCTCGTAAGTTTGAAGCACCCCTTCTTTTGACTACAGGTTGTAATGAGAATTTGTTGGGATTGGACTTGTTGAAGAGATTGTATGCAACTTTGTACTGTTCTCCGTCAGGTGTACATCTTACTTTGGGTGAGAGTGTGATCTCTCTGATGTATGTGTCGAAAGATAGTCTTCCATCTGAATTGTCTCTGTTACCGGATTCACTGTGGGCTACGGGTCCAAATGATGTGGGCCTATTAGACATTCCCCCATATGTTGTGACGCTGAAGGCGAATGCTAAGTTACCGCGCATTCCACAATATCGTATCTCAAGTGATGGTGAGTGTGCACTTTTAGCGATCATTTATGATCTGATCGACAAGGGTGTCATTGAAGAAACGCGAAGTAATGTGTGCAATAGTCCTGTGTTGCCTGTTTTAAAGAGAACAGATCCTTCACAGCCTCCTGTATATAGATTTGTCATCGATCTTCGTGAAGTGAACAAGATTGTTGTTCCGCAATTTCCTGTTGTGCCCGACATTACTGCATTATTGACTCTGATTCCGGCTTCTGCCACCTGGTTTTCGGTGATCGACTTGAAGAATGCTTTCTTCAGCATCCCGATTGCCATGGAGAGTAGGGACATCTTTGGATTCTCTTTAGGTGGACGAAGTTTCCGCTTTAAGCGTGCTCCTCAAGGCTATTGTGAGAGTCCATCGATTTACAGTCAAGCTTTAAAGACACAACTTGATCTGTTGGTTTTACCTGAAGGTGCAGCCCTTATTCAGTATGTTGATGATTTGCTAGTTGCTGCTGATACTGAGGTGATTTGCAAGGATGCCACTTTGTCATTATTACGTCATTTGTCTGATTGTCATCATAAAGTTTCTCTCTCAAAGTTGCAATTTTGTCGACAAGAAGTTACCTACTTAAGTCACCTCTTATCGAAAGAAACTGACCCCAGAAAGAATTCAAGCTATTGTGAAAATGAGTGTGCCTACGACACAGAGAGAAGTACGTGCGTTTCTGGGTATTACGTCGTACTGTAGACAGTGGATTCCAAATTTTTCCTTGTTAGCGAAGCCTTTGATAGCTCTTACTGTTAAGGATACTCCAAATCCTATTCCTTGGACTGACGAATGTCAGAAGAGCTTTTCCGAATTACGCAATGCGTTGTGTTAGGCTCCTGTGTTGGGTACTCCCGACTACAGTAAGCCTTTCACATTGTATGTCCACGAGAGAGAGGGATGTGCATTGTCAGTTTTGACTCAGCAGTTTGGCGATAAGCAACGCCCATGTGCGTACTTTTCGTCGACTTTAGATCCTGTAGCTAGAGCGTTGCCGAGTTGCTTGAGAGCTACGGCGGCAGCGGCTGTTTCAATTCAACAGCCTGCTGGTTTGGTTATGGACAATACGTTAGTTGTTATGGTTCCACAAGCAGTGGATACCTTGTTGAATCGTACCAAGACACAGCACTTAACTAGTGCTCGGTTGTCGGGGTATGAGCTTACATTGTTAGCGAGTCATGTGCACATAAAAAGGTGTAATACCCTGAATCCAGCCACATTGTTGCCGATTTCGCTTGAGACAGATGATGATAGTGAAGAACAGCACGATTGTTTTATAAGAACCGAAGAAGAGACGAAAGGGAGAGTAGATCTCCGCGATACTCCTCTTCCTGACTGTGATGATGCGTTGTGGGTTGATGGTTCGTGCTTTAAGTTGCCGAATGGTGATACGACTGCAGCATATGCTGTGACGACTTTGCATACGATTGTTGAAGCTGCACGTATCCCACATAACTCAGCACAAGCAGCGGAATTGATTGCACTTACGAGAGCGTGTGTGTTGGCGAAAGGAAAACGAGTGAATGTGTACACGGACAGTCAGTATGCGTTTGGTGTGGCTCATAGCTTTGGACGTTTGTGGCGTGAACGTGGATTTTTTACATCGCATGGGACGAAGATCCAACATGGACAATTGGTGAATAAACTTCTTGAATCTCTTACGTTACCATTGCAAGTTGCGATTGTGAAATGCAGTGCCCATAAAAAGGTTACGGATGATGTTGGTCGTGGTAATGCGTTTGCGGATGAAGTTGCGAAAGAAACTGCAAGGAATGTGATGAGTCGAATGTATGTTGCGGGTCCAACGAGATGGGTTCCAGAGAAGAGTATGTGTGAAGATACGATCGAGAGTGTGAAATCCATTCAAGCTGAAGCCACAGAGAAAGAGTTGAATGAATGGAGAGAAAGCAAGGGTAGATTGGATTCGAATGGTTGTTGGACTGATTTGTCAGAGCATCAGAGATGGTTGTTGCCTAACGCGTATGTGCTTCCAGTTGTTACAATGGCTCATGGAATGGCACATATTAGTGTGAAAGGGATTTGCAAGTTGTTGGCCCCGGTTTGGGGATTCCCAAATGCGCAGAGAATTTGGTCAAGAACTGTATGGTGTGTTTGATGCATAATCCTGGTAAGGGAACTCCAACACCAGCTGGTCATTTTGCTCCTCCTACGTTTCCGTTCGAGGCTTTGCAGCTAGATTTTATCCATATGGAGAGATGCAACAACTTGAAATATGTTTTAGTGGTTGTTTGCTCTTTTTCTAGATGGGTAGAAGCTTACCCCCTTAAGGACAATACTGCCTTGTCCAAGGCGAAGGCCTTGATAAAATAATTTTTCCCGAGGTTTGGAATGCCGAGAATTATCTGGAGTGATAATGGGAGTGAATTTGTGGGTCAAGTCATGAAGAGAGTGTGTGAGGGTCTAGGAATTAGGCAGAAATGTCACGCTGCAAATCACCCCCAATCAGCTGGTTTAGTCGAGTGCTATAACGGCACTCTTAAATTAAAATTGGCCAAAATCCAAGCGAGCACTGGTTTGCAATGGCCAGATGCCTTGCCATTAGCACTTCTGTCTACAAGAATGGCTGTGCATTCACGAATGGGTTTGAGTCCGTATGAGGTTGTGTTTGGTCGCCCGGCGAATATTTGGGGCGTACCAAGACCAACGAGGTTCAGTGACCTCGAGTATCCTGTGTTGCTTGATTACTTGCGTGAACTGACAACTAAAATGAGTGTTTTACGCCAACAGGTGCATGACAGCCTTCCACAAGCTTCAGAAAATCCAGGCCATTCTATTGAACCTGGTTCTTGGGTCTTTGTGCGCAATTTCCAGCGGACCAAGAACGAACAGCCCCGTTGGACGGGACCTTTTCAAGTGCTCCTGTCAATGAGATCTGCGATCCGAGTGCGAGGCAAGCGAAACTGGATCCACAGAGTTCATACTAAGCGGGCACCTTTGCCCTTACCTTACGATAAGTGGGTCCAGGAGGGACTTGCAGACTCTGAAACAGAAGTTGTCCCACGGTTCATACCGTTCAGCGATGCTCGACTGATTGGAAAAAACTCGGAGAAAGAAAGTGACGAGATTTTGCAAGAATTAGTACCTCCTGTAGATCGGTTGAACACTACAGAGCCTCACCTTTTATTCACTGATCAAGAATTAGCTGGAAAATGACGCTATAATTTGAGACCGAGAGTTACGGACAAATAAATAAAGACTAATAAAGGTTTATGATTTTTCTGTTTGCAGGTTAACTTTCCACCAAGGATCTACTCATTTTTGTTTCTCTTGAACCGCCATCCGGTTCTTGCTGCTAGGGTCGCGGTTGCCATCAGTCTTTGGAGTGCAAGCCTGAGACACTAGGTCGAAGGTTCTGTTGGCCCAAGGGAGTCTTCCTAGGTTGACAGAGGCATTCCTTAGCAGAATCAACCTACCACCGCGGGCAGCATACTTAGTTTAGGATGGATTTCTTTGAGTTGGAGAGACCTGTACAGACACTGACTTTTAGAAAATGGATATGTAAAATAATATCGAAGAAAAGTTTTTTGATACCATGTTTATTTTTACTATTGAGTTTGATGGTATTTGTAGTTGGTTATGTAACATTTTCTTTTAAAATGAGGTTTAATCCCACTGTGCAACCTACACCTTCACCTACTATTTCTTCTCATTCTTTTCATCCTTTGCCTGAGCATGAGGTAGTTAGACGATTGGAATTTGCTAACAATTCCTTCATCTAACTTTTGCACCAACACCAGTTAGTGATGACCACGACAAATTGTTGGATTTGTGGTTTAATGCCCAATACGACTGATAAGGGTATTCCTTATTTAGTTTTGCCTTTTAGTTTAAATGGTTCGATTTGGGCTTATAGGGTGATGTTTATCTATGCCCATAGTGTCTACCCCCAACGTTCATTGAAAGACAACCCGGAGAATAGTGCTATAGTTAAAGGCATTGTCGACATGATTAGAGGGATTAGCTCGTATGAGACTATTCCGAGAGATGAGACACTAGCCTACATTGGTTGGAACGTTACTGGATATGGAGTTAGTCTGAGTGTTAACCAGCGAGCGAAGAGTTCTCCACCGATTTGGATAGTGCCCAATCAGGGCCACTATTGTCTGCAGGGTAATGGCAAGAATCCGAAAGCTCAGTTAGGGAAGAACGTTTGTACTGATACTTACATATTTGCGTCTCAGTCTTCCCCAGCGTTCTTAGGTGCTAAGGGTACCTACTTTGTTTGTTACGACAAAGCGTATACATGGTTGCCCCCTGACTTCTCGGGCACATGTTTTGTTTCCTTTCTGTTACCCCCCACTTTTACAGCTGCGGCAGATTACCATAAGACGAGAGTTGCTAGAGGTGTCTTTAGTCAAGAAGACACTGCAGGGCAAGAATTGGGAGATTTCATTAAGGGTTTTCTGCCGTTCTGGGGACCTATGTCTAACAGTAGGAATATTCGTCAGTTGACGAGAGTGGTTGAGTCCACCATAGTCGAAACTGCTGGTGCCCTTGGTAACCTGACTACTGAGCTCCAGTCGGATAGACTTATGACACTTCAAAATAGAGTTGCCCTTGATGTCATTCTAGCAGATTGAGGTGGAGTTTGTAAGCTGATTCAATCGAGCTGCTGCGTTTTCATTCCAGACAACGCTCCATCAGTCTTCCAGGCCATTTCCAAATTACATAAGATTTCCGATTCTTTCCATTTGGACAAAGGAGATTGGTCATTGATGGGATGGTTATGGGGATTGATATCCACTTGGGGTTGGAAAATTTTGATGGTCATTGGGATGGTCTTAGCTATCCTTTTCATGTTCTGTCTCTGTGTACAGTGTGCTCCCGCTATTTGTGGCCTCTGTGCTACTTCGTGTGCAAGGAGACCTGTCCAGAGAGAGTACCAAGTAATAGGATGATGCTACAGCAACATATCGATGATCTGATGAATATAGATCCGGATTCAGATTAACATGGGTTTGGGTCTGTTGCCTATGTAAGGGCAAAAGGAGGGTCTGTGGTTCCGTGGTTTGCGAACTGGGTTCGACAGTTCCGAACCCGTTCAATAGAGATCGTCGGAAATGGACGATTTTGGTGTCAGCAGACCGCAAATGGCTAGTGTAGCATGTCTGAGTGTTTTCGTATGAATCGATATAGGAGAACACTCTGTATTCGAGGATTTAGTTTGAACCTCCGGGTTCCATTTTGTATACGGCAGCCATTTTGTGTGGTTGCCCTAACATAGGCCCGATGACTGTGGCCGAACGAGTCCTTGAGACACGTATGCCTTAGCCGACTTCTGGGTGACCTGGCCGAACTGACTCCTTGCCCGAGGCTGACCTCGCTGACCCAGTTCCTTGTTCAGCAGCTGGTCTGATAAAGATCAAAGAGCAGGACGTGCCCGAGTTTATGGTACACTGCTCCCACCTTTCTATCTCCTTTCCAATCTGTTCCTGCCTTTCCTTTACGACATAATCATTGATTTGGGTTGAAGGATTTATGATGGGTTTGTCCGGCCTGATCGAACAGGAAACTTGGAATTCGCTTGGTCATTTCTGGTGGACTGGACAACGGAAAATGGGATTGTCTGAGATTGTCGTCATACGCTACTTTCAAAATGTTACACTGTCATTGGTCAGTTTGTATGCACCGAATGCTAATTTGAAATGTTGCCTGAGGCTTGATTTTTGGCATAAAAGACCATGCTCCGCTCATTGAATTTGTGCAGTCTCTGGCGAACCACCCGTGTGTGCTTCGTAGATCTCTGTTCCTGGTTGCAGCCAATAAACTTTGGTCTTTGACGTCATCAAGAAGTATCCCGTGTCTCTGTTTGCCAAGACAGGGGAACTCGAAGGTATCAGGCGTTCTCCCTGACGCCGCTGGGTTCTAAAACCCGGTCCTTCACTGTGAACAGGAAAAGCCTCCTTCACAAACTCACAATGCTGAATGAAAACTTGCCTAGCATCGTGAAGGTAAGTTTCAATTCTATTAAGGACATGGAGGCAAGGATTATGCTATTCTTTGCTTTATTATTTAACAAGATTTCATAGCAGCCAATAGACAAAACTTGAAGATAAAACACCAACTCCCGTGAACCATAGGGAGAACCACAACGCCATAGTCCTTTCACAGTGTCCACGTCCAGCACAAAGTCCCTTCACACTGTCAGTCCCTCCTCTTTCTTCGGGCAAGTTACGCCAGAAGCAAATTCACTGGTCCTGTTTAGAACTGTGGTTCCCTAGAAATAGAGACAGCGTAAGAGTCCCAACCAAAACGGTGTGATCACAAGGTTACCAACATTCCATCATTGAAAACTGAAAAACATAGGAATGACAATAGCAAATTGTTATCGAAACCATTATAATTCATAAACGGGTTACTTACCACCATATGGGGAGGGTTTGCACCGAAAGTGCCCAGGGCAGGATAATCCTCGCCTCCGTGTCCGTAATAAAATTGAAACTTACCTTCACGATGCTAGGCAAATTTTCATTCTATGTCCGGACCGGAGGCTCAGATTATGCTCGTTTAAAGCTTACTCACCCCCAACTGAGTGACCTCTATTACTGGTTTGAAGTAAAATCTCTTGAAGGTTGAGTCAGAGGACCAGTTCGCTGTCCGCATCGAGTGCTCCAGACGAGCCGCCAAAGAGAATGCCTTAGAAGCCATAGCACCCTATGCCAAATGGGTCCCGACTTTTTTCTTGTTAATGCCCACTTCTTGCATGACCCATCGCACCCACCTGGCTATGATGGGGGAAGAGACTGCTTTGTGGGGTTTCTTCAGGGCAATAAGCAACTGACGTTCGCCTAGAGGTCCAAATTTCTGAGTCAGTTCTTTGAATGCCTCGCGGCAGCTCAGAACAAACAATTTTGGGACGTCTGGGAATGCCTGGTATGAGATCATGCGGGTGAGCGACTTGGTGGCCCACTGTGAAAACCACCCCGTCCGGGGAAAAAAACTCTTGCAGTAATGTCCAGGGCTCTCACATCCGAGACTCTCCTGCAATAGACCAAGCATAGCAGCATCGCCAGTTTAGCTGAGAATTCTTTTACGGATAGGTATTTATTCAGCTGCCAGGCCAGAAAGAGGTTCAAGAACAAGTTGACGTCCCACAAGTAACGCTGTTCTGGGGGCAAGGAGAGGTGAATACCACGCAGCAATCTACAATTGAAAGGATGCTCCCCCACATGTGCCCGTTCTACAGGGGTGTGTCCTGTGGAAATTGCCGATCTAATTGCATTGAATGAGCAGTACGCCAAATCTACTGTTGCCAGATCAGCCAGGAAATTTAAGATCTGGACGATATACGTAACCACGGGATCCAGGTTCCTCCAAAGACACCAAAGAACCCATTTTGTCAAGGCAGAACGATAACTTTTGGTGGTGCTGTCCGCCCACGCCTTTGACAAGAATAGTTCAGCTGGTCACAAAAGTTCTGGGAGCGACCAGCGTTGCCTGAAAGCCGCCACGCCATCAGCTGCAGGGAGCCCTGTGCAATGATCTGGTGTGGTACCAGAGCCGTATTCAGAAGCAGGTGAGGAAACAGGGGGAGTTGGATTGGAGAATCCTAAGAAAGTTCCATTAGAACCGGAAACCAAACTTGCGATCTCCAAAGTGGGGTCACCATTAGCACCTCCACCTCCTGTCGACGGATCTGGGCCGCAGCTCTCGTGATCAGTGAGAACGGGAGCAGGCATAACCCTTCTCGTGACTCCAAGCTTGGAGAAACGCATCTGTAGCCGCTGCTAGTGGATCCGGTCTCCAACTGAAGAACCGCTGCACCTGATGATTGAGGTGCAACACGAAGAGATCAGCCGAGAAATAGACCCCACATATCCGACAGCCATTGGAAAACCTGCGGGTCCAGCTTCCATAGGCTGGAATTGTGAAGGTGCCTTGAGTGCCAATCCGCAACCCGGTTGACCTGGCCCGGAAGGTACTCTGCTGTCACCAAGACGTGATGGGCCAGGCAAAAATTCCAAAAGTCTTTCACCAGATTCGCCAGGGAATGAGAGCGGGAGCTCCCCAGATGATTGACATACCGGACCGCAGAAATGTTGTCCATCTTGAGAAGAACACAGGACTGAACCTTATCCCTGGTCCAACAACGGACGGCGAAGGACTCTGCCAGTAGCTCCTGGATATGAAGAGCTTGTTTGTCTAATGAACAGACTCCTCCAGTGCAGAGCTCCTCGCAACAGGCACCCCAACTGGACCTGCTGGCGTCAGACTTGATGACCAAATCTGGCATGGGGCCGAAAATTACCAAGCCATTTCATGCTTCCATGTGACTCAGCCATCAAGCGATTTCTTCCCTCGCTTCCATGGTGAGTGGCACAGATTGGGCATACGACAGATCTTTTCGCAGGTGGTGTGCCTTCAGGCGTTGGAGGGCCCAATAGTCAAGTAGGTCAGTCACGAATGCCTGGATGGAAGAGGAGAGATGGCCCACCAGCCGGGCAATTCGCCTGAGCAACGTGTGGGGCTTGGAAATGGCCTGACACAACTCGTGGCGGATCTTGGCCATCTTCCGAGATGGAAGACTAAAGGAAGATTGAGCCGAGTCCACAATGAATCAGAGAAACACCACCCTCTGAGAAGGGATGAAGACTGACTTAGTCTCGTTGATGACAAACCCCAACCCCTGCAGGAGATCCACAGCTTGTTGGAGCTGATTGGTCAGGGAGATGGGGCACTGCGCCATGAGGAGAATATCTCCCAAGGACATGATCATGCGGATGCCCTGTGCCCTGAGAAACTCCACCACTGATGGAGCATCTTGGTGAAGCACCATGGTGCTAAGGAAAGACCAAACGGAAGGGAGGTGAATCTCTCCATCCTAACTGCAGGAACCACCAATGAGGAGGATGAATCGGTACCAGCAGATAGGCGTCTTTTGGGTCCAACAGCACCATCCAGTCCGATGGTAGTAGAACATCCCGAAGGAGGTGGATCCCCTTCATTTTGAAATGGCGGTACACTAGCCACTTGTTGAATTCTCGGAGATTGATAACCGGACGACGTCCGCCATCGGATTTGTCTATTAGGAAAATATTGCTTAAGAAACCATTGCGATGCAGGACCGATCGGCTGATGGCCCCTTTGTGCAGTAGCATGGACACATCCTTGTCGATAAGTTCTGCATCGCGAGGCGTAATACAAATGGGTCGAGGGTGGAAATCCTGCCGAGGGTGATAGTAAAACTGTATATGGAACCCTGTATGGTTTGCAGGACCCATGCATCTGTAGTGATGGAAGCCCACGCGGCCGGAAGGCTGCCAACCGACCCTCAAGGCGGAACTGAGCGGAAGGTAAGACACTCACCGTTCATAATGCCACCTCCGGCATTGTTCTTGAAGCCACCCCGACCTCTGAAGCGCTGGCCCCTTGTGGGGTAGAAGTTATTGTAGTTCGCGCTGGTGTTGTATTGACCAGGTCCAACTGTTGTTGGAACTCGCAGCCGACCGAGCGACCCCTGTCCCGGCCGGCCCCGTTGAAAATCCGTGAGTTGAAGACTATTTTTATATTGTATTGTGCCTTATCCAAAGAGGTAAAGGTCGCCCCAAACTTGCCAAGCTCTTTAACAAAAGGGTCCCCAAAGAGGCCCCCCTGGGCTACCGCACCCGCCTCTGAGGAGGCCATGTCCCCAAGTTTGGGGTCCAAATTAATTTGCAACGAACTCTGTTGAAAGTGCGCAGTTTGCGTTGCCCATGAAAATAATGCAAAAACAACAGTTGATGGACAGAATGCAGAACAATTTCATATTTTCACCCCAGTACAGAGATCTGGGCCTAAATCCATCATTTTTTTGCACTCCACACCACCCGAGTTCAGACATGGCCATATGCAAATCAGCCTTGACCCTGTGCCTAATGGGAACAGTTCAGCCCGAACTGCCAGGCCATGTCTTTCCTGGACCGGAATCAAGCATCCTAGGAACGGTTTCTGGCTATCAGCCGTCTTCAGCCAGGATAGCTTGACTCCAGTGGTGGGGAGAGCATGGGACTCACGTCTGAGCATACCCATCCCACTCGGGGTGACAAATGCAAAACAGTTGATGGACAGAATGCTGAACAATGTCATACATTCACCCCAGTATAGAGATCCGGGCCTAAATCCATCGTTTTTTGCACTCAACACCACCCCAGTTCAGACTGTCAGTAGTCATATTGTGGCGGCTACCATTGATTCTGTCAAGCGTTGTAGGAAACGCGTTACGGTGAAGCCACAATTGGAGAACATTTGGCATTACTGTTAATAGTAATGTTAGACACTCAAGATGGCCGCCAATGGGGACTGCATTCTGTTTAGGTAGTCAGTGCAGTCTAGTGTTCTTTTGAGAAGCGCGAGTCTTCACCTGCGCACTTCAACGAACCTTTGTGTCAGTCAGCAGCAGAATTCCGTTTCTCCGCTAAAGTTACCTCAGAGAAGAACTTGGTTTCTCTTCTGCCGCTATTTTCAGGCCGAGAAGAGAATTCTTGAGAATTGCAAGTTGGGCGAATTTGAGTCTCCTGTGTTGACGAAGGAAGGAGACTGCGTAACGACAGTAGTCAAGAGATAAGCGAGTCTGAGAAACAGGGACTCATTCTTGAACAGTTCGGAGACTGCTTATCAGCAGAAGTCTGCGGTTAGTGATTATTAGTTAAACTATAGACGCTGGTCGAGAATTGCTTTTGAACTGCGACCCGCAGAATTAAGCAGATACGGCAAAGAAGGAACCAGAGGCAAACAGTAGTAGCTGTATCACCGGAGTCAGTGCTGTGGACTAAAGGCAGAGGACTCAGACACAGTAAGAATATTCGTCAGCGCTTGTTTAGCAACTGGTTCAGTTCATTCCTATTTCTCCCCTTTTCATATGCGCTTACCCTTTTCATTCCTATCCCTTCTTCTCCTACCTTTGCCCTTTTTGCGCGCTTCAGGAAGAAATACATTGAACAGGAACTTTGGTGTAAATATGTGAAGGGACTCCTAGAGTCCAGCTAACTATTAGTGATTCTTATAAGTCAACTTCAGGAAAGACTTCAGAAAAAGTCATTCCTCAAGTTCTACAACAAACACCAGAAGAGAAGCAGTAGCTCCGACACAAGCTGGTAGGATAAGAATTATCTAGAGTAGAATATTGCAGAATATTGCTACATGGTATGTTCTCACCCCCTGCCCCTCTTATGTGTATTAGGCACCTCAGTAACTCTGGAAGAACATTCATCTAGAAGATTCCTGAGTGAGACGAGGTGTTCAGCAAACGGAGTGTCTCTTTCTCTCTCCACTTCCCCTCTCCCCCCTTTGTGGTGGCGTGGCTTTCAAATAGCAGCGTTACCATTTGGCAGGAGATTGGGATCAGCATCAGGTCTACCTCCGCAAAGCTTCTGGAACCTTCGTGACACAGACATGGCCATATGCAAATCAGCCTTGACCCTGTGCCAAATGGGAACAGTCCAGCCCAAACTGCCAAGCGATGTCTTTCCTGGCCCGGAATCAAGCATCCTAGGACCAGTTTCTGGCTATCAGCCGTCTTCAGCCCTTGGTAATATGCCTGCTGGTGCCTTAACAAAGCATTAGTAAAGCATTAGTAAATAAACTGGTGGTCCTTAGTAACATTTCCATAAGTATTAAGGACTACATAACTGTGAGAAAGTGGTTTATAAGTTGGAGGGATTGTGGTTCACCATAAGTAATAAAGTCACTATCCTGTTGGATCCAAATGAAAGGTTTCAATAGTTTAAACCCAAGTTCAAGCCCTGGAAGCTATGGCACAGATCAGGCAGGCTTAACTTAACGAAAATGTAAAAATCCTTTAGAAGTACCAAAACATTTCAAAAGTTAAAAAAACATTTAAAATCCCCCTCCAATTTATACAAATATATACAATTTTAATAAGCAAAATTGGGAGGGAAGGGGCAAGCCAGCACAAGACCAATTTTGTGTGTGTAAAAGGCAGCTTTATTGAAACCGGTGCATATCACAATATATAAACCTTTGCAACTGCCTTCCAAAACTAAAACCTCACTATACATAAATTGCCTGACCCCTTGTCCCCCCCTACCCCAACGACTGCGCCAACACCCTCGCCCCGATCAAGAAACCCTCCAACAATCATACCAACAAGAAAGCCAGCTGGTTCACTAAAGACCCCCGGGCCTCCAAGCAAACCTGCCGAAAGCTGGAGAAGATCTGGCTTCGTGAACGAACACCAGACAGCCACGCCGCCCACAAGAATGCCACCCGCAGACACCATCACCTCATCAGATCCGCCAAAAGGGCCTCCTTCAAAGACCGCCTAGACAACAACGCGCAAAACAGCAAAGAGCTCTTCAACATCGTGAAGGAACTCTCCAACCCCAGCTCTAACACTAACGATGCCCACCCTCGCAAGACCTGTGCGACTCGCTGGCCACCTTCTTCCACTGCAAGATCACAGACATCCACGACAGTTTCAACGCCACGACCGCCCCGACAACCACTGAGACCTCCGCCCCCACGACCACCATCCACACCAACTGCCTGCTCTACTGGACCAACATCAACGACGATGACACCATCAAAATCATGAACACCATCCACTCCGGATCTCAGTCAGATCCATGCCCACACCACATCTTCAACAAAGCCAACACATCCATTGCACCCCATCTCCGGAAAGTCATCAACACCTCCTTCGAGACAGCAACCTTCCCGGAGAGCTGGAAGCACGCCGAGATCAACGCCTTACTCAAGAAATCCAAGGTGGACCCCAAGGACCTCAGGAACTTCCGGCCCATCTCCCTGCACCAGTTCCCGGCAAAGGTCATCGAGAAGACCGTCAACGAACAACTGACCCGCTACCTCGAGGAGAACAACATCCTGGACCCATTCCAGTCCGGGTTCGGCAGCAACCACAGCACCAAGACTGCCCTCATCGCCGCCACCGATGACATCAAGTCCTGCTGGACAACGGAGAAACGGCGGCCCTCACACCACACACTACGAACATGCCTCCACAACGCTGGGATCCAAGAGAAGGCCCTGGACTGGACCACCTCCTTCCTCTCTCCACCGAGATCCTCTGCGGAGTACCCCAGGGCTCATCCCTCAGCCCAACTCTGTTTAACATCTACATGGCACCGCTCACCCACGTCGCCCATCGGTACGACCTCAACATCCTCTCCTACGCCGATGATACCCAGCTGATACTCTCCCTCACCAAGGACCCCCACACCGCCAAAACCAACCTTCACGAAGGAATGAAGGCCGTTGCTGAATGGATGAGAAACAGCCGACTGAAGCTGAACTCTGACAAGAAGGAGGTCCTCATCTTCGGATAGAACCCTTCGGCCTGGGACGACTCCTGGTGGCCGACCGCATTGGGAACCGCTCCAACACCCACCGACCATGCACGCAACCTAGGGGTCATCCTCGACTCCACCCTCTCCATGACTAAACAGGTCAGCGCCGTCTCCTCCGCCTGCTTCAACACCCTCTGCATGCTCCGTAGGATCTACAAGTGCATCCAGAACGCCTCTGCATGCCTGATCCTAGACATCCCTCGCAGCAGCCACATCACACCCCACCTGAGAGACCTGCACTGGCTCCCGGTCAACAAAAGGATAACCTTCAAGCTCCTCACCCACGCACACAAGGCACTCCACAACACCGGACCAACGTATCTCAACAGACGACTCAGTTTCTACACTCCCACCCGCCAGCTCCGCCGACCTCACCCTTGCTACCGTCCCCTGCTTCCGAAGAGCGATCTTAGGCGGCAGATCGTTCTCCCACCTCGCCGCAAAGACCTGGAACACCCTCCCCATCCACCTACGACAGACCCAAGACCTGCTGACCTTCAAAAAACTCCTCAAGACCTGGCTTTTCGAGCAGTAGCAGCATTCTCCACCCCTGCGCCTTGAGACCCTCACGGGTGAGTAGTGCGCTTTACAAATTATATGATTGATTGATTGATTGATTGATTGATTTCCACATCAGATTCCCCCACCCCGCAAAATACAACATACCATTTCATAACAATAATATCCCACAATCCTATACAATATAGCATTTACCAATCCTAACCTCCCATGACCAAAATCCCTACCTGCCTTTGTGCAACTGTAACTAACCAACCTCTAATCTAAACTTAGCCTACCTGATTACCCTTTCCCTGCTCCTGCTCACAAACTATCAGCACTTAACTAAACTACAGCCAATCCTGGCCAACTTTCAACAACCCCGCCACCCAGGGAAATGCGGGAGGGTAGGCAGAAACGCCACCTCCCCATTTTCCTGCCACCAATTTCTGAAAACTCCTTTAACCTCTGCACACCCCCAACAATCTGGACAGGACTTCCCTGAGTTCTAACAAGAACAAGTCCATGCCCAGCCTGGATAAGGGGACCCCGCCACCTCTGAAAAATTCTGGCGTATCATATTTGATGTCCCTGTGATAAATCCTAGAAAACCCTATCTGGCGGCAAAACGGCACCATCTCTATGTTTAACTTCCTCCTGGCTTTGTCCACTGTCCCTGGATTCACTGCTCCCCTCCAGACCCTACGTGGCACAAACTCCATCCAAATGACAGCACATCCAGACCACTGACGTCTAATGGAGTCCAAATCGTGTTTTATGCACCATATCATTTTCGCTGAGATGGATGACCAATAAATCGGGGCACCTACAAGCCACCGAAATCCCATCCAAAACCCCTAGCAATTCTTTGCAAAGCATGCCCCCTTCCCCCCTCTAACAAACGGTAAACATTTCTTTTTTTAAACAAAGGCTCTTCCCGAAATAGCTGGCGTGGGCCTGGACCTGAGCCCACTACACAAAGGAATGACCCACAATCCATATGGACATCTCCCTGGCGAGGGAACCCATCAAAGAGCCTGAAAAGAGAAACATGAAAGAACACAGGGAAAAAACACATAACCGCGCTACAACGACCCCGATGCGCTGCGCACATAACGCTGGTAACAGTTAGAGGACCACCTACCCAAGTTCATGGTGTCCCCTCGCCCCCAAACAGGATTGCTCGCTTCAGAAGCTGCCCCAATCCGAAAGGAATACGTTCTAAACCCCTTCCGGTCAATCCCCAGCCCGGCCAGCCCCTTCCTCAAGACAGCCAAGAGCTCTGAAGCTTTCACCACCCGTCCATCGGCATGCCTAAACACTAACCCCCACCTATCCGTGGACAAAGACCCCCGACGCCTGCCCCACCTGCACGGGCAAGTCAGCGATGGCATGGAAGCCTGCAGGCAAACCCATCTTCCCCCGCCCCTCTGATCTGTCTTAGATTTCTTAAGCCATAAACTGACCATCTCCCCACTAAGGGAGACATCTTTCCATAACAGCCCCTCTCCCCATTTTGAATCCAACACTTCCGACACCCGAAAAGCCCCAAAGAACATCCAAGACCTCAACGTAGAGAAAAGGCAAACCTCAAACCCATCCTTGCATATCCCTGGCAAAATCTGCAAAACCCTTTCCATTAGCTCCCATGACAGTGGGTTCCTCATCCGAGAAACCCGGCCGCACTCCCAGGCCCACCCTTCCAACACGCGAGTCCCTACTTCCCCCGCGGATGGTGCATAACCCCACAACAACTTCACAACAAAAGCGATCCCTGCCAATTTACCCGCAATTGTCACCCTTGTAAGCCCCTTCTGAATCAGATCGAGAATAAACTAAATCACATCTTCCTGGCACCATGCCGTTGATTCCTGCAGCTTAGCCCCAGAGAGCAAGAATTCTTCCCATGATGTACCATATGCCACCTTTGTGGATTGCGCCAGCGAGCCTAAAACCAGCTGCAACATCCTGTGTTGCCTACGTACCACAAATGCTGAGGCATACTGGTCGAGGTCCTGTCCGCGTCCTTGGCTAGCCCACGGAATCTCCCCCACTGTAAACGAGACAAAGTATCAGCTATGTCATTGTCCACCTCGGGCACATGCACTGCGCAAAAGGCAATATCAAGCAGCAAGCAGCCCAAGTCAAGTCAAGTCAAAGAATTTGTATAGCGCACTACATACCCAGAGGGTTTCAAGGCGCTTAGGAAGGGGGGGGATTACTTGTCAAATATCCAAGTTTTAAGTTGCTTTCTGAATGCTAGGTGGTTCTGGGTAAGGCGAAGGTATGCGGGGAGTGAGTTCCATGTTCTAGCAGCTAGGTATGAAAAGGATCTGCCTCCCATGGTGGTCTTGTTGATGCGGGGTACAGTGGCGAGGGCTTGGTTGGAAGAACGTAGTTGGCGGGAGGGGGTGTAGAAGGACAGTCGTGAGTTGAGGCCTTCTGGACCGGTGTCGTAGAGTGATTTGTGTGCGTGGGTAAGCAGTCTGAAAGTGATTCTCTTATTGACGGGAAGCCAGTGGAGGTCTTTAAGGTGGCCAGAGATGTGTTCGTTGCGTGGGATGTCTAATATGATTCTGGCTGAGGCGTTTTGGATTTGTTGGAGTTTCTTCTGGAGTTTTGCGGTAGTACCTGCGTAAAGGGTGTTTCCATAGTCCAGTCGGCTCGTGACCAGAGCGTGGGTGACTGTTTTCCTTGTGTCGGAGGGGATCCAGCGAAAAGTTTTTTTGAGCATGCGAAGAATGTTGAAGCAGGAAGAGGATACGGCGCTGACTTGTCTGTTCATTGAAAGTGAAGAATCCAGGATGACGCCTAGGTTCCGTGCGTGGTCTGTCGGGATGGGTGCTTTTCCGAGGGCTTCCGGCCACCAGGAGTCGTCCCATGCAGATGGGGATGTACCTAGGATGAGGACTTCTGTTTTGTCTGAGTTCAGTTTCAGACGGCTTAGTTTCATCCATTCGGCAACTTCTTTCATTCCTTCGTGTAGGTTAGTTTTGGCGGTGCTGGGGTCATTGGTGAGAGAAAGGATCAGTTGCGTGTCATCCGCGTAGGAGATGATGTTGAGGTTGTGTTGGCGTGCGATGGCCGCGAGGGGGCTCATGTATACGTTGAAGAGGGTGGGACTGAGAGAGGATCCTTGTGGTACGCCGCAGATGACTTCAGAGGCCTCTGACGTGAATGGTGGAAGACGGACTCTCTGGGTTCTTCCGGTGAGGAATGAGGTGATCCATTCAAGTGCTTTTCCTTGGATTCCGATGTTATTGAGGCGTTGTAACAGTGTTTTGTGGCAAACTGTGTCGAATGCTGCAGAGAGGTCAAGGAGGATGAGGGCGACGGTGTCACCATTGTCCAGTAGAGTTCGAATGTCGTCTGTAGCTGCGATGAGGGCGGTCTCAGTGCTGTGTTTTGCTCTGAATCCGGATTGTGAGGGGTCGAGGGATTTGTTGGCTTCGAGGAAGGCGGCGAGCTGGTTGTTGACAGCTTTCTCGATGACTTTGGCCGGGAATGGTAGGAGCGAGATGGGGCGGTAGTTTTTGAGTTCGGTGGGGTCCGCTGTGGGTTTTTTCAGAAGGGCGGTGAGTTCAGCGTGTTTCCAGTCTGCCGGAAAGGTGGCGGAGATGAAGGAGCAGTTGATGACGTCTCGGAGGTGCGGTGCTATGACGGAGTCTGCTTTGTTGAAGATGTGGTGAGGACATGGGTCTGTGGGAGATCCTGAGTGGATGGAGTTCATTAGGCGGATGGTGTCTTCAGTGGAGATTGGGTTCCAATCGTTAAGGGTGTTCGCCGGGGGAGGATGATCAGCAACTGGTAGGGTGGGTTGGTTTCCGGGTTGGTTGTCAAAGCTGTTGTGGATGTCTGCAATTTTGTTGTGGAAAAATGAGGCTAGGGAGTCGCAGAGGGTTTGAGAGGGGGTGATGTCGTTGGAGTTGGCCGAGGGATTGGAAAATTCCTTGACGATGTTGAAAAGTTCCTTGCTGTTGTGAGCGTTGTTGTCAAGTCGATCCTTGAATGCTGTTCTTTTGGCCTTTCGGATTAGTTGGTGGTGAATGCGGGTGGCGTTTTTGAAGGCGTCCTTGGTGCTGGTGGTTGGGTCTTTTTTCCAGGTCTTTTCAAGGGTGCGGCAGAGTTTCTTGGACTTCTTTAGATCATCGTTGAACCAAGAGGCCTTCTTGCTGCCAGGTTTGTTTTGACGTTTTTTCAGTGGCGCTAGGGTGTCAGCGGTTTTGGATAGCCAGATGGTGAGGTTGGCGGCGGCTTCGTTAGCGTTGGATGAGAGGGCTGGGGTGTTTTGAAGGAGCGAAGCGGAGATTTGGTCCGTGGTGATTTTGTTCCAGTTTCTTTGCAGGGTAGGTTGGAGGTGGATGCTGGGTTTTGGTTTGTTGTAGGTGAAGTGGACGCAGCTGTGGTCAGTCCAGAGGAGGTCTGTGGTGTGGCTGAAGGAGACATGGTTGCTGGATGTGAAGATGGGGTCGAGTGTGTGACCTGCGATGTGGGTGGAGGTGGTGACAAGTTGTTTAAGTCCGAGATTGGCGAGGTTGTCCAAAAGGGTGGCGGTGTTGCGGTCGTTGTTCTTTTCAAGGTGAAAGTTGAGGTCTCCCAGAAGGATGTAGTCTTTGGAGGGGAGCGCGTGTGGAGTGATGAAGTCCGTGATGTCTTCACTGAATTTTGCGCGGGGTCCTGGTGGTCTGTAGAGGAGGGTGCCTCTGAGTGTAGTCTTGGGGTCGACGTGGATCTGGAAGTGAAGGTGTTCGGAGTTGGCGAGGTTGGCGTCCGAGCTGGTTGATATGCGGATTGATTTCTTATGGACGATAGCGATTCCTCCTCCTGTGCCGGTACGGTCCTTGCGAGTGATCTTATAGTCTTCAGGGATGGCAATGGTGATGTCTGGTGCGGAGGAAGCGTTCATCCACGTTTCCGTAAGGAAGGCGACGTCTGGAGAGATGGTGTCTAGTAGATTCCATAGGTCAATGGCGTGTCTGTGGACCGATCGGGTGTTGAGAAGGATGCATTGTAGGTGGGTGGGGTCGGGAGTCTGTGGTGTGGTCGTAGCGGAGATGTTGTCGGTGCCGATGAATTTGCAGGCGTAGCAAGAGAAGGGTCCATGGGTGTAACACAAACACCCTCAGCAATTTCAAGACCTGTTCATCCCTAGCAGACTGGCGGTACACAATTTCCACTACCGCCATGTTGTCAATCCTGAATGGCACTTTTTTGTGCGCCAGCTGATCCCCCCCATAGTGTGACTGCTACCACCAGAGGGAAGAATTCCAGAAAGGCTATGCTCCGTCCCCCTCCCGCCCACTCAGGGGACCACCGCTCCGCGCACCATTTCCCTTGCCAGTACAAACCAAAACCCTTGCTCCCTGCCGCATCAGAAAAGATTTGCGCATCCCACACCATGTCCCCATCCCGCACCAGGGGATCCCATTGAAATTCTGTAGGAAAAATTGCCACATCTTAAGGTCTTCCCTCACCCCTGCCGACAGCCACACATGAGGATGCGGAGGTCTCTGTCCTGCTAGTGCCCTGCTCAGTCGCCTACAAAACGTCTGCCCTACTCTCACCACTCAACAAGCAAAGTTAAGGTGCCTCAATAGCACCTGAATCTCTGTAACCATGACCTTATGTTTTGACAACATCTCCGCCAGCAGCCCCAGCATTTGCTGCTTTTTGTCCACCGGAAGGCATGCCTCCATCACCTCTAATTCCAACTCAATGCCCAAAAAGGACCGGGCCGTACAGGGCCCATTATTTTCTCTGGTGCCAAACAGCACGCCTAGTTTGCCCATGATCTCATTGAACCTGTCCAGCGCCTCCTGGCAGTCTGTGGAGTCTGGGGTCCCCAGAATGAAGAAGTCATATAGGTAGTGCAGGAACGTGCTAACACATTCAAAAAGTGTGCAAGCCATAGAACAGCCCATCGGTAATGCTTTGTCCAAGTACCAGTGACCGTTAAAATGGATCCCCAAAAGGTCCCAATCCTCTGGATGGACTGGAGGCAGCCAGAAAGCTGACTTTATGTTGCCCTTTGCCATCATCATTGTTGCGCCCGCAGTCACTACTAGTGACATGGCTACGTCAACTGATTAATATGACACCGTGGCCTCCAGCTCTTCACTGAAATCCTTTACCGAGCCGCCTTCGGGCCATGACAGATGCTGTATGAGGCGAAACTGTCCCTGCTCTTTCTTCGGCACCACTCCAATGGGTGACACAATCAAATTTTTAAGAGGCCAATCCTCAAAGGGTCCCGCCATGCAGCCCTCACGCTCTTCCTTATCCAATTTGTCCTGCACCACCTCTGGGTGCTCCTTTGCGGACCTCAAATTGTCAGCCCACCGTCTTGTCCTAGGTCCGTGATACCCCAGTCGGAAACCCTCCAGAAATCCCAACCTTAAACGTTCTGCAGCCTCTGCATCCGTATATCCTTGCAAGGATGCCACCAACTTGTCCACTCTAACTGACTTAAAAGCCCTTTGGCCCAGACCCCTTGGCCACTCGCCCCCCCGTGAGTTGTTGCTGAGTCCCTGACCTAACCCCCCTGCCTGCCACTGCTGGTTCCCCTATTGCTGACTCTGTCCCCATCCCAACATTTAACCAATGCATGCCCGCCCTTTCCACAACCTGGGCATTCATGCCGAAACCTTTCACTATTCCCAGGTGCACAAGCCTTTGTTATAATCCCAACAGGTCCCCATGGATCCCACCTGTCCTCTCCCAACTGCCCCCCCCCTCCTCGGATGGGGCAGCCCTGAAAGGGCTGATATACAAGTGGCAGCCCGCTGACCAAAAAAATAGTCTGCCCTGACCCGGCTAGCCCCATCATATGCTGCCACAGGTCCGTGTCCAGCTTGCCCTATTTCGCCTCTGAATCCCACGCCATGCGTGCCCGAAACTCTTCATCGAATTGCGCTCATGCATAACCATCCCCGGTAATCTGGGCCTTCCTAATTACGTCCATGTATTTAAACATGGCCACAGACCTCTCAAGGAATTTCTCACAGTACATGCTGGCATAAATAAGGAATGCCGCCATCCAATTCTCTATCGTAAGAGGCACCCTCTGCCATTTCGCTAACTTATATTCTTCCTCCTTCGACCCTTCCTTTGCTCTGACTTCCCTATGAAGGAGCTTCATGATCTCCAAGTACTCACCCTTCCAAATACGCTCCTTAGTGGACAACATTAAATGTGCACCCAATAGTTTTGTGACACCCCTATACGGTAAACGTTTTATCTTCAACTCCTTGATTTCCAATTTGGTCTTTGTCTCCTCTGTCGTTACCTCTTGCGTCACTTTCTTGTCCACTCTGCACCTCTTACCTGTGCCATTCGCTGACCCCTTACCAGGGCCATCCCCTCCAGCCGCCACATTATTGTAAATTGATACTTGTATAGCGCACTACTCACCCGCAAGGGTCTCAAGGCGCTTGTACGAATACCGCTGTGGAACCCATCCTGGCTTTCCCTGTGAGGCGTCCACTCCTGGGCACCCCCAAGGTGGAGGCCAGGCATCCTTAGCGTTGTGGGGGCCGTTGTGGAGATTAAGCATGCTATTCCCCAGAGTTGCAGAGTGGGACTCCATGATTGGAATAGGCACCGAGGCGAGAATTATCAGGTCCGTGGAATTTTGAGCTCAAGACCCGCCGAGGCGGGGAATTGAACCCTGGTCCCGGGCTAGACTTCTGCATCAGGGTCTGCAGCTCTAACCATTGAGCCACACTTTCTTGTCTGTCCCGCTACCTGCATCACCCCCGGACTGTCAGGCGTAGACAGTGTTCCCAGACAGAGAAAACCGTTCCCCTGGAGCGAAGAAGGAGTCCCACCCTTCTCCAAAGATACAGACTCCCCAGTGTCCAATAAAACACACTAAGGCACGCAAAATATCTCCAGAAAAGGGAGAGGCCAAGGATGACCAGCAGAAAATAACCAAACGCCACCAGTAGGGAGAAGGGCAGTCCAAATACCCTTGGGGATCCTATAAACAATAAAAAAAGAGAGAGAGACACGACAAACCATAGGACTTAACATCTATCAATTATGCAGCACACTATGACTAAAACAATTGACTGAGGTTGTGTACTATCCCACACTTACCTATTTTTTTTAAGACAGGCAGTAGACTCAGAAGACAAAAAATAAAGGTTCAGCAGCAGGTTTCTAGTGTGGCTTAAAATTGGAAATGCTGGTAATGTAGTTTTGTACTTTTTTCAGGAAGGTAATATATAGAGCATACGACTGCCCAATCTTCCTCAATGCAGGTTGTGAAGTCACTGTGTAAACAGTTATTCTAGGATAACCAAAATACGATATTTCTCAAAAGGCAAAAAAGCCTAGTCCATAAGCTTTCAACGAAGCTTTAGTGACAAAACGTAACGAAACACAAAAGAAACTGACTCGGCGCCGATCGCGCTGATGGGTTGGTAAAAATGTGGGGAGGAAATAGCGTCTTCAATTGCAAACGGGAGCAGGAGAAAATCTCCACGATGTCCTCGCTTTGACGAGAAAGAACATACATTTACAATGCAATGGTTTCGCCTTTGTTAAAGTTTGAGCTATTGGTATTGCTTTTGACAAATGGTCTTTTCTAACTTCTTTGAATTATGTGTAAAACGTTGATGTGTTTTACTTTACACAGAAATATGGATTGCATTTATAATGCAATTAGTTGCAGATGCACAGTGAATTAGAACACAAGTTATTTCATAAAGCATGTTAGCATGTTAGTGAAGCCAGGAGTGTGAGAGAAGACAGGAGAGAGAGGGCAAGAAGGAGAGAGTGTAAGATAAAGAGAGAGGGCAAGAGGGAGAGAGATGGAGACTGAGTGCAAGAGAAGAAGTGATAGATATAGAAGTTAAGGAGAGCAGGAGGAAGAAGGAAGAGAGATCAAAAGGAAGAGAGGGCAGGAGAGAGAGGGAGGGCAGGAAGGAAAAGAGGCAGAAAGGAGAGGGCGGGCAAGAAGGAGTGGGAGGGCAGGAGGGAAGGTAGGAGTGTGTGAGAGAGGGCAGAAAGGAGAGGGCGGCAGGTAGGAGAGGGAGGGCAGGAAGGAGAAGGAGGGCAAGCGGAGGAGAGGACAGGAAGGAGAGAGAACAAAAGAGATGGAGGACAAGAAGGTGAAAGAGAGCAGAAGAGAGGTGGAAAGGGAGGGCAGGAGGAAGTAAGAAGGCAGAAAAGAGAGGGATGGTAGAAGAGAGAGAAAGCAAGAAGGAGGGCAGAGGGAATAGAGTGAGAAGGCAGAAAGGATAGGGAAGACAGGAAAGAAGAAGAGAGCAGGAAGGAGGGCAGGAGCGAGAGAGTGTGCAAAAAGGAAAGATAAAGAGAGAAGGATAGAGAGTGAGGAGAAAATGGGGAGGTAGATGGAGAGTGAAGCCAAGAGTGTGAGAGAAGACAGGAGAGAGAGGGCAAGAAGGAGAGAGTGTAGGATGAAGAGATAGGGCAAGAGGGAGAGAGATGGAGACTGAGTGCAAGAGAAGAAGTAGAGGTATGTGGGACTTGCTATTTATCCTCGGAGTGGAACCCTTTTTCCTCAGGGAAAGGTCAGACTCGCCGTATTCTCAGAGTACCCCCTTGCTCGCCTTATCCTCAGAGATAGAGAGAGACCAGCTATTTATGGAGACAGATCCTGACACATTGTCAAAGTCGCTCCATTTCAAAACAGGGCCCTCTTCCCCGTCATCCAAACGGAAGAGGTCCGTGCCTCAAAGCAGGGGTACAGAGTGTCCGTCGTATTTCCTTAGGCAGTTTCCCCAACCCATTTCCATTGGCATATGCGCCAGTCGAAGAGAAAGAGCAGCACCATCAGAAAACGACACCTCCTAAGCGAAAGAGACCATGGAATAGGACACAATAGCTACCACACTCTTGAAAGCAGACTTTGAGGACAACCCTTGGTTCAAAAGGAAGAAGACTGGGACTGCGGAAGCCCATCTTTAGCCTGTCATTGACAGTCCATCTTTAACCCGTCACTGTAAGACTCTTCTTCAACACAAAACCATTTTACAATCTTCCCTTCTTCTCTAAAACTCTCCCACCTGTAAACACCGGTCCCCTTACCTGGAACTGCAACAGCCGCTCGGTCTGTTCCTGGGTCAGATCCAGCTCCTCCGGTGCAGCCATCTTCCTCCAGCGAACCCGTCACTCAGACACCGGAAGTTGCTTCGGCTAGCAAAACAACATATCTTCCGCTCCCGGGTGAATATAGATTAACAGCTACTGCCTCCTGTCTCATCCTTCGCGTTAAGCTGACTTGGACAGCAGAACACACGCACATATTGATAACCATTTAATGTTTCTACCGGTCCTAATTGTGATCATAGATGGGGCGAAGCCAGAGTCCCGATATAAACTTTGTATTAGACCTAAAAAGAGCTTACTGACGTCATTTTAAATGGGGCGGGCCACCTTCATGGTATAAATCTTTCCCGATACACAACAGGTTTCCCTAATCAAGATGGCTGCTACATTTACGTGTTACGATGAGAAAGACAAATGCAACAGTGGCCTTGAAAGTGCACGACTGACACATAGGAGCAGGGTCTGTGACTAGCTGGACAACGCCATGTGTGTTTGCGTTCATGTACTTGCTTCTCCAGGAAGACACCACCCTCTTTTGGTTCCACACTCTGACCAGCATCCAAATGGGTGTGGCCAGTGGAGGCACACTTCGTGCCCTCGCGCCTTCTACGAACAAGTCGCAGTGTGCTGCGCTGTGGGGGCTAAAGATAAGGTCATATGTGTCCAATATGCCACACATGAAGGAGAGGCTGCCACTTCCAAGAAGTTGTTCTAGCAGAGCTTATCTCTTCGTTATTTCAGTTCCCCAGTGTTTTAATCTACCCGAAAATGTTACTTTTTGTTTTGTTTTTCCTCATCCATTCCTTCACTTTGCAATGCTTCGTGCCTCTTTCTCTCCACCTTTCTGGTACTAGCGTGTCTGAGCTCCAACTCCTGTAGGCAGAGCTACTGGTGACAGGTGGACTGAGATCTGTGCCCTGTGATACAGGACCTATAAGGATATTTCTCCTATAAAGACCTATATATAACAGGGAGGGGGCGGCATATTGCATTCCTTACAGATCACAAACGTTTATTATGCCCAAACGTAGTGCTAACCATCGACCTTTGAGGCATGAACGCCTAAATGGCCCTGCTGGGAAGCGAAAATGTAATCTTATATTCAAACATAGATTCCTGCAATAGATGTATTTATTGTCCAGCTGGTTCCGACCTTCCACGTACAGCGTGGGTTTGAAGCAGTGATGATGTGAGAAAGTTCTATTTTTAGTGGTTTGTGGTTGGAAGAAAAGATGTAACTATGACACATGTGTGAGCCAAACTGACCCCTGGAGAGTTCACCGACCGGTGAGGAGGAGGTCCGTCTCCGGGGTCTTTACTCACATTCCTTCTGCGCCATGTCAGGAGCCCCCAGAGTCAGGTTCCATCAGCTTCCTGCCCGGAGCTCGGGCACACTGACTCAGAGACAAAAGAGTGGAAAGTGGGGCTCCGGCTAAGTGTGGAAAGTGAAGTCAGAGTGTCAACAGTGAGGCTCGGTGAGTGCGTGAGTGCATGAATGTGCGTGTGTGAGAAATAAATATTCGGTGTGCAAAATGTGAGGGCAAAGTGTGAAAAGCGTGAGGCTGAGAGTGCAAAAGTGGAGCTGGGGTTTTGAAAGTGTTGGCTGGGTAAAGGGGGAGGATGGAGGATGCGGTGGGGGAAGAGGGTCAGTGTAATCTCAGAGTGAGGGATGATATAAAGTGGAAAGTGAGCCCTGGTGCTTTAAGTGCGATTAAAACAAGGACCTACGGGCACACAGAAGCGGGAGGGGGGGCGGATGCAAAAGTGGAGCTGGGGTTTTGAAAGTGTTGGCTGGGGAAAGGGGGAGGATGGAGGGTGCAGTGGGGGGAAGAGGGTCAGTGTAATCTCAGAGTGAGGGATGATATAAAGTGGAAAGTGAGCCCTGGTGCTTTAAGTGCGATGAAAACAAGCACCTACGGGCACACGGACAGCGGGAGGGGGGGGCGGGAACGGACAGCGGGAGGGGGGCGGGAACGGACAGCGGGAGGGGGGCTGGGGTTTTGAAAGTGTTGGCTGGGGAAAGGGGGAGGATGGAGGGTGCGGTGCGGGAAAGAGGGTCAGTGTAATCTCAGAGTGAGGGATGATATAAAGTGGAAAGTGAGCCCTGGTGCTTTAAGTGCGATGAAAACAAGCACCTACGGGCACAAGAACAGCGGGGGGGGCGGGAATGGACAGCGGGAGGGGGGGCGGGTGCAAAAGTGGAGCTGGGGTTTTGAAAGTGTTGGCTGGGGAAAGGGGAGGATGGAGGGTGCGGTGGGGGGACCCGAAAATCCATCTGGGTAGTCAGGCTGGGCCCTGAGAATGCCAGGCGTGCCAGGGGGAACAAAGGGTCGCCGAGGCAAAGACTACAGGGGGGCAGGAAAGGCACGGACAGCGGGAGGGAGGGGGCGGGAACGGCACACGGTCAACGGGAGGGGGGGCGGGAACGGCACACGGACAGCGGGGGGGGGGCAGGAACGGGCACTCACCTGGACTTCTTCCGGCGGTGGTCGGCCTGGAATGAAGAAAACAAACATTAAAAAAAAATAAAAAAACAACCCGCCCACCACCGAGATGACGCGCACAGAGGGGCGGAGAGGGAAGAAATCGCGGGAACGCCCACGAATCTGGTCCAGCCATGACGGACAGATCTCTGTTCCAATGGCTAGCCTCCATTTATGGAGCTAGCCAATGGAACAGAGGGCGTAATCCCAAGCCCACTCTGTTTTAACATAAGATTTTGCCTGCGCCGAAAAGCTGCGCAGTGCGCAGCCTTCGACCAGGCGAAACCTAAAAAGGAACTGCTGTCAGGAAAATCACTGCTTACTCGCAGTGAAAACCAAAAGGAAAATATAAGCGCTTGAAATCCGCTTCACTTGTAGATTTGCAGCGCGTCCTCGCGCTGCATGCCAGCAGGGAAAAAAACGTGGTGTGATTTGCAGCGGCAAGAGGGGCACCAAAATAAAATTATTAACAGTGCGATCTCGCGCTCCGCATTGATCAAACAAAGGCATAAGCCGCTGCATAGGAATCTTCAACAGGGAATCCAGACAAATCCTAGGTAGGTGAAACCCAAACAGGAATTTTCCACCAAGGAGCCGGGCAAGGATCAAAATAGAGGAAAGCCAAGCAATGACATACAGCTGCTGAAAGCTTAAGTACCTCCCAATCACCTGACGCCACCTGAAGCAGTAAGGGACAGCACACAACCACTCTCTCCCGTGGAGCATTTTGGGATTTGTAGTTTAAACACACTGCAAGAAGCCTGACTCCTAACACGGACGCTCTACCTGCGCCCTCCGCTGAGCCCTTACCTGGGTCCTCCGTCCCTGCCCCCACATCCATCACATACGTACCTTTTCTCAACCTACCCCCCTCCCCAACATCCCCCACTCCACCCCATGCCGACAGACACCATAAAAGGGGCCACTCCGGCCGCCGGTTTACCTGGAGCTAAAGATCCCACTCGCCGTTCCCTTGTCCGTCCTGCCGAGGGGGCCAACCTGTCCTCCCAGCGCGATGTCTGACCCGTGGGTTCCGCCTGGCGTCGTGACACCTGAAGCATACTATGCATACTGTTATTCCCCCCCACTCTCCCTCACCGTCTCCCTCTCACAGCTCTCCCTCTTCCATGCTCTCCTCCTCATAATCCAATTCAACATCCCTAGAACAACCGGCCCTCACAACCATCAGCGCAGACTGCACCCTCCTAAAATCATTTAAATTAACGTTCTCGTCGCTCCTCTTCCGGTGGTGCTCCCTGGACCGTTGCGGCCCCGTGGGCAATGGGGCCTACTTGTGCCAGCCTCGACGGTATCCCCCACCAGTACCGGGCATGAAACCCGAGGCTCAACCCTCCCTTCTCCTTGGCGCCATCGGGCAGCTCCCAACCCTACCAAGTCTGGCGGCCGCGTCGATCCGCCGCCTGCAAAATAAAAGCATGGTCTGGTGTGCTGGGCCCCACTCTATTCCCTCTACCATCCCAGCTTCGCTTCCTACCTGCACCTAAAGTGCTAGCCGCCCACGCCCGGCCCAACACGCTAAGGTCCACCACCTCCTCCGCATCCCCCAGGTCCACCTCCTCCTCGCTCCATTCCAGCGCTGCTGCCCCATGGCCTCCCTACCGGCGGAATCTCCCGCCCCTACCCAAAAACCCCCCTTCCACTCCCCCAAAACACCCTCATCCTCAACCACCACCAAACCGCCCTCCCCTTGCGTACCCCCTACCTCTTCTGCCAAGAATCAAAAATGTCCTACCCCTCCCAATCCCTCTCACTCCCCTCTGACTCCAGCAGCAAGGGGGATATGTTCCTTATCCCCTCATACCAGGCCCCACTCCCCCCGGAGATCTCTGCCCCTTATGGGGACTCTGCTTCCTCGCCCCCATGTGAGGGGCCCCCGCTTACTGCATGGGCCCTGTACACCTCCTGCTGCCTCCACCCCCAAATCTCTGCTCCCTCCCGCCTAAAACCCGGGGCAGCAGGCACCTGTACTGCCTGCTGCTCCATCCTTTTACCTTTGCCCCCACTAGTAGGCGGGACCCTAGTTGGCTGCACCACATCGCCGATATTAGTAGGGGCCGCCCTCTTCCGATAAAAGTGCCCCTCTCCTCCTGTGTGCATGCAGAGG
Organism: Lissotriton vulgaris; assembly: GCF_964263255.1. Classification (NCBI taxonomy): domain Eukaryota; kingdom Metazoa; phylum Chordata; class Amphibia; order Caudata; family Salamandridae; genus Lissotriton; species Lissotriton vulgaris. The sequence continues at coordinate 1,953,956,475 of NC_141685.1, read as the reverse complement.
ATAGCACCGCTGATATTAGAAAGGGCCGCCCTCTTCCCATAAAAGCGCCCCTCTCCTCCTGTGTGCGTACCGGGGATACGCGCTCCGCCGCCGCCTTCCTTCCTCCTCGTGCCCAGACGCGAGCGCCTGGGCCTCCACAAAACCTGCCTCGCTTTCCACATCCCCACCCTTCTCCTTCGACGCCGCTTCTTGCAGGCCGGAGCGGCCTTTTCTCATTAGCAGCCTCGGCGGGGAGACGCGGACTGCGCTCCCCTGCCGGGCCTTACTGCCGCCTGTCACTCGAGCCTCCTCCCCACCCTCCCCCTCCCGCTCCTCGGTTCGAGCCCCAAGGGTCGCGCTCCTGACATCCGCGCGGCCCAGGCCACTCACCTTTTTCCTCCGAGTCTTCTAGAACAGGCCACAACGGCGGCCGCCACCCACGCCGACGCGCACCTCACAGGGCCCGGCCCGCCTAAGGCCCCAGGCAGCAACAAGTCTATGCGACCATCTCCACTGAGGAGGTGGATTGCCTCCAACACCCTATAATCTTCGATGGACATCTCAACCACTGCAAAAATCGTTGCTACAACCCTTAAACGACCGACCAACCACTACCTCCTACCACTATAGGCCTGACAAAAACCTACTCTGCACAGCGCTCCCAGCCACCAGGTCACCAAACCTAAAATGGTGGCTGGGAAAGCGCGAAAAAGCCCTAAATACCTATTGGACTATTACTCAAAAATTGGGCCAGTCCCAATATAGCCCAAAGTAACCAAAAACGCCGCTCGCCGGCCAACCCCTTCCCCTCTCAATCTGCCCGGGGGGCAGACCTCGCTGTGCTCGGCTGCCCCCCAAAACCCCCTTGACAATTAACTTCTGTTTCTGTAAAAGTTTACTACTTAGGGTTCTGTTTACGACCAATCTCTTAGTCATCAGCTCCCTCTAGTGGAAAACGTGAGACTAGTTAAAACACCTAAGCAGCGAGATCAGTGTATCACAGCTCCCATCTGCTCCCCCCTGGGCTAAGTAAACCAGTGCTTTAAATTATTGGTTTGAAATTCTCGTAGGCGCATGTGTAAAAGTGGCGTGTACATTTTTATAGTCTTTACAAACGGTAACTTTGTAGACCGTGTGATTTGCTTTGAGTACTGTTATTTTCTTTGCCAAAGTTTGCTTTGTAAACCTTTGTGCGCTCTTTATATTAACGGCATTATTTCCTTTATAAAAATGTTTCTTTGTTTTCTGTTATGGTTGCTATGTGCGCTTTAATTGCCTTTCCAAAAATCTGGTTAATGCACTATAGTCATTGTTGCATGTACTTTTTTTTCGTTACCAGAACTTATTTTGAAATCTTTAGTTCTTGCTAAGTGGGCTGTTATTTTTGTCCCAGAAGCATCCCTTGCGTACTGTCGAGCTTGCTGTATGCACTGCTATTTGGCCCCTCCAATGCAAATACTTGACATGCATAGTTTGGCTGCCTGCATGCTCCCCTTGGTATGGTTTCCTTGCATTTGTTATGATATGTACTTCCAGTACTGGTCACTCGTTCTCACTTTTGACAGCGTATTTCCTTCCTGTGGGTGCCAAGTGAACTCGTGCTTAGCATGTACAAAAATGTTTTATTCAAAATATAATAACCACCATTAAAAATGACTGCCATTAAATCTGTGTGCATTTATGCACACAAGTGGTAGTCTTGAATGATTTATTATTTACCAAAAGTTACATATGAAACAACCATTTGGTTTTTCCAATAGCTCTGCAGCGAGTGCCAGACATTTTGGCTTTACCAAAATGTTTATTTTTCTGGCCTGGACATGGGTCCTGTGCTCACTACACCACTGGATTCAAGCTAGCCTGGCTGATGAAAAATGATGCTCTGAAACCGGTCCCAGGATGCTTGTTTCCTGTCCAGGGAGGACCTGGCTTGGCTGTTCGGGCTGGACTGTTCCCATTGGGTGCAGGGTCAAGACTAATTTGCATATGGCGGGGTCCAAACTGGGGTGGTGTGGTGAGCAAAAGAATGATGGATTAAACCCAGATCCTTGTGAGTGGGGGTGAATGTTTGCATTGTCCAGCATTCCGTCCATCAATTGTTTCTAATGCATATGTCGCACTTCCAAGGAACCAGCCTTCTCTTTCATGGATATCTTTCTACCCTTGGATTTCAAGCTGAAGAGGCTTATTTAACCTCCCCAGGTGCTTCTCACAGGTCACTGATGCCAAGGTGCTGCAGGTTCAATCCGCCTGGTCTCCATTACCAAGTCTGGCAGTGTTCTGAGGATGGCTGGATGAGGTCCAGCTTTGTAGGGTTCACCAGCCTTTGGATGGGAAACACCCTAAGACACTCCTGGTATCTCTCTGACCATTTGAGTAATCGCTGCCATGCCCTGCCTTTTACTGTAGTTCCTGTTTGCTTTACTGCAAAAAGACCCAAAATGTAATGTGAAATGGCAAACCCAAGACGTTGAAGGTTCTTACACACACTAAACTTGGTATTGAAGGCTGGGGATGTGTATGTGAGTGGACTATACTAATCACCAGTGGCCACCCACAACTAACACCAAAATCCAGTCAGAAACAGCTACTGTACCCACAACAAACCCATAGACAGACGTCTGCTAGGACTTACACAGAGATCTTCAGCAACAAGACAAGGGATACACAGTCCTGGCATCCTGTTTTCTGCCTTTCAAGTGTCCGCTAACAGAAACACTGTCTTACGCCCTGGTGGGCTAACATACAATTACGGTAAACATTTGTGAACACGCAATGATTTTCCTCAATCCATTGGATAAGTATACATTCTGTTTGCCTGCCCAGGCCTCCCTCTCGGGGAATGAGTCCTCGGCCTGCTGCCATGAACCCCATATTTTGGCAAACTTCTTAGGGCAGCCTCGTGCCTGGTACTCTTTGTCACTGATTGTGTAAAGTTTGAACTGTTTGCTTCCTCGTATACAAGGTTTTGCAAAGCCGCCCCTCCCCCCCCCATCGCTGGGCCAGGGGGGACAGAACATTTATTCAGATTCCCATTGTATCAATTGTAGTTCTAGTGTCCTTACCTCTTTATCCCTTTGCTTATGTTTTCCTGAGGTAGGAGTTATGAGAAGACCCCTTCAGAACCGGGTTGTAAGCGTCCCACACATGGACCTCTGAATCTAGTCTCAGGGTTTTCTTTAAGGTATAGATCTGTGGGCTCAGCTATCAACTTTCTAGGTTTCCAGTCAGTCAAGTCCCCAGCTTCCACTCCCCCCATGTATCCTGAATGTCTGTGATTAGAGATGCCCATGGGAGGATAGTGGTGCTCCCAAACCTGTCCAGTTAAGGTGGATTCAGGAAACAGTCTGGACATCGAGTGCATCTTATTGGAGTTGTATGTGCACTGTTGCGTTCCTTGTTGCTCTTCATGCCACAAGTCTGCCATCCTGTTAAAAGAAGGTACTCCACGAAGTCATAGGTAGAATTAAGAGTTATTTCTTCTTTATTCAGTGAACAGGTTTCTTATGCCACGGTGCGGAGCAGTGTGTTCTCTCGGATCACGATCACCAACAGCTGATCGAACCACGAGAACACACACACCAAGAACATTATTACATTCTAACCAAGTACATTCCAAATAAGATGACATGTACAACATTCCCTTAAGCCCCATCAACCACCAGTCCACTACAACACCTCCCCCTTTATATATAAAAAAACAAACAAAAAAAAACCAATACATAAGCTAAAAGCAACAAATAAAGTTCAATAAGTAACAAAATCTCCAAACCTAGCAGGTAATCTAAAAGTGCGCCCACTTCTAGCAGACCTGGCCTCCACAACATCCCTTTCTACCGGAACAGCGGCATTGGAAGGTGGAACAACAAATGCACTGCCATTAACACTGGAAGCAGGAGCTACGACTACATTACTTCCACTCTGATCCTGCAACCAAAAAGTCCATTCCAATTAATTAGAACAACTACTCTTCTTTTTTTAAAAAATTAACTCAGCCTGATCTTTTCGTAACTTGACTGTCTCTTATTTACCAACCTCTACCGTTGAGGAAAACAGACCCTATACTAACCTAACAAACCTGAATTGGATCATAAAAATGAGACTCACCTTTCTTAACGTTAAAGGGTTTTTTGCATAACACCCAATCACCAACAGCAATATCAACATCATCCACTGACCCTTTATCGTCAAAACGTTTTTTCATCAGTGCCTGACTACGCACCACCTTCTCCAACACACCTGAAGCCTGTACTTTCACCTCATTCTTACCAACCAAGAAGGAAGAAGTAAGGAATTAACTTTTCTTCCCCTAAGTAACTCAAAGGGAGTTACCCAAGTGGTACTACGCGGAGACACATTGTGACTCCAAACTTTCTCTTCCAAAAACGAACTGACATCCAAACCAGAAGCCACAGCTGTCTGAATCCCTTCTTCAAGAATCTTATTACCACGTTCCACCAAACCATTAGATGCGGGGGAGTACTTAGCCGCTTTTAAATGTTTAATATCCAGTGACCCAAAAACGAACACATCCGTTCCGACACAAAATGTGTCCCGTTATCAGTGACTAAACACCTAGGAGTCCCTTCAACCAAAAATAATTTCTTTTAAAACAAGATTGTATTCTCAGTATTAGGCGCGTCAACAAACTTATAATACATCCATTTGGAATGATAGCCAACAGCCAAAATCAAATACCTACACACCTCAGGGAGAATTAAATATGGCCCGGAAAAATCCAGCCCCACCTTAAACCAAACTTGCTCAGGAAATTCAGTGGGATGAAGTGACAACTTCGGAATCTTCCAGTGCTTATCAGAAAGCAAGCACTCTTCACAACCATCAATAAGTCCTCTAACTTGAGCTTCCAACCCCGGCCACCAATAATGCTGCCTAATTTTCATACAAGTTTTGGTAACACCAAGGTGGCCTTCATGACCCATCTTAACAATTACTTTCCTCAATTTAGACGGGGGCACAAATTTATCCCCTCTAAGAACAACATTATCCTTTACAGAAAGTTAATCCGCGACCAAAGCAAAATTCTTTAAATCCCCAGAAAGATTTCTCACCTCTGGCCAACCATTTTCACAGCAGTTAAAAACTTAAGTTAGAACTAAATCTTCCAGAGAAGCTTTACACCAGTCCTCTTCAGAAATAAGGGAACCACAACCTTCCACTGCGTCCAACATCGCCACACATTCAACATCATCCTCCTCAAAATTCTCCTCATCAACCCTATCCATCAGCATTCTGGACAGACAATCTGCATGAAAATTCTTACTACCCTGAATATGCTTTAGGTCAAAATTGAACTCCTGCAGCTTTGAAACCAACCTAGTTAACCTAACAGAAATAGAATTAGTATTTGAAACTTTGTTAAAAATTAAAGACAGAGGCTTATGATCGGTCAAAATCTGAAATTTCCTTCCCCAGATATACATTTTAAATTTCTGCACCGCCCACACACAGGCTAGCGTCTCCCGTTCTATCGTGCTGTAATTTTTTTTCAAAAGGCTTGAGTGCTCTTGATGCGAAAGCCACAGTTTGCTCATGTCCCTTTACATTTTGACTAAGAACTGCACCTAGCCCATTTAAACTAGCATCCACAGTGATCATTGAAGGACAATCATCACGGAAAGCATGCAATGCCTTCGCAGAAATGACTAGATCTTTTACTCTCTCTAAAACACTGTTCAATTCCTCCGACCAGATAAACTTTTGACCCTTCTTAAGCAGACAACGAAGAGGTTCGACCCTCTGAGCGTAATTGCACACAAACCTAGCATAGTATTCAGCTAGCCCAAAGAAAGAGCGCAAAGTATCTTTATCAGTAGGAGGTTTAGCATATTTTAGAGCTCTAATAACTGAAAACTTTGGACTAATGCCTTTATCAGAAATCGTATGCCCAAAGTAATCAAGTTCATTCACACCGAACTTACATTTGTCAGCCCTGATCGTCATTCCATTGCCTTCCAAAGTACCCAGAACTCTTTTTAAGAGAGTTAAATGCGGTTCTTTGTAAAAATCAGAATATCGTCCAAGTAAGCTTGGACCCCCACCATTCCCTTGAACATAGAGTCCATCAACCTCTGAAAAATACTTGCTGCCGAGGCCAGCCCAGAAGGGAGTCTCAGGAACTTATACGCACCAAAAGGTGTAACAAACGTAGTAAGTTCCTGAGACTCCTCGCTCAAAGGAATCTGGTGGTAGGCGGACTTTAAATCAATAAGGGAGAACGACCTAGCCCCCCCCCCCCCCCCAAATTGGCTAAGAGTTCGTGGATCTTAGGAAGGGGATGGCAATCCACCACAATATTTTTATTCAACCCTCTCAAATCTGCACAGAGCCTAATCTCCCGTTTTTTTTCTCGCCACGACAATCGGGGCGACCCATTGGGAAGACTCTGTAGGCTGTATAATTTTTTGATCACAAAAGTCATTTAACATTTTCTTCAACTCCTCCCTAGCACACAACTGTACAGATCTTACCTTATGCATGACCGGTTGAGCTTCAGGAACCAGTCTGATTTTATGACTAAAATTCTTTATGCACCCTACATGATCTTTAAAAACTTCCTTAAAATCTTCAAGCAAGCGCTTACAGTCAATTTCCGAACTTCCCACACTCATGACCTCCATACTCCTCACCTTAATGGGATTCTCATCCCCTGGTACCAAATACAAGCCCATTTTTGCGAGATCCTTCCACCCCACAATATTTTTCCCCTTAATTGCAACATACACTTTTGTAATAATACATCGACCAAGAATTTCAACCTTTGACAAAAAGAACCCCAACATGTCGATGTCCTTTTCTCCAAACGCCTTTGGATTAATATCAGGGGGAGCTAAGTGAACATCCTTTCCCCAATTGTCATAAAAATAAGAGTCACGTAAAATTGTTATCGGAGAACCCGAATCTCCCATCACTGTTGTCTGAATTCCATCAATCCACGCTTCACAAAAGGGACCCTTTATCTCCAAAAGATCTTCCTTATGATCCAGAGTGAGCAGCAAATTGTCATAATCTTCCGAACAGGGCTCAAAATCGCTGTTCACATTGCTAATTTGAACTACTCTCTTTTGCGCCTTACAGAACTTTTGAAAGTGGCCAAACCTTTTGCAATTCGAACACCGCTTATTCAAAGAGGGACAATTAGGAAAGTTACCAATGTGAAATTTTGATCCACATCTGAAGCAAAGAATTTGAAGCTTTCTTTGAACTGACATTGAAGGAGTAGCTGGTTTCTTTTCGCTGACCTTTCCACCTAAAGCCAGAACCCCCTCATCAGCGGAATCTTCTTGCTGATAAACTATATTAACTTTAGCAGCACTAGCTTGCAAAGCGTTAGTAGAAATAGTGGACCTTTCAAAGCCCAGAGCCAAGTCAACTACTTCCGAAAGAAGATTTTTACAACTTAAAATCCTTTCTTGAATTTTATGTGAAGAACAATTAAAAACAAATTGGTCCCTAATCATATCGTCAACGGTTGGACCAAATTCACAAGTTATAGCTAATACTCTCAATGAAGAAATATATTCCTCCACTTTCTCCTCTTCTTTTTGTTTTCGTTTATAAAACTTATGTCGCTCCAACATAATGTTAGGTGTTTCTGAAAACTGATTTTTAAGCCTCTCTATAGCCTCCAAATAGACATTCCAACGTCTATCCCCAGACCCAGACTGACCAGGCGGAAGTAGAATAGAAGTAACTCTGAAAAATACGCTGTGCAGCCAAACCCAAACTGCCAAAAAGAAGAGCATATTTCCTTTCTGGAGAATATTCTGTTGCATCTATGGCTACTATATGGTTTTCGAAAAGCCCAAACCACTCAGACCAAATAAGGTTTGGTTTACCCGGCTTTGCCAAAAATGGAGGAGGTTGTGTAAGTTGACTAATTTGTTGTTGGTTCAAAGCCATCTTTCAATTGTCCAAAAATTGCAGTTAAATAAAAATAATATTATTTCAAACTGAACCCTGACACTGACTATCTTATTGAAGGTTTATCACTAAACAGAGTTCCCAACAGCTCCACTGCTTTAAATAGTTCCAGATATAATTCTTGGCACCAAAGAGTAAAATGAAAATAGATCAAAAGAAACAACACAAAAGCGAACAAATAGTGCCAGAATCACCGTGTTGAATTTTCAAATTGCCCAAACCAGGTGTGAGTATCACCGCGATACACTGAGATCCAGACGCGAAGAAATCGGACAAACACGAAGAAATCAGAGTTTGGCACGCAGCACGTTGCCAAGGAAACTGTAGTCACTTTCAACACTTAAAATGGCCGCTCCGTCACATCATCGGCGTCAGCACGCTTTCCCGGCCTCTTCCCAGGATCCTTTGCGCCAAAACGCTGCTGTGACATCACACGCAAACACTGCTCCCAGCCTTTAGCTTCAGCGAGAGCCTCCGCTCGAGCCGCCAACGACCTCCAGATCTCAGACTTCAACAAACTGGTAAAAATGAGTCCTACCAGTTTTTTCTGATAACTTCCGAAATACGGTTCCAGTCCAGATATAGCACCAAATTTTCCCACCTTCGAGATGACGAGTTGCGGGTTCCAGCAAGAAACTTGCAGGTGGCAAAAGAAACTCCAATCGTCGCCAAATGTTAAAAGAAGGTACTCCACGAAGTCTTAGGTAGAATTAAGAGTTATTTCTTCTTTATTCAGTTAACAGGTTTATTAAGCCACGGTGCGGAGCATTGTGTTCTCTCGGATCACCATCACCAACAGCTGATCGAATCCACGAGAACACACACACCAAGAACATCATTACATTCTAACCAAGTACATTCCAAATAAGATGACATGTACAACATTCCCTTAAGCCCCATCAAACACCATCCCACTACAACACATCCCCATGGTGTCTAGGAAGGACACCAGGTGTGAGTTTTTTCTAGACCTCTCCCCAGACATCGTCATTGTATCCAGGTCCCTATGATGGGGTAGGTTGAGGTCTCTTCCTGTTAGAAGCAGGTCTTCCCCCACCTCCACCACCCAGGCTCCTACTTTGTCCAACCCCTCAGTCTTTAGGTCAGGGAAAAAATACTAGGAGGCGAGGGTCAGGTTCACTCTGTTCCACCGCTCTCTCACTACGCCTGGCAGCCCAAGCAGTCTACCCACACCTGGGACACTTGTAGGGGCAGAGACCAGTGGGCCATAAGCCCACACCCCTGGAACCAGATGAGAAACCTGCATATGCTAGCAGGCGATACCTGTCATGATTCAACATCTTACAGTTGTTTCACACAAGGTGTGTTTCTTGTAGGAGGATTATGTCGGAGGCTCGGTCTCGCTAAGTATTTCCACATTACCCTTCTCTTCAACTTGCTGCCCAGGCTATTAATATTCCAGGATAGAACCTTAAGCGGGAGTTCTGGCGGTTTCAGATGTGGTGTGGCCATTGTCTTGTGTGTCCGTCCTGCGTCATCAAATTCCCAATTATGGGTCAGCATACCTCTAACAGTATTCTTAACCTCTCAAACCCCACACCCAACCTACTAGTGCTGCAGATCACAAACTATCCACCCTCAAACGACCGAAGTGTGTGTTGCCCCCAACCCAAACATTACAAGCACATTTAATTAATCTCATATTGTGAAGATGGCAGACAGGCAAGGCCTGCAAAGTTAATTTCAGTGTTGTTCCAGACACATCTCCATCAAGTGTCCCCAGAGGTAAATTGCCAGAACCAATGCCAGCCATGGGCATAAGTGGCATTCCTCACACTATTGTATCTCCAGCTACCGTTTGGCCTCCTCCGAGTCTGCCCTGGAGCCTCAAGATCCACTAGCGGAGTCTTTCACCAGGGCTTCCAATTTCTTGGCCGACCCCCACGAGCTTAGCTGTTGGGATTCAGCCACCACCTGGGGTGGCTCTTGTGAATCTGAGAGAGAGGTAACCTTGTGCCTCCAGCCAGTCACATGTGGCAGCGGCCGTTTGGATAAAGCGCAAGTCTCCTTTATCACTGATACACAATTTCACCAGGAAGAAAAGGACGTATTTCAGGTTCAGTATCCAGAGGAGCCGTTTTGCCTGCTGGAAAGTTTCTTTTAGCCTTTGGGTAGCAGTGATATAGTCCAGGTAGATGTTCACCAAGTAGTCCAGGTAGATGTTCACCAAGGCTCTTCCTATCTGCCAGGGGCTGTGTTTTTTTTTCACTTGTAGGATGTAGTCGTAGAAGTTAAGCAGCTATGCCACTATTGGCCTGGGAGGTGCCCCCGGTGCCAGTGGCTTGCCCGACACTCCGTGTGCCCACACGACTAGGAACATTTTTGACACTTTGCCCCCCAACACCTCTTAAAGGAGCCAGTTTTCCAAGAACAGTTCCACGCTCAGGCTCTCTGATGTCTCCATGACCTCCACCAGCCTCACCTTGTGCCGGAAGTCTCCCTTGGCATCCTTCACCCTGTTCTGCAGGTGAGCAACAGTTTCTTGTAGGGCATGGATCTTCTTATCACCTTCCAAGATCGGGAGCGCCAGGCAGGACAGCATTCATTAAATTTCACCCACCCTTTCTGCCAATGTGTTATGGATGGTTCGGAAGAGTCCCACGTCCAGAGCCACTAAGTACATTTTATTCTCCAGGACTGCTTTCATGTCCCTGATAGCCACTAGTATGGTGGCTGTGTGGGTCTCTGGACCATGGTCTGTGTCCGGGTGGCCTGCTGAGGGGGGGTGCTGCGATCAGTCCCTTCTTTTATAGCCTACAGCGTACCATCTCCCCACTGGAGCCCCAGGCCTCTTCCCTGGTCACCCCACGACATGTTGCAGAGGTGTCACCCTGTGGGAGTATCGCACTCTGGCAGCAGCAGACATCCATGGTCTAATGCGGCATGGCTCCGACAGGCTCTTCCGCCCTGGGCACACTGCCTGGGACTCTGGAGGGCCTTCCACCCGGCCCCCATCGAGCTAGATTCTGGAGAGGCCCACCCAGGCAGTCGCAATTCTGTGTGGTGGCACCTCACCTACACTTGGTGGTCACAAGGAATCCAGCACATAGCCCTCCCACTGTAGCCCAGTTTGTTGCTGCATCAGCAGTACGTGCCCCGCGGGCAGATACGTCCATCCTTGCCTGGGGGCCCCATCTGGGTCATCGCACTCTGCTGCCCACCATGATCCTCCTCCACGTGTGTACTCCCTCCCCTTCTGTCTGGGCGGATGGGTCAGAGTAGCAGCTCCTGGGGCCATTTCCCACACAGGTGCTACACCGCTTGTGAGGCCGTTGAATCTCCTTTTTGTCCAACCGAAACCCTAAACAGTGCTGCCTATCCCTTTGTTACAAATGCAAAAAGAACAATTGATGGACAGAATGCAGAACAATGTCATACATTCACCCCAGTATAGAGATCTGGGTCCAAATCCGTTGTTTTTTTGCTCACCGTGCCATTCCAGTTTGAACCCAGCCATATGCAAATCATTCTTGACCCTGCGCCCAATTGGAACAGTCCAGCCCGAACTGACGGGCCAGGTTCTCCCTGGACTGGAAACAAGCATCCTAGGGCAGGTTTCGGGCTTTCAGCCCTCATCAGCCAGGATAGCTTGACTCCAGTGGCATGGAGCACGGGACCCACGTTTGAGCATACCCGTGCAACTCGGGGTGACTAAATCAAAAAGAACAATTGATGGACAGAATGCAGAACAATGTCATACATTCACCCCCAGTACAGAGATCTGGGCCCAAATCCATTGTTTTTTTGCTCACCATGCCAATTCAGTTTGGACCCAGCCATATGCAAATCAGTCTTGACACTGCGGGGGAACCTGGCTTGGCAGTTCGAGCTGGACTGTTCCCATGAGGCACAGGGTCAAGACTGATTTGTATATGGCCAGGTCTAAACTGGGGTGGCATGGTGAGCTAAAGAATGATGGATTTAACCAGATCCCTTGACTGGTGGTGAATGTTTTGATTTGTTCTGCATTCCGTCCATCAATTGTGTGTCTTTTGCTATCCCTTTGTTACAGCATTGCCACCATTTTGCCAGGCCACGCAATCTCGGTAGGCATCCCTCGCTGCCGGACCCCCAAGGACCCACCCGCCCAGCACTAGTCCTCGCCGCAGGGCTCCTGGCCTCTTCCGTGTCCGATAGGTCACCCCGGGTGAACGGTAGGGGGGGACACAGGATTCTTTCCTCACAGGGCCAACTGCCGGAGCAGAGAGTTCACAAGATCATCTTCGCCAGCAGTTAGGCCCGCCCCAAAAGGTACATTTTTAAAAGTTACGTGATAATATTTATAAAAAAATCCAACTCCACAATTGAATTGGATTTTTAAGAACTATTAAAGTGGTGATTTAAATATTTTTCTAGTGGTCCCATTCCCGAGGTACAGTTTTAGCATTTTAATCTCATTATCTGCACAGGACAGCTAGGCCTGCCACAGTAAAAATTGCTTTTAGGACCTTGCCACTGTACGGATGTTAACATTACATTTCTGTGTGTCCCTCTTAAATACCCTGTACCCTACCATGGCTTACATGAGGGGACGTACCAATATCTAAAAGGGAGTCTCTTAACTGTCAAAGGGTGTTATTTAAGTAGGTGCATGTTTAAACTGCAGCCGTTAGGCTACAGTGGCAGGCCCGAAGCCATGTTTTCATTGCCATTTATTTATTTTCAAGGTTTTATATAGCGTGAACAAGATCCTTACAGATATCAGAGCGCTTCACATAGAATGAGAAGACAGAAACAATGTAATACAGGGGAAAGAGAAACAGTTAAATAATATTTACACAGTTTTAAGTTCAAGTGAATTTAGCCAGGAAGATCGATTTGACTTCCTTTTTGAAGGATGCAGTGGATGAGATAAGTCTTATTTCTGGAGGGAGGGCATTCCAAATCATGAGAGCCATCCCTGAGAAGGAGCGTTGGTATGTTTTTGTCTTGTGGAATTTTTGTGGTTTCAGGAGGAGAGTTTGTGCGCTTCTTGTTGTTCTTGAACCTCCTGAGATTGTCAATTTCTGTGCGATGTAACTAGGCGAATTGTGGTGTAAGGCCTTATGAGTAATGCACACGATTTTCAGATGTGTTCTGGCTTCATAGGGTAACCAGTTCAGAGATTTTAAGTCGGGGAGATTTGTGAGCGTTTTTTTGATCCAGTGATGAGTCTTGCTGCAGCATTGGTAGAGGCTCTTAGTGGTGCGGTTGTAGATAGGGGGAGGCCGCAGAGTGTGGTGCTTCCATAATCAATCCGAGGGAGCGCTTGGACCGCAGTTCGGAAGCCGTTGGCTGGGAGAAAGGGTTTCAGCTACCTCAAGATGTTGATTTGGAAATTAGCTCCTTTCGTTGCATTGCTGATATGTTGTTGCATATTGAGATTGGAGTCCAAGGTTATACCTAAAGATTTTGCTGAGTCTACAATGATGGGTTGGACGTTGAATGCATTGAGGTGTTTAAGCCAATCCTGAGCGATGTGGATTTTGGCGGGGGGAGCTATTAGTAAGAACTCAGTTTTTAGAGTATTAAGTTTGAGATGGTTCTATGCCAACCATGTCTGTGTTTCCTTAAGAGTTAAATTGAGAAGCTTGATGTCATCCGGGGATTGTAGTTTGAGGTAGAGTTGGATGTCGTCAGCATACATGTGGAATTGCACATTAGAGGCATGAAGCAGTACGGTGAGTGGCTCCATGACTAGATTGAAAAGTGTAGGGGATAAGGCTGATCCTTGCGGGACACCTAGTGTTACTGGGGCAGGGCTGGAGAAAGTGTTGTTGATTTTGAATTTCTGAGTCCGATTGTGGAGGAAGGAGGTGAACCATTTGAGTACTGTTCCCGAAAGACCCATTCTGGTGTTCAGCAGATCGAGTAAGTTCCAGTGTTTGACTGTGTTGAATGCTGAAGACAGGTCGAGAAGGATGAGGAGGCAGGTACCATTTTGGTCAAGACTTTGAAGTGCGTCATCAATAATGTGAGTCATGGCTGTTTCTGTGCTGTGGCCTGCGCGGAAGCCGGATTGGTGTCGGTTGAGGAAGTCAAAGTGATCGATGTGTTTTGTCAGTTGTAGGTGAACACATTTTTCTAACAGTTTGGCTAAGGTAGGGATGTTGGAGATAGGGCGATAGTTATTAAGGTCAGTAGTGTCAGCTGTGGGTTTCTTGAGTATGGGCGATACTTATCCCACTTTGAATGAGTCTGGGATGCATCCTTGTTGGAGAGAGCTGTTAATGATTTTGGTCCAGAGCGGTAGAAGCCATGGGATAAGATCCTTTACAGCATTAGCAGGTAGAGGGTCCGAGAGGTGATTGGAGGGCTTCAGGGTGCCCAGGATCTTGCCTATGGAATCTTCTGTGTAGGTGTCAACGGATGACCAGGACGCATTGTTTTTTAGTTTGATGGGGGTTTTGCTGAGGGGGCTAGAGTATAGGTTTAGATCAATGAGGAGATCATTCTTGATGTTGGTTGTTTTTAGATTGAAGAAGGTAGAGAATTTTTCACAAGATGGTAGGGTGTCGGATGTGTTCAGCAATCGTTGTGGTTCGTCCTTGGATTGCGATTTGATTAGTTCAAAGAGTTTTTTTGGTCGTTTTTTGGCTTGGTCAAGTTGAAGGCTAAAGAAGTCAGCTTTCGATCGTTTGATTTTCCTGAAGTAAGCGTTTCTCTTTTCCTTTAGTGCATTGAGGTGAAAAACTGAGGGGTAGATTTCCAATTACGTTCAGCTAATCTCATAGCTTGTCTGTCATTGTTAAGCAGACCATCGAACCATAGTTTAGAGATTTTGGAGGAGACTCTCTTTAACTGAAGGGGTGCAACTCCGTTGACTATCGTGGTCATTGATTTGAGGTAATGATCGGTGAGCGCCTGAACATCGTTGTTTCCAGTGGGGGTCAGGAGAAGGTTGTAGCTGGGTGATGGTAAGGAGTTGGGATTGAGTTTCTTCTGGTCTCTTTTCCAGGTCTTGGGTTTGGTGGATTGGGCTGGACAAAGTTTCACATATTCATTAATGAAGAATGTGATAATGTGGTGGTCAGACCAGTCACAGGGTTGGATTGAGTCTAGTTGGGTGGCATCACCTTTGGAGATGATGAGTTCCAGGATAGAGCCTTTGTCGTGAGTGGGGCTGTTGCAGATTTGGGTGAGGTCTAGGGTGTTGAGGAAGTTTTTGAGACTGTTAACCACCGAGTCATTGTGATCATTCCAGTGAAGATTGAAATCACCAAGGAATATTTGTGTAATTTGTCGACCCGAGTTCGTTGTGATCATGTCCATGAGGTGTTCAGTGAAGGTGTGATTGTCTATGGTCTCCCTGAGCTAAATATGCCACTCAGGGATTAGCCAATTCCTAAATGTTTCGGAATCAGAGCATATATACAGGTCACTGGACAGTCTGTAGAGTCTAGAAACCAACAAGACAATTCAACAACATACTGGGCAGTGCACGCGCAAAACTAGCATTTTCTCATAATAACATGTAACAATAATGAGGAAGTGAGTGTCAGCATTCTCTGTGATTAAATGAAAGCAATCCTCGGGGCAATTCATCGCTGAGGCACTTCCAATTACAAAAGTGGATTGGTATCTAGAAATTACATATTGAAGCTGATTAACTTTTAATATCTGCCCAGGGCTTATCTAGCCCATGGCAAAATTACTTGGTTCTTCCATGTTGCTGCTGCAGAGTTCAAGGAACGGAGATCCTCTATATGGTGTTGTCCTGCCCCCTACTGGAGAGTTTTTGGAGGGAAGTAGTGACTTGTGTTAATGAAGTGACCAAGAGATCGATTTACTGTGCAACCCTGACATGCCTCCTGGAGCTAATCCGGTGGGCGGGATATGAGAGCACAGTGCTGCTCAGAGAGGTGAGAAAGGGTAGGGGATAGATGGACAGGGCCCTCACATGGATCCATTTACTGGACTGTCTTAGGGACTGTAGGAAGGTGGATATCTGACTATGGTTACCCCCAAACTTTTTGCCTGGGGTTTAGCTGGTTTTTGACATAGTTGGCCCGGGATCCTGCTATTCAGGGCCCCAGGCTAATTGCTCTCTCCTTAAAATGGACTCCATGTACCTTAGGTGCATACACAATTGGATCTGGTTTACCTTATAGGCCCCTGTAACAGTGTACCATAGGTACCCAGGGCATAGGTGTATCGAAGGCCTACCAGGGGCTGCAGCATGCATTGTGCCACCCCTGGCCTGGCCTCCATATTTGACACAACTGGCTGATCACTCAGCTGGGGTTAGTTGGTGTAATCATCTCTTACTTAAATATAGTATACCTATATCTAACCTAACTGGACACATGGAAACCTATAAGCCACTCCTATGGAAGGCCTCTGCAATCCTGGAGGCAGAGTGCGTGGTTTCATGTGAGATGGTGCTCTAGCATGAGCTGAGCTTGTCTGCAGCTGTCGGGAACAACTCCCTTAGCTGTTCCGGGATATTGCCATACCATATACTCTTGAGTGCATTATAATCCTCACGGTTATATGCTAACTTTGGTCTGGCTTTATCAAAACATGTCGAGTAAGGTGTCATACGATTTGGAATACTATCCCCTCGACAGTTCTGTTGACGGGGATAGCATTCCACCCTTCTAGAGGGACACGACAAGTACATAACCTGAACCCCGGTTAAAGTTAAACTCGAGCCTCAGATTCATAAAATGGATGCTGCCACCACAGATACAAGTCTGACCTCCTGCTGCTGGGAGTCCTTCCAGCGAGGGAGGCTTGGACAAAGGGTTTCCTGCCTTGGGAGGTGCGAGCACCACCCCAGACAGGATTTTGTGTATTGGGTAGGACAGGGCTGAATAGAATCAGACATGCCTGGGGCACACAAGGTGTCCCCATGCATAAGCCAATCCAAACCGGTGCTGGGGCTTTCCAGCCCCAGTCCTGGCGCGGAGCTGGACAAAGGAAAGGGGGTGTAACCGCCCCCCTTCCTGGTCCCACCCAGAGGAGGGACCTAGCAGGTGATCCACCCCTCAGATTGGGAAAAAGAGTGGGAGCAGTGCCATAGCACCTCAGATCATTCTGAATCAACTTGAAACTAAAAAGACGACTGGACTTCGACATTCTGCTGCACAGAAGACTGAAGAGCATCTCCCTTGTGGCCTAGGAGTGGCCACCCTGTGAACACAGGCAACATCCAGCAACTCGACGTCTGCTTTGCCGCCGCCTCCTGCCGGAGCCCGAGCCCAACGAGACCCAGACTCCCAGACATCTCAGAGCCCGATCCACAGTCCCTGCAAAGAAGAGACCCGTGGAGGCATCGAGAGACGTGGGACCGGACATCTCGAAAGACCCCCGAGAAGCTGACTGCGCAGCACCCGAGGCACCCTCGACGCTGTGCTCCGGGGTTTGAGAAGCCCCACCACCGAGCAGCATTTGCACCGAAGATCAGCCCCCCAGCATCTCCACGATCTGCGTGGGGCCCTTTTGCACTTTGCCACTCGACGCGCCATCCCGGCCACTTGCCACGTGGTTAGCAGCCATCTTTGCGACTAAACCTACAATTTACACTGCGGGTCTCGTTGCTCCAGACTTGCCCTCGCTCCTGTAAAAAGGAGCACCCGCTCTGACCTTGCTGGTCCGAGTGATAAGCTTTCTTCACTTCCTGCGTGGCTTGCATTAGTCAAGGCCTGTTTGCTCCGATCAAGTTGCCGACACCGCCATCAGGTAGAGCCTTCGTGGGACAGCTCGTGATCGACTCCTGGACGTCCTCGACCTCTTCGTGTCCACGTGGCTGAGGAGACAAGCTGCACCTCATTGCCTGTTTGCACCAGACATCGCCTGGTTCCATCCTGGTTACACGGTAGTCACTGGCTAGTGACTTTGAACATTGTCCCCTCTGCTTTCAGGTCTTCACCACTTCAGATCCACCCTTGGATCCACCGGAACTCTTCTCGTCTCGACGCCTGCTGCATCTTCAGCTCCAAGCACCATCGACCTGCGTGACGGAACCCGACACTACTTTGCACCTGTGCACCCGCTTCCTGTGGGTGAGGTAACTCAGCAACGCCGGTGTTCCTACACTGGTATACACCTCTAGTGTCTAGGTCTTAAGTTTTATCCTTATAGGTCACTCGGAAGGTTCCTTAAACACTAACTTTGTAACTTTTACGCACCATTGCATTGGTGTATGCGTGCACTTTAAGCGCTGCACCCGAGTCCCGCGGGCCTTTCCCGACTTCTTCACTGTTAGTCCGGAACAGCTCCAGCGATTCCCAAGGCCCTAGGCCTACTTCCTTTCAGCTAGGTGGTTCTTATACCACTATTTTAGTATATGGTTTAGGTGGCCCCTAGGGCTCATCCATATTGTGCAACTTTTGTGTATTTAAACTGTGTTTTGTTTTAACGCATTTGCTTCCTTGCTCATAAAGAGTATAGGGGATTTGTAGTAAATAAATATATATATATTTTCAATATATATCTGTGTGGTGTCCTTTCATTTGGTATTCAAGGGGATATGTGTATGGTAAAACAGCTTGCTTCACATGCCTTTACAGAGTTTAGCCTAAGACTGCTTTGTCCACGCTACCTCTAGGATAGCTGGTCTATAAGGTTGACTTACAACCAATCATCATAAGGGTTGCTTGGCATGGTACAAGGTGATCACTAGAACTAGTGAGCATCATATACCAGGCCAAATTCTCACAGGGACCATGACATGGAATCCCCCGTTGACTCTCCAGAACTACACAATATATCCGATAAGGGAAGCACATAGCAGCAATTTTTGTTCGCATACACCTAGGGGCAAGAAGTGCACTGACGCCATATCACTCTTGCCATTTTGAAATGATAAGGTAGAGGTTCAAGGGCATTAATAGGGGTTTGGGGGTCAGGAGAAAGAGTTACTGTTTAATCCCAGTATCCCCGCTTTAAGCTCACCAGATGGGGAGCCAGAGCCTTCTCCGTCGTTGCTCCTCAGCTTTGGAACATCTTGCCGATGGAGATGAAGACCTTACCTTCTCTAGCGCTGTTTAAAAAGGCCCTTAAAACGTGGTGCTTCTCGAGAGCGTACACAGGTTGAGCTGTAAGGTCCATGTTATGAGCTGGATTTTGAATTAGGCGCCTTGACGCCCATTGGGCTAAGTTTGCGCATGATAAGACCCCCTTTTATTATTTTCTTTGACATGCAATGTGCAATACATTGTTATCAAGTGGTAATGCTGTGATTCATGACTTGTTCTTACAATACTATTTAATAATGTTAACACATGTGTACCCGGACAAACCTATCTGGGATAGGTTTGTATTATTTGGAATGTCAATACAATTCTGTTAAAACAAACAAAATTAATTGAAGAGGCAGTCTGACTCAGGAAAATTAAGACAGATTTAAGGGAAGCTGATGAAGCTCATAATCGTACTCAGTCTCAAAAGATGTGGAGGAAAGTTGTTGCCCTGCTGAGACAAGATAGTGTCTTGGAAATGGATGGGGCACATTATTCGTTGACCAAGCTAGATAGCCACTTTTATGAGCTAGCTAATAAACCAAGTAAACTCTTGATTAAAAGTCTCAGGGCTAGGCAAGCCAAAAGCCACATACTTTAAGCAGTTGCG
Source organism: Lissotriton vulgaris (assembly GCF_964263255.1). Taxonomy (NCBI): domain Eukaryota; kingdom Metazoa; phylum Chordata; class Amphibia; order Caudata; family Salamandridae; genus Lissotriton; species Lissotriton vulgaris. Next base: position 1,953,936,978 of record NC_141685.1, on the reverse strand, counting down.
TAACGACATTTAGGGGGTTGGGGAGTTGCAAAATACATGGAGGGGGGCCCCGTTATCCTTTGCCCAACACCTACCTCTTTTTCTGAGGGGGACCCCTGGAGCTCGCCCCCTGGCCCCCCGCCCCCCCCGGAACTGTGTGGGTTTTTGTTACGTCACTGACTAAGTTAAAAATGGGAGAGGTAGAGAAACTTTGAGGCAGATTTACAACAAAGTAACGCAGAACGGTGCAGCAAGTCATTTTGCTGCACCGTGCTGCGTTACATTGGAAAGCACAGAGATGCGACATATTTACAAGAATATGTCGCATCTCTGTGCTTCCCCCTGCGCTTGCGCACTAACTGCAGCCATGTGCCGGCGCAGGCACCCTTGCACTGGTGGAAGGATGGCTGCGTCGTGGGGAGATTATTTTTGTGCAGGAAGGTATCCCTTCCTGCACAAATAGAATCACAAGACTTTTTTCCTCTTTCAATGCGTGCTGTAGAATGCAGCACGCATTGAAAGAGGAAAAAACTAGGAGAAATGAAAACATTTCTCTTTGTTGCGCCTCGCTACGCCACCTCTAGGGTGGCGTAGCATTCACACACATCTCCAGATTTACGATTTCTCATAAATCTGGAGATGTGTCTTGTTCCTGGGTGTTGCGTGGGAACACCCACAGCAACACCATGGAATGCCCCTTCCACGCACAGTGCTGCGTGTGAATGGGCCATGTTTACGAGGAGAGGAAAAGTCACGCAGGGAGGCTTTTCCTCTCCTTGTAAATATGGAGGGGCCCACTGCGCCACCAGTACGTGGCGAAAAGTGACGTAGGGGGCTTGTAAATCTGCCACAATAGGCTCAAGGGAAGCTTAAAAACTCAACAATTTTCATGACTTCCATAGAGATCTATATGAGAGAAACCCCACAGACATGCTGCAACATAAAAATAATTAAGAGGGTGTTAAACTCCCTAAAATCTCAGATGAGGATCGTGAGACGTTAGAAAAACCTATCTCTAAGGAGGAGATTCTAGAGACAATAGACTTCACTGAGGCAAATTGCTTTCAAGATTTGGCACGTTGGATGGATACCAACTTCTTATTCCTCAATGGGGATCATCTTCTTTGGACCGGACATAATGTGGACCAGAGTGCCGGCCGAAACACCTAGGAACATTGCAGCTACTTTCAACCTATGCACGGAATTTTGGGGTAATCGTTGATTAAGAGCCGAGTTTCTCAGAACATGCCAAGACTATTTGTAGAACAGGTTTCTGTCTGTTATACATAATCAGGAAAATTCTGCCCTTCAGCACCCCTTCATTCAGAGAGGACTTAGTACAAACCTTCATTATATTCAAAATGGATTTGTGCACCTCCTTACTAGTTAGTGCACCTAAATATATCAACGCCTTCAGCTACTTGAAAAATGCAAGTGGTAGGCTGACTTTGGACCTAAAGAGGGCTTCATCCACTTCACACCACTTACAACATTTACACTGTCTTCGAAAACACAAGAGATGTTTTTTTCAAGGCTCTGTGCCACAAAATTGTCCATAACATAAGTCAAGTCACTTGGATGTCTACCCTTTTTTCGTGGTAGGTACCCTTACCAGAACTAAGATCCAAACAGCAATCTCTGGTCATTACCCCTAAATATAGGAAAACCAGACAAGGTTGTCCGATCTCTGGCTGTAGCGCCATAAAGAGTTACAAAGCTACCACTAGCCATCCATGCTCAATCAAACCTTCTCACTTTTAGGAAATCGCTCAAAAACATTCTTATTTTACTTATATTTTCTAGCAGCTATAGTTCTGTGGTGAGCTTTATCATACCTACGTTGTCTTCAGGTGATTTACTGTTGGAAGGTGTATCCATCGTTGAGTAGGCCATGGTGTGGGGATTACTGTCCCTACTGGGCTCCCCATCAGTGCTGGACACTTATTTGGAAGTAGTAGTTTGCACTTTATAAATGGCTTCAATCAATATCTGGTTTGTTCTCCGCGAAGGCCTTGGGCCCACATGGGCTAACAGCTCTTTCCTACAAAACTGTTAGTGCACAGCTACTTTCCTTCTTGTCAAACGTCTGGCAAAAAATAATCATAGAGAGAAAATGAACAGTCACAGTGGTGGATTTTACAATCTCACAGATGATTCTAAAACCAGGTAAACAACATGAGAACTGTGCCTCCAACAGGCAATCTTTGTTAATTGATTTAGACTTAAAAACCCTTTAAAACAATTGTGAGATCCAGCATACAATATATTATTAAAAAGTTAATACACCCCGATTCACCGGGTTTCTAAATTGGACGGAGGCCAGCGATAACACCATAACAAGCATTTGCAATGCAATAGTTCTCGCATTAGGAAAGTGTGAGCTATTGGTATTGTAAATGACATTTTTTTTTAATATGTGTTGGCTTTGAAAATATATAAATTAATAGCATTGTTATTCACAAAGCCAATAGCTTACACTTTCCTAATGCAAGGACAGTGCGGTTGTGGTGCTGAGTGATGATGTGGTGGTGTCCCTGAGTGATGTGGTGGTGTCCCAGCGTGATGTGGTGGTGTCCCAGAGTGATGTAGTGGCGTCCCAGAGTGATGTGGTGGCGTCCCAGAGTGATGTGGTGGCGTCCCAGAGTGATGTGGTGGTGTCCCAGAGTGATGTGGTGGTGTCCCAGAGTGATGTGGGGGTGTCCTTGAGTGATGTGGGGGTGTCCCTGAGTGATGTGGGGGTGTCCCTGAGTGATGTGGGGGTGTCCCTGAGTGATGTGGGGGTGTCCCTGAGTGTGTGTGGTGGTGACCCCGAGTGATGTGGTGGTGTCCCCGAGTGATGTGGTGGTGTCCCTGAGTGTCCCTGAGTGATGTGGTGGTGTCCCCGAGTGATGTGGTGGTGTCCCCGAGTGATGTGGTGGTGTCCTCGAGTGATGTGGTGGTGTCCTCGAGTGATGTGGTGGTGTCCCTGAGTGTCCCTGAGTGATGTGGTGGTGTCCCCGAGTGATGTGGTGGTGTCCCCGAGTGATGTGGTGGTGTCCTCGAGTGATGTGGTGGTGTCCTCGAGTGATGTGGTGGTGTCCTCGAGTGATGTGGTGGTGTCCCCGAGTGATGTGGTGGTGTCCCCGAGTGTCCCCGAGTGATGTGGTGGTGTCCCAGAGTGATGTGGCGGTGTCCCCCAGTGATGTGGTGGTGTTTCCGAGTGATATGTGGTGGTGTTTCCGAGTGATGTGGTGGTGCCCCAGAGTGATGTGGATTGACTGTCTGGCTTTGAGAAACGGGCTGGGGATGTGCATTCTCTTCAGACAGCCACTGGGGATGGGGGGTGGGGGGGGGAATCAAGGTGTGTCCTGCCTTTCATGGATCAGTCAAGGCTGGGCGGACTAGACCTAGGCTGCATTTAGAGTAGTGGGAGGAGATTTCCTTGCACCTGAATGGGCCTGGTCTGCCTTGGACAATGCTTCTCCACCTCCTGCCAGGAAGCCAGGCCAGAGAGGACAGAACTGGTTTGGGCTAGGAACAGACACTCTCTTCCCAAAAGAATGAAGAGAAATGCAGTATAAATATGGGGCCCCCGAGTGATGTAGTGGTGCCCCCGAGTGATGTGGTGGTGCCCCCGAGTGATGTGGTGGTGTCCCCGAGTGATGTGGTGGTATCCCCGAGTGATGTGGTGGTATCCCCGAGTGATGTGGTGGTGTCCCCGAGTGATGTGGTGGTGTCCCCGAGTGATGTGGTGGTGTCCCAGAGTGATGTGGTGGTGTCCCAGAGTGATGTGGTGGTGTCCCTGAGTGATGTGGTGGTGTCCCTGAGTGATGTGGTGGTGTCCCTGAGTGATGTGGTGGTGTCCTTGAGTGATGTGGTGGTGTCCTCGAGTGATGTGGTGGTGTCCCCGAGTGATGTGGTGGTGTCCCCGAGTGATGTGGTGGTGTCCCCGAGTGATGTGGTGGTGACCCCGAGTGATGTGGTGGTGACCCTGAGTGATGTGGTGGTGTCCCCGAGTGATGTGGTGGTGTCCCCGAGTGATATGGTGGTGTCCCCGAATGATGTGGCGGTGTCCCCGAGTGATGTGGCGGTGTCCCCGAGTGATGTGGTGGTGTTTCCGAGTGATATATGGTGGTGTTTCCGAGTGATGTGGTGGTGCCCCAGAGTGATGTGGATTGACTGTCTGGCTTTGGAGAAACAGGGGCTGGGGATGTGCATTCTCTTCAGACAGCCACTGGGGATGGGGTGTAAATCAAGGTGTGTCCTGCCTTTCATGGATCAGTCAGGGCTGGGCTGACTAGACCTAGGCTGCATTTAGAGTAGTGGGAGGAGATTTCCTTGCACCTGAATGGGCCTGGTCTGCCTTGGACAATGCTTCTCCACCTCCTGCCAGGAAGCCGGGCCAGAGAGGACAGAACTGGTTTGGGCTAGGAACAGACACTCTCTTCCCAAAAGAATGAAGAGAAATGCAGTATAAATATGGGGGCCCCCGAGTGATGTAGTGGTGCCCCTGAGTGATGTGGTGGTGCCCCCGAGTGATGTGGTGGTGCCCCCGAGTGATGTGGTGGTGCCCCCGAGTGATGTGGTGGTGCCCCCGAGTAATGTGGTGGTGCCCCCGAGTAATGTGGTGGTGCCCCCGAGTAATGTGGTGGTGCCCCCGAGTGATGTGGTGGTGTCCCAGAGTGATGTGGTGGTGTCCCAGAGTGATGTGGTGGTGTCCCAGAGTGATGTGGTGGTGTCCTAGAGTGATGTGATGGTGTCCCCGAGTGATGTGGTGGTGTCCCCGAGTGATGTGGTGGTGCCCACGAGTGATGTGGTGGTGCCCCCGAGTGATGTGGTGGTGCCCCCGAGTGATGTGGTGGTGTCCCCTAGTGATGTGGTGGTGCCCCCGAGTGAAGTTGTGGTGTCCCCGAGTGATGTGGTGGTGTCATTGAGGGATGTGGTGATGCGCCTGAGTGATGTGGTGGTGTCCCTGAGTGATGTGGTGGTGTCCCCGAGTGATGTGGTGTTGTCCCTGAGTGATGTGGTGGTGTCCCCGAGTGATGTGGTGGTGCCCCCGAGTGATGTGGTGGTGCCCCCGAGTGATGTGGTGGTGTCCCCGAGTGATGTGGTGGTGTCCCTGAGTGATGTGGTGGTGTCCCTGAGTGATGTGGTGGTGCCCTGAGTGATGTGGTGGTGTCCCTGAGTGATGTGGTGGTGTCCCTGAGTGATGTGGTGGTGTTCCTGAGTGATGTGGTGGTGTTCCTGAGTGATGTGGTGGGTGAGGGTGTGTGGGGGTGTGAGGGTGAGAGGGCTCTGAGGGTGTGAGGTTGTAAGGGTGTGAGGGTGAGTGAGGGTGGGTGAGGGGGTGTGAGGATGTGAGGGTGAGAGGGCTGTGAGGGTGTGAGGTTGTAAGGGTGTGAGGGTGAGTGAGGGTGGGTGAGGGGGTGTGAGGGTGACGGGGTGAGGGGGTTTGAGGGTGACGGAGTGAGGGTGTGAGGGTGAGGGTAAGTGAGGGTGAGGGTGTGTGAGGGTGAGGGTCCGAAGTGAATGGTGGCAGGGCAGACATCATAAGACAGAGAGAAGAGACTGCATGGTGACTACGTTGGTCAGTTTCAAAATCAGGAGGTGCAGAGTCAGCACAGTCTGCGAGGGATCGACGTGTCTAGAGTCAAAGCATAGTGGATGCAGCATTGCAGCTAACAACTCGAGTGTTTTCAAGCTGAGTGTCCCTAGAGAGATGGCAATACAGCAACAGCATTTGAGGAGCAAGGCTACTGTAAACAAGTACGGTAGGCTTTCACTTTCGTCCAGAAACAAGCTCTCGGCATTGCTGTGGCGGGGGAGACGGAGCACATTCCTTTGAAGTCTGATGCCGAGGCACAGACAAATGGTGGTGTGTTATGTGGCTGGCGATGGTGTGCACGCACATAGATCACATGAACTGTATGCGATCCGCAGCCGTTTTGGTAGACTTTTCTTTTCCGCTTACTATAAACTGGCCGGAGCAATGCGCAAGCCCATTTGCTCAGGCGAGACCTAAAAATGTTCTACCTCATAGACATTTGTAGTAAGTGGAGAAGTGTGGCCCTGATCTTCCTGGATGCGAAGATGGCATTTGATAGGGTAGCTTGGGGCTTCAAAAATGACAACCTTTGTGAGGCTGGCCGAGGTAAAAATATCCGATGGTGGTTAATGACAGGGTACCATGCTCCTAGAGGAAGAATCAACGTCAACTGCAGGGATACAGATAAGGCACGCATTAAATCTGGGTGTCCCATTTCCGGTTTCTTTTCACTGAAACTCTGGATCCTCATGCCCAAAGAACATGAAGCAATGCACAAATTTGAGGTGTGAGGTTAACTAGTGATGGGTTCAAACTTACTGTGTGTGCAGATACTAGACTAGCATAGATCTAGATACGTTTTTCTTGGTGCATGAAATCCATATCGCTGGGACACTCCGAAATGAGTAACCATGTACTTGATGAATTTGATAACATAGTATCCTGGTGCCATTAGAGAACCCTCCTCCAAATTCCTTCCACTGCTTATGGAGGAGTTTGCAGAGTTCCAGAAGGTGTCGGGTCCAAGATAAATTGGACTAAATTGGAGGGCATTCTAAGGAAATTTCATTAAGGTGGTCCGACTCAGTGATCTGATAACTGGGTTGGACCTGGGTAACACTATGTGGGATTATGGAGGCTAAATGAAGAATACAATATAACTAGAAGTTAATAGCTGGAAAAATAGAACTCTTTCCTGGTTAGGGCGAGTGGCAGTCATCAAGATGACATTCATTCCCGAAAAATCTTATATCCTCTAGACTCTGCCACTTCATATAACGAAGGAAGGTATTGATGAGTTTCAACTTGACTGCTTGGTGTTCATCTGGCAAAATAACAAAGGAAGCTTCCAGACAGCAAATTATGGCTGGCACCAAACTTGGAGATATAAGAATACATAACTTCCTTAACTACTAATATGGGAAATCTTTCCCTAAATCGCTCTAAAGTTTAATCTTGTGAGCACTACAACCAGGCTATGCTTCTCTAACCTGTTCAATATAAAGCCCAGGACAAACCTTTTTACCAACAAGGAACCAAGGTTCTAATTGAAATACATAATAAATGAGCCCTCCGGTTTCATTTCAGTCACACTTACAGCCCCCAAATAAATTGGTGACTAACATTTGAAATACAAATCATAACACATAAGCCAGAGAACAACTGCTGTAGTATGTATGAGAATGTGTTGAACATCTAAAAGTACACAGAAGGCATCAAATAACCAATACTGCAGAATACATAGCGCTCATATTGCGGAAAAGATTATATGCAATTGCCGCAAAGCCAATAAGTTAAGCCAAGGATTGTATCACAGTTCAGCGTGTGAATCCACTCAAAGTCATGGGCTCCAAATAATTCAGTCCAAACAACCCAAGATATTTGTCCGAAGCTTCGGCCCTTTGATTATCAACCAGTGGGACTCATCAGGACAATGATGCCATCTGTCTAACAACCTGTAAAACGTGTATGCAGGAGTGAAGTGGTTTCTATTAATAACAAGAGGTTTGCTCATACCTTAATATAAACTAAGTAAAAAACAGTACTGCTTACTCCCAATAGTTGTAGGATAACAGTACTGGTAACTGCGATTATAATCGCCTACAGAGCAGATTTTTTTTTTAATGAAGCTCCTAAGAAACCTTATATATATATATATATATATATATATATATATATATATCTGTGTGAGGAAAACACCTAGGTAATACTTATATAATTGGTTTCAAAGGTAGTGAATACCAAGATCTATGTACGGACTCTGTACAGAAGCAAAAACAAAATATTGGAATCCATAGTGTGAGAAATCCCCTTTTTGATTTGATCACCCCCATTTGTTTGGGTTGACTCTGTGCACTGGGACACTGCTAATCAGGCCCAATTGCATGTGTTCTAACCTCTAAAGTGTGGCAAAAATGGCTAACTCCTAATTGGGAAATTTAACTTTCCTACAAGGCTAAGGTATAAAATACAAAAACACACCCAAGGCATGGAAAGTAAAATGCAGTCTGACTGCTGCAGTTTAAACCTGCAGTCTGACCTGCCAAAATAATCCTTTTAAAAGGGAAAAATCTCCTTTTTGAAAACTAATATCACCCCAATATATGTAAGAAATATGGTTTTTGATGGAGAGAGAATGAAGAAGAACCTTCCCAAGCAACAACCACAATCCCGGTCAGGGTAAACCATAAAAGTCACAAAATTAAGTTGTGTTTAACCTCTCTGGTAGCTTGGAACAAAAGCAGTCAGGCTTAACTTAGAGGCACTTACATATCTATGTAGCACACAAACAGTAATAAAGTGAAAACACAAGCGATATCCTACTCCAATTTAGAAAAATAGAGTACAAGTTAATAAATAAAAACGAGACCAAAGCAACAAAAATCATATCAGTAAACCCAGAGATATGTACTTTTAAAGGTTTAAGTAAAATTAGAGCCAAGAAGCAGAAAGCCATCTCATGAGATAAAATAAACCTGTGTTTTGTTCCACTCCAGTGTCGATCCTCATTTATTGAACCTGTAGACAGAGGGTGTCCCTGCACCAGTGAGACGGATAGGAATCTCACTTCTACAGAGGAGGTGCCGGATCAGAGTCGGACAGAGGGATAGGTTCCATGCCATCGGATGGTGCCGGTGTTGTTGCGGGTGGCGTTGAAAGGACTGAAGTTAATCCGTATCTGAGAGAGTATCTAAAGTGTCCAGCTGGCATCTGGGGCAGACCCGTAGACAGTAACCGATCTGGGATAACTCCAAGCTTTGTAGTGCCTGATGGCACGCTAGAGGGAGTCAGTGGCACAAAGATGGAATACATGGATTTGTCGAATTTCCCTACGTTTTTACAGGGGTTACTCTGGCTCCAGGGAATTCAGGAAGGCACGGAGTAGACCGGACTGCAGACTCAGCGGGAGAAGTACAGGAGCAGGTCCTAGAAGCACAGGCTCTATTTGGTGGAGTAGAACACCACTTCAAGTTTTTTTTCTTGTCCTTCTTCAATGTGCCGGACTTCGACAATAAAAACTTGGATTTTGAAGAAGACGATTTGTGAGATTGGACTTGAGATCTTACTTGTGAGCAAGACGGCAAATGGCGCTGGGCGTTCTCGTGCCATGCCGCCAGACCTGCATTGCTCACTCACAGATCACCTTCGGGTGCATCAACCGACAGACGGTGCAGGCCACCGTGTCATGATTCAACACCAGGTATCAGAGACAGACCAATTGGGGATCAGACATAGAAATCTGCCTATGACAGTCCCCATAAGGTTTGAAATCCATAGGTTTATTAGGGGATATGTCCCTAGCACACTGGGTCGACAAAAGATTGAAAAAGGAGGTCAGGGGGGGCGTGGCTAGCAGCCTAAGATGGTGGCAGCTTAGAGGGCGAGCTCCGCGGTTGAAGCGGCCTCCAGACCTATCCGAGCATTAATCCGACGCAGAATTCCACCTGGCGGGCAGGGACTGAAGCCCGGGACCGGGCGGCACACCCGACAGCAAACAGACCGAAAATCCGACGGCGGGAAGTCAAGCTACTCGACTCGCCCGCTCTGGCCTTGGGAGGTCATAGGAGCCAGGGGCCTGCCTGGTGTGACGGGGCCGACAGGAAGTGCAGCGGAGTCGGCGTGGAGGGGCCGGAAGCGGTGGACCACCCGGGACGCGAGCGGTGAGCAGCTCAGAGTGACCGTCAGCGCGGCTGTGCCCGGCGAGAAAGAAAGTGTCCTGCATTGACTACGGCCCGGTGAGTGAAGGGGCGAGCTGGACCACGGCTCGAGGGCGGCCGGACCCGTCCCGTCGGAGCCCGGGGGCGCCATCTTACCTCCCGATCACCGGAGGGCCCAGGCCTCGGCATTGCCGGGGTGTTGAAATTGCCGACCCGGCATTACTGACAGCAGTCACTCGGACAGCGGAGGGCCTGGCACTGGGGACACCAATATCCTGAGAGGGGACACGGGGCAGCCACTGGGGCGCTGGGAGAACGGCCGCACGGCGGAGGCGGCACCATAACCTGCCTGTCTGTGCCGGCCACCCGGTGCGCCCGCGCCTTCAACTAACCGGCTGAGAAGCAGAGCAGCGGGGCCGCTGGAAAAAAAAAAAAAAAAACGGAAGAGGCTCTCGACTCCCTGGGCGTCCTCTCTGATACACGGACTGGTGGGCACCCCCCAGGGCGCGGCTGACACATCGCGACTGGGCATCAAGAACTGCACAGAGCCAAGGGGGGCCGAGGAGTGGGTCAGTTGGGACAGTATCCTGTGAAGGCGGACACGCGCGCCACCCAGATCACGAGCAAACTCCGCACCCTCAGTGATACAGGTCCGGCGGACCACACAGCAACACAACCTCATCAGCTAACCGCACCGAGGGGCCCGGGGACAGGGTCGTTGACAATAGCTCCTTTGGCCGGCCGCACCTGAGGGCATCCACAGGGACTCCATCTGGGTAGACATAGCCTCCCATCTGCTCAGCTCACGGCGATCATCCTGGGACAACTGCGGAGGCCATGGCGGGCAAAGGCCAGAAGGGAGGCAATGCACAATCACGTCTTGAGAGGTATGCGTTTGAAAAGCCGTCCGCCTCCCCACCAGATGCCAAAGCACAGGCGAGCAAGACGACCGACCAAAAAGGGGAGAAGAAAGCTACCCTTGATGACATTATGCGAGCCCTGACGCAAGTTCAGGCAACAGTGGGATCGATCTCAACGGAAATAACCCTGATAAGAGCAGACTTTCACAAGATGTCCGAAAAAGTGTCGTCCATAGAGGTGGTGACCAAATCTTTGGTGGAAGACGTCTCGGAACTCCAGATCAATGTGGAGCGAATCTCGAACGAGAACAAAGACCTGCGTGCAAAACTGGATGAGCAGGAAGGGCGCTCAAGGCGGAACAACGTCCGCATTATAGGGGTTCCGGAGTCGGAGGACACGAGAGCAATGGACCTCTACGTGGAAAACTTGATCGTGCAAGGACTCAAACCCAAAGGCTGATGTGGGGGACCTAGATGAGGCAGATTGGAATGCCGCAATGGCGTCGCCTAGAGAAGCGGGAATATCAGCAAGATTCCGTTTGGTACAGTTCAAGATACTACACCGAGTATACTACACGCGCACCACACTCCACAAATTCCAGAGGGCAGAACACCCATATTGCTTACGTAACTGTGGGGAGGAGGGCACATTGTTTCACACCCTGTGGTCCTGTCCGAACATAATTGACTACTGGAGGCGAGTGGCACGTACGGTCGCCCAGACGCTACAACTCCCGTTCACTCCGGACCCCAGAATTTGTTTGCTAAATGTGTGGGGCCCGACCGACTTGACGCTGCAAGGGCGATTATGGGTGGCTATAGGGATGATGCTAGCAAAACGAGATATAGCACAGAAATGGGGGGCGGCAGAGGTACCGACCTTGACACAATGGTGCAAAAATATGGATTTGATCATGATGACGGAACGGGCGATATACCAACAGAGGGCTAATCCACGTAAGTGGAACAAAATATGGTTACCGTGGAATACATATAGAGGGGAGCCCTGTGAACCACTGCCGGAAGACGAAGAGGGGGATAGCTCAGAAGAGGAAGATGATGTAGAGTAAGAATGGGCCCGCGGGGGGTACGGGAGGGGTTGGGCATGGGCAAACTCGGACTTCCACTGCCCCTTAGGCATGAGAGATTATTGGAATGTCAATGGGTGGGGAAATGTGGCAGATGGCCTGCATTGCCTAGAATGTAATATGTACGTAACATAATTCTGCAAAACCAAGTTACACACCTGGACGTTGTTATTGTTCACTTTCAAACAAAAAAAAAATGAAAATGTTGCGATCCTGATAGAAGGGGGCGGAATGTTGACGCCATACTTTGTGATATAGGCATTGCTGATTATGTTATTATGATGCAACAATAAAAACAAATTTAAAAAAAAAAGAAAAAGGAGGTCAGGGTAAAAAGAAAAACTAATGTGTTAGACCTGCATCTTTTGGCGTATTTCCCCTGTCTTTTTGCTTTCTATCCTTCTGGCTTTGACTCTGTTTTTGCTGGTTTGGTGTCTCTGCGCACTTTTTCACTGCTGTTTAGTGTTACAGTGCAAGTGCTCCTATTGTAAATTGTGCTACAGATTAGTGTTTCCATGATTGGCATATTTGGTTTACTAGTAGGTCCCTAGTAAAGTGCGCTGAGGGTGCCAGGGTCTGTATATCAAATGCTGTTAGTGGGCCTGCAGCACTGGCTGTGCCACCCACACATCAACAACAAAATAGGGTTTGGGCTCCTAACAGCACTGCTTGCCACAAGCAAATAAACAACAACTGAGATTGCAAATGCTGCAACTTCTTTTCTTCACTTATTTCCAGAAAGAACAACTGACCATTAAACAAATGTTCCTGACACCAATTTGTCTCCTTTACTTATTATTTTATTTTGAAAAAGGAAATATTTTTTATTATTTGAATTTCAACGAATCGTTTTTTTGGTTTTTTAGAACAGAATTTTAAGACCTTATGTACAAAATGACAAATTTACATTATTTAGACACAACTAAACCTTTTCAGACAGGAATCTTTTTCAGACTGTATAGACAACATATAATACGGCACACTCAGTCATACTACTCACAAACCACACTATTTACAAAGCAACGAACAATACAGAGAAAGAACATATAAATTGTATCTACAATGTAATCACTTTTGATTTACAAAGAAGCCTAGAACATAGTCATTTATTTACAAAGCAATTCCAAAGCAAATATCATCCATTTTTGGTTTGTTAAAGGCTTGAATATAAAAATGCATCTTTTAGTAAAGATGATTTTAATGTTCTGTGTTTGACAATACCTCTTTTAGAAAGTAAGAAATGTCTTGCTTAGCCATCCTGTGTGCCTCTGCTGGGTTTGTGGATTGACTGTCTGGCTTTGGAGAAACAGGGGCTTGGGGGATGTGCATTCTCTTCAGACAGCCACTGGGGATGGGGGTGGGGGGGGGAATCAAGGTGTGTCCTGCCTTTCATGGATCAGTCAGGGCTGGGCTGACTAGACCTATGCTGCATTTAGAGTAGTGGGAGGAGATTTCCTTGCACTTGAATGGGCCTGGTCTACCTTGGACAATGCTTCTCCATCTCCTGCCAGGAAGCCGGGCCAGAGAGGACAGAACTGGTTTGGGCTAGGAACAGACACTCTCTTCCCAAAAGAATGAAGAGAAATGCAGTATAAATATGGGGGCCCAAACTCCAGAACTCGCTGGATCAAGGAACCTGCCAAGAAAAGCTGGAAGAACTACTAGGAGGAGTACTACCCTTTGTTGTGTTGTTGCTTTGTTGGGTTGGCCTGCAGTTGCTGCTGCTTCTGCCTTGGGCATTGAAAGGATTTGACTGAACTTTCTTAACTTGTGCGGAGTATCTCCAAGGGCTTGAAGTAGAGCTTGCCTCCTGTTCTAAAGTCTCAGGGACCACAAAGATTTTCCGACCTCTGGGTACCGCCTCTGGAACCATGGTTTCAGTTGCCGGGGAGGAGGAAAGCAACCGACTCCGTGTCTTGAAGACACCGCAGAGGGCACTGCCACATCTTGCACCACAACCCTGATCCCATCAACAACCGCCACCACCGAGCCGCTGCTTGCACCTTGACCTGTGGGCACCGTACTCTGCACAGCCTTGCTTCACTTTGCCCGCTGCCTGCTGACTATGACACCTGTGACCGCACCGTGGCTTGGGGGCACTGCTCGGGAGTCTCACGACGCACTGACCCATCCCACACCACCATCCAGCAGCTCCTCACAACCGGCTCTGTCACCTGCACTGTCAGAACTGCACCAGCACCTCCTTCACTTCACAGCCCCGGTATCACCGATGCCACTGGATGACAGTCACCGAGCCGCTGCCTACGCCGCTATGCTTCGCAACTGCGACAGTTGCAACGTTTGACCCGCACCAATGTCATCAGTCGTAATGAAAAGGTACGGTTTACGAGTCTGCCGACACACACCATGGCCAGATTCTGTTGTTTTCAGCACCGGACAGAGCTACCGACTTCAAGGAAGTGCATTTTAAGGTTATTCTTGCAGTGCATATTTCTAAGTACTATATGTTGGATTTTTATCGTTTTGAATATATAAAGTATTAGATATTTTTCTAAACTGGTGTGGTGTCCTTTTGAAGTGTTTTCACTGTGTTACTATTGGTTATGTGCAAATACTTTACACTGCCTCTGAAATAAGCCTGAATGCTGGTGCCAAGCTAACAACGGGGTATGCAGGGGTTATTTTAGGAGTGTATCCTCCTAATCCTGACTAGAAGGAAGGGTCCCTATTTGGACAAAGGTGCAAAACCATTGCCAACTAGAGACCCCCATTTCAAACAGTCAGCACACTGGGGTGGCGCCTATGTAGGTTTGACGCGTCACATCCTGAGTGTACAATGTTAATGCGGAGCCATTGATGCCCCTTAATGGTGCACAGTGGTACTGCTCAAGAATTTCTGGATCCCGTCTGATGCCCGAGGGAATATTCTATGGTGAGGAATATGTGGTTAGAAGGCTCTAAAAGAACATTCACATTATCATGTCAGGTTGTTAACACAAATTGTAGCAATCTAGTATGACACACTGGCAGCTAAAATATTCAAATTTGTATTGTGAGGCTGATCAGTATTAAAGACATCTCCTCCAGACTGCCCATATTTCCTTCCTCTCTTTTATCAAAAAGATTTAAATCACTTCTCAAAGTCCAAAAGTAGCAGAGCGCACGGGTCTTTGAGCTCAAAGGCACGGGCATGTGTGCCAGCCTAATACAATGTCAGGTACCACGACCCTGCATTAAGCCATATTGGTAAGAGTGGATGAGTGTGTCCAGAAGTTGGACGAGTCAGAGAGCTAGGAGTTTCACAAAGATTTTATGTTCTGTATTTACCAAGGAGGTGTGGGAGAGGGCTTCACATTGGGGGTCATGGTGAGTGGATTTTGGAGTACTACATTGGTTGCGGAGTCCATACCTTCAGGAAAGGTCCAAGTACCATAATCCTCTTGGTATACTGCCAGATGTGAGGCAAAAATGTCCTGATACCTTTGATGATATTCGGAGGGAAACCTGTCTGATCTCGGAGTCTTTTCAGTGTTCCGTGCCAGGATCGCTTCTTTCACTTCTTCAATAGTAAGGGTGGCCTCCATTCTCGATGTCTCAAATAGTGTGGAGAGATCATTTTAAAATATTTTAATAACCTTATTCTTTTAAAAATGTAAACTTTAGAAAAATAATTTTATTTAATCATTTAATTCAAAATTAGATTAATAGTGAGGCAGCATTTTTAAAATGTTGTTCTACATTAAAAATAAATAGATTACAAGTAGGGATGGGGAGGAAGGCATGGATGGTACTGGAGTACTGTGTGTGTATCGATTAGGAAACGTCAACTGAAAAGCATGCAACTCGTAAGATACTGTGTTGAATTTCTATTTCCATTGATGAATTCTGAGCATGTTAATAAAAAGATTTTTTTTAAACAGATTAAATCAATTTACAAGAATATTATATATATATATATATATATATATATATATCAAGCTCCAAAGTTGCCCACGCAATGAGTCGCACTCAGAATCAGCGGTAACCAGAGTCTTTATTCAGGTAAAAACATCGCCTGCAGCATGATCCGGTTTAACAGCCTTTCCATCCTGTAAGCCTGACGCGTTTCAAAGGGTAAACCTTCTTCCTCAGAGGCTGGATGGATCCGGTTTTCGCATGCCACACCTCCTTTCTTTAAAGCCAATGTCCACGCCCTCAGATGGGCTGTTCCTATGACTCAGTGGGGCTTATGGGAGATGTGGTCCTCGCATTACATACTGTTCCTAAAGGTTTAAAGCCCACAGATGGGCCTCATGCAGCAGTGTCCGTTCTGAATCCTGCGCTGAAACGCCACCAAAAGGCTCCATAGCTGCGGAACCCGTGGCCCTCCAATTCTCTCGGGGTGGTGCGTCCTCGGCGGCTGGGTCTGCCGCCAGTATATCAAGCTCCAAAGTTGCCCACGCAATGAGTCGCACTCAGAATCAGCGGTAGCCAGAGTCTTTATTCAGGTAAAAACATCGCCTGCAGCATGATCCGGTTTAACAGCCTTTCCATCCTGTAAGCCTGACGCGTTTCAAAGGGTAAACCTTCTTCCTCAGAGGCTGGATGGATCCGGTTTTCGCATGCCACACCTCCTTTCTTTAAAGCCAATGTCCACGCCCTCAGATGGGCTGTTCCTATGACTCAGTGGGGCTTATGGGAGATGTGGTCCTCGCATTACATACTGTTCCTAAAGGTTTAAAGCCCACAGATGGGCCTCATGCAGCAGTGTCCGTTCTGAATCCTGCGCTGAAACGCCACCAAAAGGCTCCATAGCTGCGGAACCCGTGGCCCTCCAATTCTCTCGGGGTGGTGCGTCCTCGGCGGCTGGGTCTGCCGCCAGTATATCAAGCTCCAAAGTTGCCCACGCAATGAGTCGCACTCAGAATCAGCGGTAACCAGAGTCTTTATTCAGGTAAAAACATCACCTGCAGCATGATCCGGTTTAACAGCCTTTCCATCCTGTAAGCCTGACGCGTTTCAAAGGGTAAACCTTCTTCCTCAGAGGCTGGATGGATCCGGTTTTCGCATGCCACACCTCCTTTCTTTAAAGCCAATGTCCACGCCCTCAGATGGGCTGTTCCTATGACTCAGTGGGGCTTATGGGAGATGTGGTCCTCGCATTACATACTGTTCCTAAAGGTTTAAAGCCCACAGATGGGCCTCATGCAGCAGTGTCCGTTCTGAATCCTGCGCTGAAACGCCACCAAAAGGCTCCATAGCTGCGGAACCCGTGGCCCTCCAATTCTCTCGGGGTGGTGCGTCCTCGGCGGCTGGGTCTGCCGCCAGTATATCAAGCTCCAAAGTTGCCCACGCAATGAGTCGCACTCAGAATCAGCGGTAACCAGAGTCTTTATTCAGGTAAAAACATCGCCTGCAGCATGATCCGGTTTAACAGCCTTTCCATCCTGTAAGCCTGACGCGTTTCAAAGGGTAAACCTTCTTCCTCAGAGGCTGGATGGATCCGGTTTTCGCATGCCACACCTCCTTTCTTTAAAGCCAATGTCCACGCCCTCAGATGGGCTGTTCCTATGACTCAGTGGGGCTTATGGGAGATGTGGTCCTCGCATTACATACTGTTCCTAAAGGTTTAAAGCCCACAGATGGGCCTCATGCAGCAGTGTCCGTTCTGAATTCTGCGCTGAAACGCCACCAAAAGGCTCCATAGCTGCGGAACCCGTGGCCCTCCAATTCTCTCGGGGTGGTGCGTCCTCGGCGGCTGGGTCTGCCGCCAGTATATCAAGCTCCAAAGTTGCCCACGCAATGAGTCGCACTCAGAATCAGCGGTAACCAGAGTCTTTATTCAGGTAAAAACATCGCCTGCAGCATGATCCGGTTTAACAGCCTTTCCATCCTGTAAGCCTGACGCGTTTCAAAGGGTAAACCTTCTTCCTCAGAGGCTGGATGGATCCGGTTTTCGCATGCCACACCTCCTTTCTTTAAAGCCAATGTCCACGCCCTCAGATGGGCTGTTCCTATGACTCAGTGGGGCTTATGGGAGATGTGGTCCTCGCATTACATACTGTTCCTAAAGGTTTAAAGCCCACAGATGGGCCTCATGCAGCAGTGTCCGTTCTGAATCCTGCGCTGAAACGCCACCAAAAGGCTCCATAGCTGCGGAACCCGTGGCCCTCCAATTCTCTCGGGGTGGTGCGTCCTCGGCGGCTGGGTCTGCCGCCAGTATATCAAGCTCCAAAGTTGCCCACGCAATGAGTCGCACTCAGAATCAGCGGTAACCAGAGTCTTTATTCAGGTAAAAACATCGCCTGCAGCATGATCCGGTTTAACAGCCTTTCCATCCTGTAAGCCTGACGCGTTTCAAAGGGTAAACCTTCTTCCTCAGAGGCTGGATGGATCCGGTTTTCGCATGCCACACCTCCTTTCTTTAAAGCCAATGTCCACGCCCTCAGATGGGCTGTTCCTATGACTCAGTGGGGCTTATGGGAGATGTGGTCCTTGCATTACATACTGTTCCTAAAGGTTTAAAGCCCACAGATGGGCCTCATGCAGCAGTGTCCGTTCTGAATCCTGCGCTGAAACGCCACCAAAAGGCTCCATAGCTGCGGAACCCGTGGCCCTCCAATTCTCTCGGGGTGGTGCGTCCTCGGCGGCTGGGTCTGCCGCCAGTATATCAAGCTCCAAAGTTGCCCACGCAATGAGTCGCACTCAGAATCAGCGGTAACCAGAGTCTTTATTCAGGTAAAAACATCGCCTGCAGCATGATCCGGTTTAACAGCCTTTCCATCCTGTAAGCCTGACGCGTTTCAAAGGGTAAACCTTCTTCCTCAGAGGCTGGATGGATCCGGTTTTCGCATGCCACACCTCCTTTCTTTAAAGCCAATGTCCACGCCCTCAGATGGGCTGTTCCTATGACTCAGTGGGGCTTATGGGAGATGTGGTCCTCGCATTACATACTGTTCCTAAAGGTTTAAAGCCCACAGATGGGCCTCATGCAGCAGTGTACGTTCTGAATCCTGCGCTGAAACGCCACCAAAAGGCTCCATAGCTGCGGAACCCGTGGCCCTCCAATTCTCTCGGGGTGGTGCGTCCTCGGCGGCTGGGTCTGCCGCCAGTATATCAAGCTCCAAAGTTGCCCACGCAATGAGTCGCACTCAGAATCAGCGGTAACCAGAGTCTTTATTCAGGTAAAAACATCGCCTGCAGCATGATCCGGTTTAACAGCCTTTCCATCCTGTAAGCCTGACGCGTTTCAAAGGGTAAACCTTCTTCCTCAGAGGCTGGATGGATCCGGTTTTCGCATGCCACACCTCCTTTCTTTAAAGCCAATGTCCACGCCCTCAGATGGGCTGTTCCTATGACTCAGTGGGGCTTATGGGAGATGTGGTCCTCGCATTACATACTGTTCCTAAAGGTTTAAAGCCCACAGATGGGCCTCATGCAGCAGTGTCCGTTCTGAATCCTGCGCTGAAACGCCACCAAAAGGCTCCATAGCTGCGGAACCCGTGGCCCTCCAATTCTCTCGGGGTGGTGCGTCCTCGGCGGCTGGGTCTGCCGCCAGTATATCAAGCTCCAAAGTTGCCCACGCAATGAGTCGCACTCAGAATCAGCGGTAACCAGAGTCTTTATTCAGGTAAAAACATCGCCTGCAGCATGATCCGGTTTAACAGCCTTTCCATCCTGTAAGCCTGATGCGTTTCAAAGGGTAAACCTTCTTCCTCAGAGGCTGGATGGATCCGGTTTTCGCATGCCACACCTCCTTTCTTTAAAGCCAATGTCCACGCCCTCAGATGGGCTGTTCCTATGACTCAGTGGGGCTTATGGGAGATGTGGTCCTCGCATTACATACTGTTCCTAAAGGTTTAAAGCCCACAGATGGGCCTCATGCAGCAGTGTCCGTTCTGAATCCTGCGTTGAAACGCCACCAAAAGGCTCCATAGCTGCGGAACCCGTGGCCCTCCAATTCTCTCGGGGTGGTGCGTCCTCGGCGGCTGGGTCTGCCGCCAGTATATCAAGCTCCAAAGTTGCCCACGCAATGAGTCGCACTCAGAATCAGCGGTAACCAGAGTCTTTATTCATGTAAAAACATCGCCTGCAGCATGATCCGGTTTAACAGCCTTTCCATCCTGTAAGCCTGACGCGTTTCAAAGGGTAAACCTTCTTCCTCAGAGGCTGGATGGATGGATCCGGTTTTCGCATGCCACACCTCCTTTCTTTAAAGCCAATGTCCACGCCCTCAGATGGGCTGTTCCTATGACTCTGTGGGCTTTAAACCTTTAGGAACAGTATGTAATGCGAGGACCACATCTCCCATAAGCCCCACTGAGTCATAGGAACAGCCCATCTGAGGGCGTGGACATTGGCTTTAAAGAAAGGAGGTGTGGCATGCGAAAACCGGATCCATCCAGCCTCTGAGGAAGAAGGTTTACCCTTTGAAACGCGTCAGGCTTACAGGATGGAAAGGCTGTTAAACCGGATCATGCTGCAGGCGATGTTTTTACCTGAATAAAGACTCTGGTTACCGCTGATTCTGAGTGCGACTCATTGCGTGGGCAACTTTGGAGCTTGATATACTGGCGGCAGACCCAGCCGCCGAGGACGCACCACCCCGAGAGAATTGGAGGGCCACGGGTTCCGCAGCTATGGAGCCTTTTGGTGGCGTTTCAGCGCAGGATTCAGAACGGACACTGCTGCATGAGGCCCATCTGTGGGCTTTAAACCTTTAGGAACAGTATGTAATGCGAGGACCACATCTCCCATAAGCCCCACTGAGTCATAGGAACAGCCCATCTGAGGGCGTGGACATTGGCTTTAAAGAAAGGAGGTGTGGCATGCGAAAACCGGATCCATCCAGCCTCTGAGGAAGAAGGTTTACCCTTTGAAACGCGTCAGGCTTACAGGATGGAAAGGCTGTTAAACCGGATCATGCTGCAGGCGATGTTTTTACCTGAATAAAGACTCTGGTTACCGCTGATTCTGAGTGCGACTCATTGCGTGGGCAACTTTGGAGCTTGATATACTGGCGGCAGACCCAGCCGCCGAGGACGCACCACCCCGAGAGAATTGGAGGGCCACGGGTTCCGCAGCTATGGAGCCTTTTGGTGGCGTTTCAGCGCAGGATTCAGAACGGACACTGCTGCATGAGGCCCATCTGTGGGCTTTAAACCTTTAGGAACAGTATGTAATGCGAGGACCACATCTCCCATAAGCCCCACTGAGTCATAGGAACAGCCCATCTGAGGGCGTGGACATTGGCTTTAAAGAAAGGAGGTGTGGCATGCGAAAACCGGATCCATCCAGCCTCTGAGGAAGAAGGTTTACCCTTTGAAACGCGTCAGGCTTACAGGATGGAAAGGCTGTTAAACCGGATCATGCTGCAGGCGATGTTTTTACCTGAATAAAGACTCTGGTTACCGCTGATTCTGAGTGCGACTCATTGCGTGGGCAACTTTGGAGCTTGATATACTGGCGGCAGACCCAGCCGCCGAGGACGCACCACCCCGAGAGAATTGGAGGGCCACGGGTTCCGCAGCTATGGAGCCTTTTGGTGGCGTTTCAGCGCAGGATTCAGAACTGACACTGCTGCATGAGGCCCATCTGTGGGCTTTAAACCTTTAGGAACAGTATGTAATGCGAGGACCACATCTCCCATAAGCCCCACTGAGTCATAGGAACAGCCCATCTGAGGGCGTGGACATTGGCTTTAAAGAAAGGAGGTGTGGCATGCGAAAACCGGATCCATCCAGCCTCTGAGGAAGAAGGTTTACCCTTTGAAACGCGTCAGGCTTACAGGATGGAAAGGCTGTTAAACCGGATCATGCTGCAGGCGATGTTTTTACCTGAATAAAGACTCTGGTTACCGCTGATTCTGAGTGCGACTCATTGCGTGGGCAACTTTGGAGCTTGATATACTGGCGGCAGACCCAGCCGCCGAGGACGCACCACCCCGAGAGAATTGGAGGGCCACGGGTTCCGCAGCTATGGAGCCTTTTGGTGGCGTTTCAGCGCAGGATTCAGAACGGACACTGCTGCATGAGGCCCATCTGTGGGCTTTAAACCTTTAGGAACAGTATGTAATGCGAGGACCACATCTCCCATAAGCCCCACTGAGTCATAGGAACAGCCCATCTGAGGGCGTGGACATTGGCTTTAAAGAAAGGAGGTGTGGCATGCGAAAACCGGATCCATCCAGCCTCTGAGGAAGAAGGTTTACCCTTTGAAACGCGTCAGGCTTACAGGATGGAAAGGCTGTTGAACCGGATCATGCTGCAGGCGATGTTTTTACCTGAATAAAGACTCTGGTTACCGCTGATTCTGAGTGCGACTCATTGCGTGGGCAACTTTGGAGCTTGATATATATATATTTGGTTGTAGTCAATAACAGCCTAACTGATTGAGTCTGCATATAAAAAATCATTGTTGAGGCGATATGTTTCATATGTGTTCAAGCAAACTATTTTAATGAATATTCACGCATTCATGCGGTCATTTGTACTGTACAACTTTTAAAGTTTCATAGTTTTTCATGCAAATGGGATTAACAATACAATATTTGTGTTATTACTTTGCTTTGTACAACTATTACAACCATAGAATGTCACCATGCACTGTGCCTTTAATCAATTTGATTTGGTTTTAAATTGTTACCATGTGACTCACGTTTGGAGGTGGGACCCGGAAGGGCGTGTCTCCACTGCAAAAAAAAATATAAAAAAAAGTTTCCACTTTGTGCAATGTGGTGTGTGAACAAGACTACATCGTTAGTCGAAACGTTGCATCTTTTGGAAGGCACAGGAACGAAATAAACATCTTGCCTGGAAACACGTGGGGTCTGTCTCTTCTCTCGCCGCTTGGAAGTGGAGGTTGGAAGATTTGTGCAGATTTAATTGCGGAAGCCGGCTGTCTCCGCTGGCAGCACCCCCTCCTCTCTCGAGTGGCTTTTCGAACGTACAACCGAGTGTGAATGCGGATTCCTGGAGGAATACCAAAGCGGAAAGCCCCCTGACAAACCATCGTCGGAGTACCTGGATTTCTTCACCCCGAGGGAGGCTGGTTTAATTACTGGTCACGGCGGCGAGTGGAGAGAAACGGGCTCCGTTACATCAACCCACGTCAGGTGAGGAGGCAGCGTTTGTTTCCAAGGCGGCGCGCAGCAACGCGCAGTGGGTTTAAATTCATTTCCAACCCGAGTTCCTTGAGTAGTGCACGCATAACAAACTTCCAAAACGACACCTGTTAACCGAGCTGCCGGAGGTCATGGCAGCCAGTTCTGAAACAGAACGGGAAGCGGCGGCGGACGCTTTGTTTGCCCAGATACCACGTGGAGCAGGCAACAAACGTATTCAAGCTAACGCCGAGACTACAGGAAACCAGGATGTGAAAAAAATGCTGATTTTGTTGGAAAAAAAGTCGCGCTCGGAAATCACAAAGTGGTGGGAGCATAAATCGCTCACTAAATATGAGGAAGTTGGACGCGTCCCTAGAGGGCTGCGAATCATGCTGGCTCCCAGCTTCATGGATCCAAACCCCAACATGCTTAAAGAATGGGGAGAACTTAACTTAGGGGCATCCATGAATTTAATTAAGTTGCTGATTAAATATGCCATCATAGACCGGGCTGCACTATTGGAGGAAATAGTGCAAATTAACAAGGATTTGGATGCTATAAGTGATGTGGAGACCCAGGCAATAATCACCAAAGGACGCAAGGATATTAGTGAACGCCTTAAAAAACACGAGGAAAAAATCAAGACACGGAAAATCAACAAATTTGCAAGGGATCTTAATGATTATGAGACCGGACAAATTTATACTTTTGCTCGCAAATATGACCAAGCAAAAAAACAGCGGCAAATACAAAAAACAGCCTTAAAGACAAAGGCAACCGTGTCCCAACCTAACACGGGAACAGCAATGGAAAATTTGGAGTTAACGTCAACAGATACCATTTCTTTAGCTGGTTCATCCAGCTCTTGTGGATCAACACTAAGTCTCACAGAGGAAAATCGCTCTTTGGAGTTTTTTGATGTAGGTGAGGAAATTGATTTTTTAGTGGAGGCTCAAATGCAAGCACAAGGCCCTCGGACACGCTCACGCAACGCCGGAAAGGGAAAAATGCAAGGCGGAGGGCAAGAAGAAAGCGTGCCAAAAGAGCCGCAAGCGCAAAAAAAGAAATGGTTCAAAAAGAAAACCAACAAGCAATAATTGACGCAAGTACAATAGTCAATTTATCGGATATGACGTTAACCACTGCTGAAGAACAGATCCTCAAACTAGGTTTGAACTTTTGCCCGGAGAGCTCTTTTAACTACACGAACACTAGAGCTGATGTCTATCTCTACATAAGAAAATTAAAACTGCAAAAACTATATGCAGTCAAATCCAAATCCGACGCTACCTCAGTGGACTCTAGCAAAACATCATCTACCGAGCAGAGTCCAACTCTGGTACCTGCCAATGATGCGAGAACTCTCATCACCTTGTGCAATCTGAGCAAGACTATCCCAGCAAATGAGGATACCAATGCAGATGTTCCTGACACCCAGAGGGAACTACGTGAAATTGATGTCCCCCAAAAGGGTGCCGGAGAAAGCCCCTTTAAACCAAAAAGCAAATTTGTCCCCGTCAAGCCTAAGGACGCGGTAGACATATATCATGACTGTATCGTGGAAGATTTGAAAAAACTCAACAGGAAAATCCACCACACTAAGGAAATGCCCAACTTTCCTACCAAGGAATACCACAATTTAATGAACAAACTGTCAAAAAATCATGAAATCATTGTTAGTCCCTCGGACAAGGGGGGGAACATTGTGTTGTGGCAGAAGGAGGAATACATTGCGGAAGCAAAACGCCAGTTGAATAACGCTAACTGTTATGTACTGAGCAATGGTGTCCAATACAAACAGGCGAAGGAGAACATCAAAAAAATGCTGTTAGGCTACAAAAGAGCCAGCCTAATTACCTCCACCGAATGCACATTCTTGCTGAAGGAACATCCAGTTATCCCGCACTTATATTTAATTCCTAAGGTGCATAAGAAACAGAATCCTACCCCCGGGAGACCTATCATCTCCGCAATCAACAGCATGGGGGAAAACATCTCCAGGTATATAGATTTTTATCTACAAGAACATGTTCAGGGGTTACCCAGCTACATTAAGGACACTGGAGACTTTTTGTCCAAACTGGAAAATATACCTTGGCAAAGTGACTGGTGCATAATAACCCTTGACATTGAATCTCTATATACGTGCATTGAGCACCACACAGGAATTGAGGGTGTCCGACACTTCCTGGGACGTAAGTCATGTGCATACTATAGCCACAACAAAATGATTTGTGATTTAGTACTGTGGTGTTTGAATAATAACTTTTTCATGTTTGGCAAGGACATATGGAGACAGATACGAGGTGTAGCTATGGGTTCCTGCTTCTCTCCCAGCTACGCGTGCTTGCACGTGGGGCTGTGGGAGGAGCAGGAACTTCCTGGCGTTTCTGGTTTTGAGCATGTCAAATATTGGATGCGGTTTATCGATGATATTTTTTGTGTATGGGAGGGTGATGTCAGCAGTGCTCAAAGTTTTGTAAATACACTCAACAAAAACAAATTCAACTTATTTTTTACTTCCAACATCAGTACAAGCACTGCTGAATTTCTTGATGTATCCATCAGTATCGTCAATGATCATGTTATCACTGCCCTCCACAGAAAGTCCACTGCTGGCAATAGTATTCTTCATGCCAGCAGTGGCCATCCCAAACATGTCATCAATAGCATCCCGTTGGGGGAATTACTACGCCTTAAGCGAATATGCAACACTCAGGCGAAATTTGAGGAAGGGGCGTCCGCAATGCTGGCAAGACTGGAGGCAAGAGGGTACAGTAAATCGTGTCTTGCCACCGCATTGAAGAAAAGTGGGGATAGAACTAGAGAATCCCTACTATCAGCCAAACCCCTCGCTAATGACACTACCCCCAACCCGAGCAGACTCATAACAACTTTCAGCCAGCAGCACCGCAAAATTAAATCTATTGTCACCAAACATTGGGCAGTTCTGAAAACAGATGCAGTGTTGCGCAATTTAACTCCTGAAAAACCTGTGATTACATTCAGGCGCGCATTCAGTATGCGCAGTAAACTGTCACGATCCAGTCCAGAAATACCTAGGATGGATCAGTGGTTTGGTAGAAAGGGCTTCCATAAATGTTCCTCCTGTCGGGCATGTAAGTTTGGACAAAATACCACCCACTACCGCACTCCGTTTTCCGACACTGATTATTCCATCCGCGGCAATTTCAACTGCCGCACGGAGTTTGCGGTATATGTCCTAACTTGCACATGCGGCTTACGCTATGTGGGCAGCACCGGCGCACAGGTGCATGTGAGAATATTACAGCACCTTAGGGCCATTGTAAACCACGATGGCGCATATCCAGTGGCGCGACATTTCAACATCAGGCATAATAGGGACCTATCATGTCTCACCTATTTTGTCATCGACGCCGTGGCCCCTCTCAAACGAGGAGGTGACCGCGAGAAATTACTGCGCAGGTTGGAAACCCAATATAACATCAAACTCGACAGCAAACAACCCAACGGGTTGAATGCAACGGAGGATCTCCATAACTTCCTTTAGGGACACTCAATTGTCAATGTTTCTCTGCACAATAATGTACATAGTGGGTACAACGTGAGCATAATTGTAGATAGTATGTATATATATGAAATCCTGTTAAACAGCACCTAATATTAGGTATTTTGTAGTCTGATTTCTGTACAGTTCTGGTTGTTTTTGTCTTTTGGACAGCTTAGTTTTCTTTGTAAAACAAACACATGGATTCTTTCTTTTTGGGTGATTTACAATTTTTTCTTAACACTTGGTATTGACTTATGCACTGTTTTATCTTTTTTTGGGTTACACAACCCTTTGGCGCAGATAGTACCCATATAATCATGATTTGAGTCTCACAAATAATGTATATATGTACATATACTGTGGCACATATGGGGAAGGGCGATCATATGTTGTTGTATCATTGTATTATACACGTAGGTGCTGGTTTTGGTGTTTTAAAGTCATTATGTGTACAGGTTATCAACAACTCAGCACAGTGCAACATTGGGATGTAAATTTCAACAGTTTAATTGGCAATGACACATCTCCCTTTAAGATTGCAAGCTTTGCACATTGGAATGTTGTATATCTTTGGATTCAATCCAACTAAGATTCATATGAATTTCACGCATTCATGCGGTCATTGTTTATTTTGGTTGTAGTCAATAACAGCCTAACTGATTGAGTCTGCATATAAAAAATCATTGTTGAGGCGATATGTTTCATATGTGTTCAAGCAAACTATTTTAATGAATATTCACGCATTCATGCGGTCATTTGTACTGTACAACTTTTAAAGTTTCATAGTTTTTCATGCAAATGGGATTAACAATACAATATTTGTGTTATTACTTTGCTTTGTACAACTATTACAACCATAGAATGTCACCATGCACTGTGCCTTTAATCAATTTGATTTGGTTTTAAATTGTTACCATGTGACTCACGTTTGGAGGTGGGACCCGGAAGGGCGTGTCTCCACTGCAAAAAAAAATATAAAAAAAAGTTTCCACTTTGTGCAATGTGGTGTGTGAACAAGACTACATCGTTAGTCGAAACGTTGCATCTTTTGGAAGGCACAGGAACGAAATAAACATCTTGCCTGGAAACACGTGGGGTCTGTCTCTTCTCTCGCCGCTTGGAAGTGGAGGTTGGAAGATTTGTGCAGATATATATATATATATATATATACACACACATATACATATAAATATATATATAAATATATTACCTACTGGCGGTCGCCAGTAGGTAGTTATAGTTAGGATTGGCTACCATAGGAAATTCTGAACATTTTATTGGTAATAACTTTGGCGCCGATTGAGGGATCTGCCTGTAATTTTCCTTAAAATGGTCTCGCTGCGCTCCGCTCCTTCCCTGAAAGTTTCGGGGGGATTCGTGAAGTGGGGGCTGAGAAGAAAGGGGGGTCCCAAAACGTGTTTTCTCCATGTTAATTTCCATAGGACGGTCTGACAAGTCTACAGCCCGAACCGCTGAACGGAATAACGCCAAACTTGGCAAAATTGTAGGGACTGGAACGCAGATGTGCCTTTGCTATGTTTGGTGAAAATTGCTCCAGTGGTTTTTATGAAAATTAGGTTCAAAAACACATATATATCTATAGGCGCGCTGCCGGCGCTCCCCTGTGCGCGTACCGGGGAGCGCAAACGGCGCGCTACGGGAAGCGCGAGCGAAAGCTGATTAGAATGTTGACAGACACCTGACAGCCAAACAGTCCGGAGAGTCCGCCATCTTGTGTCTCGGTAGAATCGAGACACAAGAGGTGAAAAAAGAAAGGGGGATATAATTAAAAGGGGGCAGAGTAGACACCCCCTGACCCCCTAGGTTTTCTGAGGGGGGCCTAGAAGGACCATGAAGGGCTAAAAAACTTTTTTTAAAAAAATTTTCGCGGGGTGAGCGCTGGCGGCCCTCCCCGGTACGCTCTCCTGAGAGCACCATGGGGAAAAAGAGTGTAAAAAAATAGAGAAAAAAATGTTGAGTGTTTAGAGGAAAGTGATGCATTGCTGAAGTGTGACAAAAAAATGATGCAACTCCAGCAATGCATCCTTTCAAATAGGGACGGGCTCATGTGAAAGGGCCTGCATCAGTCTTATGCCTGCTGTGAAACAGGCGCAAGATTTGGACGCAACAGCGTCATAAAAGTGACGCAGTGATATCTCATAGATTTCACTGCGTCACCTGTACGACCCTTTCTTGCGTCAATTCGTCCCTTTTGCATACATTACACCTGACGTAGGTATAATGTGGCGCAGGGGTTTACAAAGTGACGCATCTACCTAGATGCGTCACTTTGTAAATATGACTCAATAAGGTGCATTTTTAACAGCACTGGTGCGTCACAAAAAGTAACTTACCGGTGGCGTAAAAGTGACGCATGGCCTAATAAATGAGGCCTTCAGTCTTCTACTCATGCGTCATATTAAATATATGATGTTTTACTTCGCAAGTACTAACAGATACGTCAGTATTTCAGAAGTATCTGTAAGCGCAAAAGTGATGCATTGCTGGAGTGTGTCACAAAAGTGACGCAACTCCAGCAATGCATCCTTTCACATGGGGCCAGCCTCATGTGAAAGGGCTTGCATCTGTCTTGATAACTTAATTGTATTTTAACTTTACAGAAACACACAGACACTGGATGATGTCATCAGTGATGTCATTTGAGATGTCATCAGTGATGTCACTGACCATGTCATGAATGATGTAATATGTGACATCATCAGCAGTGGATTGCGGGCGCGCAAGTTATAGTGAGTCCAACTAACTATAACGTGGGAATTTCAATGGTTTTGTATGAGTAAACTGTTCAGCTAACTATAACTGGTGTGAAACCTATGGTTTTTTCAGTGAATTTCAATGGTTTTTTAAATGCTAATTACTAACCATAACGATTGTGAAACCTCTGGTTTTTTCACTGAATATATATATATATATATATATATATATATATATATATATATATATATATATATATATATATACACACACACACACACACACACACAAGCCAAGGGCTGCCCCAAATGAGGATGTCACACCCGGAGGGGTGAATGCACACAGCTGCAGGCAGCAACAGACGCAGCTTCTCTCCTTCCTGCCACCAATAACAAAATAGCCAGACGCGGTTGTCGCCCTTCTTCTGTGGCTGAATAAACACAGAAGCAGCTGCGTGTATTGGAAGCCTTTTTCTTTCAATGTGCAGTCCCGCCCCTTTGGGCGCATGGCATCCTGGATGTAGTAGTCCAAAAATGGTTGCCCAGACCTTAGCTTCCATAGCAAATCCCAGTGGGTGCGGCTGCGTCTCGTGGAATAACTATCACCTAATTGGAGTATTAAAAACAATGTCTCTACTCTGTGGGTGATGGCACATAGAAGAAACGCTGTGCTGCTGCCAATATTTCCTCAAAGCTAGTCCCCCTCCGCTCCTTACTGAGCCCGCGTTTGCGAGCTTATGGATCCGCCCTGTAAGGCAGCGGGACCTCCTCGCGGCCGGACCAGCCGCTATACAAACAAGCCAAGGGATGCCCCAAATGAGGATGTCACACCCGGAGGGGTGAACGCAAACAGCTGCAGGCAGCAACAGACGCAGCTTCTCTCCTTCCTGCCACCAATAACAAAATAGCCAGACGCGTTTCAAGTGGTTGTCGCCCTTCTTCAGTGGCTGAATAAACACAGAAGCAGCTGCGTGTAGTGGAAGCCTTTTTATTTCAATGTGCAGTCCCGCCCCTTGGGACGCATGGCATCCTGGATATAGTAGTCCAAAAATGGTTGCCCAGACTTTAGCTTCCATAGCAAACCCCAGTGGGTGCGGCTGCCTCTCGTGAAATAACTATCACCAAGTGGAGTATTAAAAACAATGTCTCTCCCCCTGTGGGTGATGGCACATAGAAGAAACGCTGTGCTGCTGCCAATATTTCCTCACCAAATAACAAGAACAAGGTGCCAATACTGATATCAATAATTCGAATCACAACTGGTCGTCCAAATCAAGAAAAGCAATTCAAGAATGGGAATCTCTATTTAATAGCAGTTTATTTCAATGTTAATACAAAACACTCATTTCTAAATTCATTACATAGTAAACAAGGAACATTGAAAAGTTTATAGGACACACCACACTACCATCACTTAAAAAGATCAATTCAAAAACTCAGGCATATCACAGTCAAACAAATCAACACACTCGTACAGAAATATTCACACACGTTGGAGAGACTACTAAGCCACAGTGAAAAGGACCTAGGTCTGCTTCTGTTTTCAAACTCAAAAGTGAAAAGTCACTTTAGACTAGTACATTCCTATGTATTTATCATGTTTGATGACAACCAATACAATGAATCACAATACGGTAATGTACAACATGGAGCTCCAGGTTCAAGAGGGGGGCGTGGCTTGGATGCCGAGGAGGTAGGCAGCGTGAGCTCGGAGCTCCGTGCCCGATCCCGGAAAATATCCTGAAAATTCATTCGAACCCCGAGATAAAGGACATTATCCGGTACTGGACGGTACTGCGGAGGGTCCGGGACCCGCGGAAGACGACACCGAGCCATCCCGCAGCAGTAACTTAACTTCGAAAGCTGAACTCGGCCGAGAAGTCGCGGACCCCAAAATGGCGGCGATGGCATGAGATCGCTTGTGACGGAGACATCTGCCCGGAGACCCACTGAAGACCGCTCCCGGACACGCTAGGGGTGCTGGCGGCCGTGTCGCGCCTCTCCCCAGGTGTTGGTAGAACTTTGGGCGCGCCCTTGGGCGGTGGTTGAGGACCGTCTCCTGATTGGGGCGACAACGATGCGACAGTGACTCGGAGACGAGAACCCCGGGTCTCAGGCGCAACTGGTGCTGGCCGAGCCACGACCGCTCAGTGCTTCCTGCCTCTTGGTGACATTTCTGGACCTGAGAACCCGGCCGGAGGACGGTGCCCGGCGACGCTCGGAGGGCGACCAAGAACACATTTGAGGTCCACCGCCCATCCCGGCCCAGATGGGGAAACCGAAGGGGAAGGGGGATGGCGCGACCGACACTGAGGCGGCGGAAGGAGCAGAGAGAGACCAGGCGGCGCTACAGCGGATGCAAGATCGCATCCTGGAAGCCATCGCCACCACAAAGGATGCCCTACAGCAAGATATAGCTCAGGTGGCAACGGGCCTGGGCCTCCTGAAGGCCGACCACGACAAACTTAAGGACAGGGTGAAATCCGTGGAGACCACGGTTAAGGACTTAGCCCCGGCCCAGGCAACGGTGAAGGCCCAGATGGCCGACGTGATGGACCGTCTGAAGGTACTGGAAAGGAGGGCCGAGGATGCAGAAAACAGGAACAGGCGCAACAACGTACGCCTAGTGGGCCTGCCGGAGAAAATTGAAGGCGACGACATGGTGGGCTACTTGGATAACTGGCTGCGGACGGAGGTGGCACCTGAAGGCCTGTCCCCCTTCTTCTCCCTGGAGCGGGCACATAGAGTTCCGGCGCGTCCGCCAGCCTTGGGCCTTCCTCCTCGCCCGGTGGTGTTCAAGTTGCTCCATTACCGGGACAGAGACTGGCTTTTACAGAGGGCGAGAGAGGCAGGGCCCTTTCAAGTGGAAAACAACAGAGTCACCATGTTCCCGGACTACACGTTTGAGACTCAGCGACTTCGGGCAAACTTCTTGTCCCTCAAGCGCGAGCTCCGCCAGGAAGGCATCAAGTACTCCCTGTTGTTTCCAGCCAAGCTAAGAGTGGTGGTGGACGAAAAATCTTTATTCTTTACGACTTCTGCGGATGCATGGGACTGGTGGGATACTTATAAGGCAGGAACGGACGGTGCTAAGGCCAGGGAGGAAGAGGCCAAGATGGAAAAGCCGATCAGACAGTCCCAACGGATCAGAAAGAATCGCAGGAGGACCGGGAAACCCTCGATGTCGCAGACGGAGGCGGAGAGGCAGGCGGCCCTACAGGCGGTGGTGGACTTATCTAGAGCCGCCAGGACTCAGTCTGGGAAGGGCACGGATTCGGAGGCCCCGGGAACGGGCTCAGAGACAGGACAATCGGAATTTGGTGGAGCCCGGGGGCCCTATTGTGACGCCGCAGACCTCGGGAGAGATACTGGAGGCATGTTGAACTGGTTTGGCGGAATGGACTCGTTGGTTGGACACCGGGGCGATGGACCCGCAGCAGTGGAAAGACATTGATTGAGGTTTTGGGGATCTGTACTGTGGGGATTGTGGGGTGGAGCGCGCGGGGCTGATTTGTTGGAGGTTCTATAGCATTGAGCCGCGCCTTACTGGCCCCTAAGGTCATCGCAGTGGGGACTGCGAATATTACCACCTTTCCTTGAGGGGTGATCGGGAGTGTTGGTTTGGATGGGGGTACTTCCAGTTGCGGGGGGGCCTGTCCTGGGGGGGTGGGAGTTGCGAGCAGTTGGGGTTGCTCAAGGGGTTGTAGTTGTTGGAGGGGTTTGGCTTCCTGTTTGGAGAGGGTGGGGGGGAGGGCCCGTGGTCGCGGGAATTAGGCGAACACTGTTCTTTGTTGTATGGTCCGGTTGTGTAGGGGGGAATGGCTAGTACTGGAGCGTTGAAATGTGTGACCTGGAATGTGCGGGGCATGCAGTCCATGGCGCGCAGACATAAGGTTCAGGCGTACCTCAAGCGTAGGGGGGTTCACATAGCGTTCCTGCAGGAGACGCACCTAAATAAGCAGGAAGGGGCGGCTCTACAAAGGCGCTGGAGGGGGCAGTTATTCTACACGACATTTTCAGCATTTGCGAGGGGGACATTGATTTGGATACGGGCGGGGGTCCCCTTCCAAGTCTCGAAGTCATCGATAGACCCAGAGGGCAGATATGTGGCGGTGGAAGGAAGGCTGAGAGGCAGGATGATATCGCTCTGCAATGTGTATGCTCCTAATGTAGACCTGCCCGCTTTCTTGTCTAACGTCTCGGGCAAATTGGCGGGTTACTTGGCGGGGCCGGTCCTCCTGGGGGGGGACTTCAACTCGGTTGAGGATGTGCTACTAGATAGGTCCCATCCCCCGCTACGCGCGTCCCCAGCACATAGGATCGCCAAGCGTAGATTAGAATGGCAGGAGAGCTGGGCCCTCACGGATGCATGGAGGGCGTTGCACCCCACCACTAGGGATTACTCCTTTCACTCGCACCTGCATGATTTACATGTGAGGCTGGATGCGTTTCTTTGTTCGGAATGTGTGCTCCCTGCGGTGGGAGGGGCGGAATACTTGGCAAGGACGATATCGGACCACAACCCCTTGTTGATGTCTCTGGAATGGATGGTGACTGTTAACTGCGTGCCAACATGGCGCCTGCAACCTGACACCCTGGACGACTTGTTGTTCAGGGAGGCCCTGAGTGACCGTATCGAGAGGTATTTTGAGGAGAACAGTGGTTCGGCTTCCACGAGGGCGGTTGAATGGGATGCTTTCAAGGTGGTGGTGCGGGGACACTGTATTGGGCACACGGCAGGGGCACGGAAGACTTTGTTGGACGACTTAGACAAGGCTGAGACACGGCTGAGGGATCTTGAGAAGAGGCGCCCGAATCACCCAGAACTGCAGGAGGGGCTTAGCGGGGCGCGGGAGGGGCTGGCGGTAGAGCTAGAGCGGCTGCGTAGCTTCGACCACAAGGCATACGTGACGAGGGCGCATGCGGAAGGTGATAAGGCGGGGGCGATGTTGGCTTGGCTTGCTAACCCTATCCGGGGGGGAGGGCCGATCATGAGGATACAGGAACCAGGGGAGGAGCCTTGCCACACCCAACCCGGGATCCTGAACAAGTTCCGAGCTTATTATGAGGGGCTCTATCTGAGTGGTGATACGGGAGGGACGGAGGAGCTTGAGGAGTTCTTGGACGGGCTAGAGTTGCCGCGAGTGGAGGACTCGGAGGCAGAAGAGTTAGGGCGGCCAATCTCCCTCGGTGAAATAGGTTGCGCTGTGAAACAGATGGCTAGAAACAAGACCCCGGGCCTTGACGGTCTACCGATCGAATTTTATGGCAAATACCTAGAGCATCTTGCTCCACGGCTGCGCGAGGTATACAATGAGGCGCAGGAGAAGGGCCGACTCCCGGGCTCTATGTGCGAGGCCCTTATGATCCCACTCTTGAAGCCGGGCAGAGACGGTGCGGCGCTGTCCTCGTACCGTCCGTTATCTATGTTGACGACGGATTACAAAATCCTCAGTAAAATACTGGCCAACAGATTGCTGGTGCACATGACGAGCCTGGTTCATGGTGACCAGTGCGGTTTCATACCGACACACAACACCACCCATAACATCCGCAGACTCACGAGACTGATGGGTGTGGACTGGCCAGACACCGTCTCCCCATTTGTCCTGTCCATCGACATTGAGAAGGCATTTGACAGCCTCGAATGGGGATACCTGTATGAGGTGATGCGCCGCTTCGGGTTGGGAGACGGATATATACAGTGGACCAAGGTCCTCTATACTGAGGCGGTGGCGAGGGTCCGGGTGGGTGCGCTGATCTCGAGACAATACCCGATCAGGCGTGGCACTAGACAGGGTTGTTCCCTGTCCCCGCTACTGTTTGCGTTAGCAATGGAACCCTTCGCTGCGGTAGCCAGACTGGGCCGCCACTACGCAGGTCTGCCTTTTAGGGGGAGGCCGCACCTCATCTCCCTTTACGCGGATGACTTGTTGATGTTTTTGGCCAATGCCGGCGCCGAACTTCAGGGGGCGCGGAGGCTACTGGAGCAGTTCGGTAGGTTATCGGGCCTGAGGGTCAACTGGCCTAAATCCTGTCTGTTTCCCCTGAGGCCGGGAGAGCCGTGCCCACTCACTGCTCAGGAACTCCGGTGGGAGCCGCGCTGCCTACATTATCTAGGGGTTTATGTTTACCACTCCCCGTCCGACCTGCTGGATGGCAACGTAACTCGCTGTATTAACGCCCTGCGTGGATCTATGGATTTCTGGGCGACTCTACCGCTCTCTCTGGCTGGTAGGATTTCCCTGCTTAAAATGATAGCCCTGCCCAGGCTTTTGTACTATTTTAGGACACTGCCGGTATGGATCCCGAGTTCGGTTTTCAAACGCCTGAGGTCACTGATTATAGCGTTCCTGTGGGGCACGGGTAGGAGACGCATAGCACTCGACACGCTGCTACGCCCCAAAGATGAGGGAGGTATGGCAGTGCCGGACTTCGAAGGATATTACCTCGCTGCCCAGCTGCAGACTTTTACTCAGGAGGTGGCAAGAGTTTATAGAGGTCCCGAGGACGCGAGAGTCGAAGGCACCCCGCGACACGTTCTGGCTTATATCACGCTGCACCAGAAACTCCGAGTGGGAGACCTGACGGTCGAGGAGCAGACTTTCCGTCTATGTTGGGACCGGGCCCGTAAGCGGGCGGGTGTCCGCCTTATGTACGCCCCCGAAATTCCGTTGGGAATGGTCACAGCCCTCCCACATGGAGGTGACTGGTCACGCTTGCTCGGGTGGGAGGAGGCGGGAGTACACGTGCTGGGTGACCTCTACGAAGATGGGGTGTTGCTGCCGTTTCGGGACCTGCAAGAGAGATTTGACCTACCGAGGGGTGACTATCTGCTGCACGCGGCAGTCACAGGCGCCATGCGAGCCCACTGGGGAGAAGGGCTGCAGGAACCAGGTACCTCAATGGCCTGCCAGTACGCCATGATGGCGGCGGGAACCTTTAAGGCCGTCACATGCCTGTACTCGCGGATACAGCGGGAGGCCTTGCAACCTCTGGCAGCCCTGAAGGCCAAGTGGGAGCTGGACCTCCAGGTGGAGATACCAGACACGACCTGGGGCCAACTACTGAGGAGGGCGCGGAAGAGCTCGAGGAATGCCAGGTTCCAATTAATCCACTTCTATGTTATCCACAGGGCATACCTTACGCCCGGGAAAATCCAACAGTACTTTGGGGCGACCGACGCTGCTTGCCCCAGATGTAATACAGCGGGGGCGGATTTCTGTCATATGCTGTGGGATTGCCCCTCTTTAGGCGACTACTGGCAGGAAGTTGGACGGGCCCTTAACGGGGCGACGG
The DNA here is from genome assembly GCF_964263255.1 of Lissotriton vulgaris. Lineage (NCBI taxonomy): Eukaryota > Metazoa > Chordata > Amphibia > Caudata > Salamandridae > Lissotriton > Lissotriton vulgaris. The sequence continues at coordinate 1,953,900,781 of NC_141685.1, read as the reverse complement.
ACAGGGATATCCAATACACTAAGGCAGTTGGCATCCTTCACTGGTTCCCACACACACCTAGAAATACGATGTCAAGTAAATTTATAGATTTAGGGCTTATCCTGGCCAAGCGGGAGATCACACGAAATTGGAAGTCCAGAGTGGGGCCCACATATAAAAGATGGTATGGGGAGTGTCTGAGATGGGCCGCGTGTGATAGTACCCTACGATACCAGATGGCCTGGAGGTCGAATGATGAGAAAGCACTGGAAAGGGCGACTGCATGGGAGGTGATGGTGCAGGCGCTCAGGGATGTGGACGATGAGGGGCAGGAAGGCGAGAGCGAACTAGCTGGAGCAGACCCTAACATTATACAGGAGAACACACCTTAGCGATTGTTTGCTTCCTCCTGCAACACACCAGGCACTGATACAAGGTTACTCAAGCGCAGCGCGACCACGGGGGAGGGCGGGTAGGAAGCTGGTTTGGAGGGATGTTGGGGTACCGAAATTTGGGGAGGGGGAGGGGCGTAAATCACAAAAGCATTCCAGGGTTATGTGCACAATGAAGCGGTCAGACAATGTAAGACGTATGAGCTCAAGACGGAGATGAAGCTGCCCACGTCGCAAGCGGCGAGAGCTCCCCGGACGAAAAACGAATGTATTCAACTGAACTGGTCCTTGTCATAATCATTTTGCTGAATATCTTGTCTGTACTTTTATATTGGTGATGCAATAAAAATGATGTTAAAAAAAAAAATGGAGCTCCAGGTTCAATTATTTAAACACCCAGATACTCAAGCAGACCAGCTAGGAATGGGCCTACGCGTTTCGAATCCCATATCATTCATGAGGGATTCTCCTCAGGGCCTCGACATATCTGTGAGAAAAAAATGAAAAATATACAAAAAGCAATGTTAGAGAGGAAGTGTTTGGAAAAAATAAATAAAACCAAAAGACACAGCAAGAACACTACATTGCACTACTACACCAGCCTCCGCAATCAGCTTACCCGAGTTACTAGGAGCATAGGGCGTTCCTTGGTATATACCCAAACTGGTGGAAAGGCAGCCTCGAAGGACTAATTTTGAGCCTAAAATGAAAGGGTGTCTTTTATTATAAATCTGCACGAGATGTCTAATTACATGCTGGGCTGCGTTATAGAAAAACGGGAAAAGATGTAAGCTGACAAATGCAAAAACAACAGTTGATGGACAGAATGCAGAACAATGTCATACATTCACCCCAGTACAGAGATTTGGGCCTAAATCCATATGATAAAGGTGGCATTTCCGGAGCGGAATAGACCACAGTAAATTCAGTATCTATTTGACAAGGATATGGGGAACTATGTAACAATATTCAGCATCTCCTCAAACTGAATTTTTTAGTGTACTGTCGCTGTATAGCTTGAACACCCATCTCTGTTCTCTAATGAACAGAAGTCTGATAATGTTGGTGGCTGTCTGTAACATGCTAGGTTTTTTCGAGGACTATCCACCTTAGGTCATCAGCTTGGTGTCCTTTTTCAAGGAAATGGTAGGTAAGTTCTGTATTTAAACAAAGAAGGGTACGAAGTTCCTAGGTGAAATAGTGGTCACCATTGCACTGCCATGACTGGTGCTGTCTGACAATGTGTTACAGGGGGTCAGTAAAGGAGGGGGAAATTCTCCTTTCGGAACTAGGGCTCTCACACACCCAGCAAGCTAGGTGTCATGCTTCATCATATGAGCCTGCTCCTTGTTGGGCCGGCGCTGCAATGCCCAATGGGCACCTTTAAAGGGGCTCTTTGCCGGAGATCATTTGTTCCTTGCCTTGTGGAGAAGTGTGGCTCAGGGGTTAGAGGCGGCAGACCCGGAAGCTGAGATCGGCCCCGGACCTGGGTTCAATTCCCCGCCTCGGCGGGTCTTGGGCTAAAAATTCCACGGACTCGATAATTCTCGCTCCGGTGCCTTCTCGACTCACGGCTTCACACTCTGCGACTCTGGGCAATAGCTTGCTTAATCTCCACAACGGCCCCTCGCGGTGGGATGCCTGGCTTTCACCTTGTGGATACCCTGCCGGGGTTATCTCACAGAGGAATACCAGGACGGGTTCCCTAAGCAAGCGCCGGGAAACCCACTGCGGGTAGCTGTGCGCTATATAAGCTCAAATACATTTGCCGTAAGGGTGCAGTGGGTGCGAGGGTAGATGTGTGTTGTGCAGTTTAAAACTGGTTGGGGCGTCCTATTGAAGACTTTATTCTGTTAGGTACCCTGCCTGAATAAAATAATGCAGGAGGGGCAACGTATTTTGTTTACTATGTGACAAATTACCTACTCTTATCCCAGATGGTCGACATGTTTCTCGCCCTAAATGTGTCATACAATGATCAGTGGCGGTTCTTCAGGACCGTGAATAAACAATATTATGATACAAACTATCTACAAAGAAAGGGGGAACACACAGAAATGGAGATCAGCAGTCATGATCATAGAGGTACTGCACTGGTAAAGCAAACGTGAGGTGGGAAGGACCACTGCCTACCAAAAGGTACACAAACAGCCACGGAGTGGTTGTATCAACAGCCTGCTATGTCCGAGTCCCGAGGCACCCTATGTAACTGGAGTGCCGTGTACGCGCCGCCTGCAAACAATCCTCACGTTGTGAAGATGTAAGGGCAGTCGCATGCAATACCCACTCCCCGCACCGGCTGGTTAAAACAGGGGAGGGCGTCTCTGGGCAAACAAACACAAGCGTGGGGCCATAACGCTAACCATGGAAAGAACGCCCGTGACAATCAGGGTAAACAACGAGGCTGGCCACTCACGCCTAATGCGTCCAGACAAGGCGCCAGCATACATCAATGTGCTTACCTGTTCCTAGTGTGGAACCGCTTTACTAACTACCCAGTCCGCCGATCTTCAGGAAGGTATCGTAGCCTACCGCAGACCTACCGCCTGTCCGCAGACTCAGAAAACAGAATCTTTGGACATTGGTACAGGGAATCCGTGGATTTCGAAAACTCACAAGAATTGTAACTCTGACAGAGTTATTTATATGATTACCTGTCCTTCTTCGCTCAGGTACATCGGGTACACCACACGCAAAATCAAGTTGAGGATCAGTGAACATAAAAGTACCAAAGGTGACCGCCAGGCAGAGAGCGGCGTCGATCACGCTGCAGGCTCAGCGTCACAGAGCAGAGCATGCGTAGCTGAGATAAGCAGGTTTCCCCTGTGCGCGCATGCTCGCTTTGAGTGTACGCTGTTCAAAGCAAAGGAGGGACGGTTCTGCCATATTAACTACAACTCCCATTTTTCTTTAGTAGAATCGATTGCTTTGAGCATGTGCAAAAGTGGGTAGCATTTCCTGTCTAGCTTACAGGCGCATGCGCGCTATAAGAGCGTTCACATCCGAGGAAGCCAGGTGATGCTAGTTATTCAATTAGAGAGACTATTTAGGGACACTCCTCCTGCCGATCAAGTACCTCCCCTTCGGCTTGGTCTACGCGTGGGGTACCGACGGACAGGTGAGTCTCTATACCCTCTGAGCATATCCTTTGGCTATCTTTTATTCTATCAAGTATCTAATAGTTTTCTACATTTGAAATAGTGAGTATTTTATTATTTTTGATTTAACCATACACATAAACCTTTTCCTTTCTCAATAAAGGGCACCTTATAAAATTGGCAAAATAATAGGTTGTGTTTGGTTTGTATATAAGAAGGTTTTTAGGTCTATAACTCTCTGACCTTGCCTCTAACAGTCTTTTTTCCAACATTGGTATCTTGTCTTAGAGGTCTATGGTCTGTTTTTAATTGTGTCAACATAAAGGTTTTTAGGGAGGTGGACACATAAGGATTTCATGCCTGGGTGTTCTCTCTTACCCTTCAACAGAGCGGGCATCAGTTGCCGGGTGAAATGGGTGAGTACATTTAGAATTTAAATAAAACATCTTTTTAGCATATTACATGCTTAGCCACTATATGGGCATATATCACTGTTGTGATTTTTTGCACAGTAGTAACGTAATGAGACAGATATCTAGATGATCAGAGTGCACTAGAGCATAATACCAATCATTTTATATTAATTGTTGTTGTAGGAATGAGACTGCAGCTCCAGTTAATTGGATACCTTGGCACATCCGTGCTAATCAGGTCCTGGTAGGGTGAATTGTAACAACGACCTGAATTTTTTTTTTTAATTAATGTTTGTTGTTCACAGTATTTTTGTAATATTTTTGCAGTTGCGTATACCATTCACGGTCCTGACGAAAGCCAGGTTATCATCACCTAGAAGGCTGAAACATGTCGACCTTTGTCCTATTGCTATAAGATAGTTATCTTTTCAAATTATCAGTTCATGTTTTTAATCTTGACACTAGGATAACATTTATTTTTTTAAAAAGTGTGTGTTCCAGTAGTCATTTTTAATATTCACAATTTTTTCTTTTGCACTGCAATTTTTCAGCACCACTGATTTAGATCACACTTGGGTTGGGCCGATCGTCAGTTTTGAATTTAGTGTGGTAGAGTTCCCACGAGCTAGGGGTGGACTGCAATAGATTTATTTAACCATTCCCAGATGACTATGCTCCACCAGTGTGGTGGGCTGATGGGATTCATCTCAGTATGGTGAGGCTGAATTTGTATTGCTCTTAGACTTCACAAAAAGACTTTCTTCTAGGTTCTCTGTCTCTATACGGTTTGACCAGCATTCTCCTCTTTTGTTGTATGAATTGTTATTGGGGTTTGGAGACTACCTGCGGGTCCCTTTCACAGGGGCACTCATAATTAGATTGAGTGCCTCTTTATTTGCTCACCTTGTTGATTGACTTGATTACAGACCATGGCCGATTTTGCAGGACTAGCCTTTGATGATGACATTTTGAATTCCATATTGACAAACAATCCTAGTATTTTGGATGCGTTACCCGAGATTCCTGGGAATACCCAGGATGATTGGGTAACACTGCTCAGTCTCAAAAAGACCCACTCTCGCACTTCACTCCATGGAGTTCTTATGGCAGAATATTTACGGAAGCACTGCTAAGACGATGGCGGATGCCATTCTTATTGAAATACAGGTGCTCAAGGGTCAGATTAAAACAACCATCACTAATACCCTCTATAAAAAGCACATGGATGAGACTAACAAATCCGACAAAGACTATAGAGACAATATTCTGATCAGGAAAATCGAGAAGTTCAAGATTTGGCCTGGTTTTCGCTGGCAAAAAGATATCCCCAGACTAGCCATACTTATGTGGCACCGGAATACAATAAAAGAGGAAAGCGGTATGGCTCGAATTATTCCACCTCAGGTTCAGAACAGGGCTTGAGTGACTCTGACACCTCTAACTCAGTACATCTTACAATAGAGGCAGGGGTCAACAACAAAGATCCAACAGAAGACGTGGCTTTCAAGGCTCTTATCAGAATCAAGGACATAGCCCTGCGACCTGCACACGTTTAAATAAACGCATTACGCAATACTATCAGAAAGCAACGTCCGCATAACACGAGGGTCGTTGTCATGGTAGCCCATCCAGCGCCTGCATCACGTATTAACATATGCCACACTCACAAGTATCTAGGAGCGGCAACCGCACTTTGAGAGGAATGCTGCACTTTGAGTCAGTTAATTGGCCACAACTTTTGATAGCAAGCGCCACACCGGTACTAGTTTGCCAGTGGGTCCTAGGGCTTTTACCAGCACCCTGCGCGCTGCACTACCGGGCAATGCACCGCCCACCCAGATGCACGCTAGCCAGTATACAGCAGCCTGGGACCTGTTTTCACTTACGAGTTGGCAAACTACAGTCCACTTTTTTCCTGCCCTAACACCGGGGTCCTTCCTTTGCCTATACTGATATGAGGTTTTATAACACGGGGCAGTTTACCTGCATCATTTTAATCTTCATAATACCTCACTCGACCTCTCTGCTCGTGTTGCACCATTAACAACGTGCTAAAGGTTTGGGTACTACGGCTACTTGCCATTTTGCCAGAATCCACATTTAGACCAAGAAATGTGAGACTTAGGAACCTCTACTCCACATTGCCCTACTTAGCCTCCTAGCACGTGTGAACTCGCATAATACATGTGAAGAGCCTATGTACATCCCGCACCTCCCCCGGCGCCATTCCTGGCTGGATTGTTAATCACGTGAGGGTGATGATTAGGCGGATGTTACATCATGAATACTGTTCTCTCTCTTTTTTTATCACACCTAGCCTGAACTACAAAGGTCTCTTTCACGATGTACTACCCGCCGGGTACTGTTGTTGTGTATAAACTTGACCAATAGGTGAGTTAGGTGTCCCTCGACACCCACAAGAATTCTGCTGCTGTTTTGTTTTTTAGAGACCTTTATTGTACATTTTCAGTATAACACAATGTAGGGCCTACAACCTCCTGGGCCGGCCGCAATAGCAACACAGTCTTAGTATCATTGTCAGGATAACACAGCCGTTTAGCCGATAACCCAGGGGCCCGGCGGCGAATGGGAACATGTTGTACCATAATGCAGACAATACAAATATACGATATGGCTTAGGTCTATGATTTTTGGTTTTAACCCTGTAACAAAACCTTGCATTAAATTAAAAACACGTCAATAACGTTCAATTCTTCACAGGCAACCAAACAATGTTCAAGTATGCAACATAGCGAACATTGGCAATGCGACCGCCGACCCGTCCCTCACATCATGATGTCCAATAAGCAGTAGGATGGAGTTCATCACAGCAGGAGAGTCACTCTTCGACACACAGACCCCAGGCCCAACTGCTAATCCGAAAGACACTCATCTGGGTCAGCTCGCGGCGGCTCGCATATCTCCCCTCTAAATTTGTTCCAGGCCTCCCAGATTTGCCCCCACTTTGCAGGACATCCCCGATGGACAAATACTGCTTTCTCGGCCACCATTGCTTCATCCATGTCCCTACACCAGTCTCGCAGTGTGGGCAGTACGTTAGAACCCCACAGTCTAGCAATATTACGTTTTGCCACCAACATTCCCAGCATGGCCCAGTCCTGTAGACGATGGGTCAAGTCCTCTGCATCCCAGATGTTTAACAGGCAGCGACGTGGGTTGGGCATCAGGGAAATAGTTGTGGTCTGGGAAATGGTTCGCATTACCGCTGCCCAGTACATGACCACCCGGTTACAGTCCCAAATAGTATGGAAGAATTTCCTCTTTCTCCGCATCCGCGGAGGCAATATTCGTGAGAGGTTCTCCCAATTCTGTAAAGGACCGTTCTGGTGTAGTATGTGCGGTGTAGTACTTTTAACTGAACCAGCTTAAGTCTAGAAGGAATCGCTGTTTCTTGGGGCGACGAGAGAGCCTCCTGCCATTCCGAATCATCAAGTTCACCAATATCGCCCACCCAAGACAAACGTAATTTGGATAGCATGTCAGGGAGGTTGTTGACCAGTTTCCGATATGTGAAGGACGTCGCTTTGTGGGGCATATGTTCTGTCAGCAGCCTGTCCTCTAGAGGGGTGGACTCCTGCAGCTTCGTTCCCACCGGGATGGCTGACAGAAGCGCATGACGTATCTGCAAGTACCTATAGTACTCTGACTGTGCCATATCGTGTTTGGTTTGTAGATAAGTGAAGTCTACTATGTTGTTCTTTCTCCAGAGATCCCCCACCACTGATATACCTATGGTGTCCCACGCCTGAAACCCTTTGCTATTGCCCATGAAGCCCAGTCTGTGCGAGTCCCACAGGGGTGTCATTTGTGTAACAACGTTCTCGCACTGAAGGTGCTTATGTGCCTTGTACCAAAGCTGAACCGTGCGACGGGTCGGACCTAGGAGGTCGGATGGGGCGCTACGACTATATAGGTTTCTTAACAGTCCCCTGGACTCAATACTCTGCCTGTCTGCCATAAAGGCGCGTTCCGTCTGTGGGGCGTGCAGCCAGTAATTGATTTGCTTAAGATGGGCAGCCCAGTAATACAGTTCAATATTAGGGAGCGCTATGCCCCCATCATACCAGTCTGCATTGCGCAATCCTCGCCGGTTTCCCGTCCCACAGCAAAGTAGAAAACGCTGCTGCAATGGCCTTGAAGTAGGAGGGGGGGGGGACCGGGAACGGCATGTTTTCAATCAGGTAAAGAAATCGTGGCAATGTCATCATTTTGAACAACGCGGCTTTGCCCAGGAGGGTGAGAGGGAGAGAATGCCACACTTTCACGTCTCGATTGAATCGTTCCAGTGGGGGTTTCAGATTTAGTGTGTGAAATTCTTCTGGGTTGGACGAAATATGGATTCCCAGATACTTAAAAGGGGTGTCAGTGTAACGTAACTGACAGTCAACCGGGAGTGGGGGCGGACAGCCGGCAAGGACGTATAAGACTGATTTGGTCCAGTTAATTCTATATCCCGAGACTCTCCCGAACTTTTCGCAAACATTAAGTAGTTCTAGGATTGATTTTTTAGGGGAGGTGAGATAAAGAAGGATGTCGTCCGCATAGAGAGATATCCGATCCTCCCACGACTGTGACCATCTGATACCTTTGATGGACGGTTCCCACCGAACCCAAATTGCCAACGGCTCAAGGACTAGCGTGAACAGTAAGGGGGATGACGGCAGCCCTGCCTCGTCCCACGACCAAGCGGGGAAATCCCTGGAGATGTGACCATTAGCTGCTATCTGGGCCAAGGGCCCGGTATAATGCAGGCGGACCCACGCGCAGAACTTTGGGGGCCGAAGCCCATGTGACAAAGCACCGCAAATAGATAAGGCCATTCCACGGTGTCAAACGCCATAGTGGCGTCAAGGGAGAGAAGTACCGCCGGCTTCTGTATGTATTCCCGGAGATCCAGCACCGCCTGTAGACGGCGCAGATTATGCGAGGTATTACGATTTGGCATAAAGCCAGACTGGCCCGGGTGTACCACGGCGGCAAGGTCCCCCACCTTTATGCCAAATCGTAATACCTCGCATAATCTGCGCCGTCTACAGGCGGTGCTGGCTCGCCGGGAATACATACAGGATCCGGCGGTACTTCTCTCCCTTGACGCCACTATGGCGTTTGACACCGTGGAATGGCCTTATCTATTTGCGGTGCTTCGTCACATGGGCTTCGCCCCCCCAAGTTCTGTGATAGTAATTTGGCAAGGATCTTTGGTTCGACGTTTAGTAAGGAGATGGAGAGGTAAGAATTGCATGCCTCTGGAGCTTTACCAGGTTTATGTATCGGGATGATCGTGGCCAGGCGTTGATCTTTGAGGAGTTCTCTTAGGCTGTCTACGAACATTCTGAGTAAATGGGGGGGCTGTTATGGAAGCGGTTTGCTTATACAGTTCTACTGGGAGTCCGTTGGGTCCCAGAGCCTTGCCGGACGCTAGCGCGACGGTCGCTTCCCGTACCCCCTCCACGGTGATGTCTGCCTCTAGCAAAAGTGCTGCCTCAGGTGAGAGGCAGGGGATTGTCAGATCTTTAATATAATCATAGGCTTCATCTGTCGAGTATGTCGCCTGGGGGGCATAAATCGTCTCAAAATGATCAGCCAGCAGTTCGACTATGGCCCCAGGTCGAATTTCCTTCAGGTAATGTCAGTTGTGCAATGACCCTGCCTGCTTTTTCTTTTTTGTCGAGCCAAGCCAGCATCTTTCCAGCTTTATCGCCCAACTTGTGTACCCTTTGACGGGAGGCCTGAATTGTAGTTTGTACCATTTCTCTTTGATATGCCTTCCATTCAGCTTGCCGCAGTGGGACTGTGAGCGGCTCCTGGGGACGGGTGGGTCTCGTGGTCGGAGATGGCATCTTTAAGAGCGTACTCAAGGGCGCTAAGTTCTTGATTCTGAGTTCACCTATGAGCGGGTATGGATGCAATTGCCTGCCCACGTATGACCGTTTTATATGCTTCCCATAGGGTACTATGGGAGCCCGAATTCTCCTGAAAGTAGTGCTTAGCAGTGTTGGAAAGGGTTTTCCTCAAAGGGGCGCTCTGCAGATAGCCCGCGTGGACAGGAAAAATGCGGCTTCTACGGGAGCGGTGATTCGTGTATGTGAGTCGCAGCGGAGAGTGATCCGAGATTCCCCTGGGGCGGATGTCTACCTCCTCAATGCCGTGTAGTCCGTCTCCGGACATTAAAATGTAATCTATACGTGATAGACAGTGATGTGTCGCTGAGTAATAAGTATACTGCTTGTCGTAGGGATGTTTAGGTCGCCAGCAGTCCGCCAGTCCCAGGGCGTCCAATAGTCCAGTAAGTCGCCCGCCTCCCCGCGCCGTTGTGGTATGTGGGTGTCTATCCATCTCATGATCTAGAATGTCATTAAAGTCGCCCCCTATCACTAGAGTCGCCGCCGGCAATGACAGGAGAAAAGTAGCAAGGGCCGTGTGTGCTGTGGCATGCAGGCCAGGAGGGACATACACGGACACAAAGTTGTACAATTGGCCCTCCCACTGTATCGTCACTGCTGCAAAGCGTCCCTCATTGTTTATTTTTGTCTGTTGACACACCATTTGAAAGTTCTTTCGAATAAGTATTCCCGTCCCTCTAGAGCCGGAGGAGAAATCTGCATGTGCAATGAACTTATACCCCCATCTATCCATCGCCTTTGAGGCTGAGCCAACAAGGTGCGTTTCCTGCAATAGAACTATCACTGGTCTGCAGCGTTTCAGGTATTGTAGCACTAGGCCCCTCTTCACCTTGTCGCCCAGTCCCCTGACGTTAGTACTGTTAAGGTCAATGTGTGAGAGGAACGTGGTGTATGATTCTCAGGTGTATCCATCACATGTGCTGCCATTTAGGTGTGTGTTTTGTGCAGTTCAATAGGGGACGGGCCTCGCCGCGCACCTTTACCAAGAAACTAGTCTCCTTCGTGTTGTGTAGAACATGTCGTGTTTTGTCGCCAATCACAAGAACTAAAACATTCAAACAGCCCCCTCCCTCCCCCCTCCCTGCTGCACAGGCCTGAAACCGCCCGCCACCCCAATTTAGCAGAGCGCATAGTCCCAACCCATTGTACTTGCTTGCAAGGGGTAAGTAGCTCTGTGACCTTACAACCAGCTTCGTATGGCCTCGTCCGCCTGACACGGAGTGAACATCAAGGGTCACATAGTCAGGTTGCTGTATAAAGTTCGAGCAAAGGTCCTAAATTCCGGCGTTTACTCCTCCGGAGGCTCACCTTCCTCCAGACCTGATTCAGCAAATAGGTCCTGACTATGTCCTTGTGATGCCTGGTGATTCATCTGAGAAGTTGTCTTTTGGTCGCGTTGACCCCTGCCAGCTCGCCGCGGAGCCTCAGTACGCCTCCAACCATCCAACCAGTCTCTTGCCGCCTCCGGGGTGTCGAAGAACCATGCTTTGTGATTGTCCACGACTCGCAGTCTTGCCAGAAAAAGCATGGAGTAGGGAACCTCTTTGGCCCGCAAAGCTTTCTTGATAAATCGGTGAAGGTTTTCCGGCGCCGGGCTACCTCAGCCGTATAGTCTGGGATCCTGGCTGTTTGAAGTATGGCATCCCTATCACGGAAGTTAAAAAGTCTGGCCAGCACTGTTCGCGGCTGTGCCCCCGGTTTCGGGGCACCCCCAGGAACTCTATGCGCTCTTTCGACAGAGAAGAAGTGGGAGAGGCCCTTCGGTTGCAGTTTTGTTTTAATTAAGTCCTCCACATATAGATCCATCGTTTGCTTGCCTTCCGACTCCGGAATGCCTAGAATTCGAACGTTGTTCCTCCGTGAGCGTCCTTCCTGATCCTCCAGTCGTTTCTGTAGTTTTCCGGTGACCGCTTCCAAGCGTTCCGCAGCGAGCTGCAGTTCCGAGGGGATTTGGTAACAACTTCCACCTGCGCCACACGCTCCGCTATCTTGTGGAGATCGGCCCTTAGTAGGCCAACGTCCATTGCGATAGACCCCACCGTTGCTTGGACGCTGGAGAGAGTCTTCATTAGATCCTCTAGTGTCACTTTTTTGGAGCCATCTCCCTCTGGACTTTTTCCCGTGGACAGGTGGCCCTCCGGGTGCTGCACGGCGGATTTTTCGAAGGCGTACTTCTCCAGTTTCGATTGCGCCGTAGTGTGTCTGGGTCCCCTTCCCGCCATTCCTATTGGCTGTTTTTTCGCTGTTTGCACCTGCGTCTTCGTCACTCAGTGCGTCGATAGCGCCACCGTTCTAGGCTTTGGGGAAGCGATATCCAAAATGGCGTCGTCTTCCAGGGCCCCTCGTGTGCCACAAGGGGAAACAGTGTAATGGCGTACATGAGGAGGGAGCGGTGAAGTATTGGCTCCCCTGCTGTCCCAGTGTCAAATTCACAGGTCTCCACTCCTCTGGTCGCCTGCCAGTACTCACTGTCCAGGCATTATTGTTACTCAGTCTCACCGATCACTGTAGGCCCAGCCGAGTGCAGTTTCGGACTCCCAGCGGCTAGCAAATTTCGCCGTGGTCTCTTCCTTTCACAGTGCCCTTGCCCCTACACCAGGCAGGTGAAGATATTCGTTTCCAGGGGGAGGCGGAGGCAGGCGTCGTCGGCACGCTCAGCCAGCATAACAGTCTGCAGGTCCTCCCGGTCTCGGGGCGCGCCGGGCTTAACAGGTGTTTTGTCGCTGGGGTTCCGGATTCCTCACACACATGTGCGGTAGCACCGCTGGGCAAGCGATTGTCCGAAACAGGCCCACCTCCGCTCTCACGCAGGTCGGTCGTCAATGCGGTCCGCAGTCGACCAGCGGTAGCTTCCGGTGTAGCACCCCGACCACAGGGCACTTCTGCCGCTCGCAGCTCTGCGGCAGGACGGTGTCCGGATACGCGGCACGGCCCGTCTCGCCTCCTCGGTCTATCTCCGGCTGGCGTCACTCGATTTTGCCCAGGACTGGGACGGTCAGTGCCTCCAAGTCTCGGCACTCCGGCCCGGCTTCAGAAGGTGCAATAAGCCGGATGGATAGACTGATTAATGCAGTTAGAGCTGTTTCGGCCTCAGAGCTCCCGCACTACGCCGCCATCTCGGTCGGCTCGTAGCCACGCCCCCCCCCCCCCTGCTGCTGTTTTTTACTGTACTTTCCAGAGGGGCATGCCACTCACCGTGCTCGCTGAGGATAATAGTCAGTATTGGTTTTTCTCACATGCTGGCTGCACCTTCACACAGTGACATACTGGTGTACAAGGTCACTCATGTCTGTATGTTACTTCTATACCTGTTGTGATTTGCTTCCTTTGTCTCCCAATCTAGGCAAGACTCAGCGCAACACAGGTATATCATTCCCGATCATTCCATAATCTGAAATGACTAGTTGATACTAAGGTAGATCAGTTTTTGTAGACAGATTTATTTCTTATTTAGGTCCTGATGAATCGCTAGTCACTGCACATCTACGAGAAACATGTTGACCACTCTCTACACCTATTAGTCTAGTCTCGAATTAGGAAACATAACTTTCCATCAAGTACAGACTAGTCTCTTCTTTTAATTGAAGCAGGGGACCCCAGAATAAAACTTGCTCCTGGTACCCTTAGCCTCATTTTAACTTACCATTTCGTCTACACCTACCTGGCCCTACACCCACACTTCACCCAAACGCCAGTTGGATAAGAAAATCTCCGCCAAAGAGCCTCTCTTTGAGGTGTTGCCCGTTGGGTATTGCACCGCCGAGCCAATGAGGAGCATTGTCAATGATGAAGCATGGCACCTGAAAGGGTGTGTGAGGCCACTATATCCAACAAAATGGATGCCCTTCTGTAGGACTCTTCCGAGTCCCTACCACATCCAGACACTCACGTGACCTGTACACGTACTCTCCCCAGGAACAGCCCGGTACTTCTTTGTAACACTACTGAGAGAGTTCCTCTCCCTCTGTTCTCTTTTAAAAGGGGCCCCAGTCTGCGAGACAGTCTGGAGCATACCAGGCCCAAGACCAAGGTCCATGAGGTTACAAACATGTTATGGAAGTTTCCTGCGGTCCGTGGTCATCATCCTTGTGGGTCTTGCAATGCCTGTCCGCAGACTCGGAAAACAGAATCCGTGGACATTGGTACAGGGAATCCGTGGATTTTGAAAACTCACACGAATTGTAACTCTGACAGAGTTATTTATATGATTACCTGGCCTTGTTCGCTCAGGTACATTGGATACACCACACGCAAAATCAAGTTGAGGATCAGTGAACATAAAAGTACCATTCGACGCAATAAACAATCTACAGGTCTCACTAACCATTTCCTTACTTTTAAACACAAGGCAGAAGACATGCAGTGGTTGGTGCTTGAACGTCCATTTGTGCCTTCACATATCAGTGACATCTCCAGATTCCTCTTTGTCAGGGAACAAAAATGGATTTCCAGACTTAAATGTGATAGTGAGGGCCTTAATGATGAGATTCCTAGGGTCTCTTTATAGCTTCCAGCACACAGAAAATAACCGAACTTTGAGATTTTGGGGGTCTAAGTATGACTTTTAGCTGTTCAGGATACAGGAAAGAACTGAATGGTGTAATCTTGATATCCACATGGGAGGCTACTAGCAATTTGATTTGTAACAAATAGATGCACATCTAACTACATTGAGCACCCTGTCATTCATTCCAGAGCCCTCATTTGTGAACCATCGTCTGGCTTTATGACTATATATGTCGAAGGGATGTGGCTCTATCGTGTATTCAATATTGCAGTGTGATAAGGTATCTGCCCACGGTTGGCTATATATCTTTTCCTACTCGGTGGGACGTTATTTTGACAGTGGTATCCCTGGTATCAACTGATAAGTCCAGGGTTCCGGTATTGACACCTTTATCAATTAACTTCGGGCATTATTGATTACTGTTATTCTGTTTTTTCAAGAATATTAGGTTAAGGAAAGCAATCTTTATATATGCCATTGATGGCTGATCGCATATAAACGGTTGTGTTAACAATTAGCACATATCTGACTGATGTCTGTGTGCTTGCAAGCATTTTAAAACACGATCATGTTTTGTCCAAAGCGTGTGGAATTTGCAAGTAAGCGGTCGGGGCCAAATAAATTGCAACTTTGGTCGCAAAGGCGATCGCCAGGCAGAGAGCGGTGTCTATCACGCTGCAGGCTCAGCGTCACAGAGCAGAGCATGCGTAGCTGAGATAAGCAGGTTTCCCCTGTGCGCACATGCTCGCTTTGAGTGTACGCTGTTCAGAGCAAAGGAGGGACGGTTCTGCCATATTAACAACTCCCATTTTTCCTTAGTAGAATCGATTGCTTTGAGCATGTGCAAAAGTGGGTAGCATTTCTTGTCTAGCTTACTGGCGCATGCGCGCTATAAGAGCGTTCACATCCGAGGAAGCCAGGTGATGCTCGTTATTCAATTAGAGGGACTATTTAGCGACACTCCTCCTGCCGATCCAGTACCTCCCCTTCGGCTTGGTCTACCGACGGACAGGTGAGTCTCTATACCCTCTGAGCATATCCTTTGGCTATCTTTTATACCATCAAGTATCTTATAGTTTTCTACGTTTGAAATAGTGAGGATTTTATTATTTTTGATTTAACCATACACATAAACCTTTTCCTTTCTCAATAAAGGGCACCTTATAACAGTGGCAAAATAATAGGTTGTGTTTGGTTTGTATACAAGAAGGGTTTTGGTCTGTAACTCTCTGACCTTGCCTCTAACTGAGTCTTTTTTCCAACATTGATATCTTGACATGTCTTAGAGGTCTATGGTCTGGTTTTAACTGTGTCAACATAAAGGTTTTTAGGGAGGTGGACACATAAGGATTTCATGCCTGGGTGTTCTCTCTTACACTTCAACAGAGCGGGGCCTCAGTTATCGAGCAGTTGCCGGGTGAGGTGAGGCATACTCCCACACAAAGATGGGCGAGTACATTTAGAATTTAAATAAAACATATTTTTAGCATATTACATTGTTAGCCACTATATGGGCATATATCACAGTTGTGATTTTTTGCACAGTGGTAACGTAATGAGACAGATCTAGATGATCAGAGTGCACTAGAACATAATACTAATCACTTTATATTCATTGTTGTAGGAATGAGACTGCACCTCCAGTAAATTGGGTACCTTGGCACATCCGTGCTAATCAGGTCCTGGTAGGGTGTATCGTAACAACGACCTGAAATTAATGTTTGTTGTTCACAGTATTTTTGTAATATTTTTGCAGTAGCATATACCATTCATGGTCCTGACAAAAGCCAGGTTATTGTCACCAAGAAGGCTGAAATGTTGACCTTTGTCCTATTGCTAAAAGATAGTTTTCTTTTCAAACTATCAGATCATGTTTTTGATCTTGACACTAGGATAACATTTTTTTTTTTTAAATGTGCATGTGTCCCAGTAGTCATTTTTAATTGTCACAATTTTTCTTTTGCACTGCAATTTTTCAGCACCACTGATTGAGATCACACTTGGGTTGGGCCGATCATCAGGTTTGAATTAGGTGCAGTAGAGTTCCCCCGAGCTAGGGGGTGGACTGCACTAGATTCACTTAACCATTCCCAGATGAAGATGCTCCGCCAGTGTGGTGGGCTGATGGGATTCATCTCAGTATGGTGAGGCTGAATTTGTATTGCTCTTAGACTTCACAAAGACTTTTTTCTAGGTTCTCTGTCTCTATACGGTTTGACCGGCATTCTCCTCTTTTGTTGTATGAATAGTTATAGGGGTTTGGAGACTACCTAGTCTGTAAAAATGTTCTCTACTAGGACCCTCTTTTGTAAATGTGTGTCTTGGAGTTCTCATTATACTCACGAGATTTGGTGTAGCTCCCTCACGTTTTACATGGTGTTGTATAGGTCTCCTTGCATTTAATAAAGTAACATTGTGGTTTGCAAGAGATCACTGAGCATTGTGATAACCCCTTGGAACACAGTGTTTTTTAACTAACAAGAAGCAATTTTAACACAACGTCCCATGACATACACTGTATACTACCAGGACCGTTGTGCTTTTAATTGTGCTTTCTATTTACAGGTGGTTTGACATCCCTAGCAGGCAAGTCCCTAGGGCAGTACCAGTGGCAGGTAGCATTGCACCTTTCCCCCCTTTTTTCGTAGATAGTTTGTATCATAATATTGTTTGTTCATGTTCCTAAAGAATCACCACTGATCATTGTATGACACATTTAGGGCGAGAAACAGGTCAACCATCTGGGAGTAGAGTAGGTAATTTGTCACATAGTAAACAAAATACGTTACCCCGCCTGCATTGTTTTATTCAAGCAGGGTACCTAACAGAATAAAGTCTTCAATAGGACGCCCTGACCTGTTTTAAACTGCACAACATACATCGTCACTGGACTTGGCCCCTCACACCCACTGCACCCTTACGGCAAGGAACAAAAGATCTCCGGCAAAGAGCCTCTTAAGGGTGCACGTTGGGCATTGCAGCGCCGGCCCAACGAGTAGCAGGCTCATATGATGAAGCATGACACCTAGCTTGCTGGGTGTGTGAGAGCCCTAGTTATGAACGGAGAATTACCCCCTCCTTCACTGACCCCTGTAACACATTGTCAGGCAGCACCAGTCATGGCAGTGCAATGGTGACCACTATTTCTTTGTTTAATTGTATCTAGGGCATGTATGCTGGACCTCTTAAAAGCCCGAAAAATGTTCCCTCTCCTTGTTAATAAAAGGTAAGTTCTGTAGCCAGCTTCCTGCACCTAATGGTACTTTATGCAAGTTTTTACTTTGCACGTCGTCGTACCGACATATCTAAGATCGCATGGGCAAAGGACTAGGTATGTAATTATCTTGCTGTTACAGTTAGTACGCTATCAAGGTTCCCACGGTCTTCTTGGACTGATGTCAATCACAGATGTGATCGTGGATTATGAGAAAGCACTACATTATCCACTTGGATAGTGTGCTTTCACTGGTGGCAACCCCAGTGTTTCTTGTCTGATAGTATTAGGTGTTCTAAGTCTTGTGTGCAACAGGCTAACTTTCAAATTGTTTTTTGACCAGGTTGGACAAAGTACAGAAAGTATTCACACATACCAATCTTCCAGAAGGTTCTTTTGGTTGTTGAATGTCAAATAGAGCATCTGGATTATTGTTGCATGCTCTCTTCGCTAATTTCTTAATCAGTGAGGATGGATATGGTCTTTCAAGCAGCTGAGTTGAGAACACTTTGGCGTGTTCTTTGCATTTCTGAATACTCGAACAGTTGCATTGAAGGCACAAGAATTGTCCAAATCGAAGGTTTTCCCAAAGTGCTTTGGGATGAAAGCTGGTGTAGGATAGCAGAGCATTGCAAACCATTGGTTTCCTATACAGTTTGGTTTCCAAAATGCCTGCTGATGGAAAGAGGAGTAAATCAAGATAAGGCAAACTCTCTTTGCTAAATACGGGTTCAATTAATTAAGCCACTGGTGGAAGGAAGTGATGGCTATAGCTTCACCATGCCAGATAACAAAAATGTCATCTATTTACTGCTTCCACATGACAATATGTTAGCGGTAAGGATTGTCTGGTACCAAGACTTGTTCTGTTTCGAAGGCATGTATGTAGAGATTCGCCAGACTGGTGGCAACAGCACTGCCCATGTAAGTCTTGGACGTCTGAAGATACAGGCACTGCTCAAAGTGAAAGAAATACTCTTTTATTGCCACGGTGGCACCATCCATGATGAAACAGATAGATGTGAAAGCATCCAGATTACTCTCCCGAAGTAGGGTCTCAACATTGGTGTCTGGTCCTGTGGAACGCAAGTGTACAATGCCTCAACATCAAATGACAAAACAATATTAGTCTCCACTTCAAAAATCACATCACTCAGATGGCAAAGGCCATCTTGTCCTGGAGGTAGGTTGGCACGTCATGAACCAATGGTCTTAAGACGACATCCACAAACGGTGGCAAAAGTTGTAAAACAGAAAAATTCTTGAGATAATTCATCTCCCAGGACCTCTGGGGTTTGTGGATCTTGGGGAGTAAGCAGAAATATGGAGTGACCGGGTCACTGGTTATCAAAAAGTACGCTTTTTTATGGTAAGCCAACCATTATCCTTGGCTTCCTCCACCATAGACATGATGGTGGTAATTAGACTTTTGGTGGGGTCGATTTTTAAAGGGCTCTTAACCATCATTTGTCTGAAGCATTCTGTTTTATAGGTTGTGGTATCTAGGATGCCCATTGCGCCCACTTTATCAGCCGGCTTGATTACAATGGAGTCATCTGTGCTTAGGGTATTCAAAAATGATAGACGCAAAGGGTTCCATTTTGTGTTTTGATATATAAAGTAGGGAAGCCAAACCTTGCACGTTTTGAAACCTCCTCAGGCCCTTCTTCGTGATATAATCGCCTGCCAGTATGCCATACTAGATTGCTGCAAAGTTTGTAAAATATCTGACAGGTTTATGTGAATGTTCACAGGATTTGGTGAGAGAACTTTCTGAAGGAGTCAGCAAATTATAAGCTACAATGTACCCACATCAACATGAAGCTGCAGATTAAAATCCTTTCACAATCCTGCCCATTTCACTTTTGTACTAGGCAGAGATTAGCATTAACTGTGCAGTGTATAAACAAATACAGTTCTTCTATCAGAGAAGAGTTCATGTTCACCTGAAGTTGATTACCGCACATCATTCATTTTCATTCTTTCGAGGTCCATTGAGTGACAGAGGAGCTGGTATTTATTTACAGCACTTCATGAGAACGATATGGCAATAGGTAATGCAAGAATATGTGTTTTTTTTATTTGTTTTCTACTGTGCACACCCTCCCCCTCTATTAGCCTTCTGCAACTGACATTGTTAGTAATTTCTTTAGAATATTGATTGTGTTTAGGTTCTATATGCACTAAAAGGAAGTACACTGTGTAGAGAGTCCAGTGACACCCAGATTTGAACACAAAGGCAAAAGTGGATGATAATAATAATTACAATGCTCTATTTGTGGTAATGTGGGCGAGCAGTTAGGCTTATCAGAGGGCAGTGCTAAGCATTTGCAAAAATAACAACAATGTTTATGTTATTTTTCACATTAACAACTTCGTTCTACGGTAAGTACTTTTGAAGATATACTTTTTCAAGGTTCACATAATGAATTACTTTTGTGCACAATTACATACCATTGAAGTTAACGGGAGAAAAAAAAATGCATATAAAATCACATCGTTAGATCTCAAGATTCACCTTCTGGATTTAGGTAAGTAGTAAGACCAGGCCCAATGTTCCACCAGCAGTTTCTCTAGGGCGTCCCGGATTCGGCAGGGTGCTGAGGTTGTTGGCAGCTTGTGCACTATGAAGACGGTGACACACTGCACAAGGAGGCTTAAAGATGAGTCAAGGCCCCCCTCCTCAAGGGATCTGGTTGCAAGGGCCTCAGGACCACGGGAGCACAGCTGGTTCGTTGGTACCCAGGCCAGGCGGGCTGGGTGCAGAGCAGATACGTCAGCCGGGCGGCACGCGCCAAGATGTCCTTGCGGTCTCGAGCAAGCAGCTTGTAGAGGAGATTCCAGGACAGCTGGGACACTCACGAAGTGGGTCCCAGGGTCTCTACGTCCCTCAACGGGTACTTGCTTCATGGGCATTTGGAAAACATTTCAAGAGTACAGAAAATAAGATAAATGGAGAGTAGAAGGGTACGGGGTAGGGTGAAGGGGTAGAAGGGGGAAATGACAGCGAGACAAAGGAAAGTCTGCCCCAAGTCCGGCTGGGTAGATGACGGCCTAGGAAGTCCACGGCCCAACTCCTCTTTAGCTATCAGGTAAGACCACCGGGCAGACCAAATAGCAAGGTCTCGGCTGATAAACATTTAAAGAGCATAGGAAGGCGAGATAAATAGAGCGTAGAGGGGTAGAGGGGGGGGTGTAAAGGGGTAGGAAAGAATGACTAAAGTCTGGCTGGGTAGGTGACAGCCGAGGGGGGGGAGGGGGGGGGGGGGGGGGGGAGTCCACAGCCCATCTCCTCTTTAGCTAACAGGTAGCTCCACGGGGCATCAGTCAGATTGGTAGGTCCCAACTGTCACTGTCAGAGGAAGATCACACAGATTATGTCATGGTGGGAGAGCCGGGTGGGGGAGCACCCCTAGCCTTGCTGGTGGAAGACCCCTAGCCTTGCTGGTGGAAGCTCGATGAACCAGTCCATGGAGTCCGGTATGGTTGGATGGGCTTCTCTATTTGCTGCAGACCGGTGGATTGAGAAGGGGGTGGGTGTAAGGGCTTAGAGAGTGAGGAATAGTAAGTAGGAGCCTAGTTCTTTGGTCGTTTATGTGGAGGCCATGCCAAGGGTACCCTCGCAAGGCTCAAGTAGTGCAGCAGGGGGGCACCACCACTCCACCGCTCTTCCAATGTTGCCCATCACACGTTGACTTTTGTCTGCCTCATGGTTGGATCCTCTTAACAGACAGTGGAGAGAAGGGTTGGCTCCCGACCACCATCTCCGTCCCAAGGAGCCACCATCTTTTTGGGGAGTTATCTCTCGAATGTCCCTAGAGCAGTATGGGATGAAGCACGGAGTATAGTCCCAAGTTCTGCAGGCTTGCTCCAATTGTGTATTAACCTGCATGCGCTTCAGTCTCCCACAGTGAATCCCAATGGTGAAGCAACCCCAAGGACTGCAGGGACAGATCAAAAGAGGTAGCGCAGAAAAGGATTTTCAGGCTGTAAATTCCCAGCTTTCGAAGGGGGGGCATTTATTATGCATTTGAGCAGGGTGTGGTCTGCGCTAGCGTCCGTTTGCCTCCCAGCGGGTGTGGTCCCTAAAGCGAATCCAGCCGTGTAGTAAGTCACGGGTCAAGATCGCAGCCCCTCCCCCTCAAGCACACTCGTACCTCACAGGGGGCGCAAGCTGGTAAAGTCCATAGCTGGGAGTTTTGTTTTCCCCGGAGGGCAGCCAGCAATACTACTCGCCAGGGAGGGGGCATGGGGTATTGAGAGCCCCATCAATTGCTGTGTTGTAGATCGGCAATGCCGCGGGTCATCTCTCTCATCTTCCGGGCGCAGTCGCATATCTGTGCTGATCGTGCCGAACAGTAATCTGTGCTTCACCGGCCCAGGCTCTGTCATTTTCTTCAGTTCACTCAATTCATCAGGGTTTGTCACCACCTCTTCCTGGGCTAACATCTCTGCTGGAGCATCTGCAGTGCTTCGACAGGGGAGGTCAGCAGAGCTCACCCAAAAGATGCCATGCATATCTTCCTGTGAGCCATGCTCCTTTACTTTCTCTTGCTAAAGATGAAGCACTGGCTGGACAGTGATTTATTTGATGTCATTAAGCTAAGTCTTGAGTTTGTAACCCCACACTACCTGCTTGAGTGAGTCTAGGATTGCTCTGCTTCCCTATCCTGGAGGGTCAAGTGCTAAAAGGATACATTTGGCATATACTTCTAAATCCAGCAGCTAGTCGTGTCCTGGATCACCAGAGGTAAATGACCCCAAATGGTGCCCACTATGCATGCCTGCACTAGGCGGCCCAATCACTTCCTACATTATAAAAGGAATCGTGGTGAATTCCCTCTGGTGGCAATCTCGGCATTCAGTCTCCATCCTAAGGAATGTAGAATTGATCACGCTTGAGCAGCATGAGCCTGTAGCAACTAACACGAGCAACAATCGGCCAATTGTTTAAATACAGGTGGGCTGGAATACCCTTCGAATAAATAAGACCCACAATAAGAGCAAACACTTTTGAGCACACTCCCGAGACTGATTTCTGATTAGAGCAGGACTACAAGCTGGTACTGCACCGATGGTACAGCAAATAGAAGACAACCCTGGTGGAAAGCCAGGATAAGGAAGGAAGGAAGCATCCATGGTTTAGTGAAGTGTAGGTTTCAATGGAGTAATTATTATGCTTGTACCTGTAGTGCCACCAACATCACTAATACAGGATGCTGTTTTAATTCAGGTTACCAGTAATCTTTGAAAAGCTCTAAACAGGTTTACTGAATCTGGAGTTGGGGCAGGATGTATTTTAACAACAGCTTTGTGACTGCGCTTTATGACAACTGATGAACTTTTTGATTAGCCAAGTTGTTGATAATGATTGCTTTTAGTCAGTTGATTCCTGTCTGGTTAGTCTATAAAAATAGTTCATTTGATTAATGTAGACCAGAGCAGTCAAAGTAGTAAGACCTAGCTCTAATTTTAGACCTCACTGTGGGGTTGACTTCCTTGGTTTTAGGCGTCTCCTAATACAGTTTATTAAAATCTTTTCTAAATTTGGAATTATTTTTCTCTCCTAGAACCATATAGGAGGGCTAGGATGATACTGACATCCAGTGATGGGCCAATCGTCCCCACCCCACTAAACTGCTGTAAACCGTTGTATTGCTCCAATTGCACTGGAGGTTCTACTTCTTAATTTCACTACGTGGGTTTTCCAATGCAAGTTTTTTTTTGTTACTGTAACTCCAAAGTATCAATAAGCTTGCACCTCTTTTATGTTTGGAAGGCCTATCATCCAGATGAATTTAGAGCTCCATACCCGCTCCCCGAAAAATACGCAAAAGATACTTCCTTTGTTTTATTATTATTATTATTATTATTATTATTAGGGAAATTTGTAGAGCGCCTGGTTACGCGCACCGGCGTGTCCCCGCGCTATGGTAAGTAGGGTAAACAGTCCAAGCAGCCATCACAGCCGCCTACCTCCCGTATAGGTGAGTCTTAAGTTTCCTTCTGAAAGTGGTCTCTGAAGGCTCAAAACGTAGCTTACTACTATTTATGTGAACATTTTCCACATTAAAGGATTGAATTCTGTCTTCTTGTTTTTTAAAGCCTACCCAAGAGTTTGACAGGATAACCAAATCATCAACTAATGTTTGAAAAGGAATTCTGGTACAAGCTACCTTTGGGGCGTCATCCAATTTCTGTGCAAGTTTGTCAGCAAGATCCAAACTATAAAGAATGAAGAAAAGCAGAGCTGAAGCATAGCGTTGTTTAAGCCCATTAAGGGTGTATAATTTCAGATAAATATTTTTCGCATCAGGCAGCTAAAGCAGTGACAACTTATTGCATGCCTCCTCCTACTGTTCTGACCCAGATGAAGGCTGACCTGAAATCAGTAGGGATTCTTGCAAACTGAATGACTACGACTCATTTTAGGAGAAGGTCTGTCCTGCAGAGTAAGCTCCTGAACAAACATGAGGGGAAAAAGAAGGAATCCCTGCTAGTCTCACTGCCTAAGCCAGACAGAGCACCCTGAATTACTGGGCTCTTACTGTCCGCTAGAACTAATGAATACGGACTACAAGATCATGGCCAAAATATTAGCAAACAGACTTGCCCCAATAGTACCCAAACCAGTCCACACAGATCAAAATGGTTTTGTGCCGGCTCACAGCACATCACTGAACGTACAACGTCTCTTTCGAGTGGTTCACTACTTGAAGGAACACTGGCCACACTCAGGTTGCTTGGTACTCGACCTAGAGAAAGCGTTTGACATGCCTGTCCTGGGCGCTCACTTCCTGGGTCCCGTTAAATTATTGCACATCCAACCTACTGCAAAAGTCAAGACGTGTCTAACTCGATTCCACTTGGGCGTGGTACCGGGCAGGGATGCCCGATTTCCCAATTATTGTTTTCCCTACCCTTGGGAGAAGGCAAGCATGCAGTCTACCTGTATGCGGATGGCCTGCTAATATACCTCTGAGATATACGATAGCCATGTGAAGCCATTACGAACACAGTAGGAATTCACTTCCCTGCCGGGACTGTGAGTGAACTGGGGGAAATCATGCCTGTACCCATTCACTGAGACAACCTCAGATCCAACATTACTAGTCAACGGCATATTGGTGCAATGGCAACAGTTAGCATTCCATTATCTAGTAATCTGTATCTACCATCAACCGGTAGACATCCTAGAAAGGAACCTTACACATGCTATAACTGCGGTCAGTTCACAGATGGCAATGGATGTACTTTTCCCCTGGCCACCATGGGTTGAATAGCGCTCTTAAAAATGGTAGTACTCCCGCGACTACTTCACCACTTTACAAATTTGCATCTATATATCAAACCCTCAATCTTCTGCTTACTCAAGCGCAATATGAGACGCTTCAAATGGCATAGCTCACAAAGTAGGATAGCGCTGGCTAAGCTCTACCTGCCAATAGACATGGGAGGTCTGGCCATACCCGACATGGAGCACTACTATCTAGCGGCACAACTACAATGGGTTGTAGCCTAGTGGATCAGCAGACTGTACCTAAAGATACCACTACACAACAACCAGGACATTCCCATTCCCATCTTATAAATTTATTTCACCCTAGCAGAAAAGGAGCGGCACCTACCCAACTGATGCAGGCAGTAGTTACTTACAGCTATTCACACTGCAGCTTACGGCTCACAAAAACTGTTGAGAGGACGCAAGAATACAGACACTGGGAGATTTGTATCATGATAAGCAACTAATACACTTTGACACACTAGTCAAGGAACAAGAACTCCCACAAGGCCAATTATTACACGCCTCATTGACATGGACGCTGCGGACTATATGGGGAGATATTACCCAAAAACCCACAACACACCTTACAATTCAAAACCTACATGTCATGGGTACCGGTAGACATCTCACAAAATGGTTTGCTGAATCATTAAGGATACAGGCGGTGCACCCATTGGTATAATTCGGACAACACCAGGATACTGACCTACACAGACAATGCACGGAGCGCGAATAGTCAGCTCTCCTCGAGGGGCCCACACATAGCACAAGGAATGCCAGGTTCGAATTAATACAGTATTTTATAATACAAAATGCATACATGACACCAGCTAAGATGAACAAATACTTTGCCTGCGCTGATGCACATTGTCCTAAATGCGGACAGGTAGACAGAGACGTAGTACATATGATATGGACCTGTACTGCCCTTATCTCTTACTGGGAAATAGTCACTATGCACTTATCGCAATGCACAGGCCGAACCATGAAACACACTTGGAAGGCCTGCCTCTTAGGCCTAAACCATATATCTAAAAAGCATAAAGTGACATCCCGATTCATAGATCTTGGGCTAATTGTGGCCAAAAGCCTGATTACTAGACTCTCAAAGTCCTCATAACCTTCAGCTAAGAAAGCCTGGTTTCAATCACTTGTGTGCTGGGCCCAAGCGGAAAGTGGAGCTCTACACCGAAAGGACAACCTATGATTGCGAACATTACCAATGGCGACATCATGGGACACAATATTACTAGATATCCGCAATCCCTGGGAGGAGAGTATGGATACGAGTGAGACTTCTTGGGATGCAGATAGGCCACAAACACCAGAGGCTAACACAAAGCAATGTAGGCAACAGCGCGTGACCTAGGCCTTGGTGCTCTGCAGGATCTCAAGCTTTATGCTCCTTACATATACATCTAGAGCACACTACAATCATTCAAGAAAATGGGGTCAAAATCAGTTATCACATTACTTACATAAAGACGCGGAGGTGCAGTCACTGGTGGACGACAGAATACCAAGTTGGGCAAATGTTACTATCCCACTTACCTGTTCATCATTACCCTCACTCTAACCCTTAATTTCCTCCCACTAACCTCACCCGCAATTCTACATGTTCCGCAATGAAAATTTACCAAAAATGTTGACTGTATAACAACACCCATGTGTATTTATCTCCTGAAATACCTGTATGCACGTTTATTTATGATGCTGGTTTAAAAATCAATGAAACTAATGTAAACAAAAAAATGAGGGGAAATAGAAGCATGTTCTTGCACAGCACAACATTTTATGGCGCTACACCAACAAGGTGTTCCTCAATGGAGCACCAATGTCACCTCTTTTGTTCACATAACACAGGGTGGTTAGTAGTCCGTAAACGTACAGAAGAAAAAAAACAGAGAAAAACATTACTGCCCATCTACCAAGCTAATTCCCTCAGTGGACGGGAATCTGAGAAGGGCAGGGGAACGAAATACATGCTAAAACCCCACCTGGTGAGAAGGGCAAGTTCTTGTGACTTCATCCAGTGATCTACTATCTGTGAAGACGCGTTTACAAGCTTCAGAATGCCATTCTGCCACAAAGGAGCATCCCTTCAGGCATATTAGACTCCTCAGTGTCACCCCACTACTTCAGTAAACCATGAAAGTAGTTGAGCTAGGCGTTTGTGCAATTTTACGTTTAGTGCAATTTTTGTATAGTTTATTGCTTTTTCATTAGTCGGGCGTGACAACGCTCCCTGCCATGTCATTAAAAATGCTAATTACTTGTCACGATAAAGAAGACAAACTGGCGGGATGAAATAAGACGGTGTAGGCCTCCTTTAGAAGAAATCAATAATTATGTCACATCTACTAAATAAGGATAATAATTCGCATACAACGCTGTACTGTAAATGGATGTTTATAGCGCTTCCTATACATAGGCGAGGCATTGAAGGACTTTACGGCGTGCTCCACGATACCCCAGAAACTCTGAAATACTGGATCTGAAACCACTGCTACTAGTGCGATAAAACAACTAAAAACGTTATAATACATATATCTAATTTCTTAGCTTGACGCGCACTATTTACAATAAAAGCGGAAAACCTGGAGGCTTTGAAACAAAGTCACGCTGCACGAAAAGGCTATCCGTGTGCAGTCCACAGCTTTTCTCGTGAACTCGCTGCCAACAACTGTTCTTAAAGGCAGGTGCGTAGGGCCGTCCTGCTTTTAAAGGATCCGCGCACCAGTCTTGGCAAGCCCGAGTCTACTTTTAAAGCACCATTGCCCAGCAGTCGGACCTCTCCTGACTAGAGATGTTCGTATTTTAAATAAAGATTGGAAAAGCCTTTTCTCGTTTCCAAGTACGATTTAAACCGTAGCAGGGCAGAAACAAAAACTCCTCCCCCTCAGGCAGGCCTGCTGTTCTCTCCCTCAGCCAGGACTCAGGCGGCGCCAGGGGAGCCCTGCTCGCGGTGCATGCTGGGAAGCTGGGAGTCCCGTTTTCCGGAGGTGATGCAGGGAGAGCCGGTAAGAGGTTGCAGGGGGAGGCGGGGCTGGGGGCCTCATTTAAAGGGGAACTAGATTCTGTAGTTTTATTTTATTAAATGTATGTAACGTTTTGAGTTTTCGCTTTTTGTTAAACATCGATTGAGTTGGTTTCTTGTAAAACATTTCTTGCCGTGTCTTAATCCCTCTTGATACGTCGGCGTCCTGGTCGTAGGAGAGGCCGGGCCGCTTTAAGAAAGCCGTGGCAGCTCCGGCCTCTCATGGGTTAATTTTTTCAACCGCCGACATATTTGTCCCCCTCCACCCCTTTTTAGCTGCTTAATGGGACTCGGCCCGTTTAAATGTCGCGTCTAAGGGATATGTCTCTGCCGTCTCCCTCCCGCGCTGGTGGGTTCGGGGCCCTTGAGGGGATGCTGTTGGGGGTAGGGAAACCGGTGATTCTTTTGTTTACTTTTGTATTTCTCGCGAACTGGTGGATATATGTTCATGCCGATTAAAGGCCTTCACTGTGTGCGGTGGCTTCACATGCACCAGTCATTGTGTGCATGTGAAGCTCTGCTCTTCCAGTAGAGCTGTGCGCTGAGCCGGTGGCGGTGCTCGCGCGTTAAAGGTGACGGCACATGTAAAGCGGTCCACTGAAAGCTTGCTGTCGTGCAAGAGAAATGCTCTCTCACAGGGGTGCAAGTGAGCTTTAGTGTGCCATACATCACTGGCATCTGTACAAGTGAACCCCCCCTCAAAGACCACTCACTACTTACTCTACCGTGAAACCTGCCAACCTTCTCAGACTGCTGAAGTGCAAGGGGTTATGGTCTGCTTGTTCATTGCCAAAGGCTCGTGCACTTATGTAGCTTTTGTTCTTCGCCGTCGTTTTTTTGTTTCCACTTTTACTTTCCTGTGCAAAATTAATTTTCCGCATGGAAGAACATCTGTAGTCTCAAACGACGCGTATGTGGGATGAGCCATTGTGGCTTGGTGTATCACTCCCTGTGCCATGCGTTGATATTAATATGATTAAAATACAAGAATAGCTGTTGCTTTAATGTAAATCAGTTCTGGCATCATCCATGCCTAGCAGGACCTATGGCATTGTAGCAATTTACGCACATGGCTACACCAGCACTTTTAAAGCAGCAGCAACCCTTGCCTAATGCGCTGCGAGTTTAAACGTGCTTCCAACACAATATATTTGTTCCATGGACATGCCATCATTACATGTACGTGCAGGACACTTGTTAAAGTCTCAGCATCTCCGATGAGTAAAGCATCCAGGAGTCTGATTTTCAGAACTGCGCTTTACTCGCATTGATGTCGCAGGGCTTTTCAGCATCTGCCTGATTCATTGTTGCGGTTGCAAGTTAAAATGTTATAGATGCATTTGGCCGTAGGGGTTAATTTTGCAGCGGGAACAATTTTTACGCCTCCTAGTTACAGCATATTTGGTTCGAGTTCAGAAACTTGTTGCGGCTCATGTCAGTATCGCCATTTTGACAGGTTTCGTATTTAAATACCCTGAGTTACCTCTAACAGACATTTACAGTTTACCATAACTTGCATTACAGCCGCATTTATTGCCCACACATATTAGTGAGCGAAAGGAAGTTGCAAATCGCGTTTATATAATTTTAAGACTCGGAATTAGAAAATTATAAAGCAATAAAACATTGCTCTTTATTCACAAGTGTATTCCATATGGAATCACCTTGCAGTCCATAATTCCGAAAAATAGCATTTTAATCGGGAACTGTATGTAATTTCTTTATTTACTGTTTGTTCTGGTTTAGCGTGTTTTTTCGCAATATTATATGTTGTCAGACAAATATGTTGGGACAGTGGATTTCCGATACAAAATTCAAACACGCATGTTTGAACTCGTACATTGTCAAAACCTTCATAGGCACTTCAATGCTGTTTTGGTCTGTAGTGCTGTTATTGTTACTGAACACATTTTCTGCATATGGGGAAGTCAGGGTTTAAGTTCGCTGGTCCATATTGTACCATAGGTAGGGTCGCTGCTAGTGTTTAATATGTAATACATTATGATGTGAGCAATTGGGGCTTGATCCCCATAGTCTTTAATGTTATCTTATTCGAAATTAAACAGAAACGACTGAACTAATTTGGCGGCATTTGCTGGAGGTTTAGGCAACAGAAACCACAGTTTGACAGCTGTATCTTCAGTCTTCCATAATCGCATGTGGGCTAAACTGAAACACTACCAATTAGGCTAAATGCTTGACTATGAGAAATATGGATGGTAATAAAACTAGGTTGTTACACTAACCACAAAAGAGATCACTCATAGCAATTTTAGTGTTTACTGATCCTGCCCAAAATGTAGTAAGAAATCTACAACTGCTCACCACCAGATAATTGAGAACTTATAGAGCATTAAGCAAAGTGTTTGTTTGCACGCAGTCTGCAGAGCTTCCTAGATAAGCAGCTGCGATGTATAAACTCTAAAAGTTAATCATGAGCAAAGCCATTAAGTGTAAGGCGGAAAGTGAGGAGGGAAATTGTAAGAAAACAAGGATTGCGTGAAAACCATGATAATGCAAACGGTCACTAAATTAAGATAAACATCTTATTGAAATCGCTAATTTTGAGTTTATTTTCCAGTCTTAGAAGGCCTATCTATATATGAGTCTTGAATAGGAGGGGGAAATATGTCTTTGAGAGCTGTAACATGGAAACTAAGGGGTAGTAGCAACAATTTGTATTCTCATGTAAATTAGAGACAGCGAAAGATTTGCTGCATTTTTTACTTTCATGTTTGCATACCATGTTATGCTGTCTATGTTTTATCTAAAACACAGACTAGGATCAGAACAGTGGTTACTTTGAAATAAGACTAAAAAAACATTTACAATTTATCTTTTTGTGACTGGTGGTTTGACTCTAAGTAGTGTTCACACTACCACTTGGTGTCTGATATGAATGAACTGTTAGGACTAAACATGCCTTATTAACAAATACCACCCATCCACAGTGTATCGTGTATTGCTTAATTTTTTTGATGGATTAGTTGCAAGATGATTTTATTTCATGCTATTGGTTGAAGGGCGTGGTGAAAGAAAATGCGAACAAGGATTTTCAATACTTTGTATTATGTGAAGTTACAGAAAGTATAAGATATGGTAGACAACGCCAAATAAATCAAGTTTGATTAGTCAGTCGCTGTATGTATGCTGAAAACCTTTGGTGCTCCACCTCAGAGCAGTTTATTCTCAGTTGCTTGACCCATTATTGATATCCGTTCTTTACTCTTCCACGTTTTATCATTTGTGGTTCAAGTTTACAAACTTTTGCAGCGCCAGATCTCTTTCTTCAGGCTGCTCTTTTGATTGCTTTGGGTAACCTCCAGCAGCCCTCTCACTTGTCTGCATATATGATTTAATTAAGAATGCTCGAAGTACGATGATACAATTTTAAGACCAGAATATGGTGTTTCAGAAGCAAGAATCAGTAAACCAGTGTTCTCTCTCAAGAAGTGTAATCCAAAATGAAACCATTTTGCAGTTCGTAGTCTAAAACAATGGAAGCACAACATTGTAATTTCTTAAGAGTATGGGTCTCGTTTTTATATGCTTCTTTTTTTCCTGAGTTGAATGATACTTTGTGTTATGTGAAGTTGCAGAATGTTTAAGGTTCTATGGAGAACTCTTAAGGGAGTTGTTTTATTAGTTAGTACCTGTATGCGTACTGAGAACCTTTGGCATCCCACCCAAAAAACTGTTCTTCGACAGTTGTTTTATTATTTTTATACATTTATATTTTTATAAAACAACTTACGGTATTTTCAAGGTTAAAATCCGTTTTTTGCCCTAAACTCCTGGATATTTTCTAAAACGGTGAACGTTTATTTGAACTTTTGCTGCTCAGTTTGTCGTTGGTAGAGCTAAAACTGCTATCGTGAAGTCAGTCTTTTAAAGTTCAGCTGATGGTTCTGTGAAGTGTAATCCAAAGGCAGTGATCCAGACGGAAGATGGTAAAGCTAGACAAGTTTATTAAATTGATGTTTATACTTGTGGTTTTTTTACGCTATTTTAAATGGAGAAATACACTGCGTGTAAATGCGTAGCTCTGATCTTCTGCTAATAAAGCAGAAAAAGCACCCAGTCGCCTGTAATTGAAAATGTTAGCTCAACTGAAGTCTTGTTTGTAACTTTTCTACACCAGTCCTGCTCTTCAGGCCAAGTGAGCCATATGGCGACTTAGCCATATTCATTAATGGTCCTGTGGATGAGAAACTTATTCTCTACTCTAGAAACTGTTGTCTAAAAGTAAACTGTTTACTGCTGTCATTTATGAGCCCTGGAGTTTCAGTTTGCACCTTACTTTACGTTTAAAACTTCGCTATGGTGCAGAAAATGTGTTTGCTGAGGGTATGTAATAGTGGTCTATTTAATTTCCCTCAGGTTTAAAAGAGATTTGATGAAAACTTGATTTGA
Source organism: Lissotriton vulgaris (assembly GCF_964263255.1). Classification (NCBI taxonomy): domain Eukaryota; kingdom Metazoa; phylum Chordata; class Amphibia; order Caudata; family Salamandridae; genus Lissotriton; species Lissotriton vulgaris. The sequence goes on along the minus strand of NC_141685.1, from coordinate 1,953,868,519 downwards.
TGTAGTGGCATACGTTTTGCAGGAAGAGCGGTATAGAAGGACCTCATTTTAATGGACCGTGGTGGACTGCCTCTAGCTGTAAGCTTAGGCCCATTAAATCCCTTGGGCCTCCTAGGTTCAAAGTTGTTGGGCATGTTTCCTCTTTTTCATACATTTGGTAGAGCACCTGCATATACACATACATTCGAAAAGTATTCAGTTGCTCTAGAGCAGGGGTCTCCAAACCGTTCCTGGAGGGCCGGATCCATGCCAGATTTTTTGGATATCCCCATTGAGATACATGTAGTAGTTTTAAAAATCTGGCATGGATCCGGCCCTCCAGGACCGGTTTGGAGACCCCTGCTCTAGAGAGTCCTTGTTGCTGAGGGAGGAGCCCATCACCACTGCCATGTACGTCAACCAACCATCATCGTAATCAAAGTGAGTAATGAGCTCTCCAGATGGATATAGTCAAAAGGACATCCCCCTCCAGAGAATCTGTTAGTTTGAATCTGAAAGCCTCTGTGAAAAGTTTCAGGCTTTATATATTTCACATTTTATAGTTTAAAGTGCACCACTTGCACAGTAATGCACCATAGAGCCAGTCAAAGCAATATATTTACATTAAGTCGCAAAGAGACAAAATTTCGACAATTTAAGGCAGTTGTGGAAATGCCTGGAAGAATTTTTCTTCTTTTTCTAAAAGCTCAAAAATATACTTAATAGAAAAATGCGTAAGGTTTACTGGTTATTCTAAAAGCATTTAATAAGGAATTGCCAAATGAAAAGTCCATGCAAACGCAAGTAAACCTCCGATTAAGAGTGGCTGTCATGTAATATTCCTGCTCTTATGCACTCTTCTTAATTCGGATACAACCCAAATTATTGTATCTTTTTATGACGTTACATGTGTAGCTGTCACCTTATTGCACTATGTGCACTTCACCATTGTGGAGGATTTTGAACTCGAGGTAGAGTTAAAACATCAGTTATTAATACTGGCGGGCAAAACTTACATGCTCAATCTGACATTGATCTTTTGCATTTCATGATTGCAGGTAGCAGTAGCTGAATAATCCTACTTAAACACCTCAGATAATGTACAAGCTTGGAGAGCAGCATTGCCTCCGGTTCCCTCTCAAAGTCAGTCTTTGTCTTGAGATGGGTTCGCACCATGGATACAGATGCTAAACTGCTCCTATGATTGTTTTTTTTTTCTCCGAGCTCCCGTTTAAAGTACTTCATATCAGGGATTGTATTGGCACAATCTTTTTTCTTTTCTTTTTTTATATATCAATAAAGGCAGGCTCCCCGTGCCATCTCCTGACTGGTAGGGAAGTACTTTTCTCTCTTTTGCCCCCTGCTGTGCTTTTGCCTTTCTAGGGTTGACTACTGTTGGTTCGACTGTTTTCTACGCTGCTAAGTTTACAGTTGTAAAAAAACTTCAGTTTTTCTCTGAAAAATGTGATTGCGGATGTTAGACTTCTGACATGGCAAACGGTCTAGCAATATAAAAGGACTCTCTGTCATGGGAGTTTGAGATTTGCTGTGGGACTTAATGTGCTCCATTAACTTGGACTATGACTGTGCTGGGTTCCTCTAGTTCTTGCATCCATCCTTATAAACCACCTATCAATGAATGGGATGGGAATTGGGTAAAATTATATATTTTATACTTAAGGCTACTTCCTCTGAAACTCTATTCCTTTATCTCTTTTACATTAACGAACGCTTGCTAAAGTTCAGGAAGTCTCCGATTACTCATCTGTTTTGGCAGGATTCTGGCATGAACCTCAGTTGACAATCCAGCCACCACAATATCCTTTTCCGTTGTAGTCAGTATGTCAGCTGATTCTTTCCTTGAAATCTCTGGAGCATTCCCTGAGCTCCATTTACTACTATACAAAACAATTCAGTTTCTTGAATTCCATTAAACTGGACCTGTGTCTCGGAGTATATATGGAATATTTGCAGATGGATGTGTATGATTATTGGAAGTGGCATCTCGATCTCGCTCGGCTACAGAGCAAAGGAGCACTTCTGTGTCCTTTTACTTTTCTCAGCTATCTCTTGGCCTCAGGAGCCACGGGCCTAACACCAGCATCCATTTTCTGTATCTCTCTGCTGCCTGCTAACCCGGTATTCCCTTCCCTCGGCACTTCTGCCAAAGAAGCTCACTTAGCCCCCGAAAAACACAGCAGCGGTTATTGCCCACAGTGTTGCTGGGAAACATGCATCTAAATCTAAGGAATTGATTTATGCAAATGTCTTCCTCTTCATTCTGGCTGCTGTGTTCGGGGAACATATATGATCTGTAGCTTAGAAATATGTACTTCTTCAAAAAGATGATGGAAGAAATCATGGTGCCTCCGATGACTTTGCATTCCAACACATGCAGCTTTAGTGTTTCCAGAGAGTCTATCCTGACACTGTTGGTCTGGCTGTATCACATCATGGGCATGTCACTCTCGTGCACTGGGCACATCTGAATAAGCTATTGTTTGGCTCGGAGGAAGCCTCTACAGAATCCAATCTGACGTGACATGCTAAAAGAGCACCAGAGGATGGCTATCTGCAGCAAAATAGTTTTGTGTTTGCTGAACCTTCCAAAACTTCCAAGACCCTACCAGGTCCCTTTCTTGAAGTTAGTCTTCATATAGACGGCTCTTTTGATGGATTTCAAATAGTTATTTCTTTAGGAACCACTCACAATTCAGTAGAGAGAATTTGTTATCTCTGTCGTGTATTGTGCATTTTTAGCTCATTGGTGCTTACAACTGCAACGTATAATGGTGGTCTGTGATCCCTTAGACCTCGCTTCACCTCTGATCTGTGGTAAGACATTTATTTATAGTTTTAATGATAGTAAGGCATGCAGCACAACTGTATAGTTTCAGCACAGTAACCTTAGAGATTTGCACGACTGCTCAATCCATCTTTGCAGCACATTACAGAGTATTATGACATCTATGTTTTCATTACATTTTATAGTCCATCTCATAATTGTCCTTATCCATTTTTACCGCTGACTGTATACCACGCTCTGTTTGTAGGTATTGTACAAGTGGACTCCAGAGTTCTCTTAGGCGCAAAGCCTCTGGTAGCTCCTCTGCGTATGTTTCTAACTGTACAATTTATCATATTTTATCCACCACTTTGTGTTTGATGCTCGTTTGCTACCCATTTCATAGGAATGCATTGTTATGTTATGTTATATGGGGGATTTCTAAAGCGCCCAGCTACTCCGAGGAGTGTCCCGGCGCTTAAGATCCTCAACTAAACGGCTGGGTAGGAGAGCGGAAGTCATTTTACTGAGTGAAAAGCAGGGTTTTTAGACTCTTCCTGAAGGTAGACAGATCGCCAGTGGCTCTGAGGGACAAGGGAAGGGCATTCCATAGCTGAGGAGCGAGGAGTTTGAAAGAACGTCCGCCGCACCTAGCCCGCCGCGTAGCAGGAACCTCGGCCAAGGCCAGAGTGGCAGATCTAAGTGATCTGGAAGGCAGATAGAACTTCATCCGTTTCCGGAAACAATATGTCCTGGGCGTCGGGTTATAGGAATTCCACATCCCTGATAAAATATTCCCTATGATCATTAGAGAGCCAGGCCAGAGCAACATCTTCTATCTCCTGCGGTGGTCAGCTGTATGGAGTATAGATGTGTTTTAATATTCTGTGAATTTCCCCATTATAGATTGTATCATAGTAAGTCCTATCTTGTGTGTCAATTATTTGCACTATTTGCTTGGGGGTTCCAACGGACTGTAACCGTGTCGCAAGCGAGAGACCAGGTCTTCAGCCTTCTCCGTACCTTTGTGCAGTATGCCCACGTGAAAGGATTTTACTTCTCTTTCTGTGTACTCTGGTAGTTAGTCAATTTGTTTGCAATGGTAACCAATAATGCGGTGTCAGGTGTCTGTGCATCAATTCAGTGCCCTTGCATCGTTACTTTAAAGGCCTCCAATAGCATCTGTGCACTATTTACCGTTCCAGAATTGTGTTACAAATACTCTGTAATGGCCTGTCTTGTGTCCGCTTTAAAAACCTGCTCTAACATCTCTCCTGTCGGAAGACACCACGTAAATTGTCGGTGGGGGATGTGTGGGGAGTTTCTGCACCAGGCGGATGGGGGCATGATTGGATAGTGTCTTTGGCATGTCTTCTATCGAATCTGTCCAAGTGCTGACCCCCTCGGGTTGCTAACCAATAGTCAACCCTTAGGTGAAAACAATTTACAGAAATGGCGAATGCGCCATAGTAGCTGCACATCTATTACAACTATTATTAAAACAACTCTGGAACCAAACACGACTTTGAACACGCAGACAAGCATTAAAAGCCTGTTTTGCAGGAGGAGATATTCAATTAGCTTGTAGATTGGTAAGTTTCATGAAAATAGCAAAAACCATGTTAAATCCTCCTGCTGGCACATGAATTGACTAAAAACGCCAAAATTCAATTTCAGATCAGTAATCTGTATCTGTTAAGCAGTCTTATTGTTAGATTTGTTGTACATTTTTAGGGTACAGCAAGTAGAACAAGCATTTGCAATGCAATAGTTCTCGCATTAGGAAAGTTTGAGCTATTGGTGTTGTAAATTACACATTTTTTATTTATGTGTTGGTTTTGAAAATATCAAAATTAATAGCTTTGTCATTTACAATGGCAATAGTTTTAACTTTCGCAAATGTGACACCTGTAGCATTTGTAATGCAATATGTGTTTTATTTACGTGACTTAGATGTATTGATATTACAAATAAAAATGGCTTAGAATTTTTTTAAATAATTAATACTTAAATGAGTTATTGTCATTTACAATGGCAATAGCTTAAACATTTGTAAATAACTTTTGTGAAGATTATGTTCAGTGTATTTTATTGTGACGAAAATCCAAGCACAGAAGTGAAATATTAACATCTTTTTCTCACATTTGTAATAAAGCTTGAAACATTGAGAGAACATATTTGAACCAGTTGTTGTTGAATGGTTGCACATATTGATGCTGTGGTGGCGACGAGTGATGCTGTGGTGGTTCTGGGTGATGCTGTGGTGATGCGATAGATAGATAGAGTGAGGGCGATAGAGTGAGGGCGATAGAGTGAGGGCGATAGAGTGAGGGCGATAGAGTGAGGGCGATAGAGTGAGGGCGATAGAGTGAGGGCGATAGAGTGAGGGCGATAGAGTGAGGGCGATAGAGTGAGGGCGATAGAGTGAGGGCGATAGAGTGAGGGCGATAGAGTGAGGGCGATAGAGTGAGGGCGATAGAGTGAGGGCGATAGAGTGAGGGCGATAGAGTGAGGGCGATAGAGTGAGGGCGATAGAGTGAGGGCGATAGAGTGAGGGCGATAGAGTGAGGGCGATAGAGTGAGGGCGATAGAGTGAGGGCGATAGAGGGAGGGCGATAGAGGGAGGGCGATAGAGGGAGGGCGATAGAGGGAGGGCGATAGAGGGAGGGCGATAGAGTGAGGGCGATAGAGTGAGGGCGATAGAGTGAGGGCGATAGAGTGAGGGCGATAGAGGGAGGGCGATAGAGGGAGGGCGATAGAGGGAGGGCGATAGAGGGAGGGCGATAGAGGGAGGGCGATAGAGGGAGGGCGATAGAGGGAGGGCGATAGAGGGAGGGCGATAGAGGGAGGGCGATAGAGGGAGGGCGATGGAGGGCGATAGAGGGAGGGCGATAGATAGAGAGGGAGGGCGATAGATAGAGAGGGAGGGCGATAGATAGAGAGGGAGGGCGATAGATAGAGAGGGAGGGCGATAGATAGAGAGGGAGGGCGATAGAGGGAGGGCGATAGAGGGAGGGCGATAGAGGGAGGGCGATAGAGGGAGGGCGATAGAGGGAGGGCGATAGAGGGAGGGCGATAGAGGGAGGGCGATAGAGGGAGGGCGATAGAGGGAGGGCGATAGATAGAGAGGGAGGGCGATAGATGGATAGAGGGAGGGCGATAGATGGATAGAGGGAGGGCGATAGATGGATAGAGGGAGGGCGATAGATGGATAGAGGGAGGGCGATAGATGGATAGAGGGAGGGCGATAGATGGATAGAGGGAGGGCGATAGATGGATAGAGGGAGGGCGATAGATGGATAGAGGGAGGGCGATAGATGGATAGAGTCCATTGGCTGAGCGTTTGGTCTCCGGTTTTGCTTTCTTAAACACGGCCTGGTTCCCAAAGAAAATCAACATGGCCCTGGGCTTCTCATTTGGATCAGGTTGGACCTTTTTCTTTTTAAGCATAAGAGGGATCAGATGCACTCTCTGCACCTCTGCCTCCCAGTCCCAGTGAGCCAATTCCGGAAAAGCCCCATTCAGCGATCTCCACTGTAAGGCCCGGATATCGTCCCCCTCTGCGTTTTCCGCTATGCCCAACAGTCTCAAGTTATTGCATCACTGAAGGTTCTCCGAATCTTCAAGTTTCAAAATTATATCCGTCATCTGTGCCTCATACGAGGATACTTAGCCCCCCCCCCCTCCCCCCCATTGACTCAATCCCAGCCTTTGATGCAACCATCCATTCTTCCAGCACAGTTGTGCGTTCTGATATTTTGGTGCATATTTTGTTCACATTGCACCAAGCCCCATAAAGTTTCTTTGTAGCTAGGTGAGCCCTCTTATTCTCCTCACTTTGCATTTGTTTTAATGTACAATAAATTAGACTCATCAAGAGGGGAGGCCCAGGCGCTATCTCAGTCTTGGGGAACAGCTTTGATATCTCTAGTGGTTTTCCATCAGCTGTAGACCCCCCCACCCCCCATCTTCCTGCATAAAGTTAGTGGCTTAGTAGTCCTATTTCAACTGGCTGGCCATACTTCGTTCAAATTCAAAGTCCGCTACGCCAGACCTTCTTTTCCCCGCACTCCTTTTCCTTTTTTGTAAAGTCACACGTTACGGAGTAGCTGGTTTAGCCACTAAGCTATCTAGGCTGCCTCCTGAGTAACCTGGGTCTGTATCCCATGTGTGTGTATCACCTACACATGGGATGTGTGTGTATCACATCTAGTGTATCACTTACACTAGATAATGCAGATTAATCAGTAAGGGAGAAGAATTTCTCACCTCCTTCCGGAGTCCCCCCATCCTGTGGGTGTAACCGCTGGGAGTTAACTGCGGTCCTCAAAGTTGACTCCCGGGGTTGGTAGTTTCCCCTCCCCCCGTTGACATTGAGATTGACTGTCAGGTGAGGCTTGTTCTTCCCCCCTGTACCCTGGGTTAACTGAGAGTGGGTTTAGAATGTTGCCATCTCTCCCAAGACTGCCCACAGATACCGGAGAGGCTAAATCCGTACTCACTCAGTTAGACAAGTCAGGAAGCTCATTACCCTCTCCTGCAGCCTGTTGACTCACAGCTTCGACTCCTGTGGGTGCTTGTAGTCTGACCCGAAAACACTGTATCACTGCCTACTTCCCTCTTGCTGTTTCCACAATCGGCTGCTGCAGGCCTTCACTTTGACTTTTCTAGCAGCCTCCTCTGCGCCACGTCTTGCCACGGGGGAGTAGCTTCAGACAACTTTTGCCTGCCCGGCATCTTCCGGCTCAGAGGAGCTCCCCGCACCCCTGCTGCGGTTCCAGCCTCAACCCGGTCCTTGCTCTGCTTGGGAGGCATCCTGCTCCGTTGGGGTTGTCGCTGTCCCCCACCTTGCCCTCGACCCCTGAGGACCTTCAGTATAGCGCAGATCAGCAAAGAGGTGAGTTGCCTCGCTCCATATGTCCTTCACACTATCCGTCTCACACTGGCCACCCAAAGTCTTTAAATCCTTAGGGGTAACACCATCTGACCATTCAATTGCTTTTACCAAAGTTGAACCATTAAAGAATACTGGCAGGCTGGGAAGAGTAGCCCACACAGAGTTCACACAGGCCCCATCTTGCTCCCTGTTATTTCTGAAGTGTGTTGGAAACAAATACTTGTATATGATTAAAACAAATCCTTACACTCACTAGGTGATGCGCCGCTCTACTCTTGTCACTGCACCCTTTATGTCACTGCACCCTTTATGCACCACTCTATTCTGTGCGACTGAACTCTACTGTGCACCACTCTAATCTATGCCACTGCGTTCTACAACGCTGCGCTGTATGCCACTGCACTCAACACCAATATACCCTGCAACACTCTGGAGTACTCAATTCCACTCTTCGCCATTCCACTCTACAGAACTCCACACCACTCTCCTCTATGCCTCTAACTTTGAGCCATGCTGAACAGCAGCCACGCTGGTGTTCAATAGGGCTAAAACACATTGGCAAAACTAATAGTTCTGGCATACGAGACCTATTGGCTTTGCCAATGCTTGTTGGAATGGTGTTTCTAATCGCACTCTTTATAGTAGTCAAGAAAATTGGAGAGTATAGAAGGTTTGAAAGGTAACCGTCTGTATACATGCTTTAAAATTCATTGTGATGGTATATGAAGAATACAGTTGCAGTATATAGCTCGTCGTATGAAAATTCAGGCAAGTACAAAGGTGTTCAGAAGGGGGGAGAGGACCTATGAGGGAAGACATGTTGATAGATGTAGGAAGGGGGTTGGAAGGGACCAGTTGAGAGTTCCATTTCCGGTAGTAGAGCATTCGAGGATCTAATGGTCCCACATAAAATATCTACCAGGCTACATATGGTGTCCCTGCTATATAGTATTCGTCAGTGCATTAATCTGAACATTTTATTGAGCTGAAGTGAGTGCATGCTTGCTAAGTTGGTTAAGGAATATTTTTTTTAAATATTTTTTTTTTCATTTTTAACAGTTAGTCATTCGCTTTTGGAATGCAAATACAAAAGTAGTAAACCTGCAGCAGTCACAGTTCTAATAGCTAAAGGGTGCAATAAATTTACAGCATCATGCATGTTGAGTTCAATGGCATTCCGTGGGGCCATCACATAGTCCCTTATCATTGCTCTGGAAGTGGACCAGAATTGTTGTTAGTTTTAGAAAAATAGGTACGTAGTGGGTACCAAATGCCCCTAGTTCTGGAGGATGTTGGCAATTAAGTATCATCGGTTTCAGTAGTGTTTGAGTAAGTGACCAGATCTCGCAAGCACACTGGTGGGAAGACTCGCACCTCTCCATTGCATGCCAAGTCTTTGTTGACCTAGCAAGAGTGCTATTGCAGTCCGTTTCCTATATGCCTTTGGAATGTCTTTGACATATCCCAGCAGGTTATCAATGGCGAGGCAGGTAAGTCTATTGAAATGATCACTTTGCGTTTGGTCAGGTGCTTTTACCAGTATTAAAATATCAATGTAAAGTCTGCTTAGGGGCCAGGGCACCTCCAGCAGTTCAAGCTCATAGTCAGACTGAAAAGATGCATAGATGTAGGGGTAGGGTATGCTCTGTGCACAAACTTAAATTGTGTATACCAGTGCTTGCCATTTGGAGAGATTTCCTTTATCTGCTTAAATCAATATAACCGTTGCACATCAGTGATGTCCCGCCCCCAGTTCTGCCTCCCATATACTTTTCATGGATTGTTTTACCAAGCATCCCATGTGGACTATCCTGTTGTATATGCATGCACCTATCTTAGTCTGGTTAGGGTTAGTTATAATAAGAGATCTAAGCAATTCCCACTGGCAGGTTAGGGTATTTATTTTTCAGTGAGTGTCTGGGTCTCTGCTATGTGAGAATCTTCATCCGGCTTGGGGCGTAGTCTCTTCATATTCAGACATTGCTATAAACCACTTGGCAATGAACAGAGCCATGGGTGTCTGTATTTTTATCTCAAAATGGTTTGATTACACCTGTTTCATAGGTAAGTGTCACTAGTAGATTCTTTATTAGTGAGCGGTGTAGGGAGACCACCATTTCTGTCCCAGGCGCAGTGGCCAGTCTTAATATCTTAATAACGTCTTCTAGTGCACCTCACTGTATGTATTTCTTTGGTGGGGCAGCCTAGTATAGCCAGGAGACCCACGCGCAGAGGGATAGGAGTAGCGAGTTAAGCCTCCAAGTCCTTATGAGGTGTTCCCCTGATGGAATTAAACCAATGGCGCTAAAACTGCACTTGTGAAGCAACATAACACAGCTCAAATATGGTGTGGCAAAACAGTCCTACACAAATGGGAGCTGGAGTTTTCCCCATGTGATACTATCTTCCGGTCAGCCCACGCCAAACATATCATCTGTGTTTTAGGCGGTTCTAAATATGCTTTGGTCAGCAGAATTGGGTACGTTGGGGACAGATATGAAGATGGTACTTATTCCAAAACTTAAAAGACCTACTCTGCTGGCCAGCAGTAACAATACTGGAATATTTCTTGCTGCAAATGACGGATAAGACAAAATATGCACCCATTCGTATGATCATGCCTGTCAAAATAAGCATATTTCAAGTCATTTCTCATCCTCTTTCTAAGTCTTTTGTATTCACGAGCATGTTATGCCTGTCACGCTCGTGCGTTGTTGTTTTGTGAAGTAGACACAAGCGGTACATGTTGTGTTACGCTCATGTCTCTTTCATAAGATGCAGGCTTGTGGTTTTTAAGCAGTGGTTTGGCCTGTGGGGCGAAACATCTTTCAAACCAATGGGAGGGTTGTTTATATGGTGGGGCGTGGCAGTTTCGGGTAGGGGAAAGCTGGACTTGTACCTGTTAACATGCTTACAGCTGACTCAACGTTCCTGTCACCATACCTTTGGATTTGTGTCAATGCTTCCAACTTTACACTGGCAATGATCTGGCACAAATTTACATGTGTGGAGCAACAAGTCATTGTTACAACCAATTCCTTATTTTGTGGGGATCTATCATTGGATGTGCATTGTGATGCTGCAACCTAACTGGTTATTGTTTCTTCAGTAATATGTTGTTGTGTGTGCATGGTGTTGCCACTGGATTGGTTCCTGTATGTCCTGTATTTTGGGTGCTCTCCTTATTGGCTACTGCTTCCTGCGTGTGATTCGTGCATGAGTGCTGCCGGCGGATAGATCTGGAGGCGTCCTGGTGTGTCTATTTCAGTGCAGTGGGATAGTGCAGAATGGGTGTAGACCCGAACCTAGCAGTGGTCAGTTTCTCATCGGAGCACGTCTCTAACAGTGACGCATACACATACAGAGTATGCAGGAAGTGTATTTTGGGCATTATTCACCCTACTAGCATTTTGCCAACAGTGGCGCGCACACCATTTGGGTGAGACTCGTTGCGTGTCTTCTTACTGTGATACACACACCTTCGCTAGAATGACATCGGTGATTACTTTTCTTAATTTGATGATTGTGCACGACTCTGGCGCTATTTGTCTATTTTTGCTCCACCTTTACACGCGTTTCCTAGTTTTAGTTGAGCAAGTGGAGGATGTATTAAGGCAGCGATCTTTTACGTATCATCATGTCTGGCATTGTTCCGCCTCCCTCGTTTCTCCTGGTGAGCCTCCCATGGACTGGAAAACGGCCAGGTTTTTAGCTTATGTGGAAGTGTTCGATGGGGAGGAGTGCGAACAAGTGAGGATGTTAGCCCTACTTAAACATTGTTTGGTAGGGATTGGGTTAAAAGAATTTAAAATCTGCAGGTTGGGGTCAATCGTAACACTAGAGTGTAGCAATATGCATCTAAACAGTTCTCCTTATGGTATAGAAAAAAGACTAATGTGGTGATGGAAAGATTTATTTCTTACTCTAGAAAGCAACGTTCTGATGAGTTCATAGAGGATTATGTTTCCACTCTTCGATCCCTTGCTGTGACTTGTGATTTTGAACATATTACCCATGAGCAGGTTTTAAAGGACAAAATTCTAATGAACTAACAACAAAAACACCCAGGAAAGGTTATGGACCACCTTAGAATTGTCACTTAACGCAGGCATTGAAATTGCTACAGCGTTGGAGCATTCAGAGACGTTTGTACATGAAATAAGGGGTAATGAGAAGAGTACGGTCCATTGGGTGGCACGTTGGATGAGTGCCCGATACCTCGAAGACACAGCTGCGCAATTACCCGGATATACCCAACCCGAGATAGTGATGTTGTTTCACCCCAATAGAAGCGGTAGCACACCCATGCAGCTACTGGTGTGAGTGGCATGTCAATGTTACCGCCGGTGTCTGCGCATCACACTTTCGATAACCTCATACGCGCCATCCCTCCATATACTGGGCACTCCCAGAAGGCACCGGGCAATATCCAGTACAGAGCTTCGCAATGGGAGATGCGGGCATATTGACAGTAAGGGATTTGTTTATTGATGGGCAATTTATCTAGTTCAAGGAATTGGTTGAAAACTCATGTCTGCCGCAAGGCCAGTTCCTTCTCCACGCCGCTTTGACCTGCGCGCTGGACACATTGTGGGGGAGCATAGCACAGGAGCCGCCATTCATTTAACTATACAATATTTACATGAACTGGACACTGGTCGTCATCTCACCAAATGGTTCTTCGAATCACTCGGAGTTCACACACAACCACAATTACTCTCTCTGCCAGCCTATTGGGACACAGACCTACATAGTCCTACCACAGATCAAGAATGGGGGTCCATACTTGAAAATCCAATACAGATTGCCCGTAATGCGCGCTTCTGGCTCATTCAATTTTATATAATACACAGGGCCTACCTAACACCAGAAAAACTAAATATATATTTTGTCCACGCAGACGCCAAATGCGCATGATGTAATGAGGCAGGGGCTGATCTCTTGCACATGCTGTGGTCAAGCCCAACTATTCAAACATATTGGGAGGTGGTTACCCGGTGCTTGGCCCAGTGCACGTAACGAACACTGGACGTGCGAAGTGTGCGTACGGGTAATCTATCATAGGTCCATGAAATATAAGGTGACTTCCAGATACATAGATCTGAGTCTCATAGTAGCTAAACGATTGCTTCCGTGCAGTTGGAAGTCCCCCACTCACCCAGCAATAAAAGCCTGGTTTCAATCCTTGCTATGCTGGGCACAGGCGGAAAGCGTAACACTCCGCCGGGAAGATGCGATCGGACTGCGGAAAGAACCGCTGGCACCATCATGGAATGCAAGCTTATCATATTTCCGAATAGCCTGGGAGGGAAGCCCGAGACACCAGCAGACACCTCTTTGAGCGGTGGCGATCAGACAGCATGTAATTAGACCTTGGTAGGCGGGTCTGCAAAGAATTTGAACGCTGACGGGCATTGAAGCTCAAAATGCGCGACATACATGCAAAAATGGGCGGCTGAGGACGATACAGGGGCTTGTAGCGGAGTTTGATGTGATGGTTTGGAGATATTGTTCATGTATAAAATAAAAGATCTGCATTAGATTGAGTAAAAGCTATTTGGTATTGTTGTTCTGTTGATCACAGTTAAGTTACAAACACCAGGTAATTCAGTCAATTACCTGCATGCTGAATTAAAAAATTAGAGCAGCCGATCAGGATTTAAGGCGGCACAACTGTATTGATCTGTACAGTAAAATTCTCTAAGCTGTAATGTATGGCATACATATTGGTTGTTATGGAACGTTTAAAAATCATAATAATAATAAAAACAAATTTAACTAATGTCCTCCGCGGTGCGGGCGTACTACTGAGTGGGCGGGACTGCGTAGGCCAATGGTCGTGTGCAGCACCCAGAAGGTAGCGCTCACATCGGCCGTTGGCCGACACGAGCAAGGAACGGGTTAAACAAAAAATTAGAAGAGTGAGGTCCATACTGTATCTATCTAAAGATGAGGATAAGTCAAAGAAATTGCCTGTGGCAAAAATGAGATGTTGCATAAACCAGAGGTGAAAAAAAAATTGCAGAGGCCTGAAGGGAAAAGGGGGTTACTGTTGTGTAAAAGGTGTGGTACTAAGGGTCATTTGCACAATTCTAAAATATGTCCTGCAATAGATAAGAGGGGGCATTTTGGTAGAGTGTGCAGATCAGTGCCCAGGAGAGTGATTTGAATATCAATGGAGGCAAATGTGCAACTAAATTCCCAGCATGTGACACCGCAGTAGATGGTGTGGGTATATGGGTGCTAGTGGACTTGTGTTCTTGGTGTACCATAATTTCCCATGATTTGGTGATGATATGACCTAACAAGATTATTTTGCCCCCTGAGATATTTCCAGGGGGTCCTCGGACCATAAAAATCATTCAGTTGGTTATTTTTAGGCCAACGTAGAATTTGGCGGGCGCCGCACCTTTGGAAAACTGTATGTGGCAAAAAGTGGACATTCTTTGTTTAAGTTGGCCGCTTCAGGAAGAAATGGGCATCACATTAGTCCCAAAAGCGGATCCCCCTGTGTGCACCATTGTTGAAGGGAATTGGGGTTGAAGCAATAATTTACTGGTGTTTTCAGTGACATATTGGGAAAGTATCAGGGTTTTAAGCACTATATAAAATTACATGACAATATTATGCCTTCGCGCCCCAGGGTCAAAAATTTACCATTGTCATACAGGGACAGACTTAAACCTATATTGCAAGACTTGCGTGAGAAAAAGATTATTGAACCTGTGGAATCTTCACCTTTGATTTCTCCAGTGGTGTTTTCGGTTAAATCTTCTGGGGAATTGAGGCTGTGTGTCCATTTACGCAACATTAACCCCTTTGGTGCTTGTGACCGAATGGTTCCGTCATGAGCAACAGTGCTTGTGTGCTCATGATGTAACCATTCCATTGTGTGCACAAGCGCACTGAATCCCTTTACTGTAAACAGCAGAGGGATTTCCTTTATTTTTTTTTGGGCCTCGATAGGTGGGGGAGGAAGAGCTTCCCAACCTCCAGAGGCATTTTTTTCCTTCAATGTAATGACGATTGCTCACATGTCGAGCTGACATCATTACATTGAAATCAGACCGAAACTTAGTTTCAGTGCTCCTGGGGCTATCTCAGCCCCCGAGCACCATAACATATGGGAGAGGTATCATTGGAAAGGGGCAAATCACCCCTTTCCAATGGTACCCCTCCCTCGTGGTTCCCTTCTTGGGGATCGCCCCAGGAGGGCAATCCCAAAGCAGTGATCCACCCACTAGGCACCAGGGAGGAGGGAGCAGCCCCTTGAGCTGGGGAAGGGTCTTTGCTCCCCCATATATACATTTGGCATATTCAGTATCTATGCCCTCACCCCGGGGGTGGGGGGCAGAAAGCACCCTAGAGTCCAGGGATTATTTTTTTTATAGTTCAGGGGCTACCACCCCCTCCACAAAAAACGTCAAAACCTTTGACCCCCATTTTCCCTTCTCCTCCCCTGGAGACAGACGGGTGAAATAGCCCCTGGGGGGGGGGGGGCAGAAATCCCACTAGGGATTAGGTTTTTTTATACATAGGGGTGGGGGCTGCCAGAATGGGTTTTTTTGCCAGAGACTTTCTGTCCCCCTTCTCCGTGGCAGAAAGCCCACGAGCCACAGGGATTTTTTTTTTAAAGTTATGGGGTGGGGGCTGCCCAGAATTGCATGCCAATAACCCCCCATAAAAAATCAAAAGCCACAGTCTCTCTGCCTCCTCCGGTAGGCAGATGGGGGCAATATCCACTGATTTGCCATCCCCCTCACCCCCGGGTGGGGGCAGAGAGCCCGCTAGGGGCAAGGGATTATGCGGTTTCCTTTAATTGTTTTCATACCTATGGGTTGGGGCTACCCAGAATGGGCTTGCTAATGTCCTCCCGCATTCCCTGAAAAAATGTCCACAGTCCTGGTGAGAGCCACGCCACACAAGTCGCCCAATCCTGGATTCCCCTGGATGTCTAGTTTAAAAAAATGTATAGGCTTGCCAGGTTTCCCTAGGTGGTGGCAGAGCTAGGGTCCAAAATCCACAACTAGTCACATTGCATTTTTCCTGTGAAAACTGACCCTTTTTCCGCAATGTGTCCACGTTGTGTTTTGGGCCGTTTCCTGTCACAGGCACTAGGCCTGACCACACAAGTGAGGTATCCTTTTTTTTTTTTTTTCTTGATCAGGAGACTTGGGTTAAAGCTGGGTGGGTGGAACTTTGTGGATCCACTCAGATTCCAGAACTTTCCATCACAGAAATGTTGGGAATTTTTTTTTTCTACAAAGTTTGCGGTTTGCAAGGGATTCTAGGTAACAGAACTTGGTGAGAGCCACACACGTCACCCCATCCTGGATTTCCCTGGGTGCCTAGTTTTAAAAATGTATAGGTTTGCTAGGTTTCCATTGGTGCCGGCAGACCTAGGGCCCAAAATCCGCAGGTAGGCACATTGCAAAAAAAGGGTCAGTTTTCACTTTAAAATTATGATGTGTCCATGTTGTGTTTTTGGACGTTTCTTGTCGCGGGTACTAGGCCTAACCACACAAGAGAGGTACCATTTTTATCGGGAGACTAAGGGGAACACACTAGTAGAACAAGTGTTATTACCAATTGACTTTTTCTGTTTTTCTGTCTTCCAAAATGTAAGACCATGTGTAATAAAGAAGCCATTTTGAAAATGTCCTCTAATTCACATGCCTGTATGGGTATCCATAATTTCGGAGATGTGCAAATGTTCTCTGCTTCTAAACTCTATATTTGGTAATTATATAGGTTTCCTTGGTACCTATTTTTCACTCTTTATATTTTACCAGATGGATTGCAATATACCCAGTACGCAATGAAAAACCATTGCAAGATGCTGCTCATTATTTGACTCTGGGTACCTCGTGTTCTTGGTGAACCTACAAGTCCTATAAATCTGCCATACTTAGAAGAACTTACAGGTGAAAACGTTGTCGCAAATGGCTGTTTAGTTCAAGTCATTTTCAATATTTTATTATTTCAATTGTTAGTTTCTATAGTAAAACCTTGAGGGATCTACACAATGAACCCCTGCTGAATTCAGAATTTTGTCTGCTTTTCAGAAATGCATAGTTTTCCGGGATTCATCATTGGTATCTCACCCATTTCTACCACTAACTGTAAGAAGGTTGTAAGCTCAAAAAAGAGGAAAAATAGGCCATGTCCCAGTAAAATGCCAAAACTGTGTTGAGAATTTTGGTTTTCTAACAAGTCTGCCTGTTCCTGAAATCTGTGAAGATGGAGATTTTAGCACCACAAACCGTTTGTTGATACATTTTGCAGGGAAAAAGACAGACACTTTCTTCTGCAGCACTTTTTTCCTAAAAAAATCAAACCAGAATTAGGTGTATTTTGTCCAAGTTCTCGGAATCCTCAAGATGTTTGAAGAAAAGGACGCAAATTTGGCGTGGATGCCTTATGTGGACAAAAAGTTACAGGGACCTAAGCGCAAGCTACCCCAAATAGCAAAAAAAAGCCATATCACAAGAGGGGGAGGGGGTGGGGGGGGGGGATGCTTACCAGCGTAAGGGTTAAAAATACCATCTAGGTGGACGCTCACCCTCTTCCCAATCTCCATGAGAGGACCACTGGTGTTCTTGCGTTTATATCTGCCCAGTGCCTACCACCAGGTGTCTTTATAGGAGGAATCCAAAAATCTCACGCCATTTATTAATCCAGTGTCGGAGGGAGGGTCGGAAATGAAAGCTAGGAGGCCATATGGGGTGTGCAATTATGATAAGGATTTATTGTTGTCCACAGTTATGATGGGAAAGGAACACAAAGAATAAACATATGATTAGCTGTTGAAGTTGTGGGATCGTGGTGAAGTCCTTCCGGATGTAGTTGTGGGTGATTCGTTGTAGATGTTTGTTGTAGATGTAGAGTCTTTGTTTCAATTAGGGGATGCCTCTGTGTGCACTGCTGGGTCCCGGGATACTCCAAGAAAAGAACATCAAAAGAAAATGGCGGTAAGTTGGCTGCTTTGCAGAGCTCCTTCTGTCACCCTTCACCGTTTTAAGTGCTCAGCAAGCTATACAGTTGAGAGGACGGTGGGACATGTGAGGAAGGGTAGTGCAAAGGTAGAGCGGGTCGACAAAATGATTCTGTGTAAACCTTAGCGCTTTTCCTTACTTTTGGGGCTGGTGGAGGGTTTTGGGGTCGAGTATAGGTGTCACCTTTAATAAATAGGGATATTTTGAGGAGGCCATAAACAAACGACAAACAAGAAGAAAACAAACGAACGGCCTATACGAGGCCAAAACCAAAGTACGGCACCCCGCCTGTCTCTGCCTCCCTTTGTGCTCTCCGTTCTCTCTCACCCCCTTAGTTGTCCCCGGTTACTGCTGCACTCACCGCCACAACTCTCCAGAGTTATGGCGGCAAGTTCGCGTCTCCCGGGGGCGTCCACCAGTCCTCGCTCCACGTCTCTGGTTCCTCGGCAGCGTCGGGGATGTGGTCGGTCCTCGCGGTTTCCTGGCTTCGCTCCACAGGGTGGTCTGGCATCCTGGGTTCTTCCTGCTTTTCTTCGTCGGCGTCCTCGGATCCTCCGTACTCCTTGGCTTCCTGGTTCGCCCCGTCTTCCCGGGTGAAGTCCTTTTTCCACACCTCCCTTGCTTCAGATTGGTCATCGGCCTCAACTCTTTCCACGTCATCCTGCAGAGGAGAGGGCGGGAGGAATGCGTTAACCCTACTGGTGCCGGCTCCTTTCTCTTCAACCCGCGAGGGTCGAGCTCCCGATCAGGGTGTACACGATCCCCATTCGTGTTCTCCCTGACATCCAGAAAGGTTGTTTAGGTTCTGTCGTTTGGTTTGGGCTAGTGTGGCTTGTGTTTTTAAAAGGCTATTGACGGAGACACTTGAAGGCCTAAGTGGAGCTGTTGCTTTCCAAAATGAAATATTGGTGTTAGGTAAAAAATGCGAAGAGCAAAGCTGCAATTTTAAAGGTGTTGGCAGCCTTATCCTCAAAGGGGCTTGCTCTGCATGCCGGGAAATGCTTATTCAAAAAATGCTAAGTGAAGTACCTAGGACATCGCAACCTCAGTGCAAGCAGTAAACTCAAGAGCAAACATGTGGAAAACATTACCAAAGCAACAGTTCCAATTTGCAAAGAGCAGTTAGTGGCTTTTCTTAGTTTGAATCCATTTTATGGCAAATGTATCGCCAACTATGCTTCCAAAGTGAATCCTTGCTGGTGTTTTCTGTACAAACCAAAATGCTACGTTTGAATGGATGATAACATGTGTGCTGCGATTGAAGTGTTGAAGGGGTTGATAGTAATAGCACCATGTCTCAATCGTTCATTGTTGGGAGGCAATGTATTGTAATGGTAGATGCTAGTAACCGTGGGTTAGGAGGTGTGCTGATGCATAGGGACCAGGGCAAGGAGTGCAATGTGGCATATGCATCTAGCTCCTTACTACAGCTGAAAAAAACTATTCAGTGATTGAGAGGGAGTTGGTGGCCTGTGTATTTGGAGGGGGATGTTTTATGACCTTTATATGGGGGACTAAATTAATCATCAAAGATGATCACAATCCCTTGGTGCACATGATGGCGCCAGGATGCTGGGCGCTACATGTCTGTTAGGTTAGCCAGGTTATCTTCTTGTCTGCAGAGTTTTCAGGATTAGTTGGAGTATGTGCCAGGTAAGGTTAAGTGCATGCCAATTGTATGTCTAGGTTACCATTACCTGGTAGTGATCTTATGGACGGAGACACGAAGAAGTGTGAAGTGGCAATTGTGATGCAGGGCGTCAGTTTAGTGGGGTTAGGTCTTCCTATTGCTAAGGAACCTAAGAGGGAAGAGACGATGAAGGGGTGAATTGAATTGGGTGTTAGTTTATTTCAGCCGGATGTCCTGAGGAAAGGAAGGTGCCTGTTGAATTGATGGGGTATTTCAAGTTATGGGAGAAATTGGCTTTGGTGCTTAGGAAAAAGTTCATTCCCCTTTTAATTTGAGCGAAACCATAGTGGATATTACACATTATGGTCATCTTGGTATATCTGGCACAAGGAGGCGCATGAAAGTGAATTTTGGGTGGCCAGGTAAGGATGTGTGGTAAGTGTTTGTCTAGTAACAAGTCTGCCTAGGATTTGTCTACCGCAACCTGTGGATTTCCCGTAGATCCTTGGTTGAAGTTGGATCTTGACATCATCAGCCCCTTTGAACCATTACCAAAACAGGAGGCTTTTGCTGTTGTTCTGGCCAGAGATTAAAATGGTGATAGATGTTACGTTAGAGGTCGTGGTGGAATTTCTGGAAGACGTTTTTTGCACTCCCCAATAAATAGTAACCAACATGTGGCCCCAATTTGTCAGTAAGTATATGGAGAGGTATTTGGAGAAGTGTTGGGTGTAGCATAAGAGAGTTGCAGTTTTTCATTCTGATGTGAATGGTCAGGTTGAGAGCTTCAACCGCGTGGTCAGGGAGACTATCCAGCTCTCTGTGAAAGGTGGGTTGAGTTTGAGAAATGCATTGCAATCCATGCTGTTAGTTTATTGGACTTAGCCCAATTCGGTGACCTCTGTGAGCCTGTTTGAGCTGTTGAAGGGACGTAAACCCAGCACCAGGTTAGTACCGTGGTGGTTGAAGAACAAAGTAAAAACGGTAGGTGAAATAGCCGAAGTGCATTTTAAAGTAATTGCAAGTAGATTGGAGGATTGCAAAACAAAAATAAAAGAGGATTTAAGAAGAAAGAAAGGAGCAGGAAGCAAGCAGATTGTGATGGTTGGCAACTTGGTTAGTCTTAAGAAGAGGGCTATCGTAGGGAAGGTTTTTTCTAGTTGGTTAGATCCAGTTTGTGTCATTGATGTTTTCAGGAGTGTGGTACTAGTGGATGGGGCGGAGTCTGGAATCTCAAAAGGTTGTCGCTATTCAAGAGTGGAGGTTTGTGCTGTGACAAGTCGGGTAGTGATGCGTTTTTTGGACATGTCTGAAAGGGAGTGTGCCAAGAGCGCATGAATGAGCGTGTTCACTAGGTTGGGTAGAACTGATGTGGTCAAGGTTGCCCCCAGAAGTGTTAGATCACGATGAACACCTTTGAAGTTCAAGGATTTTGTCTGAAAGTTAAAAAAAAAAAGTAATGTACAGGAAGGTGGTGTGTTGTATGCATGAGCTTGTTAGGCCTGTTGGGCTTGTGCATTGCTGTGATCGAGCGAGACGTGTTATGTCCGTGTCTATTTCATAAGAAGCAGGCTTGTGGGGGTTAAGCTGTGGTTTGGCTTGCGAGACGGAGAATTTTTCATTCCATGGCAAGGGTTGTTTATATGGTAGGGCGGTGGCAGTTGCCGGCAGAGGAAGGCTGGACTTGTACTTGTTAACATGCTTGCAGATTAAACATTCCTGTCACCATACCATCCATTTCCGGTATATTCCTTGTAATCAAAGGAAGTTGCATCTCAGTGATGGTCTCCACTTCTTACACACTTGTTGACAGAAAGGGGCATATGGTCTGTGAACATTTTCTGCTTAGTATTTTACTCAGTAGCTGAGTCATGAAATGTAATTGTCCTATCAAAACCCACAAGGTCCCGTGCTCACTAAGCCACTGGAGTCAAGCTATCCTGGCTAAAGACGGCTGATAGCCAGACACCGGTCTTAGGATGCTTGATTCCGGCCCAGGGAAGACATGGCTTGGCAGATCGGGCTGGACTGTTCCCATGAGGCACAGGGTCAAGACTGATTTGCATATGGCCATGTCTGAACTGGGGTGGCTTGGTGAGCAAAATAACGATGGATTAAACCCAGATCTGTGGTTGGGGGTGAATGTTTTGTCAATGTGCAACATTCCGTCCATCATCTTGTGTGTTTTGCTGTTCACCCTATGTGGGAAGGGTATGCCCAGACGTAGGTCCCCTGCTCACTAAGCCACTGGAGTCAAGCTATCCTGGCTGAAGACTAATGATTTGCATATGGCCATGTCTGAACTGGGGTGGCTTGGTGTTCAAAATAACGAAGGATTAAACTCTGATCTGTGACTGGGAGTGAATGTTTTGCCAATGTGCAACATTCTATCCATCATCTTGTGTTTTTTTATTGTCCTATCATGGCCAGTCCATCCCACTCTGTGATGTGGTAAGGTAGGTCCTCCTTTTATTGGCTGCTCGAAAGGTGAAACAAGGTCAGCGAACAAGAGGAGATGGCAGGATCTTTCTTCAGTCCCTTCATTCAGGAAACTGAGGCTTCCCTCCTGCCGCCCGAGATGCGGCCTTTTAAGTTTTTGGTATTGTTTGGGTGCGGGCATATATGTGTGCTTGTGTGTGGATGCCGTGAATAGGTGTGTTCATGTGCTGGGTGTGTGCGTGTGTAAGAGCGAGTGTATGTGCCTTCCCCAACATACCTGCATGTTGTGGGCTGCCACTGCCTTTTCCTCAGTGCCATTGGGCTCAATTAAACAGTGTTTTGCTGGCATGTGGGTCTCCACTATATTTTAGCACAAAATGTGTGCAACTTTGATGCCTGGGCGTAGTTTGCACAAAAAAACACAAGAGATGCAAACCGAGCATAGCTCATGATGCAAAATTACTTAAATTACGGTGGTGTGATTTAAATTTTGCCTGTTATACAGAATCTTACGGATTACTTTTGTAGACAAGGCTTTAATGACCCACTCAAACAAACCATGGCAGTAGACGATTTGCACTGTGATAGTCCTAATTTGGCTCTATTTGTGAGGATTTTATATTGTTTTGACAACAGTATTTTTTTTTATCCCATGGTTGTAATTTTATTATGCTCTACCTGATGGATGTCTTGTAGAGAAGCTTATGACCAACATAGTAGGGTCTGAGTTTATGACCGGGACAAACCAATGATAAAACACTTAAACCCGGAAGTGTTGGCAGCCATTTTGGGACCCGCTTTCAGCAGATTCCCAAAAACAACATAAAAATAAAGAAAAGAGGAGAGGGTGGGAATACCCTGACTCCTAGCCCTGGTGATGGGCCCCCAGGGACCCCACCAGGGCAAAAAAGCATAAAAAAAGAAAATTCTCTGCAAAATCACGAGTATTTGTGATTTTGTGGCAAAATAAAAAATAAATAATAGGGGCGGTTTCTTGCACTTCTTTGATGCTTAGCCCCTGGTTGGGCCAGGTATAATACATATTGGGAAGGGGGGGACGAACGCAGGCCCCTCCCCATGGACTATCTTGGACCGGTAGACCTCCACCTCCCCCAGGACAGGCTGATGATTTTGACTGAAGGGGAGACAGTTGGCCCGTCTCCTGAGACTTTTAAGAGCCCTGGTGTCGACCACCTCCCTGGGGCTACATTAAAAAAAAATGGATTGGGACATTTAGACCCCTCCTTGTGCAGTTAAGGGCCTGGGGGACCATCGCATCCTGGGGGCTCACATTTGATTTAAATGTGGATGGGGGGGGGGGGGGTTACGTGGCCCGCCTTTTTGGGCCATGTATGGCTCTGAAGAGCACCAGCTCACTTGGGCTTTTTAAGTGTTTTAGAAGGAGGAGGGCTGTGCGGCCTCCCCCCATGTCTGTTCACCGCCCCAGGACAGGACCATGAAGATGAAAGGAGGGTGGTCGCATGACCCCCCTGCTGGAGCAATTAATGGCCCTAGGAGCACCCCCAACCCCCCCAGGACTGGCTCTCTGTTCCGGGGTACCCACCCCCGGGGCATAACAGTTTGTTGTCGCTTAGCAGGAGTTTTGACAACTCCAGCCAAGCGAGAGCGAACAGCAAGTCTGTTCCCAGAAGGGGGAGCAGGAAAACTGCTCCTGCCCGCTTGGAGCAGGCTTTTCTTTTTTTCCCAGCTTGTTGTCAAGCATTTTTTGCTGTTCCCTATGTGCAGGAGCAATGCCAGTTCCTGTTAGGGCTCCCCCATGGTCCCCAATGTAGTGCATTGGATGCCCTGGATGGGATCCAGGACAACCACGAGGAAGAGACCTTGCCATGGGGATGGTGTCAAAGGGGCTAAAATCACCCATGGGAGTGGGGCTGCGCAGCCCTCATCAGTAGTTGGGCACATCCCATATAATGGGGTTCCTGGGGCCAAACAGCCTAATATGGGCGCGTGCCCCCCATTGTTTAAAAGGCAAAGGTGAAAGTGTTTTCTTGGCAATTCCACATCTAACAACAATCTCAAATGCTTCTTGGAGGTGAATGCATCGT
This sequence comes from Lissotriton vulgaris, assembly GCF_964263255.1. Taxonomy (NCBI): domain Eukaryota; kingdom Metazoa; phylum Chordata; class Amphibia; order Caudata; family Salamandridae; genus Lissotriton; species Lissotriton vulgaris. Next base: position 1,953,844,728 of record NC_141685.1, on the reverse strand, counting down.
TGATTTATTTGAACGCAGTTTGTAGTGACTGACAAGTGGGTTTTTTCTTGTCCTTATCTGGTAAGAGCAGAGTCCATGGTTCTCCCTTCAAATTGCCACGAGTATCCAAATGTGCCAATCACCTGGAAGCTTCGTTCATTTGGCCCGGCCACCTTAGTAGTATGCAAAGGTCCTCCCGCCTTTTGCCAGAATGATGGACAGCTTAACAAGAGGCCTGCGAGCACTTTTCCCGCCGACCGGAATGTGAGGACATCTCGACCAAACAGAAGCACTTACTTCATATAGTTAAGATGAAGGTCCTTTGTTTGGTGGAGATTCACTTCTTTGGAGTCTTGTGTTTTCTCTATAGGAAGATTAATGTTATCACAGATTTCTGGATAAAGAATCACAGCGAACAATCTCATTGCCAAAATGCACACAAGGTCACCAGTGAGATTTCCTCGTGCTCCATTATGCAAATGTAGTGTAGAATACGTACTGAAATTTTACCCAAAGAGGTAGCACTCAGTAATTAATCAATAGAAGTTAGTCCACTTTGGTAGATGTTTTACGCAAAACATTGACTCTTGTTGGATAAAGGGGCAGGTGTGGTTCATTTGTGGCCCAGTCACTTACACAGCTACTGACACACTCGCACAGACACTGATACATCCACTCTCATACCTACTCACAGACCTGCTGAGACAATCACACACAGACCACTGAGATTCTTTCTCACACACACTCATAGACCCACTCAGACACTCTCACGCACACTCACAAACTCACTCGGGTGCTCATGCACCCACTCACAGAACCACTCGTACTTTCTCACACTCGGTCAAACACACACCCATTCAGAGACTCGCGCACCAATTCAGACTCATTCAGACACTCATGCACTCACTTACAGACTGACACTCATGGAGGCACTCGCAAACCCACTCAGATATACTCTCATCCACTCACAGACTTTCTCAAACACTATGTGAAACAATTATGCACCCACTAACAGACACTCACACACCCACTCATACCCCCATTGAGACACTAGCTCTCTCACACACTCACTCTCAAAGGTTACATTTTACAGTCAGTGAATACAATTTTAAAAACCTTACAAATTGACTAAAAACAAAGGTTACAGGGACGTTATAGTTCGAAAATGACATTAAAAAATGCCTTAGAAATTTACTGATAAAACCAAAGTTTACAAGGACTTTATAGTTAAACTCCAATTGCACTCGTACAAAACCATTAAAATTCAGCAGTTCTAGTTACCTGACGTAGGTATATCTTAGGCCCCTGCAATGCTCCGCTTATGACCTCACAAATTCATGACCCAGTCATTAATATCACTTATGATCTCCTCCATATAGCCACACACACACACACACGTACAAACTCTTGTATGCCCACACACACCATTCACAGACCCCTACAAGTACTCGTACACCTCCTTGCTCCTCCATGGAGCCACTCACACACCCATTCAGTCTCTCACACAATCATTCACTCATCCTATACAGCCACTCAAACAAACCGTTATTCACGCATACAGCCATGTACTCACCCATGCAGCTACTCACACACACTTATTTCCATCTTCCGTTCCATCTTAGGAACACTACGGAGCTGTTGCAATTCAGGAAAGGGCTAAAACCCTGGCAGTTTTCCATATAGGTCCACGCACACCCGGTAATCAGATAGACCGAAGTCAGCGCCAGGACACCCTTGGGTCACTGTGCGCTTTAGAAATGTAATTCACATAACATAACATTCTTTACATATACAGCAGCTCATACTCGTACAGCCACTGAACACAGCGGCTCACTCACCCATTCAAGCACTCACACACTCTTAAACCCACTTACATACCCTTTTACACATCCTACAAGCACTCCCGTATCCGCTCACTCACCCATACAGTCATTCCCACAGACACCAAACACTCACTCACATAGCCACTCAGTCACCCATGCAGCCAATTACACACCCAGTCACTCACTCAGCCATTCAAACACCCAGTCACTCATCCATACAGCCACTCAAACTGCCACACAGCCACTCACACTCCCACAAAACCACTGACACACCCATATAACCACTCCGATACCCACTCACACACCCATACAACCACTGACACAATCACTCCCACACCTAAAGACCTAGTCAGTAATCCACTTATGCAGCCACTCACACACCCATGCAGCCACTCACACACCCATGCAGCCACTCTCACACCAATGCAGCCACTCACACACTGATCCTTTTACACACCCAAAACACGCTTTGTTTTTGGCTCTGCTGTATCCCATTAAAGAACAGTGCAACTAATACTTACTTGATGGCTCCTTCTACAAGGGTAACCTTTTTGTTGTGGGATTGTAGTGACTGATCCAGTCGCCGAAGTAGCCCCTCTCCAGCAGCGGATCCGTGGTGACTTCAAAGCATGAGGTCATTGTGAAAACTAGAGGCATATGTCTAATGGGTCCATGATGAAAGCAGCACTTCAACAAGGTGGTTGGCTTTACCTACTTGGGATTTATTATTTCAATTTGGCGAACTCTGGGTGACACTGACATGAGTAATACTTCATGCTACTACATGGACCAGCATGCCATAGTGATGGCGATGCCCACTGGGGAGGTCCATTGGTTACTAATTAGGAGCACGTTTGCCTGGAAACTTTGCTGCAACCTTGCCACTGATGAAAAGGAAGAGACCTGAAACGCGCCTGGCAGAGGCTGCCTGTGACTTGTAAACACACTTTGTTTTTGGCTCTGCTTTATCCCATTAAAGAACAGTTCATCTAATACTTACTTGGTGGCTCCTTCCACAAAGGTAACCTTTTTGTTGTGTGTGATCTATAATCACTGAAAAAAAGCAGGGGTCCCAAAACTTGAACGGAATTACACCAAATTGTTCGTTCAGAAAGTGTGCTTTCTAGCTGTCGCCTGAGCCAGCACATGCGCTGCTGTGCGAGACATTTAGTACTGGCTTTTAAAAGTGCTACCGAAGGCTGTTGCCGGCCTCCAGTGTGCGGGTACACTTGCGTCGACGTGCACAGCTGCCATCTGGCTTTTGTTATGGCTCATTAAGCCTTACAATGCTCCTCCACCCCTCTCTCTCTCTCTCTACCCCCTCCCTTCTCCCCCTCCCTTTTCGTCTGCTTCATTTTCCTTTTCATTCTCCTCCACCCCCTCTCTCTCTGCTCTCACTCCCCCCTCCCTTCGCCCCCTCCCTCTCAGTCCGCTTCATTTTCCTTCATGCTTTAGTGCTCAAAGTGTTCAGTTTTCTTATTGTTAAATAAATAGTGTGCGCAATTTGATTTTTTTTACATCATGTGCTCATTGCAGTGCCATGACGTCCTAGTCTTATAATTGCTTTTGTAATTATAATTAAAGTAAATATAATTATACTACATAAATGCTTTTTATAATTACGATGTGCGAAGTAAGGAACAGCAGGCCAATTATTAAAGGCAGAGCCCCCCAAGTAACCAAGTAAGTTGCCAGACCAACACTGCTTCCCTTTGAGCCCGGTGATGGTGGTTAACTTGTAACTTGGTATGTAGTGAATCGCAGCTGGAGCAATCAAGACTCCAGTGCCGCAGAAAGCTTCCTCCAAGACAACATCCCCTGCGAAAGGCAAACAATTGTTCAGAATGCATCAGCTTAATTATGAGCTGTCGCCGCCAGTTAGTCGGATGGCCATAATGACTCCTTCTCCACAAAACTGCCGTGCTTCTCAAGATATTCGTGAATCATGGTGGTGTGTAGCTGGAAGATTAGCCGCCTGTTGCTCGAAAGAAACACCCATGGACTAGTAGGTTTGGCTTTAATTTCTAGTTAGCAGCATTCATGCAAAAGATAATTTCAATCAGTGCAAAAAGTAAGACTTGTTGGCGGGAAAGGGTATGCAAAAGAGGTGCAGTTTTGTTTGGATTTTAATTTTCATTGATTCGTGAATTTCTGCTTGGTGGGATTCAAATATAACTCCATGTCCTGTAAGCATCCTACATTATTAGAACATCTACTGTAATGTTTAGGTTTTTGCCTTAACTTTGTGCAATCGTACCGCGGTTTGTGCATTATTTATTTTTAATGAAGAGTTCAGTCCTCCTGTTAGTCAAGGCATTATGTATTTTAACGCCTTTTTAAGGACTCTTGCTGTAGGATTACTGTAAATCAACTGTTTGGCAAAGCTTCAGGTCTTTAGTTCGTTAAAGAAAAAGTGGTGTTGCACAATAACGCACATCTTAACAGACGCCATCTAGTGCCTAATAAGATTGTGGTTTACTGTTCTCAGCACTTAATCAGCAACACCATCGTTTTTCAGAAGCACCAGTTAATGACGCATTCGTTTACGCAATGGGAGAACAAATAAGTGGTTTGTCCAGAATCACAGTATTCTATTTTAGGGAGCGCTAGCAGGAGAAATGTTCTAATGTTCTAGTGCAAGCTGCCTCCTAATAGGAGCACCAGCATTTTTTCTTTAACAAATTAACCACTGCCATCATCAACTCTCTCTCACTAAATATTTCTCACCCACTTTATCTCACACACTAACTCTCCCAGTCGGTCTCACCCACTAACTCTACCAACCTCTATATCACTAAATAAATTACTCTAGCGCTCGCAATAACTAACTACATATTCCATTCTCTCTAAATAAATAAATAGCTCTCACAATCACTTTAAATAACGGAGTAACTCTCCCACTTAGTCGAACCAAACTATATAACAAACTAACACTAAAACTCTCTCTCAAAAACGAACTCTACAACTTTCTATCGCTAAATAAATAACTCTCACTAACAAACGCTTACTAACAAACTCACTCTCTCTCAATGACAAACTAGGTCTCCAGAAAACTTTCACTATCTCTGAAACGTTATCTCACTACCTAACTCTACTACTATATCTCACTAACTCAACCGTTGCATTTATAAACACTTATAAGGTCCCAAGAGCGAGACCTATTGGCACCCGACGCAGCTTAGCAAAGGTAAATAACTTTAACTTAAACAAAACAGATGCCCCCTTTTTATTCCACAATAGCACATTCGTAAAGAGCGCAAAAAAGAATGATAGTGGGCGGAGGTGGTGGAGAGAGTAAAACCATCTGCTAGAGAGCATTAATGCTTGATGACCAGGCTGGGGTCTATGGTTCAAAGATGTCCTTTAAATCCCTGCCACAGTTTCTAAGCTCCAACAGGATGACTAAGAGGTAGGGCGCTCAGGTCTATGGGAAGTTAAGACTGGTCTTACCTGTCAGTGGGGGCCGCCACGTGCCTGCCCTACCAACTGTATGTAGGTTGAGGCTCTGCGCCTTCTACATGGTGTCACTTTGGGAACCTCTGTGTCCCCTCCAGGTTCACGACCACCGTGGCTCTGCCTGCCTCCAGCACAGCTCATGCGCCGCCTCCCGCCGTCCAGCAGTGTCCTACTCCTTTCGGGAGCGCTGCTTTGGTAACTGGGCATTGGCCAACCTGACTGACTGACTTATTTATAAAGCGCGCTTATGACGAGGCGTCTGTTCGCTATAGAACGGAAGACGAACCGGATTGCCAATAAGAGCATAGAAAAAAGCCAGGTTTTCAGCGCTTTCCTAAAACTGGTTCTATTCGTATCAGAGCGTAGCGTGATGGGCATGGTATTCCACAGTTTCGCTGCCTGGTAAGAAAAGGATTTGCCGCCCCATCGAGCTCTCCTTATTCCAGGCAAACATATTAGGTCTTGGCTGTTAGATCTTAATGTGCAAGGTGGCACATAGCGAGGGAATAAGTTAGTCAAATCTTCTGCCCCTCTTCCATTGAGGCATTTATGGACCAAACAAAGAGCTTTGAATTGGACTCTACGCCTGACAGGGAGCCAATGAAGTTGCCGTATGGCATGCAATGTCGGATGGCGCTTAGGGAGGTCCAGTAAGACTCTGGCTGCCGCATTTTGAATTGATTGAAGTTTTGCAAGCTGTTTTTCCCCCGTACCTAGATACAGTGTGTTGCAGTAGTCTACATGGGACAGTACCAGAGCTCCCATCACTGTTTTCCTCAAAGTGAAAGGAATATATGGCAGGACTTTCCGGAGAACATGGATTGTAAAGAAACAGGTCGATGTAACCTGACTGATTTGATCTGCACAGGTTAGTTCCTTATCAATCATGAAACCGAGGTTCCTAACCTTTTTAGCTGGGAATGGGCATGTACCAGCTTCTGGAGGCCACCAAAGGTGACTCCAGATGGAAGGTCTTGGCCAAACTCAATCACCTCGTTTTTTTCAATATTGAGTTTTAAAAAATTCTCACTCATCCAGCTCTTAACGTCTAGGAGACAGTTACGGAAGCGCTCTGCTGTGGCTTCCACCGTCTGGGAAAGTGACACCACTAATTGGGTGTCATCGGCATAAGACACTAGACGCAGAGCATGCGATTTTATTAGTACTGCCAAAGGTGTCACATACAAATTGAATAAAGTAGGGGAGAGCGCCGATCCCTGGGGGACGCCACATGAGTAGAGTTAAGGCAGTATCTGTAATGCCTATTGTTCCAAGTCTGTTCAGTAGGACCCCATGATTGACAGTATCAAATGCTGCCGTTAGGTCTAGCAAAATCAGGGCAGCTCTTTCTCCGTCATCCATAGTCCTACGGATATCCTCAGTGGCCATGATTAAAGCGGATTCAGTGGAATGACATGACCAAAAGCCATGTTGGGTGGAGTCTAGTAAGTTATTTTGGCCTATGAATACCTTTAGCTCCTGGTTTATAGCTTTTTCAAGAATCTTGGCCGGTAGGGGAAGGCACGATATCGGACGATAGTGCTTGCGTTCCATAGGGTCCAGGGATTCTTTTTTAAGAATGGGCCTCATACACATTTTTTTCCATCTGTGGGGAAAGATACCAGAGCCTATAACCTCATTCAGCTGAGGGATCAGAGTTGAGCTAATTGTCTCGGGTACCAGATGAAGTATGTAGGGAGGGCAGGGGTCCAAAGGTGAACCTGATTTTATCTTGATTAACAGGCTTGCGACCTGTTTTTCATTTAAAAGCGAGAAATGAGAAAGCTGGTTGGTACATGGTACTATCTGTTCCCTGTGGCTCATTGCTATTGTAGTAGATAGATTGTGGAGATCGTCATAGACCGCTTGGACTTTATGCTGAAAGAACAGAGCTCTCATTGTTGTTCATAGGTTTTAAGTGTTGAGGTCTGATTTGCTACTGTATGCGTCGGTCTCCCATCAGACACGTGCCTGCCGGTAATTGTATTTCTTGCACTTTTGTTCCGTTAGAGAGACTTATAAAGAACAACGCATGCAAGCGACTGCACATTTGGTGCACTAAAACAGTATTTCTTACACCTTTGACTTCTGTGGGCCCCTATAATCATTACTGGAATCCCGGAACGGCCTCGGAGTCAATATTGGGAGGAGTGGAAATGTCGATGATTTGCACCTCAAAACAGTACGCAAAATTTCCAGAACAAACTTTAATCAAACTATTACACGTTTTAATTCCTTAAGAAGCAGTATATTATGTTAATATCAAATTTTCTTAATCCTTAAGCTTTCGTGGATAACCACAGTAGGGGGTTTAAACCCATAGTCTACCGGTTAAACCATTGACCAGGACCTAAAACATGAAAAACAAGCATTGGCATACCCAATTGGTCTCGCATTTGGGACCTTATAAGTGTTTAGTCATGCAACAGTTGGTGTTGTTGCACCAAGGATATTCTGCTGCATAACTAAATACTTATAAGGTCCCATAAGCGATACCTATTGGCTATGCCAATGCTTGTTGTGATTTGGTGTAAATTCGTTCAGTAGTTTTTCAGATGTCCATCTTTAAAAAAATATAGATATCTGAAGACGCAAGTCCTTGCAGTGCACATGCGAGTCCTACTAAAATTTGATTAGCTTCCAACACTTTAACCAGGATTTGTTGTCCACCGTCTTGGGACTTGGTCTCAAGCCGAATCCCAGAAAAAAAGTTTAGAAAAGGGGGCAGGGTAGAACCACCCTGCCTCCCTCTTCCTCCCCCCAAATATGGTGGGGTGGGTCCCATTGGGACACCTACGGGGATAGAAAGCAAGCACGGGCTCCTGAGCTTGCTTTAAAATAATTCCTAGGTGCCAGGTCCCGGGACCATATACTAATGAACTAATTATAGTTCTCACCCCCCCCCCCCCCCCCCCCCCCCAGGACACAGTTGATAATGAATACGGCCGGGCCAATTTGGCCCCACCCACGTCCTCCCTGGGACCAGCACCTCCCTGGGCTATTTCGTATTATGGGTTCCTCACGGACCTCCCGTTCCCGGGGCCCATTAAATCATTATGGAGTGGGATCACTGACCTCACCTCCACCGCCCCGGGGACCGTCACATTCCCGGGGCTAATTTAAATTAGGTGATGTGGCGAATCACGGACGCCTCCGTCCCAGGGACTTCCACCTCGCAGGGGCACACAGTTTTTTTCATATCGAGTAATGCGGGGGAAGCCGTGGAGCCTCCCCTGCTGCCCGGGGACCACCACCTCCCTGGGGTACACAGTTCTATTCTATTGAGTAATGCGGGGGAGGCTGTTGGACCTCCCTCACTGCTCCGGGGATGCCACCTCCCTGGGGCACAAATGCAATCACCAAGGGGGCCTGCTGCGCCTCCCCCCACCCCCTCCCTCGGCAATCACCACCTCTACTGGGCAAATGTGATAAAGGAGGGAGCCTGGGCGGCCCCCCCTGCAGGATCCCTTGGTTGCCTGTTCGTCCCCCCCCCCCCACCCCCCCAGGGCATGCTCCTGCAATGTCCCGGGATGCCCACCCCATGGTCATTGCACTTTGCTAGGGCATAGCTGGAGCACTGCTCCCCCCATGCCATAGCAAACTGTGTGCTCCGCTTTGAGAAATCGAGAGCAAAGTGCCTTTTACACACAGGGAGCTGCATGTCCGCTCCTGGGAAATTGGGTCCCCGGTCCGACAAAGACCCCCCCTTTGCATTATTAAAAAAAAAATAAAGGCCCGGGGATGGGGTCCCTGGGGCAGGAATCAGCCCCGGTGGGAGGGGGCACTCGGCCCCCCTCCTGTTAGAGTTATTGAAAAAATGAAAAAAGGGTCAGGCCCTGGAGGATGGGCTCCCTAGGGTGCAAAATGATCCAGGGACGGGGGACAATGCAGCCACCCTTCCTAAAAAATAAAAATAAAACAGCAACTCACCGAAGACCCCACCTCCTTTTTCCACTACTCTGCAAATGTGCCTCCTGGTGTGCTCCTGGGGATGAAGTCCTTTTCGCTGCTGAGGGTCCTTGGGGACCAACAAGACCTGCACCAGTCTACAAACGCAAAGTTTGGCCCTTACAAGGGTAACAAACCAGACTATGAGGGCGCATTATAACCCCTCTAGTAGCGCTAACCTATAAGGTTTTTTAACCTGACATGATTCCATATATTAAAGGTTTAAGCGATATTCCCTAATCCGTTTTAGTTTGCTCCACACCAATACTTTACACCACCCCACCAAGACATCCCTTGCACTCATCAAATGACATAAACAAGATCTCTGCTAGAGGGACCTTTCGGGGAACACGTAGGGCATTGCAGCACTGGCCAGACGAGGAGCAACTGCCCTATGATGAAGCAGGAAATCCTTCAGGATGTGTGAGGGCAACATAAAACAGTCTTTTTGACTGTCCCTCACAGTCTGCTCAACTCTTAAATACTCCTTCTTTCCTTCCTCTCAAGGAACAGGAACAGTGCATTTATTTCAACCCCAGGAGCACGGGCACTGAACATTTATTAGCTCCTAGTCCCCCCTGACCCCATCTCCTATTTATTGATAGATAAGCAACTAACAACAAGATCCACTTTAAAATTGAAGTGTTGTGTCGGCATAAAGGCACACATTGGTATAACATTTCTGTGCTTAAAATGGCTACTTCTGTGTCAGAGTACTACTGTCAAGTGGTAAGCTTCACAGATCTGGAAAGAGCTTAATCTTGTGTTGGCCTTCAGCTATGGCCTATCCTTCCTATCCCAGTGTCAAGTTCTTGCGTATAAATAATGGTGATCCTACACTCCAGTACCCCATGTCACTCAGCAAATAAAAGAAAAACCGAAAACTCCGAAGCACGACATTCACATATGGACGAAGCCAGAAATTGAGATTTCTGGAAATGCCTTCTAGCCAACCATTTGATCGAATCACTAACAAATGGCTTGAGCTAGGTCCCACAAGGGTCTTGAAAACCAGCAAGTAGCCACTTCAATTGCCTGTAAAAACTAAAATAACTGTCTTAATGACTCTTTTTGCTTGAACTCTTGAGAGTACTGCCCTTAATATCGTATCTAATACGGTTTTGTGAACCTTGCATGGAGTCTGTCCCCTGTAGTAGGTTATTTTAAACTTGTGACGGAAACAGTCTTCTGGTGGTAAGCAGTAAGAGTTTTGCGATGTGTGAGTGCATATTCTTTTGGCCATGCTTTCTGTAAAGATACAGCACACAATTACCTTCTTTGACTCCAAAAATACAAGTCAGATCATGTACAATAACTTAAAATGACATTGCCATTTTATGGTCGGGCTGTTGCTGGTACCTGATGAGGCACGGTTGTAACTGGATCTGGTCGACTGATATCTGCCAGTCAAATTAGCCTGAAAGTTGCTATTTATCATAAACTACCATCACATCTATTAGTAGCATTCACTTTGCACCACACTCCTCTACAGATAGCAACTGCCATGAAATGAAGACTGTATCTAAGGGGGAACAATGTTTTTGTGGCTGCCGAACAGTCTGTTTACTTGTTTTCTTTCTGTAGTGGAAATTGTCTTGTTTCATTCATCTTTTATAGGAGTAAATCACGAAAAGTGCTGCAACAATATGAACGCACCTCATAGAATTATTAAGTTATTTGTTGTCTTTAAGTAAAGTACAACCTTATTTGTAAAGGGACTAATGATGTAATTCTCTTTTTATGTGGTTATGACTAATTGTGACTTTTCGTTTTGCAAAAAGATTCTCTATCCATTCGTTATTATTTTTAGAGTAAAGCTTCAGTTCTGGGTCTGAAAAACTGATATTTCTTTGCTTTAACGCTTCAGAATTGGTTGATCCTTGAATATGATGTGTAGGCTTTGGAGATCTGTGTTCCTGTGTCACATTTGCCAAAACACATGTGTTGCCATGTATAAATGTGCTCTTTAAATGCGCTTCTCTCACTAACTTTTTCAGAGAATATGTTGCTTGTGACCAACTCAGTCTTTTTTAGAATCTACATCTACTTATATCTCTATATTGATGAATGATACAGATTTTACGAAGGCAAGATGGCACACTCATAACATTGAGATCGTAAAAATGTAAACATGCTAAATAGATGTGTTCTTCTTAAAAAGCCCAACATCTTTCTAAAATTATATTTAAGACCTACACCTCTAATTTACACATTAGCTGACTGCACTTGACAAATGTTTTAATCACTTTCACTCGTGTTTACTTCTTCAATCTATAAACAACCTACCTCGTTAACTCTAGTGCCATTTAGTTTTTTTCAGAACTCTTGTGCAGCAAAGTTTACATTTTGTACATGATTAGGTTGTTAATGTGTGATTCCTAATTATTAGAAAATTACAGATCATCTTTTTTAAACTCGTATTTGTGCACACGTATTCTTCATGTTATGTTCACAAAATGTATTTGTGTTTTTTACCAGATTGAGGAGGGAGAAAATCAATTTTCTCCATAAATCAAACGTGGTGAAACTTTATAAGCCATGTCTGTCCGGGAATCCTTTAACCCTGAAAGTTATGAACTGGACAAGGGCTTTCGATTGACCCGTTTTACAGAGCTTAAGGGAAATGGATGTAAGGTTCCCCAAGAAATTTTACAAAAGCTGCTGGAATCATTGCAAGAAAATCACTTTCAGGAAGATGAACAGTTTCTTGGGGCTGTCATGCCAAGGCTGGGTAAGTAGCTGGAAATTTGCTCCTAAACTCAAAGCTATAGTCCTTGCCACTCCCCAGTTGAGGACAGTTCTGAGATTATATTTCATTGTAACCCAATTTCTGTTTGAGACCATCATATAGTAGACTGTATGTACTGCAACCTCCTTTCATCACACCATAAAAGATAAGATGAGACATCATAAGCCTTCATTTTGGTCTCACCAGTATTCCTGGAGGTCTAGCATTGAAATAATTTAAGACCAAATGCCAGCAATGCAAAAATCACATGAAAATGTCCATCTTCATGGAGGACGTTCTTTTTCGGAGTATCTAGTAAGTATTGAAGATAGTGTTGATCTTGAGTAGATCCTTTAGTCAAAGCTCTAACAAGATTTTCACAGAATCAGCTGAAATGTACTTTATCTTAGCTAAACCGAACTCTGTAGCAAAATGTAATATTTTCTAAAACCTATGGAACACCAACAGATTTTGTTAATCTTAGCAGTGTAAGTTAGAACGTGTTTAGAGTACTCCCAATGCTTGTGGGCTTTGCCATTGAGGGTAGATGTTTGTTTCCGCCTGATAAATCAAGAACCTAATGTCACCTTAAATGAGAAATCATCCCCCACTTTCATAGTTTTCAGCTGGATGGCACTTTTGCACATCTCCCCTCTGTACTCTGAAATTCTGAAACAGACCAGAAAAGTCCGGAGTCTGGCAGTATCCGTAGGGGACTCAGTGGGCCCTTGCAAGGGAAAGATCTGTATGTGAATCTAGTAAGACATATGTGGGCAGCATTTTAGTTATATCCTTGGACAAGACTTGATTATAGCCCAAAGATTCCCGGACCCCAATGATTCTCAGATTTGATTGCCTGGATCTATTCTCCGAATCTTCTACCTTATCCTTCACTTGCTACATATCTTGGAGGAGCTTTGAAGTGAAGCTACCATGGCTGCTGGTGCCCACTCGCTGTTCCAGCCCCATCTTTCTCCCCGATGACACAGAGTAAAAACGGTATTGCCCCATGCTGATTCTGACGTTGACTGAACCTAGTAATTCTATGTTGTTGCCTGAACAGTTTGATGATGTTTTATGCCCTGAAGAGGATTATGAGGAGTCTATAAACCCTTTGGAACACAAGTATGTTTCTGCAGAGCAGATGGACTAGTATGAAAAACTTTGGCGGCCAGTGGACTGGACACTTCCCCAGATGCTGGCATGCTCTCTCCGCCGACTGTGGCTAAGGAGAAGACTGCATCTTATGCCATGGTAGTGAAGAAGGCAGCCGAGGTCCTTGGACTGGAGTTGCCCTCGGTGCAGGTCAGGACTGATTTCCTGACTGAAGTGCTTCAAACTGGGTCTTCCACGTCTGAACCCTTTTTGGCCTTCAATGAGCCACTTACTCATGTTTTTCTAGGAACGTGGTCCAAGCCTAGCACTGGGGCTCCTGTGCATAGGACAATTGCACGCCGCCATAGCCCGGCTCCAGGCGACCCACAGTTTCTCAGTTAACGCTGCACCCCTGAAAGCTTGGTGGTGCGGGCTTCTACCTCCCAGGGCCCTTTTCCTCCCCTCCCCCTCCAGATAGGGAATCCAAGAAGTTGGAAAATGTTTTCTTCCTCCAACTTTGCACTGCAGTCTGCGAATACCGCATGCTTATTGGGCTGTTTCTCCCACTCCCTTTGGGAGATGGTTGCGAAAGTGCTGCCACAAGTCTCTGAAGATGCCTGGGCTGTGCTCTCTGTCGGTTAAGGACGGGAGAGATGCAGCAAAATTCAACATGAGGTGTGTGTCCTTGACACGACTTATTCGCTGGGCAGAGCGATTTCATCGACAGAGGGCTTGCAGCATCACACCTGGATTAGAATGTCTAGCTTCTTGGGCGATGTCCAGACAAACTTGATGGACACGCAGTTTGACGGAACCCGTCTTTTGGGGGACAAGTCTGACTTGGCCCTAGAGCGGTTGAAGGACTCGAGCTACAGCCACATCCTATGGCCTCTCTTCTACACTTAGTGACCAGTCTAGCTTTTGCCCCTTTCGTCGGAACGGAAGGGGGTTCCAGCCACGTCAACCCTAGCTCAGCCACTGTCCTGCACAGACTTCCCAAGTGGTGCGGGGACGTAGACGTGGCTCATTCCGACCTATTAACTGAAGCCAGAAGTAGTCTGCCACCCTGCCCTTGGCAGCCACAGCCTACAAGCAATCCAAATCTGATTCTGTAAGTCTATGCCACTCCAGTTGGTGGGAGAATCCATCATCATCTCTCCCACTGGAAGTCCATGACCTTGGACAAGTGGGTCTTGCAGATCATTCAGGAGGGATATTCTCCACCTTTCCTTTCTTTTCCTTCCAATCCGCCAAATCAAGAACGGTTTGTGGAGGATCATTTAAAATTGCTCCAAAAGGAAGGTGCAGCTCTCCTGGCCAAGGGAACTATAGAGATGGTCCCAGGTTCAGAAGTAGGCGATGACTGTTATTCCCGCTACTTTCTGATTCCGAAAAATAACAAAGGGTTGCAGCCCATTTTAGATCTACGGACCATCAGTCTCTTCCTCATGAAGCAGAAGTTAAAAATACTTACTTTAGCTCAGGTCTTGTCTGCCCTACACCAAGAAGACTGGATGGTAGCGTTGGACCTGCAGGATGCGTATTTTCACATCCCCATCCTGCCGGCCGCAGGTGTTACCTGCGGTTCAAGGTAGGCCACAATCACTTTCAATTTACTGTACTCCGCTTCGGCCTTATCAGCGCCCCTCTGGTGTTCACCAAGGTGATGACGGTGGTTGCAGCTCATCTGCACAGGTTAGGGGTGTCCGTCTTACCCATACCTCGACGACTGGCTGTTGAAGGCATCCATGCCCCATGCTGTCATATCCTACCATCAGACTGCGACAAACCTCCTGCATTCAAAGGGGTTCTCTATAAACATGCCGAAGTCACAAGTGACTTCTTCTCAGATGCTCCCTTTCATCTGAGCTGTTCTGGAGACAGGGCAGTTTCAGGCCTATCATACTGACTAGCGAGTCCAGGATATTCAGGTTATGATTCCGATGTTTCAGCTTCTATCCTGGATTTCAGTGAGACTGACTCTGAGGTTGTTGTACCTCATGGCCTCCTGCGTCCTGTTGGTATAGCATGCCAGGTGGCGTATGCAGGCTCTGCAGTGGGACCTAAAGTTCCATTGGGCACAGCATCAGGGAAATCTCATCGACAAGGTCCAGATCTTGGAAGGGTCTACTTGAGATCTGCAGTGGTGAGTGGTGATCCGTGATTGGGTCAGCAGCAGACCACTCTCCCTTTCCCAACCAGATCTTACAGTTGAGACATATTCATTACATCTGGGATGGGGCGGCCATCTGGGAGAGGAAGAGATCAGGAGACGCTGGGCTTAGGCGGAATCGGGCTCCACATTAATTTGTTGAAGTCTCTTTCTGCACTGGGGAGAGCTTATGTTAGATCTGTTCCCAAAGGTAACTCTGTTTCAGCAATACTGCGCACTGGAGTTTCCAAGGCAGCTATCGCTCGGCGATGCCATTTGTTGCGAGTGGAGCTCAGGCCTACTGTACTCCTTTCCGCCCACACCACTCCTGCACAGGGCTCGGAAGAAGATCAGGAACGACCGTGCCCAAGTC
Organism: Lissotriton vulgaris; assembly: GCF_964263255.1. Taxonomy (NCBI): domain Eukaryota; kingdom Metazoa; phylum Chordata; class Amphibia; order Caudata; family Salamandridae; genus Lissotriton; species Lissotriton vulgaris. Next base: position 1,953,829,174 of record NC_141685.1, on the reverse strand, counting down.
ATCCTTGTTGCTCCAGACTGAGCAAGGAGAGTCTGGTATCCAGAGCTTCTGAAAATGAGCATTGATCCTCCGATCAGGCTGCTCCTTCGGGAGGATCTTCTGTCGCAGCAGCAGGGGAGGGTCCTCCACTCAAACCTGTCAACTCTTCGCTTCCATGCATGGAGAGTGAACGGGGGCAGTTGATTGCTTTTGACCTGCCTCCCGAAGTAGGCAATATTATTTTGCCAGCCATGCGTCTCCACTAAAACGGTATACGCCAGCCGTTGGCAGAAATGTGTGTTCTGTACAGAAAGGTCTATTAACCCTCTTTCTGCTTCTCTGTCTATTGTTCTTCTTTTTATTCTTTCCCTTACCCAGCAAGGCTCTGCATTGGCTACTCTCAAGGGTTATCTTTCTGCTTTATCCGTTTTTTGCGGCTGCCAGACCAATCCTCTCTCTTTAGGTCTCCATTTGTGTAAATAGGTTCTTGAAGGTGCTGGCTCACTTGTTTCCGCCCAAGCCCTTTGTTATGCTGCAGTGGGACCCATATTTGATCCTCATTTTTCTTATATGTGCTCCTTTTGAGCCTCTGCTCAATTGTCCACTCCGGCTGCTTACCATCAAGACAACTTTTCTAGTGGCAATAACATCTGCACAGTGGGTGAGTGAGGGGCAGGCACTATCTTGTATGCCTCCCTACATGATGTCCTTTCCAGATAAAGTGGTGCTTCACACCCATGCTTCATTCTTGCCAAAGATGGTAGCCCCATTCCATCTGGGTCAGTCTATCACGCTGCCCACCTTCTTTGCTTCCCTGCATCTCTCAAAGGAAGAGGAGTGCCTCCACTGCCTGGACCCAAAAAGAGCATTGTTGTTCTACCTTGACAGCACAAGAGGTCCGGGTGAACGACCAACTCTTTGTGGGGTACGTTGGAGCTAAGAAGGGGCGGGCAGTGCAGAAAAGGACAATTTCTCACTGGGTCGTTTTCTGCATTAAGATCTGCTATGCCCTGGCTAAGAAGCAGCACATTCCACCAGGGGAAAGGCTGCGACTACGGCCTTGACTTAAATGTCCCAGTCCTAAACATCTGTCTAGGAGCAACGTGGGCATCTTTGCATACGTTTGCCAAGCACTACTTCTTGTACAGTCAGGTCAGCTGGGAAATGCATTTTGCTCGTTCTATCCTGCAGGACATCCTAGTGTGAGGTATTGGTCAGCAACCCACCCCTGGAAGGATATGGCTTTGGTATCTTAATTCAAAGGTAAGGAGTCTGCAGCAGAAGTGTGAAAATGAACACGTTACTTACCTTTGGTAATGCATTATCCAGTTCTTTCTCCCAGCATCCTTCATAGCAGTCTGAGTGGTGAGCAGCACCTGCACTGGACCCTTCCACCCGGCTCCAGGCAGTTTTTCCTCTGAAAATTACGGGTCAAGATCCAGCTACCTGCCTTGATGTTGTGACCTGGTCCGTCGGGACGAGGAGGCAGGCTGGCCTTGACCTGTTGATGAAGTAAATGGAAATCTTTAGTCCGGTGTTCACAATAGTCAACAAGCAAAAGATATTCAATATCAGAAAACTTCTTTGGTCGAGGTACACCCAATACATTAGCTGGTCGGCCCACCACAACTTCATAAGGTGACAGGCCCATGCTACTATGCGCGGTGGTCCTAATGGATAACAGAGCTGTTGGCAAGGCGTCTGGCCATTTAAGACTAGTACAGGCACATATCTCACCCTAGTGTGACTTTTCAGAGTCCCATTATAATGCTCCATCAATCTCGCTGATTGCGTGTGATTGGCAGCCTCTTCTGTCTTGTCTGTAGACCTGAACACACCTTTTCCATCCCCTGCCCAACAAAAAGAGACCTCTTGTCACTCCAAAAGACCCTTGGAATTCCATAACAAGGAAAGTACTCCTTCAACAACACTTTGTCAATACTTACTGCAGTATTATCCTTTACGGGGTAGGTTTCTATCCACTTACCAAACATACATACTACAACTAGGACATACCTCAAGTTGTTACATCTCTCTATTTCTATAAAATCCATCTGAGTGGATTTTGTAGGATAAGTCTGGGTGTGCAATTTGTCCTGACATTGTAGGTGTAACCTTTCCTGGATTGTACAAAGCACACATCCTAGATCCTTATACTAAGGCCGTTGCAGTTTTTGCTATGTTAGTGTTATACCATACATCTTCCAGTACCCTCGCTATGCCCCTTGCACTTATATGGGCCGAACCATGCACCATGGTCAGCACTGCATTCACATAACAATTCAGTAACATCCACCTTTATTCCTCCAACAAATTCACTCAACATCCTTCTTCATTCCCCCACCCATGTGACTTCCACAATATTTTCTCCTCCCGGGAGGCTTCTGCCTGTGTATCCTTCACACATTGTATAGTATTGTTAAACATTCCCACCTCTGGTACCCATCTGGCGGATCCTGCTATATACATTGGGCACATGTTTGACTGTGCAGTCTCTTTAGCTGTCTCATCCGCAAATGCATTACCCCTCCCTATGTTATCCATGACCTTTTTGTTTGCACTAAACTTCATAATTGCTAATTTCTTTGGTAGTGTCCATGCATCTAATAGTCTCAAGATTAGGACTCCATGTTGGATGTGTGTGCCATGAGATGTTAAAAACCCTCTCTGCCCAGAGTTTCCTGAAGTTGTGGATGACCCCAAATGCATACTGGCTGTCTGTGTAAATGTTCACAGTCAGATCCTTACTCAATTTTCAGGCTCTAGTTAGCGCTACGAGTTCCGCGGCTTGCACAGAATTTAGGATATTCTATGTATTTTCACAACTGTCTTAAGTCTAGTTATTTAGTATGCAGCCATCTGAGAGTTTAAAGCCAGAACCATCTAGGCACAGCACTCCTTGGGGGTCAGATATGGGAGTGTCCGTCAAGTGTACCTGTCCCTTCATTTCCTTCTTGGTAGTGAAAAGACACCCCTGGCCTACTCTCTGAACACCCAAAGGGAGGGGTAGTAACGTGGACAGATTAAATACATTTAAACGCTTCACGGTAATGTTTGGGCTAAACCAAATCAATTCTTATCCAGTTAGACATGCACTGGTGAGGTGCTATGTCTGTGTTTTATTCAATATTATATCTTTGGCATGGAGTACCATCACTGTGCGATCTTTCCATAACAAAAATCCTTCACACTGCTGCCTAAGCCACACCACACCAACAACTTGGCAAAGCTTTAGCTACAGGGTCCAAATTGGAAGAGAAGTAGGCACAAGGCCTATTCCTTCCATTTTGTTCCTATGTCAAGACAGCAAGCACGCAACCGTCTTTTTCATGCAGAAAAAGATTAAACAGCTTCCGGTAATCAGGGTTACCTAATACCGGAGCAGCACACACAGCATTTTTCAGGTGTCCTTTGTGGTCAGTGCCAATAAAGGTTTAACTAAAAGTGAAAAATGTGGTATACTTTGTCTACAAAAAGAGGCCATGCCAATAAAGCCTCTTACTTCAGTTTTTATTACGTGGTTTAGACATATGCTGAATTAGTTGTACTTTATCAGGTTGGAATTGTTTACCCCCCTTTGACAGGAGGTGTCCCATACAGGAGACATCCTGTTGACAGTATAGAAGTTTGGATAGGGAAACTTAACGGCCTAAGGAGGTAAGGTATTTCAACAAATTAACTGTATCCATTCTGCTACCTTCTTCAGTATCAAAAGCAATCAACAATTCATCAATATTTTGAAGCAAAGACGTGGCTTTCTGTGGTGTGAAAAGATCCAGCTGTTTTTTCAACGCCTGTCTATAAATACTTGGCCTTTCAGTATAGACTAGAGGCACTCTAGTAAAAGTAATGGAGCGGCTACACTGGAAAAATGGTATTGACTCCGGTGCAATAGGAACAGAAAAGAAAGCATTCTTTCAGTCTAGAACTGAAAAATATTTGGCAGTAGGAGTTATCATAGCAAAGATAGTATTCATGTCGGGAACAACTTGGGTAACCATTCTTTTATTAATGGGCGCAAGTCCACCACAAAGCGAAAAACATCTGTGACCATCAAGTGACTTCTTAAGAATTGGAAGTATAGGCCTGTTACAATGACTTCCAACTATCTCTTTAACTATTCCAACATGTACAAGGTCAGAAATGATTTGCCTTCCTTATCAACATGTGATATTTTATACTGGAGTATGCGTGGAAGAATGGCTTGCTCCTTCACTTTGATAACAATAGGGTCAATGTGCATGGAGCCTATGTCGTTATCCCAAGTGGCTCAAACCATTTTATCAATGGCCTCTAATTCAGGGGGCAAGGGCTCTTTTTAGAGAACCTACCTCAGGAGAGATGCTCGGTAGTCATGGCAACATTTTTCATGTCAGGCGGACACTGTATAGTAGTATTCATTAGTTTGAGCATGTCCTAACCTAGTAAATTTTCTGCACAATCTGATGTTTATACAAAGTGAGTATCTGCATTGAAGGGGCCAATTGTGATGTTCCTAAGTTTAGAGACTGGGCAAGACACAGGTATTTCAAGGAATCCCACTGATGTGTTTGTATGCCCCGAAAGAGGAGCCCCTGGGACCAGGTCATGTTATAAGGAGGTGCGAGTAGCACCTATATCCTTGACAAATGTATGTTCCTGTCCCTGTACTGTTACATCAATGTGTAATCCATTTTGGTCAACAGGACTTCTGACCCGACCCGAACTCAATCCTGGGCTGTCCTAACAGGCAAAGTCATCATTGTAGTACTGGCATCCTGTCTGTTACCAAATATAGTGTTATAACCACCATCGGTATAATTTCTAGGCAGTGCATTGGTCTGCGTTCTTTCCCCTCCCCTGTGACATAGACCTACCCTGTCTTTCCTGCAGTCGGGGGCAATCGTTGCTCCAGTTGCCATATTACTTACAATAAGCGCACTGGTTAGGGTCTGTTAGGGGGAGACATTGAAACGCCTCGCCTTCTTCCTCTCATCATTCCTCTACCGCTGTCCAGAAAGGCCTGCTGTAGTAAAACTTTATTCTTCAATTTCTTTATCTTTTTCTCTGCCTTCTCACTTTCATCCTTCCTTCTATTTTCATAATACTGGGCCATCTGCAAAATTTTAGCAGGGGACTTAGTGACCCACAAACTCTCAGTTCTTTCAAGTGCTCACTAACATCCAACAGTTAACCATTCAAAAGCCTATCCACAAACAATCGTTGACCTGCATTAGAAGTTTGTCCGCTAAAGTCAATAAATGCATCCTCCAAGCGGGTGAAGAAATCCGAGACCTCCTCATCTTTCTTTTGCTTACAAGCAGACATTTTGTTCCAACTAACGACTCGTATGGGAAAAACTGTCTATAACTTTGTTGTTATTCTATCCAGTAGGGCTACAATATGTTTGGAGGTTAATTTCCCAGGTACTCTAGCTGCATCACGATTTCTAAGGTCATTCCAGGTGTGTCTGAAACGGGCTACGTCATCAGTGTGTCTTATTGACCGCCATATTTTGGCAGCGAGCATGATGGGTAAATAAATAATCAATATCTGGCAAAGTCATAGTAGTGGTTGAAATAGCTTCCCTCACATCTTTGCAAAAGCCCGTCTGGTTTTTCCTGGTACCTGTCTTAATAGTCAGGCCTTCATCCCTTTTCCATGGGGTATGAATAAATTGCGGCTTGGATTCCACAGTAATGCCAGAAGGAGCAAGATCAGGGGGAGGAATGATGAGGAATATTTCCCGCATTGGCATCTGTTTACTCTCTGAACGGTAGGCTGACAGCTTTCAAATAGGTTTTATTTAGGTGAACCCTGCTGCAATGTCCATTTTCTGCGGAGCCAGCAATGTATCCCTATAATACAAACATTGTTGAAGGGTCGTGGGGACATCTGATTGGCCCACCAAAGAAGCGGAAGCTTCTCTCCAAATGCCCTTAACTGCCTGGGGACAAAATGTTGTGGTAGTCTCATGCCAATCTGTTTCTAATTTGGCTGCAATATATATAAGGACCTGATTCTGTCCCTACAAAGACAATTGCAAGATTATTTCTAGTGTATGGCCCAACTGATAGATGGCATTAGTGATCCAGGTCTCAACCATTTATTTTATTTTCCATCTCTTAGAGTAAGTCATAGCTGAAAGCAACTCCAACTGTCGAGACTGTGAACAATCACGAAATTGGGGCACACTAGTAGATGCTAAAGGTGTTTCCTGTGGTGTCTGATCTATCTGGGCGTGGGGGAATACGATGCTGTGCTGAGGTTGAGACATGAGGGGTGACAGGAAGTGGTGGGGCTGAGGGAGTATAAAGAGGTGGGGCAGTGGGCGACCATCCAATAGAAAGTCCACTACCTCATCCTTTCGTGTTTTTGGTGTGTCTGACCACAGGTTTCTTCCACATGCATGCGATGTTCCCTATTTAAACACTGCATTTCCTGTTCTATTTTGTCTGAGGCATATTGCTGGGACTTTTGAACTATACTTTTCTTGTGTTCCTTTTCCACCTGTTTCTGTTGCCTTGTATCTCCGCTTGTAGCCCCCTTCTCCTAGAGGCGTAACATCTCAAACATTGCATGTCTGGCTTTTCTTTCACACAAACACTGCCACAGATAATTTATTTTCTGCAAATCAAAGGTACCATTGTTTGGTCACTGTAAATCACTATTCTTCTTGGTGCTTTGGTGCCATAGGGAGTTGAAAGCAACCGCATCCCGCCATTTTTGTCTCGTCATATCCCATGCCAGACTCCCTTCTTCAGGAACCAGTTGTCTTTGAGCTAAACGGGAGTTGCCACTTCAAAAGCACCCACAAAACCGAGACATACACTTCAACAGCTTACTGGCGCCTGGCATGTCAGATTACAAAACCTATCAAGTCGAATTTTACCTCAAAACAAAGAACCAATTGACCAGAGATCAAATTCAACGCCCGTGGACTTAGCAAATCATTTATCAGACAAAACAACTGCTTAAGTCGGAACAATCTCACCCAATTGTCTTCTCCTCTGACGTTTCCATCCGACCACCTGCTGTGGGACCAAGCAGTCTTTTCCAAAACGACCCTTTCAGCACCACTGTCGGGATGACCTCTTGCTGAGGAGCCTCAGGTCGAAGCTTGGGATGGCAGCTGTAAGAAACCAAATTATTTTTCAGGGCCCCCTGAGGACCGTCCATCTCGGGTCGATACTCCTCCGCCTAAGGTGATCTCCTGACTTGTCTGGTGGGTCATCCTCGAAAAGGTCCCTGTTTGGGTGCCATTTGTGAAAAGGAAAATTCTCTTTTCTTATCTTCCTATGGTAAACACCATTCTTGTCCACATATACACAGAGACCAGGTAGTCTTAGGAACAAGCCTAACCAAGTATTTTATTATACATTCAAGTGGGCCCAGGTCCACACAGTCTCTAGGAGGGTGTGTTGGAGTTAGCTGACCTTCGACATTTGAGGGAGATACTTATACACATGTAGAAACCATGAGGTGGGAAATTCGATCAGGACTAGTTTTGGCTGGACAGTGAGAGCGCTGAGGAATACAATGCAACTTCTCTATCACCAATACAATCTACATTTATTTTGGATAAGATGTGAGAAACCCAAAGTAAAGATGAACATGACATTCTCGCGCACTATCACATGTCTCTCTGAAAAACAATGAAGCACTGTTACGCTTTCACATCAACTGAAACTAAAGCATAGGAAAATATCACATATCTGAAATAATGGTTTTGAGACTGCCTTCAATTGGACATTTATATGTCAGAAGTATGCAAACATTGCTAATGCACCTGTTTTGAATGATAATCAACCAATAAAATCAAGTTCTACTTACCACCAACCATCTTGGAAATACACACAAAATCAACAGTATGTTTCTCATAACTCTTATAAAGTAGCCTAGCTGTTGCAAGGGGGGGGGGGGGGTCTTTCAAACTACCTAATGGTTGTCAGAAGCCTGACGTGCTGCACAAGCCCATCTATTCAGAGGGAATTGTCCATGCCAGTCCAGGTTGGTTTTACCTTTATAATTGATCTAAAGATACTCACTTGCGCCTTACTGCATTCCGTCTGAGGCATAATTTTTAGTCCATGCAAAATCACCCAAAGGGTAATGTGAACTGGCCATCTTCCACTCATCATCCTTCGTGTTCTCAACCACATACACCTGATATCCTCTTCTATGAATTCTTTTTCTTGATGACTCAAAGAAAATGCCTGGAATTTCATCCTCCCAAAATATGTTGAATTTCAAAAGAAATTCATGTATTGTGGAGAGTGATGGTATGCATCTCAGACTTTCCCCCATGTCATGCACCCTAGAAAGAAATCCAAAGATTTGTAATCGGTGCAAATCACCCAATCCGTTTTCCAAAGAAATGTCTTGAAGTTTTTACTGCTCATGCACAAGCAAGGGCTTCTCTTTGGATAGTGATGTTTTGGAATTATGCATTCCTTAAGTGATCCTAAAGCTTATGGCAACAAAGGCTTTAGTGTAATCTCTACTTCCAGTAATCTAACTAAAAACTGCTGCAGTTGGTATGGCACTTGTATCTACTGATGAGTGGCAAAATATAGAACTACTTTTCCTTGGCTTTCCCCCAAGTAAATGTTGTGCTCGTGCATAAGTTATTTGAATAGTTCTCTTAAAAGGGTAAAACACAACTCCGAATAATATTAACAAAGATCTAACAACAATTTCATCTGATTCTCCTTTTGCAGGTGGAGAACATCCATTGGTGAACTTCATTTGGTCTGATTTGGTCTTCTTTTCCTCTGGAGTGCAAGGATCACTTTTATTTTACCTTTTTGACTATCATACCCAAATTGCATAAAATGTACACAACTTTGTCTAGAATACCATTGTGCTTCTCCCTTGTTTTGGCACCTATCAGATTATCATTCTGATGTTAGGTTCATTGGGTTATTTTAATTTATAACCCTCCCGAATCACCCCGGGAGGGGTATTTCTGCATATATACATGAATAACAGGCAAGAAATAACACCGTTCGAGCAGGCTAGTCTTGGGCAATTTCCTGCAGTGGAAATGATCCATGCAGGTTCGGATTTGAAGAGGCTGCTTATTTCAATAAAACTGGTCTAGGAAAAAAAAACGACCTGCATCCTGAACGGGACTGTCTGACCCAGTAAGCATAGTTTTGTTGCAATATCTTAAAAGTCTTGAAGGGGATTAGTGAGTAGGCTTTGCAAATAGATACCCAAACAGAGCTTTGTGGGTTTGACAGCAGACCTTTAAGATAAATCTCTTCCTTACCAGTAACCAGTGTAATGCATGCAAAAGAGGGGAAGATGTGGCTCCAGAAGGGAGATTACAAATGAAACCAGCAGAGGTGTTCTGTACCACCTGTTGTTTAAATAGCAGTGTTTCATTTGCTGAGGCCAAGAATGCATTACCATAATCCACATGGCTGATGACCAAAGCGTGGACCAAAGCTTTCCTTGCTGCAAGTGCTAATAAAGGAAAGGCTCTTCTCAGCAAACGCATCATATGGAAACATGAGCCTATAATAGACAAAACCTGCTCTTCATGGTAAGAGATTGATCCAGCCGGACTCCCAATTTTTTAACTACCAGTGTTGGTGAAGGAGCTATACCAAGTCCTGGGGGCTACTAAGTCAGGCTTCCAAAGCTGTTGGGCCTTCCTAAACGGCATAATCTCAGTTTTCCCTGCATTTAGCTGCTATTGGCTCCATCGCAGCAAAAAAAGGTTCTTTCATTTTATCAAAATGTGGTCAAGGGAGACTAATACCTTCCTGTCATCCGCGTACGACATTATGTTAAAGCCGTGACAAGGGGGCAACATAAATTTTAAAAAGCGTAAGGCTGAGACATGAGCATTGAGGAACCCCCCTGTCCAGCATCCTGGTATGAGACTTATAGAAGCCCACAATAACAGGTTGAGTCCTATTGGAGAGGCAATTAGAAAGCCATTTTAGTGCTGTTCGTGAATACCGGTCTCATGCACAGTATTAACTGCTGCGGACAAGTCCAGCAGCACCAGCATAGATGGTATAATGGCATTGAGAGAGCATCTGATGTGGTCAGACATCAGATAGATTGACCATTAACTTTAAAAAAAATAAGGCTGCAGAATGAAATCCCAATAACTTGTTATGGTGTAGTAAGAATTCAAACGGAGTATTGAACGTAGTTGGTCTATTGGATTCCTCTGCTGATGCCACGTGATAGTAGGCTGCCTCGGGTCTTTCGACGAAAAATACCTTGCTCCACCAAGCTGGCTCAACATCTCTTGGATCTTGGCAGCAGGTGACTATCCACAAGGATATTGTTGATTAGAGACCTGAGGTTGCAATTGGGGTGACCCATTTTAGTGATTGCACGGGTTCAGTGGCACTCTCACCCAGAGTTGTCGATGAGGTTTCAACATGTACCTTAGGTCACTAGAAAAGGAATGTTCCCTTAGGCATATGTGCTTCTGATTTTAAGTCACTTTTGTGCTCAAAGACCACCACATCTAAAAGAGCACTCTTGTGGCTGGGTTTGTTTATAGCCAAATGTGACAGTAAAGCCTGGAAAAATACAAAGACACCTTTACTAGAAGGATGGAAGAGAGGGTTGGACCATTGCCTTAGTCTAAGGCGATCCATATGTATGGCACGGACTGCCCGCAGAATGATGGCAAGATATAGAGGGGATGGGCCCTATACAAGGGAATTCAACTCCAACCCTGTACTGAAGGACCATGGTTTTTTGACGCAGATCTGTGAAGGTTTGAACGCAAAGCAGCCTAGACAAGAGGGAGGAGAAGAGAGGGGATCAGAAGGGCACAGCCCGCCCGTGATGAGCACGATGCACAATGTAGATACCTGGTATTTTAATAGTTTGATTGTCCTAATGTACTGTCTGACTGCTGCTTTGTTTTGTTATTTTGCGAAATCCATAAAAGTATTTAAAAAAGAGCCCTCCACATCCGCGCTTGTTTTTAAATGTCAGAGATAATATATATCAACGTTATCAGTGTTGTTGCTAGCTTTCTGCACTAACATAATGGCTGTAACTAGGTGCAGCACAATTCCCAGTTCCCATTTGTTGCATGATTTAGAGTAAGCTGAGCAAGACACTTTGATGGCTGCATGTGTTTTTAGAACACACCTGTAGCAAAAACTCTTACGTTTCCGGGACTGCTTCTTGGTGTACTCACTTCTGATAAATCTTGCTCCAATTTCTTCATTTTCAATGCCATTTTCTATTTGATCCTCATTGACCTTAATGATGAGTGTGCAGGTGGTCGGAGACAAGATGTTAGCTAACCAGTCTGCCCAGAAAGAGCAGAAGCGAAAATCTTTCAATGTACTAGTTGTCTCAACCAGAGCAGAGAGCTAGTTGTTCTGTAATGAGACCTCCTACTCCAAATGATAATTGATTGTTCTTACAATGTATTACTCAAGCACCAAAGGTCTTATTGTTCTATTTACCAGTCCCTCGGTGGAATTTGAGAATTGCTATAATTACATTAGCTTTCCTGATTCCTGCTTTTTTTCTTGATTTTTTGATTAATGAAACCCTCCTATGTTTCTGGTGAGTAGCAAAACCGCTTATCTGTGAATGCCTGAAATTTCTTTGACGCTTTGATTAGTGCTTTTGGATACCCAAAAGCAATTGAAAGTGTGAGATCTAGTTTCTGGGATCCAAGGGAAGTCTGAAGTTACTGGATTTCTGTGACGATTCCCTTTAATACACATAAGGTAAGCTACAGATAAGATACTCTGAATGCATTGACGATAGACAAAGATAGACAAAGAAAACTAGAAGTCTCTAGCTCCTTACTGACTACGGACACGACTTCCAACAGTATTGTAATGCTTAGTGCTATGAAGATAGTAATTAGTTATATCAATCAATCAATCAAAATAAGCTTTATTCGATGTAACATTAAAATCATAAAAGCACAATTTTTCACATACGATTCTAAATGACGAATCATAATGATATTACATAGTTTAAAATGATATAAGATCATGTATTAAAAGCCAGGTTCATATTCCACATTGTTTTCCAAGATTTGATCGCACATTTCAGATATGTTGCTGAAGGGCCAGTAAACCTTTCATAGTGTAAAAGTTTTAACGTTAAAAATGCTGGTCTCAGCCCAGAATCTTTAAAATGGGAACGATCCAACGTTTTCTGGAAACAGAATAAAATTTACAAAATAGCAGTGTGTGCATTGTAGACTGTTAAGACGAATCGTCACATGGGCATGTGCCCAGGGTATTAGACTAGTCCTTCTTGACAGGGAAACTAGTAAGTCTAGGCGAAAAAGAGTCCGCAAAATCCTGTCATAACCCCCTTTTATTTACAAAGATATGGCTGAATGCCATAACATGACAATAACAGGTAATTTTCCAGAACCATGGGCGTGACAAATTTCTTTTAAGTCATTCAGCTTTCAGTGTTTTTCTTGGGATTTATATAATACTATTCGAGTTGGTAAAATATTCAGGATGGCCGATATATGCCATACATTTTTTTGATGTAGTTTAGCCTAGGAATGCTTGAACCCCCTGCAAAGCTTTAAACAGTCAGCGATTAAGACTGGTGTGTGTTGCTGCCTATATTTTATGCCATAATAAAATCTGTTGAATCTTAATTAGATCAGATATTAATGGGATCCCAAGGCCATGTTGTTGGGGACTGCCAATAAATATCTGATAAAGGCTAGTTGCAGAGGCTGAGAGTCAGCATAGCCCCAGATGCCTGCACCGTACATGGCAGTAGTGATACACTTAGCTTTGTAGATTTGCATTAATTCCACAACTGGCCTTCTGCCTAATTTACTAGCGAAATGAGCTAGGGCGGCAGTTGCTTTAGAAATTAACATTTTCCTCGTCAGCACACCGCATGTGACCTGGTCCCTCTACAATCAAAGTGACTACCCAGGTATGGAAATCTGTTAGTGCACTCAACCTTGGCATTATTAATAAAAATGTTGCGGCACTTAGAACTATTCGTTCCACATTTCATTATAAATGTTTTTGAAGTGTTCACTTGCAAACCCAGATTTTGCATGTATGTGGCAAAGCTAGTCACTACTCTTTGTAGCCCTAATTGGGTACATGACATTAAGACCGCGTCGTCTGCGTACAATAGCGCAGGATTTGGGTGTTTATCAATGAGTGGGAGATCCTGGCATTGACTAACTAAAACTAGGCTGAGGCAGTTAATATATCAAAAGAAAGGGGGCAAGGACACAGCCGTGTCTCATCCCTTTTCTTATTGAGAATTTAGCAGTGCACTCTCCAATATTTCCATAACAGACATTAGCACAGTAGCACAGGCACCATTGCATAGCTGCCTCATGAGGTTTGAGTGGTATTTCCACTCCCATTTCCTCAAGGATATTCCAGAGTTTGTTGTGTCTAGCACAATCAAACGTGGAGCTGAGATCCACAAATGCCATGAATAGCTTCCCCTGCATAGCTCGAGTGTATTTACCCAATAATAGGTGTAGGTTTAAACCCGGTTCTTTTGAGCCTAAACCCTGGCGGATTATTTGTATCTATGAACATTGTTATTCAATGGATGGTGTTAGCAAAGGCTAACTGCATGGTCCCAACACAATCTGCAGTCCTTAACAAAAGGCCCGGCAGTAAAGTTTCAGAGAAATCATTGATTTAGTCAAACCTGGATGCTGGGTGAGTTGCCATAATGTTGCATCCGTCTTTGGATTCTTTGTTTCAGCAGAAAGCAACCCTTTAAGTGAGTGGGGAAAAGGCTGACCAGGTTCTTTCTGCAGCACAGAGTTAGATGTGCAGGCAGTTTTCTATCAATGCATCAGGGACATTTTGGGATTTTCCTGCTCGGGACCTCTGGTCCTTGCATGGTATTACCTGACATGAAAAATCAGTGGAAGAAGTCCTGCCTTAAAGACGATAAGGGCATCTGTGTGACAAATAGGCTGCTTGTTGAAGCATATATGATGGCAGAGTTGTCTTAGACCTGGTGCTTACTGCGATTCTAAATGAAATATAGGAATTGTTGGTATGATGTGGGATGGATGTTCATCTGGTCTAGGGCTGAACTCCTGCTTCCTCAAAACCTAAATGAGGCCATAAGTGTAGTGGCAGTAGATAGCACTTTATACCAAGGATGCTGTTCACGCGACATGGTCAAATATATTTCCTAATGAATGGATCTTAACCCCTTCAGCGCGGCGCGAGTTTTCGCGCTGTGCTGAAGGTTCTAATGAGCCGATCGGCTCATGACGGAACCGTTCCGTCATGAGCATGGAAAGGGTTAATTAGATCACCCAAATGACAGATGATAGCTTGTAATTGGAGGCATTATCCAATGAGTTATATGTTTTATTAGGGTTATTCCAGGAGAGGCAGATTTGCATTCCAAAGGATATATGTGAGGGGGGTAGTACAGCGGGTGGAGCATGAACTGTGGGCTCCAGTGAAAGATCTGGTAGTACTGCAGATTACTCTTCCCACCAGTTATACTGATGACACAAACCGGGGCACTCTAACCCTCTATTTCAATTCAAGTAACCCTAAAATGGATTAATCGACAATAATGCCTTACTGCAAATTATACTTTATGCCAGTAAAACTGCACAAAAATGGGCAGATCGTAAACATTTCAGTACGCAAATTACATAGTGTGATCACAAGTGTTCAACAGTTGTTTTATGCCATTGTGACCATTCACACAAACACAAGAACTGACGTCCTTTTCCAGTCAAGTGAGCTTTTAACATAGTTTAATTACGCATAGCACAGATAGTGCAATTATTTTTCAGTTTGACAGTTCCTTAGGCAGAAATTGCTGTCAAACAAAAATGCAGGATGATGCATAGAGATTTAGTGTCTGAAAGGGAATCATGTAGGCCTTTGAATCATTATTCGATGATCTCACGGAATTGGGCTGGAACTGAGCATTGCTGTGCCAACTAATCGCTTGATCTTATTGGGGACAGGAAGGAGTTTATAAGGCTCAGCCCCTATAAGTAATAGTTTAGTAGGAGCATGATTATGCATGATACTCTCCAGCAATACCTCAATATTTTGCTAGTATTGTCATAGTCTTAGACAGCTCTGTGCCACATGCTGGAAATCTGTCTCTACACTATACCCTTACAACCAATCATTTGGAGATGGGCATAAGTTCAGTAACATGCTTGAGCAAAGAGGACAACTGTGTCCTGTTCAATCCAACTGTCACCTCATTGGAAGGTTGATAATCGGCAGAAACATGCGATCCTCCGCTAGTGATGGTCGATTGATTCATGCTCTTGATTACTAGGAGTCTGCTCTTAACCCCTTCGCTCAGCTCGTCATGAGGTACACCTCTCGTGTGCTCATGACGAGCTGAGCTCGTCATGAATAATGGGGAAAATCAAATGTCCGCACAGGAGGGGAATCTGCTTATCGGCCAAGGTGTTAAAGAAATGCACCTAGTAACCATGGGTATAGTGTATACCTTCCTGCGTTTGTCTCAAAGGCATTCAGGGGTGCTGTGCCGGCTCTGGGAGTATGTCTGCATTACTCGCATCCCTTCCACTCGTAGAGCCTTCTGACTCCGAAAGTGAAGAGAAGTCTTTAAAGGTGCTAATGGGTGGATCCACATAGTAGACCAGTCAAAGAACAAGTTCAAGAAAGGATTAAAGTTAAATACGTATTTGGGCCATCCTACAAACCAGCAATTCTAGGGGTAAAAGAGACTAGAACTGTGTTTTTTACCTCCTTTGCCTTTCAGTTTAAGCAAAACAGAAAGGTGTCCATCCATCAATTTAACCAGCATTTGCAATGCAATAGGGGTCGCATTAGGAAAGTTTGAGCTCATGATATTGTAAATGACACATTTTTCTGTTTACGTGTTGGTTTTGAAAACAGCGAAATTAATAGCTTTGTCCTTTACAATGCCAATAGTTATAACCTTTGCAAATGTGACACCTATAGCATTTGTAATGCAATGTGTGTTGTATTTACGTGACTTAGACGTATTGATATTACAAATAACAATGGCTTTTAATTTTTGTTTACTAATTAATACTTAAATAAAAGTTATTGTAATTTATATTGGCTATAGCTTAAACTTTTGTAAATAATTTTTGTGAAGATTATGTTCAGTGTATTTTATTGTGATGAAAATCCAAGAACAGAAGTGAAATATTAACATCTTTTTGTGACATTTGTAATAAAGCTTGAAACATTGAGAGAGCATATTTGAACCAGTTGTTGTTGAATGGTTGTACAGATTGATGCTGTGGTGGCGCTGAGTGATGTTGTGGTAGCGACGGGCGATGCTGTGGTAGCGCATAGTGATGTTGTGGTGCCCCTGAGTGATGTTGTGGTGCCCCTGAGTGATGTTGTGGTGCCCCTGAGTGATGCTGTGGTGCCCCTGAGTGATGCTGTGGTGCCCCTGAGTGATGCTGTGGTGCCCCTGAGTGATGCTGTGGTGCCCCTGAGTGATGCTGTGGTGCCCCTGAGTGATGCTGTGGTGCCCCTGAGTGATGCTGTGGTGCCCCTGAGTGATGCTGTGGTGCCCCTGAGTGATGCTGTGGTGCCCCTGAGTGATGCTGTGGTGCCCCTGAGTGATGCTGTGGTGCCCCTGAGTGATGCTGTGGTGCCCCTGAGTGATGCTGTGGTGCCGGGATAGATAGAGGGAGGGCGATAGATAGAGGGAGGGCGATAGATAGAGGGAGGGCGATAGATAGTTAGAGGGAGGGCGATAGATAGTTAGAGGGAGGGCGATAGATAGTTAGAGGGAGGGCGATAGATAGTTAGAGGGAGGGCGATAGATAGATAGAGGGAGGGCGATAGATAGATAGAGGGAGGGCGATAGATAGATAGAGGGAGGGCGATAGATAGATAGAGGGAGGGCGATAGATAGATAGAGGGAGGGCGATAGATAGAGGGAGGGCGATAGATAGAGGGAGGGCGATAGATAGTTAGAGGGAGGGCGATAGATAGATAGAGGGAGGGCGATAGATAGATAGAGGGAGGGCGATAGATAGATAGAGGGAGGGCGATAGATAGATAGAGGGAGGGCGATAGATAGATAGAGGGAGGGCGATAGATAGATAGAGGGAGGGCGATAGATAGATAGAGGGAGGGCGATAGATAGATAGAGGGAGGGCGATAGATAGATAGAGGGAGGGCGATAGATAGATAGAGGGAGGGCGATAGATAGATAGAGGGAGGGCGATAGATAGATAGATAGAGGGAAGGCCGTCGGTACAAAAGACAGGCCTCTGCTCAGTACTTTGGTTTCATCCTCTTTGAGATTGTATGATGATATATTCACCACTGGGGAAGATGTTTTCTGTTACCACTGGTACACTTTCCTGCGTGTTGAGATTTCTCTGTGGGGAAAGTCACTTGTTTCTGGGCTCCTCCGCCTGAATGATCCCAATTTGGGTTCGGGTTGGTAGCAGGTTGTCCCCTCGGAGGTCCTCTCCGCCAGTTGCCTCCCCTGCCTCTTGGTGGGCACCATTGGCCTTGTCTTAAAAAAAGTGGTGGGGGATAGTAAGGGCCTTGTGGTTGGTTCCAGCCAACTTAGTACCCGTAACCTTGATTGTATGGACCTAGGTCGTTGTCGCTGTCAGTACTGCAAGATGAATCTGAGAAGGTATTATAGTTCCTGCGGCCACGGTAAGTGCCGCCTCCTCGGCCTGTAAAACGACCCTGGGTATCTTGTTTGTAGTAATCTTCGTTTAGGTATGGGTAGGTGTTCTTTTTCGAAAAAAGGTGAGAGCAGAGATTCTACTCTCTGTTGGAGGTGTGCACATTTACACTTGGACCTAAATTGGTCCTGTTCACTGGTTCATTAAAGTTCAATGAAGTATTCAACAACAAAAAAGTTTTTTCAAAATCTTCCAATGAAATATTTATTCCATATTTCTCTTCATTCAATATATACTTCAAATAGTTGCGAGACTCATTGCTTAAAGCATTTCGACAAAACCCAATGCATTTCGGGTCCCACCTGACCCTTCCTCAGGGGTCTCTAGGGAAAGAACAAACAAACATTTTTGAGCCCAAAGCTATTTTCGAGAATAGTCATATTGATTATTTCATGATTGACAACACAAAGTACTACAGCGAAAAACATTGACACTTATATGACATTAGCATTTTCAAAAAGACGTAATTGCCAGTCACTTTCTAATTTGACCACATTGTAATCTCACCCCTGTTGGATTGTGCTGGATCCGACTTAGATAAAACAGTTCTGAAATGTTAAACCTTCTTTCTAGTGTTAAAACAGGTCAAATAACAGCAAAGAAATACATTAGACTATAAAAATACATTTAAGATAAAAAGCAGCAGCATCATAAAAAGGTGGAAGATTCCGAATAGGGACCTATAGACACGGATAAATTAGCAGCATGAGATACATTGGACTATAAAGGTACAATCCAATAAATGACAGTCCAACTACATAAGACAGTACCAAGAGATGGAGTTATAAGATATACATAAATACTATCTCAACAAGTGTAATAGTTAACATTTTGGGACGACGATCCAGATGTTTTAACCATGATCATAAATTACAAATCAGTGAACTTAATGGAAACAGCCTTCACTGGGTTCTCATTAAGGCATGCGCATGAACTGCCGCCTTCAGAAAAGATCCCACATGAAAAATTAAATCATCCTCTTCCAGTTCAGGGATTTTCCTGTAGGCTTCCTAATAATCGGTAATGGCTTTGTTCTTAAAAAATTGAATCAAAAATCATTTAGTACATTTTTGATAAAAATGACAGAAAAATAGAAAATGTAACATAGATTGGGTACAATGAGCATCACAGGAACATTACAGTTGATCGAGGTATGCATTGTACCCTAAGGGGAAGCAAAGTAAACATTTCAAAGTACCTGCCCTTAAGCGAAAGAGCAATCCTCTCTCCCAACGACCTATGGTTTTTAAAAGGTAACTTGATGGTAAATATGACAAGTGGGATGCGTCAACTAGGGACAAATACCTGGCGACGGAGGATTTCAAAGCCTCCTTTTCATGTCTTACATTTCTATGCTGTGTGTATAAAGCCTCCTGAAGGGACATTTTATTTGTGTTCTCCATATCGTTTGTTTTCAAAATGATATGTTCAAGTTTCACGCTGTTTAGGCTCTCCCTTACAGCGGCAAGCCAGGGTATGTCTGTCCTCTTTTCACATTTGAGGCAATCTATTATCACATCTCTGGAGAGAGTCGCTGCCTATTTTTTTCCAGATTGAGATCCAGATGTAGCTGGATGAGCCCTGATATAATCCTCCATGTATGTCCGTTTCAATTTCTTATGGCAAACATACTGTGAAGAAGAGATCACGGCCCGCAGAAGTATGCAGCAAAATCTATTTTCCTCACCTTGAATGCTACTACACTTTTTAAAGATCCAAACTTCAGCACCACATGTTGCTGTGAACATAAAACAGTTCTGAAATGTTAAACCTTCTTTCTAGTGTTAAATCTTATTTAACTTTGAGTTGTCAATCATGAAATAATCATTATGACTATGTTGGTAATAGCTAAAACCACCACTGCCTTTTTGGGTTGCGGGAGGCAAAGGATTGAGTTGATGGCTTTTGAAAACTTGCTCCTACTGTGTGCCACATGATAAACCCAGGAACCATTGGCTCCGAATACCAACCTCAAATAGGGAAAAGTGCAAGTGCAAGTGCAAGTGCAATGTATAGAGATTGTATTAATAAAATGCCTTTTTAGACCATAGACCATTAAAAACGATGTTTTTAAATTAATACAAAGATCTAAGCCCGCCATAAAATCTACAAATCCCTAAAGTGCGTAATGCATTGGGTGTGCGACCCATTAGGACCGCATCATCAGCATACAGTGGGCCGGGAAGTATGTTGCCATTAATTCTTGGAACATCATTGGTAAGTTTAATCAATGAGTTATAAAGGCCATTAATATATAGAATGAAAAGGAGAGGGACCAGGACACACCCGCCTCACCCCTTTACCGATATTGATGTCCCTTGAAACCTCTCAGTCTTTACTGATCCTCACCCGAGCTTTTAGGTCCCTATGTAAGTAAGCTAAAAAGTGAACTAAAACTCATCCAACTCATAATTTAAAAGATTCGACCATAAACGTGACCTGTTAACATAGCCAAAGGCCTTTCAAACATACTTCGAAGACTGTGTTTATTTATGGGAAGAATTTCAGATTCAGAAAAAGTTTACTTGTATACAGATAGGGCTGCATAAGAAGAGAAGAGATCGAGGAAAGTGGGTAAAGAGGTAGAAAGATCAGACTCATATAACAAAATATTGTTGGGCCGTGAATTTAACTTCTAGAGATTTAAGATTAAAACCCCGAAAAGCAGGAGAGTTCCAGAGAGAATGAAGTAAAGGCTCAAGAGACAGAATAAAAAGCAAAAGAGACAGCGGGCAACCTTGACAAGTGCATCGTTGGAGAGTAAAATAAGGGGACTGAAAACCATTAATGAAGATCGAAGTAGTAGGGGAGGAATACAACAGACTAATAAGGTATAAAATACAGGACCAAAACCATGCCAAGTAAGAGCTCGCATCATTCAAAGCCAATGAATGCGGGCAAAAGCTTTCTCTGCATCAAGGGTAATAGCTGCAACCGGGGAGAAACTTTTAGAAGCAAGATGTTTCATGTTTAAAAAAAGTTCTAGAATTATATGCAATCGTCCTACCTTTGACAAACCCTGTTTGCTCCTATCCAATCAAATCTGGGATGACATTATTAACACAGAGAGCAAGTGGACTTTAGCAAAAATCTTACAATCTAAATTAATTAAAGAAATGGGGCGATAATTAGCTCAAGAAGAAGGATCCTTGCCTTTCTTAGGACTTAGACAAATCATAGTCACGAGCCTCCTTGTGAGACATAAAATATCGGATTAAAAATAAAAGGTGAGGGAGTAAAATCAGGGAGAAACAGGAATAAAACTCGGCAGTGAAGCCATCCGGGCCAGGGTACTTGTCTCTTGGTAAAAGGTCTAGTGCGACTTAAGCTCAGAAAGGGACAGATCATGTTCTAATGCAGAGCAATCAAGAAGTGAAGAGGTACGTGGAGGGAGTGTGTAAAAAAAATAATCCAGTGCCTTTTCGGAGGGAGAAGATTCTAGAGTATGTAGCCTTTTATCAAAATCTGTCAAACAATTTAGTATTTCCTCTTCCCTGAAATGATCAACACCAGTGTTATCAGTGATTTTAACAACCTTGGAACGCTGGGACTTCACCATCCAAAAATTTGGCAGTAGTTTGCCAGCTCTGTTTCGACCCCCATAGAATTTATAGTAGGGTGCCAGAAACCTCCTCTGTCGATTTTCTTATTGAAAGATAGCTTAGCCTGAATTAACTTCTTTAATGTGTCTTCATTATTAGAAGTAAAGTAGGTGTGTTCAAGATGCTTTAATAAAGGCTAACAAGGAAGCAGCATCCTTCACACACGGTTTCTTTTTTTTTTTTTTTGTAAAATTTTTATTTTGCAAAACACAGAAAGGAAAAAAAAACAGTGAGCAAAAGGTACCGCCTTGGGAGCACAGATGGTCCCACACAGTGGGAAAGCAGTAAATTAAGACGAGGCAATAATGCAATGCAAGAGAAGGAACAAATAATAGGCTCCATCATCACAAGGCGGCGTACACGTAGCCCCAAGGCGGGGTACTCTGTTAGTTCAGCCAGCAGAAAGTCCAGTGTCACAGAGCCGTCGGTCTAAGCCTCGTCCCATCAAACAGGTGTCCCGCTAGCAGTACACAAACTCAACTTCCCGTACCCCTCCCCCCCCCCTCCCGTGACGGTGCCGCATTCATTCCCCACTCATCCTCACACGTACTTAGATCTGAAGTAGATGTAAGGTCCTCAGGGATGCTGGGCACACTGCCGAGGGCAAACCAGTAGAGAGAAAGGACACCAGGGGGCCCCATATATGCTTAAAGTGTTTGTAGTTGCCTAGGAAGATGTCCGCCATTCTCTCAAGACTCAGGAGCCTCCACAGCCTAGCGTGCCAAAGTGAGATCGCCGGCGCCTCCTTCCGCTTCCAGGCTGATGCCAGCGTGAGCTTGGCAGCGCCTAGACAGAGCCATAGAATCTTCTTGTCTGCGCGTGTCTGGTGCTCAAGACCAGGATCTCTCAAGCCCAAGAGCACGAACTCTAAGGAGTTATCGATAGGGTACTGCAAGATATTTTTAATATGGGATAGGATCTCGTCCCAGAAGAGTTTGATGATCGGACAATCCCACCAAATGTGGCGGAAGTCCCCCAGTAAGCCACAACCCCTCCAACATCTGTCCGAGGCAGCCGGGTAGATACGGTGAAGCCGGGCCGGGACCATATACCACTGTGTAAGAGTTTTTAAGTGCGCCTCCCTCAGGAGTATTGAGTGGTTAAATGGCGTCATGTCCCTCCACAACGCCGACCATTCACCATCAGTGATATCCCTTCCCACCATCTCCTCCCATTGCTCCATGTAGCGCGGTCTAGGGGAAAGGGCAGATCGAAGCAGCAGTTGGTACAGAAAGGAGATGGCCCCCTTCATGAAAGACGTTTTCAGCAGGAAGGCCTCAAATTCGGAGGGAGGCCTCGTGGCTGCCTCCCGCACTCCTGGAGACGTGGCCCAGTGAAGCAGTTGTAAATGTCTGTATTTTTCAGTCGGCTGCACTTGGTAGTCCCGCATGCAATTCTCAAATGTTAGGGGGTCAGTGCCGTGGTACAGATGGAGCAGTGCTCGACATCCACCCTCTCTCCAGGTATCAAAGGGGCCCTCGGCGAGCGCCGGCGGGAACGCCGGGTTGAAATGCAATGGGGTGAACGGAGACGGGAAGGTCGTCCATCTTTCATCCCCCGCCAAGGTATCCCAGACTTTCAGTGTAGTCCCCGTGGGCGTACTGATGTATGCATTCCCCGGGCGGTCACGCTTTGGTTTCCAGGCTAGATCCCAGACGGACCGGCCAGCCACGCTCCGGTCCATATGCAACCAGTGTTTTTCGGAAAATTGCTGTGACCATTCCACCATGACCCTTAGTTGGGCAGCTTTATAATAGAGGTGTAGATCCGGGAGGCCGACCCCTCCGTCAGCTCGCAACCGTCGTAGGAGTGCAAACGAAAGTCGTGCCCGACCTCCCTGCCAAACAAATTTTAAAATCAATGTTTTGAGCTGGCCAAAAAAGGAAGTGCTTAGCGGAATCGGTAAGGCCTGAAAAAGATATAAGTACTTGGGGAGAAGGACCATTTTAATGGCATGCACCCGACCTAGCCAGGACAGGAATTTGGGCTTCCACTTCTCCAGTTCGGCTCGCGTCTTGGCCAGTAGGGGCGGGAAGTTGGCTGCAAATAAGCCACCTACCGTAGGAGTGAGGTGGACTCCTAAGTAAAGTATCGAGCCTGAGGCCCAGGCTAGCGGAGTTGTCGCCCTCACCCGAGCGACTTCGGCCTGCGACAAGGTTAAGTTCAGGACATAAGACTTGCCGTAATGAACCTTGAAGCCAGCTACTCCCTCGAAGTCCAGCAAGATATCCCGAACGCATGGGAGCGAGTTAGCGGGATCGGCCACCGACAGCAGGACATCGTCCGCAAAGAGAAATTTTGTGCTGCTCTCCTGTGAATGGTATGCCCTTCACCCCCTCATGCTCCCGGATCGCCATCGCCAAGGGCTCAATGCTGAGAGCGAACAGCAAGGGAGAGAGGGGGCACCCTTGTCTGGTGCCTCTCGAGTGCTGGAAGAAGGCCGACAAGTGGCCGTTCACCGCCACCCTCGAGCGTGGGCTACAGAAGTTTGCCCTCACCATGGTGATAAATCTGTCGGAGAAACCAAACGCCTGTAACGTGTGGAATAGAAAGTTCCAGTCCACGCGATCGAAGGCCTTCTCCGCATCCAGGCCCACCAACACCGCCGGGATGCGGAACCTGTCCGCCTTCTCAATGAGATGAACAACCCTTCGTGTATTGTCGTGTGTCTGGCGGCCTTTGATGAAGCCGGACTGATCCGGATGAACAATCGCCGGTAGCAGGTCCTGGAGGCGTCGCGCTAGTATCGCCGAGTACAGCTTCGCGTCAATATTGAGTAAGGCTATGGGACGGAATGACGTACAGTGCTCCGGATCCTTCCCCGGCTTCGGCAGGACCATAATCACCGCCTCTGCCAGGGTCCCGGAATTCACTCCGGACGTGGCCATGTCGTTAAAGAGGGCGACCAGGAAGTCGCACACCTCAGTCCCGTAGGTCTGGTAGAAGACTGCAGTGTACCCGTCCGGGCCGGGGGCTTTATGTAATTTCAAGGCTTTAATGGCAGAGAGGACTTCCTCTCTCGAGATCGGGGCCTCTAACAGGTCGTTCCACGCACTAGAAACCTGCGGGAGGGGCAAGCGTTGCAGGAACTCCCGCTGCGCTGCAGCATCCAGTTCCTCGCCTGTATATAAATCGGCATAGAAGCGGCCAAATATGTCCGCTTTCTCCCCGTCACGGTGGTGGAGTACTTCTGCGGGGTCTCTGATCCCCCCCCTACATATTCTCGTTCCCTCTTGTCCCGCAGTTGCCGGGCTAAGTGTCTGCCAATCTTATTGCCACTGGAGTATGATTGCCGCCCCAACCGCAGGAGAGTGAGCTCGGCCCTATTTGCATAGTGTGCCTTCAGTTTGCCCCTAACCGCCGTCAGTGGACTCAGGGTGACCCTCGAGGGGTTGGACTTAAGAGCCCTCTCGAGCTCAAGCACCTCGGTTTCCAGCGCCTCCCGTTCCTTCCTACGCAGAGTGTTAAGTTGTGAATTGAGGCCCAAGCACGTCCCTCTGATCGTCGCCTTGAAGGCGTCCCACGTGGTCGTCAGAGAAGTGTCCGGGGGATTGCAATCGAAAAACTCACGGATGGCCAGGCGTAGGGCTCGGTCGGAAACTTCATCTCTAACCACCGACGCCGGGAAGTACCACTTTCGGCTTGCGGTGTCGGGCGGCGACCAACGAAGAGTGAGCACCAAGAGGCTATGATCCGACACCGAAATCGGGAGAATGGCGGCATCTAGAATGTTCCCTCTGAGGGATTGACTAAGGAAGATGTGATCCAAGCGAGAGTATGAGTGGTGTACATGTGAAAAGAATGTGTAGTCTTTCACGGCAGGGTGAAAAAATCGCCATCCATCCACGAAACCCAACTCCCCCACCCCTTGTTGCGTGGAATCAGAAAAGACCCCTGTGTCCGCCCTTCGACCCCCCGAGCTGTCCAAATCCCTGTCCCACACCAAATTGAAATCGCCCAGTATAAACAAGAGCCCCTCCGCAAATTCCCCCACCTTCACCAGCAATTCCTGTAGATACTTGTTCTGACCGGCATTGGGCAGATACACCACCACAAAGGTACACAACCTACCCTGAATGTGCCCCTTAACCATCAGCCAACGACCCTCCCTGTCGTTGCGGACTTCCACTGGTTGAAAATGCAACGTAGCCCTGAACTGCTCCCAGACCGGTAATCAAGGATTCTTAGCGCCATGATGCTCCTTCCGGAGCGAACGCCGCGCTTTACAAATACCCCTACAAATACAAATACAAATACAAACAGAATTGCCACCCCCCGGTGCTTCGTGACAGCAGAGGACCTGTAGATAATGGGGTATGCCTTATGGCGGAGCCTCAACTCATCCTTCCGTGCCAAATGCGTCTCTTGCAAGCCAACTACATCAAGGTGACGGTCCACCACATACTTCAGAACCCGCTGCCGCTTCTGAGGCGAATTCATGCCCTTAACATTCCACGTCCCTATGCTAAGCGGCATAGCAATTACCAACCCCCGATCCCGCTCTCAGCACGCCAAGCGTCAACCACCCCGCAACCAGCCCCTCCCCCAAGTAGTAGACAACTAGTTGCTTCCAGAACATCCGTAGCATGACATCACCAGCAATAAAGCGCGCAGTCATCAGCAGGCACACAACAAACATCCCCTTTGGCCCTCCGTCACGGGTCCCCCCCCACTGTCCCCAACAACCCCCATCTCAACCCAACCCCAAAGGATATGCAAACCAAACAAAGTGCAAAGTCCAGAACAAAAGTGCAAAAACAATACTCATCGAGACCAGCAGGCCGAAGTCCGTAGGAAGCCTCCCACTCAAGATGCAGGCCGGGGGAACAAATATACTATTCCCCATGGCCATAGTCGAGGGCGTCCCCTCCAAGAGTACTTTCAGCTCCCTCAACCAGATGGTCCGGGCCCCTCCGGCGCCGATCCGCCATCTCCCGGGGATCACGCCGCCCCAGAGCTATGCTGTGTGTCGGTCACCGTGACTGATGCCACCGAGGCGACTGCTGCATCCCGTTCCTGCAGGCTGGTAGAGAGATCCGGCCGTTGCCTGATGGGTGACCCCCCCCACCCGTTGCCATGAAGACGAACGACGTCGCCTTCGGGACGGGGAAGCCGTCGCGGCCTGCGAAGGCGGTACATCCTCCAGGCCCAAAAGTTATTTCGCTGCCTAAAGCGTCCGGACTTGAGCGAGGCGATTCTGCCACCTGAAAATGATCCTGAAAGGGTGCCCCCAGGAGTAGGCGATGCCCCTCTCTTTCAGAAAAGCCGTCACCGGTCGAAACTCCCGCCGCTTCTGCAGGGTAGACGCCGCCAGGTCTTGGTACAGCTGAGGCCGATGCTCCCGGAACTGTAGCGACTCGATGGCTCTGGCCTTGCGTAGTATCCGTTCCTTCAGCTGGAAATCGTGTACGCACACTAGGATGTCGGGGGGGGGGCCCCCCCCGCGCCGTGGCAGGCCTACCCTGTGCACTCTGTCCATCCGAATCTCCTTCGTTTCTTCCTCGTCCAGCACCTGGAGGAACAGCTCCTGGACATACCCCCGCAGGTCTCCAGCCTCACCGTCCCACGGTACCGCCCGTATTCTGATGTTATTTCTACGGGAGCAGTTTTCTAAGTCCTCCGTGTGCAATTGTAGGTCCAGATTTTGCTCGGTGAGGCGAATAATGTCTTGCTGCAATAGGTGAACGTCGGTAGCTACGCTCAAGTCTCGGTCTTCCAGGGTCGCCACCCTCTCTCCTATGCCGTCCACATCTCTCCGCACCTCCCTTAGATCGGAGGCCAGCTGCGCCCTGAGTTCGGTGATGTCCTCCTTAATGGAGGCAAACAGCTCGGTCATAAAGGCCTTCGTCACCTGGGCC
Organism: Lissotriton vulgaris; assembly: GCF_964263255.1. Classification (NCBI taxonomy): domain Eukaryota; kingdom Metazoa; phylum Chordata; class Amphibia; order Caudata; family Salamandridae; genus Lissotriton; species Lissotriton vulgaris. The sequence goes on along the minus strand of NC_141685.1, from coordinate 1,953,802,088 downwards.
TCATCGTCCGATTGTTTCGAGGACCCACTCGCTCCAGGGGAAGCCGGTTGCTGAGAAGATTTCGGGGCATTGTCCTTCCCTTGGCCCCGTTTGCGTGGCACATTAGTCATGGCGGCTCACAGTGCTCCGGCCCGGCGCCACGTGGCTCAGGATAGTGGCGGCCCCTCAGGCAGTCCAAACGCACAGCAAGGCGCGCTCTGTAGCTTCCAACTGTGCCCAGCCCCACGCACACAGCAACCCGATCCGTGGGCCTCACCGTAGCCCAGGCAAGGCAAAGCCCAAGTGCCGGCGCCTGCTTTCCACCGCCCTCCGGGCCCTCGTGCGATGCAAGATGCGCCGAGAACCGCTGGCCAGTTCCGCGGTCTCACTCCACTTTAGACTCGGCGGCCCACAGTGCCCAGTGTCCGTGCCTCGTGGCCAAGTTCAACGGCGGACCTCGCCGTTCAGCCAAGCTCTCGCCTTCACTTGCTCCGCAGACGCGGTTGCGTCCAGCCTCACACGTGCGGTGGCGGGTGATGCCGACCGCGGGTGCCTCCGACCTCTGTACGCCTCAGTCGGTGCTGGAAACCGGTGCAGCAATACCCCAAGGGCAAGGGGGGTCGAGCTGGGTCCGTCGCCAGGTCCACCTGTCTCCGAAATGCAGATACTCTCCGCCTTCCTTCTGCTCCGACTTCTTCAGAGTAGCTCCAGGGCCCCGCCCATCAACCTCGCCGGGCCTCGATGTCAGGAGAGCCCGGGGTCTCACAGGCCGTGGGGCGCGCTCGATCTCAGGAGCGAACTCTGGATCGCACCGCCTCGGCAACCACACCAATGCCAGCCGCTCCGTCAGGCGGACTTCCCCGCCGCTTTTGGGGCGGGTGGGGTCCCACAGACTTGTGCACTTAGATGCTTTGTAGGATCAGCGCCGGAGCGGCACGAAAAGGCGTCCTACTCCGCCGCCATCTTGGCCACGCCCCCACACAGTTTCTTTTTAACCGCAACGTAGTCATTGATGAAACCTCTGGCTGTCGCCTTGAATGCATCCCACACAGCAGGAAAAGGAATATCCGGAGTAACGTTCTGAAGAAAAAACTCTGGCAGGAACTCCTTAATACGCTCCTGAAACTTAAAATCCTTGGGTAAGAAATGATTGAAACGCCATCTGAGTGGCTTGAAAGGTTCAGAGGGGAGATCCAGACTAATCATAACCGGGGCATGATCTGAAATAAGAATGGACCTAATGTCAGCATTAAGTAGGTTAGGGAGTAGATGGGGACTCAAAAACATATAATCTATACTAGAAGATTTATGAGTAGGAGAATAGAAAGTGTATTCTAGCGTATCCGGATAAGATATTCTCCAAGCATCAACCTCCATTACATCAACCAGACCCCTCGATTGAATTGTAGTCGTGAAGGTTTTTTGAATTCTGTTGGGAATGTACCTAGCATTGGACTTCCTGTTCCTGATAGGGTCCATGACCTGATTGAAATCCCCACCCACGATTTGATTAGTGTCAGGACATGAATGAGGGGTATGTGACATATTCTTCCAGAATTGTGAATCAACACCAGTAGGTCCGTAGATGTTGAGAAGGGAAATAGGGGAACTATTAATTTTAGGAAGTAAAAGGAGCCATTTTCCATGAACATCTCTCTCCTCTATCTCCAAAACCAGAGAAATAGACTTGTGAAATAAAGTTACTAATCCATTTTTCCTACCTTTAGACGGGGAACACAAAACATGGTCCACCCACTGCTTTCCAAGTGAATTAATCTCATTAAGATGGGTCTCCTGGAACATCGCTGTTTTACATTTTAGCCTAGGCAAATGAGTAAGAACCCTCTGTTTCTTGACAGCAGTATGTAGTCCTTTAACATTTCCCGAAACAATGCAAACATTATCAGCCATGGTAACCAAAGAGAAAAAACATTAAACAACAAGATATACAATTTATAAATTTTAGCAATGACAAAGACAATTTATAATTGGTAAGCTGAAAGATGGACACATGAAACTTAGAATACAAGGTACAAGAGAGTGAATATTAGAAAGTCGTGAGAAAAAATGAATAATAAATTATTGACAGAGTAGAAAGAAAAAAAACATGGCAATAGGTAGAAACGTTATGCTGAAGTGACTTAGGGGACAGCAAAAGGAAGAAGAAAAGTAGTAAAGAAGAAAGAAGAGAGGAGACCAGAAGGGGGAAATGATAGAAGAAGAAAAGTTGACAAGAGGCAAAGGTGAAAAAAAAAAAAGAATAACATGAGGAGGTGGTGAACCACGAGAAGAAGACAGACGCAACAAAGCAAAGACAAGGAGGAACAGCAAAGACCCCAAAAAAAAAACACATAAAAAAAATAGAATGACATGAAATAAGAAATCTCAAAGTAGACTACCTAAGAAATATGTATACAATTAAGGAGAAGAAGACATTTACCGAAACCAGAAGAATAATAAACAAAAGGAGTTGGAGGGAAGAGAAGAATAATAAACAAAAGGAGTTGGAGGGAAGGCACCATGAGGAGAAGAAACATCAGGGAAGGGTAACAGCACCAAATAAGACATATCTGTAAAATTAAAAAGGAGAAGCCAACAGTGAGTTGAATACCAGCACTCTGAGTTGTGCAACAAGAAGAACCACATTGTGAAGACTAAGGTTAAGTGAAAGAAGAACTAGACAAAAAAATTCAGAGCTGAGCAATCAGGAAAATAAAGAAATGTAGCAGTAAGTAATCATTTCTTCCCACGCTCCATCTCCTCTCCTTTGTGATGAAAGATAAACCGTCTTAAATCTTCAGGGCGGTCAAAAGAGTAGGACCCTTCCTTGTAAGTGACTTTAAAAAACATGGATGGACATGGCCATATCTAGCGTTCATGGAATGAAGAGCAGGACGAAAGGAGAGGAACTCTACGTCAAGCAGAGGTGGCATGAGATACATCCTGAGAAAAAGACTTTTTGACCAGACCACAACATCTGCTTTCTCTGTTTGGCGCTTTTGTGTGTGGTGATATGTATGTGAATGCTTGTGTATGAATTTGATTGTACAAAAGGTGTGTTTGAGTGTATGAGTGAATGTACTTTGTGCCTTTTTTGAATTATTTTTGCGTGTCCTAGTTTTTATATTGTATTTCTGTATATGATTATGAAAAGTTTTTCAGATACTATTTCACTGTCTTAATGAAATTATTTTTCTATGAAAACGTATATATAAAAAATTAAAATTAAAAATTTCTTTGAATAAATAAACGTTCCTTGTGGTTGTGTGGGTTAGCTGAATGTGCGATTAGAACTTTGTTCTTTTGGTATTTAGGGAACACCCATTTCCAAGTTTCTCTCTAGTATTCTCGCCCTGGCGGGTTGTTTCCCTCTTGTCATTAATCTTTAGATTCAGGGTCCCTCTTTTGTTTTTCAATTGGCTGCAGACAAAACCATAACAATTCAGTGTATTCCAGAAATAGAACAATAATCCCTCTGGGACGATTGACTGATGCTGCAGAGGGACGTCCGCCAGGCCTGGGACCAACACAATGAGCTTGTTGTAGGTTAAGCGGAATATTTTCTTTGAGGCCAACTATTTTAGGTATATGAAGTTTGAGAAAGATACGCCTGTCCGGGCCCCCCTCCCCTTCAGGAATACCATAAATTGTAAGGTTGTTATGTCGGTTACCGTTTTCCTAGTCCTCCGTCTGCTGTTTGAGAAGAGTAATTTCCTTAGACACAGCTTCAATCTTTGAGGAAACATCTTGAGCGCCACTGATCCTCTGCTCTGATAACCTGGATTCAAGATTGGACCATTTTTCATCAAGCCGCTGAATGGTAGCATTGGTGTCAAGGATACAATGTTTCATAAGTCCTCTAGCGTGATAGGTAGAGGAGATTTTGTAGGTGAGTTAGGATCCTTCTTAGGATGCTGAGCAGCAGCAGTGGGAGAGTCCTCACGAAGGGAAGATATACCTGCAGAAACACCCTTTTGGTTAGATGGGGACGAGGGATCCATAAATGTAACAAGAGAGTGACACTGCATTACCTCAAACCACAGGTGTAAGTAGCGAGCAAAAGTTAAGTGGAACCAGACCTCAGTTATGAATGCTTACAGAACCCAGTCCTCAAAAAACCTAGAAAATGAACCACCCTGTGTTAAAAGGCAGGAGGACACTGAAGAAAAGACGCTGCGCCCCAGCACCAGCGTTCCAGCAATATTTAGGACATGTAGTCAAGACTGTAAACAAGTCGATATCGTGTAGAAACAGTCTCTAGCAAAGAGTGGAACAACACAAGACTGCAGCTATCATGTGGCGGCTCAATCCAAGCCTTTATCAGACAAATTTTTCCAAAGGATCAAGCCGTCGTGAATTTATAGTGAACTTCTCCTAGTCATTTTGTATCAGTCTTAGTTTAAACAACTGGCCGTAGTTTAGCATAACCTGAGCAGACACCTGACTCAAAACTAACAATGCCAGCACAACATGCAAGGTAGGTTCAGTTCGTTAACAGAAGAATCCGACTTTTTTATAAACTCATAAGAGAGGTGCTGCAAATATTGTTTAATGATCCTTTTCCACTCCAGCGCCCTACAATACCACAAAGACTAATAGAAACAAACTGTTAGTGATCCAAAATGAAAAGATAGTTGCATGTTCATCCAATATCGCCAATTGTTCACAATTGAGTCACATATAAATACTTAAGACATGGCATGACCATAAGTAAAAAAAAAAAAAAAAAGACCAGGGAAATAACTGCCATACACCGCTGGTAACAGCCAGCGTATGTTATGTTATGTTATAATTGTTTTTATATAGCGCACGGCTACTTAAAGAGTGTCCCGGCGCTTTAAATAAGGAGACCTACAGCAAAATAACACAACACAGTAATAAAAACAAGGTGAAAAACAGAAAGAAAACAGAGAGAACAGTAGAACAGCCTAAAGGGTAAACAGCCAGGTTTTGAGGCCTTTCCTAAATGCAAGTAGGCTGGTGGCTCCCCGGAGTGTTAGCGGCAAGGTGTTCCACAACTGGCGCCAGCAGTCCGAAGGAGCGGCCTCCAATGCGGGCTCTCTTCACTCGCGGCACAGCCACCAGGAACAGAGATTCTGACCTTAGAGAGCGAGTCGGATGGTAAAAGGCAAGTCTCCTTTGGAGGTACTTCGCTCCCACCGCATGAAGAGCTTTGTAGGCCAAAGTTAATGCCTTGAAGACAATCTGTTTACGGTATAGGCAGCCAATGTAAAGTCTGCAACAAGCCAGCAGCACTGGCTCGCCTGCTAAGGCCAAAAATGGCCCTCGCGGCCGCGTTCTGCACAACTTGGAGCCGCTGCAGCAGGTTCTCTGGCAGGCCCAGGTAGAGAACGTTGGAATAATCCATCGCCGCACCTAGGATGGCGACCGGAATGGGTGCCCGAGAGGGAAGCGGGACGCGGGTGAAAACCAGTAAATGGCTTAAGAAAAAATGGAAAAAAGAACAGCTACCTGTGCCCCCGCGTCTGCGCTCCAATATCCTTCAAGCCATGGAGTAAAGAAGCTGGATAAGCTGTTCCGCTATCCAGACGGTCTCTTGTGGCGGCTCAAGCCAAGCCCCCAGCCCTTGATCTTCTAAAGGAGAATTTAAGTCTTCTGCAGCACAGACCGGTTCATTTGCGAGCGACTGCACAGCAGAATTGGACATTATAGACATTATGGTCTGGAAAAGTACCATGCCAGCTTCTCAGTGAACACTGTTTTGAATCTCAAATTTTACATAAATTCAAAAGAGTGGCTAAAAAAAAGCCATTATTCCCATTTAAGTATAGTTCTATTTTCTGTAGCAGAAAATCAGCTGACCACTTGATGACTATTACAATTTTCCGCTGTCATGAGCGCCAAAAATTCAAGCCTTTGGGGTCGTATGAAAAAAATCATAGTTCTTTCCTCAACCATGTGTAGGAGTTACTGTTTGAATTCTCTTGCCTAACTCTGGATATTCATAAGCACAACTGGCTGCTCAAACACTCTAGGCCCCACTTCCTCCTGTGCGATTCCTTGACTTTAAACAAAGTTTGCAACTGTTACATTCATCCCAACCCAGCACACACTTCTGAGCAATGGCTCCTACTTAATGTTAACTAATGAAAGTTGTTGTTAAATGGCCCATATTTGTCAACACAATTGGAGACAGTGAATTGTAATGGAATACCCTTTTATCCCCTTCCGCGAAGTGTGTTTGAAAACTTTCCATGGGCTCAAATAGATACTGATAAAATGCTTTTTGAGAAACTGAATAAACTAGTTGCCATTCTGACACAAAAGGGACTCCTTTGAACTCGGTGGCAGAAATATTTGACTTAAAACATCCCGCTTAGTTCCAGATATTCAAAAACATTTGCAGACCTAGAATCCTACCTGTTTTGTATACTCTATGAACACACTTTCCAGCACCTCCAATACCCCTGGCATAATGCACTTTTTCAAAAGTGTTGTGGCTAGCATATTCACTGTTTGAAGAATGATTCCTTCATTTTGTTATTCACAGTTCTCCAGTTTTTTCAGTGGATTCTTTGCAATGCTTCTCATCATTGGCTGTGGTATTCTGATTTTGATTCATATAAAGAAAAAATTCTTTTGAGCTGACAACATAGAGTTTGATTATCCAGCAGAAAGAAAATGCTGTGAAACCCTGTCGGATCTTGTCTTTGAATGACTGTCTCGACTAAGTGAGTTCTTGACTCTCTAATTTCCCAAAATGAGTGCTCCTCAAATAAAACCTGTCTTCTGATTTATAAATTGCCTGCAAGAGTTAACACTTGCACGATTCAGGGATGCAACAGGGTGTCAATGTGACACCCTGCCACCCTTGAATATGTCCCCCCCTAATACCGAATCGGTAATAGTAAATGGCTTCTAAATTCATTCCTATGGGCCTGGAGGCCCATAGGAATGAATGGGAATTACCAAATCGGTAAATACCGAATCAGTAATACCGAATATTACGGATTCTGTAAAATTTACCAAATTTTTACATACATACTATTTACAGATTCTTATATTCCGAATCGTAAAATTCGGTATTTAAGAATCAGTAAATGGAGATTACCTACATATGGCCCCAGGTGCTGCAGTAAAAATCTCCAGATACTGTGGTGGTTACACGACACTGGTTCCGATTTAGGGGTTAAAATGAACAATATGCCCAATCGTTTGCCATCCAAAAGAAAATAACTGATCCAGCAGTTTAAAAAAAGTGACAGTAGGACTAATAATAAGGACAGTGTTTACCCCCATTTATCTTTTATATATTGCATCTAGCCACATTGATTAGAAAGCAAATATACGACCTGATATGCTTATTAACACAAATATGTTCCTAAAGTCTTTGTATGCAATGCTTTGACATATAATCCTATATTTCTAAATGCTTTGAAATGGCTTTTATAATGGTTTATGCAATTCGATATATTATTATATGTAATTTGTACATCATATTTTAGAAAATCATTGTATAAAATAAAAAAAGTTGTACTGTGTAGCTCAAAATCTACCCACTATCCGAAGAATGTAACTATGACAGTGCTAACTCTGTTGGTCTGTTTTCATTACATGTTTGCCGTCCGCTTCTCTTTATCATTAATAGAAAGTGTGAAATTCTTAGCGCACATGTAAGATGCTGTTCTCATTATGGCTAACAACTCAATAGCGGATGTATTTATGTTTAGAACAATGAGTGCAACAGTGTAAGCGAATGGTTTGCAAAGACTGATGCACAGTAAGCATAGTGTCTCCAAAAACCTACTTTATTTTGTAAATAAGAGAGCAAATCAGTGACGAATGGTATAAAAAGTCCAGGATTTAACTATTGATTAGGAGAGGTCTTCCTGCCAGAGCTATCATCGGAGATCATGCCAGAATGGAGAGCCCCTCTGCTCCAAGTCATAGAGTTAATTCCAGAAGCTGTGCTGAAGTGGTCCTTCACCTTAGGGACACATCCTGCTTCTGTGACTGATCTCTGATGAGAAATAGCGGAAGATAGCTATTTAAAATATATGCTGGTCTTATCCATCTTATGAAAATTGCAAGGCAGATTTTTGCTATATAATGCTGTAGCTAAGGCTTAGCATAAGTTTAGAAATGGCAGTAGTCTGTTAGAATGTCAAAAGCTCGCCAACAATGTTTGAATAGTTATCTATATGCTCTTTACAGGCCTAAATGCTTTTCTTTTTGAATTCTGTGTGTTTAGCTTAACCATTTTATACACTAGACTGAGGATTTTAAAATAAACATTTTTAGCTACTTCTTATTGCCATTTTTGAGTGTCTTATTTAATAATGAAAGATTGTTTGGATTCCCACTGTGTCCCTAACCTTGTTAGAGGAGTCACCTGAAACCACTGACTGAGCAGGACTGTTTAACAGGCTTGTGTCAGGACTTCGGTTAAAACTGTACTTTTCTAATAAATCTCCACAGCAATGAAGTAGGTTCTTGTATTGGTCGGTTAGACATTTGACTCATCTGGCGACATCCCCCCTGCCAAGATGTTGTATCAGGCTACATTGAATTTATGACTGTCTAAGGAATGGCAATTAACCCCTTCAGTGCTGATGACAAAGCCAGCTCGTCATGGGTGTTACCTGCCCTGTGCTTATGACGAGCTGGCTTTGTCATTTATTTATTTATTTAATTTATATGGCGCGTTATAACCACAGGGGTCTCTAAGCGCTGGTCATGAACAATGGGAATTCAGAGAGTTCAGCACCCAGCGAGAAAACCCATAAAAGCCAAGGTGTTAATTATGATCTAGTTATACAACTCTTGAATGTTCCGTATGGGGTTTAACGTTTATTGTAAATTAATGCTATCTAGCAGCATTGCAAAGCAAACTGCTATGTTCGAGGCATGTGAGCTGTAGATCACAAGCTTTGCATTCGTCTGTCATCTAGTGTTGGGTACGGATCTTTGCACTTAGTTTTTGTTCGAAGAAGTCTTTTCCAGTCATGAGGTAGGTGACTCCTCCTTTCGGTGATAGTGAGCATGGGCATCCACTCAATTCTTAGATTGTTTTTTACCCATAGAGTTCGGACGTGAATTGCTGCGGTCTGCTTCAACACCGTTTTCTTGGGTTCCCCTCGGTGCGCAATCCCCTACCCTTGACAGTATTGTTTCTCGATCGTGTCCCCCATTCTCCACGTATCTTATCAGTTCAAAGTCTTCGATCAGAACATTTGTGGAGGGATACGGGCCTACATGTGTCGGGCCAGCTCGCAGTCGATGGAACAGACTCCATTAAGATTCTGTCCCGGGTGTTGCACTAAGTATCTGCGTACCGACTTGCACAAAGTGTGCAACTTGTGTCTATCCCCGGAACACAACGAACAGGACTGCGACGCCTGCTTATCTTTCCGATCCAAGAAGACGCTCCGTGATCGTCGGGCTCGACGTCACTAAGTGCACTAATAAAGAGGTTCTGCACCGGATCTCTTTGGAGAAGATTCCAACAATGAAGTCTTCAACGCACAAGGAGCCGAGGAAGAGGAGGAACACATTTCCCTGTACGAAGACGACTCCAACATGGAACAAGACGTTTCCACAGCGTCAGCATACCGGGAGTACTGATATTCTCCTGCCCTAAAATATGCCGAAGAAAAAGGCTCCGGTCCCTCCTCTGCCTTCGGGCCTGTAGTGTAGTTCCTATATTCCCAATAGGCTCTGCGCATTGGAATAACATAAACGGTAGTTTAGACGTAGGACTGAGGTCGACTAGGTCTCTATTGAATATGTTAGACTTAATTATGAATGCCAGCTAGCTCAGAGGTCACTAAGCACTTTCTCGAAGGAACAGGAATGAGTTAACTTTCCCGAATAGACAAGAAGGGATTAGCTTCTGACAACCGCATAAACATGACAACTTTGCTCCCTCCAGAATAAGGAGTATATCTCCAGAGTAGTGTGAAAACAATAGATGGCTATTTCACTCAGTCAATCGTGCATGCTTAGTTTCACCAGAGTACAGAGAAATAGAGAGACGGGCGTTTTCAATAAAAGGTGTTATTTATTGAGCAGTCTTCTTTCTCATGCAAGAGAAGTGAATTGCCACAATTGCAATACTTATCATAAAGTAAAGTGGATACAGTAAAAGGAGTATTATGAAATAATACTGTAAAAGCATTTATATGGTTTCTGAGCCATACAATACTTAAAACGGATAAAATATATACAATACATACAATGATAAAAGTTGACTAAACTTACTCAACTGGTGCTTCTAATATACGCCTACCCCGGTGTACCTAACCTAAGCCTCGTACGTGGGAAGGAGTAAGTGAGCTGCAGTTAAAGTTAAGTTAGTTTTGCCAAGAATCTGAATCAAGAATTCTCTAAGGATCTAATCAGCTCCGTACCTTGGTTTCAGAATGAAGGAGGTCTTGTATGTCTTTCTCAGGACTCGATCTCTCAGCAACCCACAAGGGTGACTGGAAACACTGGAGCTGGATTTCTCGGCAGGAGAAAAGACCGTGTCTCTCTCAGTGGGTCAATTGAGAGGGCCGGCTTCCTTCGGCACTCGCATCAGCTGGGCTTTGGGTAAGTAGATAGCCGCTCTGCTCCAAACCACCGTGTGTTGCTTAAGGCAAATGCTGGTATATTTATACCTGGAAGGTGCAGTGTTTGACATAATGTTGGACATAAGACGTCACTAAGAACTGTCACTAAGAACTGGTAGTTCTTTCAGGACTCTCAGGAGTTCTAGGACAAACCAAAACAGAAGCAGGGGGAATTCCCGGGCTGCTGGAGGCTTGGTTTGTTTAAAGAACGCGTTGTACTTTCTAGGAGTCTAGGGAAGTAGCCTTGCCGTATTTGGACTGCATTGGCTATGACTAAATATGGATATGATTCTTATGCCTTTATAAGGATATGATTTGTTATAACCACATAAGGGCATAAATCTGGAATATTTAATTAGGGTCCTAGATACGTTCACAACAGGCACCGAGAACAGGTTTCGAACACCCCTCCTTCGGCACCGAAACACATATCAAAGCCTTTTGGCTTGGGATGAAGTCTGCCCCATCCGGGCACCAAACCAAAACCTTCGTCACCGAAATCCAAGCAATCCTTGTGCTCATCCCTTCGTCACCGCCTCTGCAGCCAAACCTTTGACACCTAAAATTCTGGCGCCGGAAGACAAAACCGCTCCTGCCCCATCCAAGGAGCCTCTTTTCAACGTCTCTCCTTCCTACACGGACCCGAAAGAAAAAGAACTAGTGATTAATCCAAAAACTGGACATATTCACGTAAAACAGCCAGTTAAAAGGAAACCAGAAATGGAGGAAGCTTACCATATTCCACTTAAAAATATTTTTAAATGTTGGTACTAATCCTGCTCTTCCTCCTCTTACACCTCCTTCCCCACTTGAGACAAATTTGTTAATTACTCCTACAAATTCACCACAACCACAGTCCCCTGACCACCAAAGTGATAGGGATGGGGCTGTACCAAGGGATATTAGTCCCGATCCATGGACTGACCACTCATACAAACGGGGCCCCTGAGGCAAATAACAAGCAGAAGGAGCAGGGGAAAACCAGAGAAGCACTCAAATAGGAAATCCTCTGCCTGTGTACAACCAACCAATAGATATAAATGCAACAACATATTCCCGCATATACAGATAACGAAAAAATCATTTATATCTATTGGTTGCTCAACAGTGAAGCCTGAGTTTGTAGGACGTACTAGTATGTGTGGGTATGTTTATGCTTGTTTGAATGAATGTCTGTGTGTGAGGTAGGATGTGTTTGGATTGGTCTTGATAATATTTTCACTACGACTTGATTACAATCTAAAAATCTAATGTAATAAATAAAAATAAATGTTGATAAGTAAAGCGTTGTGTATCATATTTTGGAAGGCCAGTGGTCTCAGACGTGTGTCTGAGTATCAGTGATCACCAGCACTATATGATGTTGTACACAGGCAGAGGATTTCCTAATTGAGTGTTTCTCTGATCCGTGGACTGACTACAATACAGATCCTAATACAAACAATGATCCTGGTCTATACGCTGCAAAATCCTCTCCACCAGAAAACAATTTAGTATACATCGAGTTTCTCCATAGGGCTGCTGAATATCCTGGAGTCCAACTTCACAAAGATGCCCTTGAAGACGATTTTCTCTTTGAGACCTGAAGTTCTTTTTAAAGAGCAATTCACACACTGCCCATGCTCAAGGGTATGCTCAAACGCGCAGACTAACTTTTTAAGGGCCCTGTGCGTGCAAGAAATGTCACACCTAGAGTAGATAAAATATAAGCCGGCACCTACAGACCCAATTTACATCAAGGTTCAAGTTCCCTTAGACTCCCTACTAGACTCTAACGCTCATAATAGAGCAAATTCTCAAACCACAGGAGATTCCTCGCCTCCTGATCAATAATCTAAACGTATAGATGCCTCTGGCAAAAGAGTAGCCGCAGAGGCAGCCAATCACTGGCTTATTGCCAACACCCAGGCTCTTTTAGCACGTTATAACAGGGCTCATTACGACGAGCTGGAAAATTGCTACAATTCTTGCCAGACAAACATAAAAATAAAGCTAGGGATTTAAATCAGGAAGGAAAGCTCATTTCTAGTAAATCGATTAGTTGTGCTTTAGATGCAGTTGATACTGCAGCTCGCACAGTTAACACTAGTGTACTTTTAAGAAGACACTCCTGACTCAGAATTTCAGGTTTTAAACCCAAAGTCCAGGCTTCCATTTTAAATCTACCCTTCAATAAGGAACACCTCTTCTGACCTGTAGTAGATACTACTTTAGAAAAAATGAAGGACACAGAGGTTGCAAATCTATGGGGCTTTCCTGTCCCCTTCGAATCGGGGATTCTTTTGCCGCTCCTTTTACATAGGGGTCTCAAACATATCCTTGGACAATATCCTTGGACAATACCTCTGCCTCCTACAGAGGCAACAATCAGTCACCCTCTTCCAAGGGTTACTTTGGAGGAGGATTTTGAGGCAATAACTGCATGGGAAGAGGTAAAGGTAGCACAACACGTACTTCCCCTGCAGCCAACAAACTTTGACTTGCCTCCTCCACCCCAATCATTACACACCTGTCGGGGGACGTTTTTCTCAATTTCTACCCGTCTGGAATACAATAACTTTAGACAGATGGGTTCTACAAATTATCCGATCTGGTTATTCCCTAGCGCTTGCTGACAATCCCCCAAACATTTCTCTATATCACAAAAAATGTCACCATAGCAGTTGAACCTACTCAAATAAGAAGTTCTCGCTCTATTGCAGAATGGAGCTATAGAGCCAGTCCCATTAAAGGATCAAGGGGCCGGTATATACTTCCTATATTTACTCATACCCAAAAAGGATGGCGCTCAGGCCTATACTAGACCTCAGAGATCTAAATCTGTATATCCACTTGAATAATTTTCACATGGTGACACTCCAACAAGTGCCCCCCCTCCGTCAGCAAGGTGACTTTGTGTCTAATTTAGACTTAAGACGCACACTTCCATATTCCAATACATCCCGCTCATCGCAAATATCTCCGGTTTTTGGTAGCGGGACAACATTACCAGTTTAAAGTGCTTTCATTCAGTCACCACTGCTCCCAGAGTATTCACCAATGCCTGGCAGTCGCAGATCATCTGTGAAGAGAACATATTTATGTCTTCTCATACTTGGACGACCGGCTTATTATAGCCAGTTCACAAGTAAAGTGTCTACAGCACACTCATAAAAGAGTACAGCTGCTCCACAATCTCGGATTCACTGTAGATCTGTTGAAGTCCCATCTCCAACCCTCCAGCATGCATGCATACATAATTGGGAACCTCTCTCGATACTCAAAAAGCTTTAGCCTGTCCAAATCCAGCCAGAATCTGCAACATTCAGGCTCTAATTTCCCAGTTCCAGCCCCACCACTCATTACCAGCTCGGTATTCAAGCAGCTAATGGGAATGATGGTGTCTTGAATCTTAATAATTCTGTATGCAAGACTTCAAATGCGTCCCCTTCAGGAATGCTTAGCACGTCAGTGGAATCTGTCTCAGTGTCCATTATCAGATCTAGTGTTGGTCGACGCCTGCACTCATCGCTGTCTGCAGTGGTGGAATCCACAAAACCTTTTCAAAGGACGGCCCTTCATCGACCCAGTTCCACAGATGGTGTTAACAGCATGTGCATCGCTCATTGGTTGGGGAGCTCATCTCCAAACTCACACAATTCAGGGCATGTGGATTCAACTTCACATAAATCACCTAGAGCTGCTAGGAGTATTTCTAGCGCTCAAAGCCTTTCAAATTCACCTTGTAGGCAAAGCTGTCCTGATACGCACAGACAACATGACGGCCATGTATTATATACAGAAACAGGGAGGGACACACTTTCTGTCACACCTTGCACAGGTCATTTGGAGGTGGGCCATACATCCCAAAATCTATCTCCTAGCTTGACACCTTCCAGGAGTAGACAATCAGACCGTAGATCTGCTCAGCAGACAGAGACAACAGATTCACGAGTGGGAACTCGACCCTCAAGTTCTCCTCCCGTTCTTTCAGATGTGGGGCTTCCCGGAAATCTGTTCGCCACACACCAAAACGCAAAATGCTCAAACTTCGCCTCCAGGTATCCACACCCATTGTCTAAAGGCAATGCACTATGGATGAACTGGTCAGATATTTGCCTATGCTTTTCTGCCTCTCCCACTCATTTCACTAATGGTTCGGAAGCGCAGGCAAGCGTCCCTCACACTAATTCTAGTTCTAATTCTAGCTGTTCTTTGGGTGTCAGGCTGACACAAGTTGGCAGGATTGGTGGCCTGTGAACACGTTCCCTCCCTCGTCCTCTTCTCTGGTGGCTAAGAACCTTGGGGTCAAAATTGACAACAGCCTATCTCTTAAGTCCCAGATCTTGGGCCTGACTGGCACTTGCTATGGTCTCCTTAAAATGTTGCGCAAGTTTCTTCCCTTGCTCCCTTTGACGCATAGGAAGACGACGGTCCAGGCTCTTATCTGCTCTAGGCTGGACTACTCCAATGTTTTATATTTGGGTCTTCCGGACTACCTACTACAAAAACTCCAGGTGGTCCGAAACTCGGCGGCACGGGCCATTTTTGGCCTACCTCGCCAAGCGAGAGCCTCGGACCTGTTACTTTCCCTACACTGGCTCCCTGTAAGGAAGCGGATTGTTTTTAAAGCACTTACGCTGGCGCATAAGGCACTCCATGCGGTGGGAGCTGAATATATCCAGACACGCCTTGCTTTCTACAAACCTACAAGATCCCTTAGATCGGAATCTCTTGGTTTGGCTATTGTCCCTGCTGTTAGGAAAGCAAGGGTAGGGGGACGTTCTTTCAAACACCTGGCTCCTCAGTTATGGAACACCCTCCCTCTGTCGCTCCGCTGTACCTCGAACCTGCTGGCCTTTAGAAAAGGTCTCAAAACGTGGCTCTATGGACAGTGATTGGTCTGTTTTTTTTCACTTTTTCTTTCTCCTTCTGTAGCTTTGCTGTGGGTCAGAAAGCGCCGGGACACTCCTTGGAGTTGCAGAGCGCTATATAAGACACCCATAACATCAACATTAACATCATCTAGTAGCTACCACATGGGCCTGTCAACCTTGGTTCACCACCCTGTTGGAGCTCTCAGTAGTTCCTCATCAAAAACTACATCTCACATCCAATCTCCTCACGCAGAGAATCAGAGAAATAAGACACCAGATCCCAGACATCTCAACCTAGCGATCTGGCACCTTAAGTCATATAGTTTGGCTATCTGAATCTTTTTCCAGACTGTATGAACATTATTCAAGAAGCTAGACGACCTACTACAAGAGCTTGCCATGCAGCAAAATGGAAGCGGTTTGTTATTTATTGTAAGAACAACCATATCAACCCGCTTGATGCTTCAGTCAAAAATACAATTTGCTATGTACTGCATTTAAAACGGTCAAATTTAACGTACACATCTATATGCCTACATCCCGCTGCAATAGCTGCCTACCTTCAGAATAGACAACATCTCTCTCTTTTCAAAGTGCCTGTTATTAGGGCCTTTATTAAAGGATTCAAGAGAGTTATT
The DNA here is from genome assembly GCF_964263255.1 of Lissotriton vulgaris. NCBI lineage: Eukaryota > Metazoa > Chordata > Amphibia > Caudata > Salamandridae > Lissotriton > Lissotriton vulgaris. The sequence continues at coordinate 1,953,786,044 of NC_141685.1, read as the reverse complement.
TCCCCAAGACTTACAACTGCCCCAGTGTGGAATCTTAATATTGTATTGATCAGACTAATGGGTGCACCCTTTGAGCCATTGCATAAATGTGAACTGCAATTTCTCACTTGGAAAGTTGCTCTCCTCATTGCTATCACATCACTGAGGAGAGTGGGTGAGCTTCAGGCCCTAACCATAGAAGAACCATTTTTACAAGTACACCAAAACAAAGTGATTCTTCGTATTAACCCTAAATGTCTATCTTGAGTAGTTTCTGCCTTCCACATCAGTCAATCTGTTGAGTTGCCTGTGTTATTTCCTCAACCAGTTTCTGTGGCAGAATATGCTCTACACACTTTGGATGTGAAACGAGCATTAATCTGTTACAATGAAAGGACAAAATCTCTTCGTAAAACGAATCAACTCTTTGTTGCTTTTGCTCCACCTCACAAATGCAACCCCATTTCAAAATCGGATATTGCACGGTGGATAGTCAAATGTATTCAGACATTACCAATTCCCCCTAGAGCGCATTCCACTCGCAAATAGGGGCTTCTATGGCTTTCTTAGGAAACATTCCTATAGCTGACATCTGTAAAGCTGAAACATGGTCTACACCTCACACATATTGTGTGGATGTGTTAGCAAAACAACAAGCTAATGTAGGCCAGGCAGTTCTTCGTACACTCTTTCAAGCGACTGCAACAGCTACAGGTTAGCCTCCGCTTTGGGAGATTACTGCTCTATAGACTATGCAAAGCATGTGATCTACAGCTCACATGCCTCAAACGGTAAATGCTACTTACCCAATATGCATCTGTTCTTCGCATGTAGAGCAGTAGACTCACATGCGCCCACCCGCCTCCCCTGGTACTTATACCTGGTGCAGTAATTTCTTACTTGGATACATACACATGGACATCTCTATTTTACTTTTACTAACCATTCTAACCCTCTGCGGGAAAACCATCTAACAATCGAGTTGATGCCCATGCGCACTATCACCGAAAGGAGGAGTCACTTACCTCATGACTGGAAAAGACTTCTTAAAAAAAAAAACAAAGTGCAAACATCCAGACCCAGCACTAGATGGCAGACGTATGCAAAGCATGTGAATCTACAACTTTACATGCCAACAACAGATGTATCCTGGGTAAGTAGCATTTTCCTTTTCATGAGTGCCTAAGGTTTGTGTTTCTATGCACCTGACTTAGGCAACCCGAAATGGAAAGTGTGGTCTAACCCTTTCTCCGGACCTTGCTCACCCTGAAACAACCACAAATTTAAGTGAACCTATACTTACACTCTCACATCCTAAAAATCCTTAAGAAATTACTACAACTGCATGCACCCGCCCCAAATATCAGTCATTCCAGGTGGTTGTCAGTGGTTCTTATGTTCGCTGGAAGACCCTTCCATTTGAATGGGTAAGGAGGTACACCCGTTGTGTTTATTTTTATAAGCAGAAATGGTCTTCTGAGGTGCCCACCTGAGGAAGTCTTATAAAGTTAAAATCATATCAGCTTTGCTTGAATGCACTGTTGTAGCATCAGCTTTGGCTTATTTTCTGCGTGCATTTATGCAACATTGACAGCGCTTGTTCTGATTTATAATTGAATGTTAAGCAATACCAATCATGTACACTTAATGATATTTGCAAAAATTCCAGATGGGTTGTTTTAATTGATGATTCTTGTTGCAACAGGAATTGGGATGGACACATGTGTTATTCCTTTACGTCATGGTGGCCTTTCCTTGGTCCAGACCACAGATTATATATACCCAATTGTAGATGATCCTTATATGATGGTGAGTCGAGTTTTCTTTGCATGAGTAATGTGAAAGATTTAAGAACTTTAGTTCTGGTCTGCAAATGTTTATTTCCATGTAGTTTATGAGCATGCACACTGTTTTGCATTAGTTTTACAAAAAATATTTATATGCATTTTCATTGCTGTCACTGATTAAAGCTTTTACATTATTGAATGTCACACACAGTATGACTTTTGTTTATGAAAAAATGTTAATTGAGTGCATTTTGAAAGGTAGGAAGCTCCGTTATGAAATCAGAAAGAAGTGCTCACTTATCGCTTTGTGCTAATGAGATTATCCAGATGCTACCCTTTCTAAAAATGCCTGTGAACTGAATTATTTTTATGCTTGGCTTATCACTTTTCCTAATTTGAGCCCTTGCAAGAAATGGAAACTATATAAGCTGTGTCATTTTATTTCTGTTTTTAACTTGCACAAACAACCCTTGTGGCTCTTCATGCCGTACTTCTTGCTCTGGGTGAAAGTCTGATTTGGAAAATATATCCCAGTCCCTAAAAGACTGCCACCCTCATCGTGCCTGCAACCACCGGCACTAATTAAGTATGACCGATATGGTCAAATTTGTGCAGCTGCAACAGTTGTCCAACTGCCTCTTTTATATGTTGCAAATGAGAAATGGAGAACTGGGAGAGATCCAGACACACAGTCATCAGTGGGGTTAACAAAGTAATTCTGATAGAGACATCTAGCGGCAGATTACTAAACTTTTGAATTCTCCCCAGGCGCCAGTCTGTATCCAGACTTTTTTCAGCAGTACTTCTTAGTGCCAGGGGATGGCGTTGCATGGCTCCGTGATGGCGTTGTCTCTGGATATGATGTCAGTGGAGCCATATAAGTCCCCTCCGGTGCGCAGAAGTCAGTTTCATCTTTTCTGCACTGCAGCGTCGATCTGAAGAAGGGGTTCCTCAGACCTCTTGTGTTTGACCTACTTCAATGCCTTTTTGCGCCAGAGAACAGTGTGCGTATGCATTTTGGATTTTAGTCATGCAAGACCTGTACTTGACAGATGTTGTCTACTGATCCTCATCCCATCTGCATGTGGTGCCTAGAAGAGCACCACGACTCCGATGAGTGCAACCCCTCTAAGGCTGAAGCCTAAGGCCTTGCGGGAAAGGCGAATGAAGTCGCTGCGGTCGTGGCTGTCCTGATCGGAGTCCAGGCAACATCGGTCTCTTTCCAGCTCCTGAGGTTCCTGCACGGCGCTGTACAAGGTGCAGTTCCCGTTGGCACTGCTCACCCAAATTGTGAAAATCCCATCAGAAGGGATCGAGGTCATGGAGGACTTCGGTCTCACAACATCCTGATGTGGTTGCTGGTTCCTCCCGCTCCTTACCGAGGATGTAGCACAAGAGTCTATCCCGAACGTCCCTGCTTATCCTAGAGTGCGGTGACTATGACCCATATGCAGGCATATTTTTATCCTTTTTGGATCCATACCTCCCCCTGGTACACCTTCGGGCCCCTAGGAGGTAGAAGGCACTCTGACTGGAAACACACCTGCGGGTTCACCCTCGGCGTTGGTCGAGGACCTCAGTTCCGTGCCTGGAGTTATTACAGCGTCGGTACACAGCCCAGTGCGGCTTCCAGTTGTAACGCTGGTGGCGTTGGATGAGGTGGCCCTGGAGGAAGATACTACCCCAGTCGATGCTGGAGACACTATTCATGGTGCTTGTCGATACAACACCATCCCGACGTAGATTGGTGCCGGAGACGCCGTTCTTAGCTGCTGCCGTTCCAGTACCTTCTACTTTACATTCTGAGGATGAAGCTGGTTCTGTTGCTATTTCTCCAGTATTGCAAGTTGGTTCAGCAGCCACTGGTGACGTCAACTGGTTGGTTGGTCTTGGTCAGCCTCTTAATGGAGGTTCTTTGGCGGCATTTGGTGGGGATAGTAGTCTGCAACTATCACCTAATTATAATCTGTTTTCTGCACCGTGAATGTCGAAGGAGCCTAGTGCAGCTTTCGCTGAGGGTGTTGATGTCCTCAGTGATGTCATGTGTGATGTAATATGTGAGGGCATAAGCAATGCATTGCGGGTGCGCGAGTTATAGTTAACTCAGTGTAAACGGAGTCCTCGCTGCCCCCAGATAATGCTCCCATTACTGAATGGTGGATCGCTGACCCCTCCCAGTCTCTTCATACCTCCCAGAATGACTGGAGCAGCGACGGTGAGCAGCTGTGGGGACAAACCAGACATAGACGACGAGTGTTCCTTTAAGGGGACGTGTACGGGGACCGAGGGGCTTCCCTGGAATGACCTAGGAGACGGCGGAGTGGTGAAAAACAAGGAAGTCCTAGTCTCGGCGTGTGACGTCACCGAGAGATGAGCGAGAGCAGAGGTGTCGAGAGGAAGACGAGAGGAAGAAGGACGCGAAGCGGAGGAAAGGCGAAAAGACGGAGAACGAGGGGAGAAGCCAGGAGGCAAACGTTTCCACGCGAAGCCCAGCCACACTCACGGAGGAGTGTGGCTATCCCAGGTACGACAACGATTGTCTGGCGGGTCTGAACAAAGTTAGGGGGTTGCTGTTCACAGACTGGAAGCTCTCTCCCTTTCTGTCCTAGGCACCCCTAAATCCCAGTCCTACACACCTACCCTCACATAGTGCATTTAGGCACGAGTTTAGTGTTTGGCACCGGTGTGGTTTTCCCTCACTCCCTTGGCTCCCTAATCTACGTTATTCAGACGGTCATCTGATAACACCTTTTGTTCTATTTTGGGTATATCACTTGTCTGCTGTGAAAGTCTGGAGGAAATGACCGGCCACAGGAGAAATAGACCCTACAAAGAAGAATAACCCCTGTGTTCAACGCCATCACGGATCCGGCTGCCCCCACTCAGGAAAGACAGTTGATAAAGAAAAGGAAGTCCTTTATTAAAATAAAGCCTTATCTCCCGCGCTCAAGTCTCCGGCATATTTCTCCATCTTCTACCCCGCCACACTCAGGTAACTATAACGGCTGAATTCTCTGATTTTGTATGAGTAAAACAGGACCCCAACTAGAACGTCCTTGTAACTTTTGTTTTTTTTTCAATCAGTTTCTAAGGTTTTTTAAATGCTAATTTCTAACGTCCCTGTAACCTTAGTTTTTTTGGGGGGGGGAATTTCTAAGTTTTTTTTAATTAGCAATGACGTTTGCAGAGTGGAGGAGAAAGGGGGCGCGACATCTGATAATTTCTCAGCAATCCTGCTGAGTGGGACTTACTGGAGGTAACAGGAGGGGTCCGCCATGCATCTTACTTAAATATAACCCTGGGTAGGTGTGGGTCCCTGGGGCCGGGAGGGGGGGTGAAGTGCCCCCCTCGCACTCCAGTACATTAGTTCTGATGGGGATCCCTGGGGCTGCGGGCAGGGGGGCTGGAGCCCCCCCCCCACACACATTTTAATTTAAATATAGCCCCGGGGAGGTGGCGGTCCATGGGGCTGCGGGGAGGCCCACAAGGCCCCTCCACCCCCTTCATCATCATTATCATTTATTGTCTCCGGGACCTGGCCCACCCGGTAGCTCAATTAAGTGAAGCATGGCAACCCGCGTTTCCTATATTTTCGGCGGGATTCGCGGATCCAACGCGACTCATGCCGAACCTTTTTTTAAAAAAAAAATAATAAAGCTTTTTTGGGCCCTGGGGGTCCCTGTGGACAGGCCTAGGGGGTCAGGGTGTTTTTTTTGTTGTTTTTTTTTTTTTTACACTTTTTTGTTTTCTTTTTAGGTCGAGTGAAACTCGGACCTAATGTTGTCAACCCAAAAAATTCCTTTCTAGAGGATTTTGGACAGTGCACGAGAGTCACGTGACTCCTTGTGGACGAGCATGCCCAGCCCTCCCACTGCCAGCAGCATTTCTCCACTGCCGCCAGGCCACATCAAAGGCTTCCCCAGCACTGCCCCGCCCATCAATCACCCTCCCACTGCCAGCAGCATTTCTCCACGGCCGCCAGGCCACATCAAAGGCTTCCCCAGCGTGCGCTCGGCCGGCCTCTGGTATTTCTCCTCCCCTAATTATTCACTTCACTTTGGCCGCCAGGCCCTGACTTACTCGCATTTCTCCTCCCACCAGCCCATCGCAGCCTGCCCAGCCGTCTCTCCATACCCCTTAACCCTGCCCCCACCACCTCTCGATATTGCTGCTTGTTTTATTTTAATTGATGCTTTCTGCCGCCGCACACTGTGCCATCACAGCCCACAGCAGGAGGCATGTGACCTGTTTCCCTTATTAAACACGGTGCCCGGCGAGATTTTTTGTACAACTTTCACGCCTAGCCGCCCTTCCCTTCCCGTCTCGGCTCTGAGCCCAAAGCTGGCTGTCGACAACAAGGACTCAGGCCCTGCCCGGCCTCCCTGCCCTCTCTTCCCTATCCCCTGTCATCACTCTAGATCACCAGCGGCTGCATTAGGCTACAGCCCAGCCCCACTCATGATGTATGACTGACATGCTAGCAGTAAATCTCTGTCTGGATTTGCGTCCCAGCTCCGATAATTATTGGTTAAATTGGGAGTGTCAAGGTGCATTTACAGTGAACATGGAGGAGAGACCGAATGAAAAAAACACTAGGCAGAGTGGGGAACTTTCTTTCCTCGACAGCAGCAGCGCTTCCTCCTCGTGCATAATCTGGCAGAGGCTCAGCTCTGACATTTCGGGGAAGGTTGCAGAATAAATCGGTTTAATGGTGTATAAGAATCATGCTCCTGAACTATTGTCATGGAGAGACAACTCTATCTGCAACTATTAGTTATAACACACATAAAATACCGTGGCATTCAATGAGTCTTCCTAGATGGCAGAGCTGACCAGTAAAGTAGGTGTGGTCTTGGGGGGTGCATGGCTGCGGGCACTTGGGACCATTACGAATTTTAAAGCAGATTTTTTTAAATGACCCGCCGTGTAGCTAAAACGAGTACCCTTTAGAAGTACTGCGGAGGAGCAGGTATGGTGATCGCCTGTCAGTGTTAGTTACTGACAGCGATCAATCATGAATTAAGCTCGGATCAAGTTCATCTTCTGTTGTTGCTCAATTTGTCAATAACATTAGCGCTTCCGGATCGCGTTTGTAAGGGATGCTGCACGCATTTCTTTTTTCTGCACTGCATCTTGAAACTGAACGTCAGTCTCCGTCACCGCTGCGAAACCCTCTGCAGGTGGGGCAAAAAAGAAAAGGCTGCCTAAAATGGCTTTCACTCACATCCATAGTTTTGATTTCATCAGGAAGACCCCGTTATGTAACCTCTCACCTCCCTTTCCCGTGCTTTTGTTTTTACACATTGGTTTCATGTGCATGATTGTGCATACTTTATTATGGGCAGCAGCCATGCTTTAGCACACACAGCATGGCGGCCGCTTGGGGAGGCCGCACGCCCCATTTCTTTTTTCTGCACTATACACCTCGGAGCTGAAGGGAACCAGTATGCCCCTGTCACCACTGCAAAACCCACTGGAGGTGGGGAACAACAGAGCACGTTGCCTAAAATGGCTTCCAACCAATGCCCGGCTTTTGATGTTTCCAGTTTTTCCTTCCAACTACAGTGATGACTTTCTAAATCCTCCGATCTCCCAATAACCAGCCACAAGGCAACGGCCCTATCACGGTAGACAGGGTTAAACACTGGTGTGTCGCCCAGTATCAGCCCACAAAACCATGGAGTGTTACCTGGATAGTATTGTTATGCCATCGTACAATTTACAGTGTTTACTACGTGTGCACTGAGCTTTATCAATGTGCACGGAATGCTATGCTCAGATGTACAACGTATTCCTAATGTTTCCAAGGCTCCACAAAAAACACTTTTATGGGTAGGTGTGCTGGTTGCTGCCTCCTGATCCTTCGGAAAAGCTCCAATTTGTATTGTTTGCACCTACTTGCAACTCTGTAGTAGTATCGCATGCATTCCTTAAGATTGTGATGTCGTCTTCCGCAACTTCCGTACAACTTCGAGAAAGGATGTGGCACTACGGTCAGAGTTGCCGACTTAGGAAGTCAGGAGACATAGGTTCTAGACTCAGCGTCGGCTCAATGTTCCGTACTTTCGTAAAATCACTTGATATCAACGTGCCCAAAAGAATTTTTTTTAAAATAACGTCCGTATACTTGGGTAATTTGACTGGTGCTCATGTAACGCGGTCCAATACTTTAGGGTCGAGTTCGCGCTCCATAAAAAAAAATGCTTTTAAAGCGTGGCATGATAAACCCATTGATGGTGGGCACGAACAGGACTGAAGGAGGGGCGAGTCCTGAAATTTAAAAGAAAAATTGACGACTTTCATTTTTTGTTCTGTTGCATCTTCCATTTCCCTATGCTTCCGTATTAGCACTGCGTCTGTCATGCTTAGACAGCATTTGTTGCATTTTTTTTAATGCTTTTTGGAGGAAAAAAATGGATAACTCTCCCCTCCCCTCTTGCCTCTCCCCTCTCTCCTCAACCTCCCCCCTCCCACAATCTCTAGTGTTAAACAGGAAGCAGTGAAGAGGCGCCACCAGGCAAGAAGGCAGACTGAGCCATCCTTCTTGATTAAAGGTTTTAGCATTTTACTTGTTACCAGTAAACATGCCCGAGGCGACAGCCGAGCACAAGCCACATGGAGACATCCTCCTAAATTGCCCAAGGCGCCAGCCGAGCACAAGCCACATGGAGACATCCTCCTAAGTTGTTTTTTCCCCTCTAACCTGAATCACTTTTATGCATAACTCCAAAAAAAGAAAACTTTAAGGGAAAAAAGTACTTTTCTTCACAAAAGATCTTCAACATTGTTTGCATTGTCCATATTTAAAAAGACATTATGGTGGCCTCATCTCCGCATTTTTTACGATTAGCATTAACTTACTATTTAAAGCCGATCTCATAGCTAATTGTCTCTCTCCTTCTCTGTTTTCCCTATCTAATGCTAGCAGTACCTACATAACTTTATTTATAAGTTTTAAAATGAAGGCAGATTCGACAGTCCGCTCCCATCAGTCCTTTTCAAGAATTATTTACAAAGAGTCACACTATCACAAAAGCTTCTTTGGAGCGCTTATTTACAGTGTAATAATGCGTCCTGAAGTGTGTGATATTTTTCTTTTAAGAATTGGACTCAAATCCCAAACATGTACGTTCATGGTATTTCATGTACTGAAGTCGAGAAGATGGGAGCGTGACCAGGCCAACAGATTTCGAACGGCTGCTGCTGCATTTTCTACTTATGCCCAGGGAGCCAAACCAAGGGAAATACTTACGCCTGCCCTGGTTTTTAGAAAGGTGCAAATAAAAAAAGGTTGAGAGCTTTTTGAAAAGTGGAAAATACCTCTTCCCCCTCCCATCTTCCCTCTCTCGTCAACATCCCCTCCTCACTCTCCCCTCACTCTCTCCCCTTTATACCCTCTCCTCTCGCTCTCCCCTCCCTCTACACCCTCACACTCTTCCCTCATTCCTCACCTCTCCCCTCTCCCCTCTCTCCTCTCTCCCGTCTCCTCCCACTCTCCTCACTCTCACCTCATTCTCACCTCTCAATACTCGCTCTCTCCCCTTTCTCCACTTTCCTGTGGTAAAAAAAGTATTACCCTGTCATAATTTCTATACTTACACAATGGGTCATGCATATAAAGAGAGGCAGAGTCCGTGGTGTCCGATTCAAAAGGGCTTTATTTCAGTAACTCGAGTTAAGGGAGAATCGGGTTCCATCACCACTAAGGTTCAGGAAGGGTCTTCTGAACTTTATTCACAGAGTACAATATTTATACATTCAATCTTGTACATAGGGAGGAGCGCTCCAGGCAGAGCAAGAGAGAGATAAGAGCATGTGGGCGTGCATGAGGGTGTACATGTGAGCGTTCACTTGAGGAGTCATAGGTGAGTCATAGGTGGGTGAATACATGGAGGGGGTCTGCATGGCCAGCTGGAACCTTTGCCCTACTTGTGTGCGCAACTTGGTCATGACGTGCAATTGACGTGTAACTGGGGGGAAGCTGGGGGGGGAGCTGACTTTCGATCTAGTAGAGAGGCCTTCAGTGTCAGGACGACCTGCACGTCTGGTGTTATCTGATATCTTAGGTTTGGAGGATGTATTATCTGAAGTAAAGGTCGCTCAAGCAAAGGTTGCTCATCACCAAGAGCCAGTGTGGGCATATATTTCTTCGTTCATTGCGTGGGGGCTTTGGGCTTTCTATGGATGCGAGCTGTGCAAATCACTTAAACGGAGACAGAAAGGCTAGGCCCTATCTCTGCAGACGGGTTCTGTTTACCTTCTTCACCAGGCAAGAATGTGATTCTGTAGAGCAAGTAGATAACTGTGTGCAAAATACTGTCTTGGCACCCCGGGCTGGGCCCCTCTCCGCTGAGCCAAAAGTATGCGAGAGGTCAGGGATACGTAGCTGCAGCCCTCAGAGTGTCTGGAGGCATGGAAACCTTAATTCGGGTCCTGGCTCAGGCTGAGCCACAAAATGAGTTCATTTCGATATATTAAACGTGCACAGTGCAAAAACATGGACAACATGGGCCTCAATGCAATATTAACGTTTCTTTCATGAAAGACTTGGTAACTGACATTCTAATGTGGGACGTAAATGCAGAGGCCTCATTATTCAGGCCACTAAGGGATAATGCATGGATGACATGCACATACACTAAACGCGGGGTACACGTAGGGGACACATTGGCCATGTAAAATTTCTTTTTCCTCACTCCTCTCTCCACTCTCCTCTCTCTACTCTTCTCCCTCTATCCTCTCCCCCCCCTCTCATCACTCTCCCCTCTCTCCCCCTTTCTCCCCTCACTCTACCCTCTCCTCAGACTCCCCACTTCTCAGTCTACCCTCTCCTCACTCTCCCCTGTCCTCACTCTCCCCTGTCCTCACTCTCCCCTGTCCTCACTACCTATTTGAATAACCTGCACTAAGTCCTTTAAAACGAACGCACATTTGTCAGACCATTCCTAGCAGCCATTTCCAAAAATTATTATTAAAAAGTCACAATATTCCAAGAGCTACTTTTGCGACCTTCCTCCGAGTTAATTAATACGTCCTGTAGCGGATGAGAATTTCTTTTTTACAATAAAGATCAAATACAAAACATGTGCACTGCTGGCATTTCATGTTACTGAGGCCGATAATAGTATAGTGACAAGACCTACATAATTTTTCCGGTTTGGGCTGGGTTTTTTTCACCTTCTGGCCGACTTGCTTCAATGGAATATTTGCCGTGCACACACCCCCACACACACAGCACCCCACACACACACAACACCCCCCACACACACACACCAACACAACAACCACACACACAACACCACACACACAACTACATCCACACACAACAACACACACGACAACGACACACACAACAATCTATCTATCTATCGCCCTCACTCTATCTATCGCCCTCACTCTATCTATCGCCCTCAATCTATCTATCGCAAAAGAACAGCATCACTCAGCACCACTACAGCATCACTCCGCGCCACCACAACATCACTCCGCGCCATCACAGCATCAATCTGTGCAACCATTCAACAACAACTAGTTCAAATATGTTTTCTCAACGTTTCAAGCTTTATTACAAATGTCACAAAAAGATGTTAATATTTCACTTCTGTTCTTGGATTTTCGTCTCAATAAAATACACTGAACATAATCTTCATAAAAGTTATTTACAAAAGTTTAAGCTATTGCCATTATAAATTACAATCACTTTTATTTAAGTATTAATTATTTAAAAAAATTAAAAGCCATTGTTATTTGTAATATCAATTCATCTAAGTCACGTAAATACAAAACATGTTGCATTACAAATGCTATAGGTGTCACATTTGCAAAAGTTATAACTATTGGCATTGTAAATAACAAAGCTATTAATTTAGCTATTTTCAAAACCAACACATAAATAAAAAAATTGTCATTTACAAGACCAATAGCTCAAACTTTCATAATGCGAGACCTATTGCATTGCAAATGCTTGTTTTCTTTACGTTCAACCTAGTCACAAGATGGCTGCCAACACCTCTTGGTTTGAAGTGTCGACAGTCAATCAGATCTCAGGCAATAGATCGGGAGTGTTCGCGGGTCCACCGCAGCAACAGTTGTAGATCTGAGAAATCTTTAAATTTCTCAGGAACTGCTGAACAGATTTACACAATTTTATCAAAAAGACTGCTTACTGGACCTAGAGCTACCTTTTGTGGTGTAATTCCATTCAGCAGTTCGGACTGTAGCCGTGTCTAAAGTTTCCTATGGATATTAACATGGAGAACAAGCATTTGCAATGCAATAGGTCTCGCATTAGGAAAGTGTGAGCTATTGGTATTGTAAATGACACATTTGTTTAATATGTGTTGGCTTGGAAAATATATAAATTATTAGCATTGTTATTCACAAAGCCAATAGCTTACACTTTCCTAATATGAGTCCTATTGGCTATGGCAATGCTTGTTGGTAGCAAGCAAAGACAGTGCTGTTGTGGTGCTGAGTGATGATGTGGTTGGGCTGAATGATGTGTGGTGGTGACCCAGAGTGATGTGGTTGTGTCCCCGAGTGATGTGGTTGTGTCCCAGGGTGATGTGGTTGTGTCCCCGAGTGATGTGGTGGTGTCCCCGAGTGATGTGGTGGTGTCCCCGAGTGATGTGGTGGTGTCCCCGAGTGATGTGGTGGTGTCCCCGCGTGATGTGGTGGTGTCCCCGCGTGATGTGGTGGTGTCCCCGCGTGATGTGGTGGTGTCCCAGAGTGATGTGGTGGTGTCCCCGAGTGATGTGGTGGTGTCCCCGAGTGATGTGGTGGTGTCCCCGAGTGATGTGCTGGTGTTTCCCTAGTGATGTGGTGGTGTCCCCGAGTGATTAGGTTTGAGAAAGTTAAGAATATTGCTTGGGAGAAAGGAACACATACTGGATGGGAAATAGGGAGGTATAGTGTATGGGAGATAGGACAGCCTAAGAAATGAGGCATCCTGTATGAGGCAAATTCAGGGAGACTGTAAAAAACTGGAAGGCTGCGCATATAGGAGAAAGAAAGTCTAGTTGAATGGGAGAAGACTACAGACTGTATGGGAGTAAGGAAGGTGGGTTTTATGGGATAATGTATGATAGAGTGCATGTGTTAAAGGGGGATACAGTGTATACAAAATAAAATATTTGTATGGAAGACAAATAGACTAATGGAGAAAGGAGAGCAGCTTTTGGGAGAAGTTATGACGGAAGGCACGACCCAAATTTTTTTTAATGGTAGAACAGAAGGCAGAGACTAAGGGGAAAGTTACACCTTACTGCATGAGAGACCATGAAAGAAGCAACAGTAGACCTTAAGGCAGAACAAAAGGCAGTGTGTATCGGGGGAACAGGAAATAGAAAGGAGGGGTTATGGGAGAAAGGGAGGTAGCGAGCAAGGGTAAAAGTAAGTCAGAGCATGAGAGAAAGAAAAGCCGACATTGGAAAAAAGAAAGCAGAGAGCAAGGAAGAAGGGAAGGCAGAGTTCATGGGAGAGAGTAAGGCAGACAGAATGGAAAAAAGGGAAGGCTGACAGTATGGGAGAAAGGGAAAAAGAAGCTAGAAATCATGGGAGAAAGGAAGGCGGAGATTGTTGGTGACAGCAAGGCAGATATGGGAAAAGGAAGGTGAAGGGCATGGGGGAAAGGGAAGCAGAGTGAGAGGGAAAAATGAAGACCGAGTGCATGGGAAAAATGAAGACGGACAGCAAGGGAGAAAGGATGGGAGAGTGCATGGGAGAAAGGAAGGCAGAGATTATGGGAGAAGAAAAGCAGAGTGCATGAGAAACTTGGGGCATAGTGCACACTTGCGGGTGAAGATGTTGGAATGGAAGTTGTATACCGCGCATTTCTGGCAACATGTATTCATTTCGGATGCCCAAATATCGTTGATGAGATGTTACACCGTTTTCTTAAACCATGAACCATACACGATAGGTCCAATCCACAGATTCGTGTGCACACCTGTTTCAATTACTTGCTCCAACTGTCATCTGCTGACACCGGTGACGAAGACGGAATTTAGCACTGTAGGACATCCGCCCTGAGGTCAGAGGGGAGGGTCGGTAGTCTCAGTACAGGCAGTATCGGTGAGCTACACGGCCTCTTTCTCTGAATGTGTACTGTGTGCCTGGGCTTGATGAAATGAGCATTTTTCGTATTTTGCAAAACAGGCTGGAGCTCTGATAAACACTGAAGGAATGATGCAAGGTATTTAACGCCAGTGACAAACCCCTTTTACAAAAACGCTTAGTGTATCTTACGTGGGCAGTGAGAACATGTCTGTAATTTAAGCGTCTTTAATAAGCACCGCCACATTGGGCACCCCCAGCTACCTGGGCTGAAGCATTTCTCAGACAATCAAGACACTTCATTGACGTCACTTAGACTGGAAAGGGAATACGGACATGCTTACGCTACTATGAGAGTGATCAACATCACTTAGTACAGGTGTTTTTGGCGATGGCTTACACTTACAGAAAAACATATGGAGACAAATCACCAAAAAGACGAACAATAAGTAGGAATACCGGATCAACAGCCTCACAAACACGCATTAAGTTTGCCCTGGAAAGCAGTGAAGGTAACGAAAATTCCAGTGTGGTGTAACAGGTCGACACTAATTTAATGACTCGCAGTGCAACAACAACTTGTAGGGTTTAACCCATAATTCTGTGACGATGAAGAACATTTAGCACCTGCGCAGTAAACTGAGCGGTTTCACATCCTGGAGACTGAGTAAACCGTGGCAGGGCCTAACATAAACCTGCCATTCTCATATTTTTCATCAACACAGTATATGATGATAGTATGTAAAATACATTCTAGCTTGGGCAGACAAGTTAATAAAGTTAATGTAAATGAGACCCAAACAGGTACTATATTACCAAAAAGGAATACATTTTAATGGTTGGCAACTTTCTCGGACATGTCTGCTCAAAAAACAACTCTTGGCATTGCTGTGATTAGGGGGGGGGGGCGAGGAGAAATGCGGCTCGGGAGCAAATGGCAACGAGCGCATGAATGGGAAGAGCAGCCGTGGGAGGTGGGAGCGGAAGTCGGAGATTGCGAAGTGCAGGCGGGGGGCGGGGAGCGGAGCCTTTACGGCCTCTTTCTCTGAATGTGTACTGTGTGCCTGGGCTTGATGAAATGAGCATTTTTCGTATTTTGCAAAACAGGCTGGAGCTCTGGTAAACACTGAAGGAACGATGCAAGGTATTTAACGCACCACCACAATGGGCACCCCCAGCTACCTGGGCTGAAGCATTTCTCAGACAATCAAGACACTTCATTGACGTCACTTAGACTGGAAAGGTAATACGGACATGCTTACGCTATTATGAGAGCGATCGACATCACTTAGTACAGGTGTTTTCGGCGATGGCTCGACCGCAGTCTGTCGTTTACACTTACAGACAAGGTAAAGCCTCAATCAAGCCACATTTATCTTCTGGTCACGTCCACAATCTGCTGGTTCTCGGCTACACTCGCAGCCAGGCCACCTACAGACTGCTGACTAAGGAGTGCGAAAAAGAAAACAAGCAATGTCCTGAGCAAATGGTGGGGTCCTGAAGCAGTGGAGTGGGAGAGGTGAGGGGGGAGTCGCAGGGAGATTAAGGGACAGAAGGCAAGCAGATGAAGCGACAGGGGCACGGCGTGAAGTGCAGGCGGGGGGGGGGGGCGGGGAGCAGAGCCTTTGAAGAGCCGGAGTCATGGCCTGCGGCCGTGAATATGTGAAGTGAATAATTAGGGGAGGAGAACTGGCAGGCTGATAGGCAGAAGGTACAGGCAAGCTCGTGCACGAAGCGTGCACTTCCCAAAATCCGCTTTTGGGGAGAGCCCTTGGCCTTAAGTTGTGGTTTAGCTGCATTAGGGCTCTTTTTCTATTCCTGCGGAATAGGAAAGGGTCGAGCCCTAAAAAGTGTTTTGGAAACCCCCCCACTCCTTTTCTCCCCGCTTGACAGATCACCCCAAAACTTTTAACACAGCAGCAGAAGTCAATGGTGTATTTGTTTTGAAAATTTTGCAAAGATTTGTCACACGCCGGCAAAGATATCGGCAAATGAAAAAATACAATTGCCTGTCCCACACATGAGTATGGTATCTAGTGTCTGTGTGAGTTGTGGTATCAGGGTATGTGTGGGCCATATTTCTTTAAATATATTTTGGTAGGGCAGCGTGTTGTAGACTCCCACACAGTCACTTCCCGATGGAACGGGGCATGCCTGAGCATTCGCTCCACAAATAACTGCCACATGCACGCCGTTTGCCTAGCCACATACTGGCTGTTTCAGAGGCACCTATGCCCTCCATAAACAAAATCTTCAGTTCAGAGGCTGGGACTGTATCACAGAGGCGATGTTTCTCCCTGTTGTTCCTCTCAGCAAACCCCTGGAAGTGTGCTGCAATTGAGCAGCATAGTAATATAACTCCATTCTGGGAGCCTCGAGCCCACCCCCATCTTGCGTGCAATTTAACGTTGCAAGCTCAACACTGCTGTGCCGTCCCGCCCAGTAAAGGTCTATCAAAAGGGAGTCCAGAGCCCTAATTATTTATCTAGGTATGGGGCACAATGTATTCTGTAGCATATAAAGGCAACGAGGCAGTGCCACCATTTTAGCTATCTCCAACCTGCTCATTAGAGATAGCATTAGAGTGTTCCAGAAGTCAACTAAACCCCTTAAAGCGTCCAACATTTTATAAATATTTAATTGCAATATTTGAGAGTCCTCCTCCGCAACCTGTATGCCCAGGTACCTAAAATGCCCAGTCTCCCATCTCTGCCCTAGTCGAGTGAGCGACTGCGTGCACCGACAAGCCAACTGGCCAGGGGAAAAAGTAAATATTTGCTCCTATTAAGTCTCTGCCAAACTCCTCCAGCACCCGTCACAGTTTCGGTACTGCCACTTGGGAGGAGAAATAGAATAATGCATCATCCGCATACAAAGATCTCACCGGTGATGTTCCGCCAACATTGAGACCCCAAGCGGCCAGGTCCCGAAGTACCCAATTGCCATAGGATCTATTGCCAGAGCTAACAGCAGTAGAGAGAGCGGGCAGCCCTGATGTGTCCCCCTCTCCAGCCTCCCTTCGCTTGACCTGCTGCATCCCAACTGGACTCTAGCACTAGGTGCTGTGTACAGGATCTGCACCCAGCTTCTAAAATTTGGTCCAAATCCAGCTACCCTAAGCACCTCCTAAAATACCCCCAATCCACAGAGTCAAAGGTCTTTTCAGGTCTAGTGATACTTGTGCCAATTCCTCGTCTTGTCATGTTACATGTAGTATATGGGACAACTTCCTGCTATTCATTCCCGTATTACAAGATGTTATGAACCCACATTGATCTACGTGAACCAAGCGAGTCATATGAGGGACCAGTCTAGTAGCCATGACTTTGCATAGTATTTTAACATCTGAGTTTATCATCGTGAGGGGTCGATATGCTGAGGGGTCCCGTGTGTCCCCCCCCCCTTGCTTAAGGAACATGACAATTTCTCCCTCGCGCATTGAGGGAGGGAACACCCCAACCTCAAGGGCCGCCTCGTATACCTGCAAAAGGGACTGTATCAGCTGAAAATGCCTGCAAAAAGCCACAGGGAACCCATCCGCCTCCTGGGCCTTGGATCTTGGCATGGCTCAAAGAACCTCCTGCATTTCCTCACCAGTGTTCTGGACATCTAACTCCTCTCACCCTCCGACGGGAGCTGCGGTAGTGCCAAGTTTCAGATAATTGGGACATACCTATCCACTGTTACTCCAGGGTCTGAAGTGTAGTCCCGCTGTAGATGCTGCTGGAACACCTCTAAAACACCATCTCTTGTTTGAGCAAGTCTCCCTCCCGGAGTAGTCATGGCGGTGGTCATTGTGGATGCCTACTCCCTTTGTAAGATCCAGGCCAACAAGCAACCCGATTGGTCACCCTCTGCATGCTACCGCTAGCAGTAATGCATGAGGGTATACCTGTCCAAGATATCAGCTATGCTCTCGCGCTGCTCTCATTCCCTCTTGCCCGTTTCCAGGTCTGCTGGGTTTTCTGCCTGTATTGCAGCCAAAGCTGCCTTCTCCTTATCGAGGTCCCCAAGCAATTGTCTCCTCACCCCGCATACAAGCCCCACGCCCACACCACAATGGACTGCTTTTATGGCCTCCCACTCAGTGGCCCTCCCATTCTCCCCAAGGCCCCCCATTAGTCTCCAAATAATCTGTAATTGATTGTGCTAAAGTAGTCTTCCCCACTTGATCTTCCAAGTGGTCATGTGGGAACCTCCAGTTCCTGGGACCCAGGATAGAAGTCCCCCCACCTCACTGTGCATCGCACCAGCGTGTGATCAGACAACAAACACGCCAAATGAGTCGCCTCTGCTCTGGGAATGCCGGCGTACCAGACACCAGCACTCTATCCAGTCTAATCTGTGTTCCATGTGTCAAGGATTGGCAGGGAAACGGTGGAAGTGCGGGATGAGTCTCCCTCCATATATCATGAGCCCACAAGTCTTACATAACCTTACTAAACATTTGAGTAATTCTAGGTTTCGTGCTTGGCCTAGGGGGGGGGGGGGATCTATCAAGGGCTGTATCCAGCACACAAATAAAATCGCCCATCCAAATAAATGAAGCATCTACTTCATTGGTCGGAAATTCCCGAGTCACCTGGAAAAATGAGGGGTCATCTATGTTGGGGGCATATGAGTTCAGTATGACAATTTCCCTGACATCGAGGGAACCACACAACAGTAAATATCTACCATTCACATCGGACTCACTATATGTCTCTGTGAAGGGAGTGCCTGGGGCCACCTAGACCATGGTACCCCTTGCGTAGGTAGAATTGGAAGAATGATACATCTGACTTTGCCACTTTTTGTCTACTCTAGTTGCTCTGCAGTCGTCCAGGTGCATTTCCAGGAGGCAAGCAATCAATACATGGTGATGTTTAAGTAATGTTAACACCCTGTGTCTCTTAGTACAAGTGCCCAGTCCCCGCACATTCCAGGTCAAATGTGTACTCCGTACCCATTATGGCATGTACTCACTTCAGGCACCGGTGCCGAATCCTGCCCACCCCCACATCCGCCGCTACAGTCCACACATTCAAAACAAACCAACCCCAAAAAAACAGACATTTTACAAACAACAAACTGGTCAAAAATATCACTCCTAATTTCGTTCCAGGTCTCCTTATATAGCCCAATGTAGTAGATTGTTATGTAATTAGTTGCTCTGTCTGGTTACCTTTCAGTTGCATATTGCTGGATTTGGGGAAAATGTGTTCATTCTTGAAGTCTCAAGATGTTAAACATCTCAGAGAGGCGCTCTATTCCCTGGCTTCTAATGGTTTGGTGGAGCAGGGCAATAAAGTAATGAAGGAGGGTATTCAAACGGCTGTGGCTTCAGGTTTGGAGGTAGGAACCTTTGTTGAGGAGAAAGTTTGGAATTATAACACGTCCCCGCATTGGTCCACTGGGGTTACCCCTTTTGAGTTGCTTAGAGGGAGGAAGGGACATTTGTCACTATTTCCTTCTTGGTTGGATAATAAATGTTCGGGTAAAGGAGTGGAAAGTGAAGATGGAAAATTAGCGGAAGTGGTTAGACGGAAACAAGAGGTCATGAAAATAAATTTTGATGGGAAAAGGACCCCGGTTTCACAAGGTATTGTGGTCGGGGATTGGGTGATTATTAAAAAACCATTTAGAGTTTCGAAAGGAAGCTCTGTTTTTTCTAGACCTGTGCAAGTTGTTAAAATTAGTAAAGGTGCAGTTTTCTTGGGTGAGAAGGGTTGGTGGAGTGTCAGACCGCTAGTTAAGATGTCTGAAAATCAGGCTTTAGTGGTTAACCGACATAAGGACAGTGGGGTCGAGGATAACTGTGGTTGGTCTCACTGGTTAACATCTAGTTCTGGTGGTAGAAATGTGAACACTTCCATCTCTGATGCCTCAAATTCCTTGAGCTCACATACTGCTTCTGCCATTCAACCTTCTACTTCTGTTTCTTTTAATAGAAATGGTAGAGTTATAAAAGCCCCTGTTAGATTTAATGATTTTGTTAGGTATTAGGTTATGCATATTATTATTATTATTATTGTTTTTTTGTTTTTGTGTTTTCTGATAAGGGGGAAGGTGATGTAGTAGATTGTTATGTAATCAGTTGCTCGTGATGAGCTCGTGATTATTATTCCATGTGCCTTTTATGACTTGTGTTCCTTTAAATGTATGTGAGTGTTCCTGGCTCGTGGTTCGCTCAGTGATTGCAGTTACTGAGTAAACTCGGGCTGAGAGGACCCGTTAATCGTGGGTGAACTTCTATGTAATAAACTTCTTTCAAGCAAGAAGACTGTGGACCGCATCATTTATTACACCAAACAGGGGCAAACCCTCTCAAGCCACCCTATATATAGAAATCTTGTAGCATCGTCCTCCATTTCTAAAATGCGGTCTTTGTCCAGCTTGATTATGCTGTGTCCTATCTGTGTACGGGGCCAGGTAAGAGAATACATCCTTGTTTTTAGAGCCCCCCGTACCCACTGCAAGCTCTCAGCCTCCCAATTCCCTAAATCTTCCAGCTTGCAGGTATTTAATTATTGAAGCTCTGTTCCTGGATTCAACCATGCCCTGAAGCCCCTACACAGTCTCCTCCCCCGCACCCTCCTGCATCCTCCTCCTGCTCAAATAGCAGTTCCGGACCAACATCCACTGATGCATTAGGCCACTGTGACGATGTGCCATTGTCTTGACCCACATTGTCCACCTCTGCTTCCGGCACTGAGAGAGAATCCTCACTCATGTGCAGAGTTCCATCGCTCCAAACCCTGATCCTGTTGTCTGAGCAAGCATCCTTGACAGATGATTCCTCCTCCGCTTCCCTCACATGTGCTCCCGATAAGGGTCTGGCACCTTATTTCTTGTTGCATGTCCGTGGTTCTCGCGGTGGAAGTGCACCTCCCGTACTTCCAACCATTCCTAAGATTCCTTGGTAGTATCGAAGATGTACGCCTTCCCCTGCATTAGGACCTTAAGCTTTGCAGGATAGAAGAGCATGTATTGCAGGTGGAGATCTTTCAATTTCCTCAATACACCTAGGAACGACTTACGCTGCTCCTGTACATGCCTGGTGTAGTCTGAATAGATGGATGTCTTGTGGTTTTCGAAGCAGGGGTCTTGACGTTCTTTTGCGGCCCTCTGGGCCCTTTTAATAACAAATGCAAAAACCACAGTTGATGGACATAATGCAGAACAATGTCATAGATTCACCCCAGTCCATATTGCGTGATGGCCTAAATCCATTGTTTTTTTGCACTCCACACCACCCCAGTTCAGACATGGCCATATGCAAATCAGCCTTGACCCTGTGCCTCATGGGAACAGTCCAGCCCGAACTGCCAAGCCATGTCTTTCCTGGACCGGAATCAAGCATCCTAGGACCGGTTTCTGGCTATCAGCCGTCTTAAGCTAGGATAGCTTGACTCCAGTGGTGTGGAGAGCATGGGACTCGCGTCTGAGCATACCCATCCCACCCGGTGTGACAAATGCAAAAACCACAGTTGATGGACAAAATGCAGAACAATGTCATACATTCACCCCAGTACAGAGATCTGCACCTAAATAACAAACACACTTGATAAGCCCTCCGGGCACAGCTGGGTCTTGATCCATTGCTCCAAAAACGGCTCTACTGACATCTGTCCTTTCAGGGAAGCTCAGAATGCGTATATTACTGCATCAGGCCCGTCCCTCTGAATCTTCTGCAGGGCGCTCCAGGGCTTTCGTTGTAGTGGATAGTTGTGACACTTACTTTTTTCAGAGCAACCACTTCCCCCTTAAGGCCTGATACATCCTCTTCCACTTCTGTGACCTTGTCCACCACCTTACGTCTGCCCGTAGGAGATTAACATCAAGAGAGACTGTATCAATCTGGGCCTTCAACGCCTTTCTGGAACCCTGTATAGTGGCCAACAGCTCTGCCCGCATCTTCTCCGCCTCGCCCCCTCCATCCTCTTAATCATTGCCGGCAGTTTGGCATATTAAGCGCTGCAGAGGGTGCTGCGACTAAGTATATTGCATGATGGTGTTTAATGCCCCTACTCGGCCGCTTTATCCTTGCCCATAGTAGCATGCAACTAGGGCCACCCCGCGTATAGTCTGAGCCCCACTCTCTCCACCTCACTGGCGTGTCAATCAGGCCCGCTGTTGTTTCAGGCACCCAGCTCCTGCCTCTTCTGCACTGATCCTCTCCAGTCCAACTGGCTCAAGGATCCCAGACCTTCTCCACGGGACTCCGCCTCAGTTCAGCTGTAACTAAGTGTGGTATGCCCCTCCCAAGGGTGAGCTCACCGTAGCTGTGGGCCTCTGCCTCGTACATGCCCAAGTCCCACTTTTATAACCTGCCTCTACACTCCGCTGACAGCAGACTCACAGTTCAGCTGCTTGGGCACCAAAGCGCCTGTCCTGGATGACTCCCTTGCCCAACAAGGTCCGCATGACACTCCCGCTCAACTCATGCAGGGCTTAGGTTGTTCCACAGCCCCATCCACTAACACAAGAGTCCTACTGTGCCAGGACCACTGCTCGCAATGCTACTTCGTGGTGCAGGCAAGGTTCCTTTCCCCACCGCCACAGCAGTGCTGGCAAGTTTGCACTATTAGATCTTTCGACTGCAATTGACACTGTTAATCATGCTCTCCTGATAAATCATGTGGCTCTTATTGGAATCAGAGGAGTTGCTCTCTCCCTTTTAAAATCTTTTCTGAGTGACCATGAACAGACAGTGTTTTTAAAAGAGTTCGAATCCAAACCGTTCTCATTGCCCTGAGGAGTGCCGCAAGGATCCTCAATGAGCCTGACACTATATAGTGTGTACGACACACATTCACAAAACATTATTGTATAGACATTCAAATGAATGAGGATGGTCAAGTAAAAAAAAAAGGCATTGAAACGTCTATTTACAAACTCAGGCTCATCTTCATCTCAACCTCCACGAGAATAAAAAAAAAACGGTGAAATCAATGCACAGCATGTGAATTCAGTAAAGTGGCTGTGTTACCCATCACAGTACAGGAACTTTGCTTGGCATCAGAACAGCGCCTATACATAAACGTGCTTGAACTAGGAGTGGTCCATGATGAACACATACTTCCATCTCAGGGTGCAACATGCAGATTCTGCTAGACAACACCACTTCCATCCATTATATCAAAAGACGGTTAGTGTGGATTTGATTCATGTGTGGAAGAAGGTGCAACAACAGGCAATCTTCCTACTACTGTCTCGTCTAGAAGAATCTCTTAGTATGTAGGCAGAGACTGTCAGTCGCCGCTCGCTGGAGGACGGTGAGTGGGAGCTACACTCTTGAATAAAGGAATTGATCCCATCTTAATTGGGTTTCTACTCATGGTTTCATTGATATGACCCAGAACAAGAAGGAAGGAACAGAAAATGTATTTTTTTTGGGCCATAAATCTGTAGGAATGCCTCCATATTTACTTGGAGTCTGTGCCTGTTGTATGCATTTATGCAAATTCTTTTTCCATCAAAAGTCTTGTCAAAAGTGCAGATCGATTGGGCACGGTTGATTCGGATTGTCCTGACTGGGCTAGGAGGATTCACTATCTCGATCTGTTTGCACTCCTACACCACTCTCTCTGCCATGCAGAGTGTGCCTGCTCTCACAGCAGGATGATGAATGGCAGTTAGTTCCTTTATCTTCTTGTTGAAATGTAATCTTGTACAGGAAGTCTGCCACCAAATACATTTTAACAGAGGGCGTTGGGCAAAGTTCGTCCAGCGGGGTGACCCGGAAGGCATCAGTCTGCATTAATATTGGCAGAGCAGGGTCTGGCGGTGACTACAGTTAAGTTTGGTTTACCTTCATGAGTATGCCTGATCAACCATTTCGGTTTAGTTCACCAATAGTGGTGAGTTTTGTGAAAGGTTTACTCTTTTTTTTTTTTTTGCTTACACTCTGTTCATTATTCCTTAGTGGGCTTTAAGCCTCGTTGTGACTTTCTTGATGACCCACTCTTTTGAGCCGATGTACAGTCATCTTATTCAAAAACTTTATGCCCTCCCAATCATAGACAAGACTCCGGGCATGCAGTGTCTTGCTACGTTTTTCTAATGGATGATCAGCTCTTCTTTGGATTTTGCCAGAACTAAGCAGGCCAAGGTGTGAACTCAACACATTTCATGCTGGGGCATTATCTGTATCAAGATGCGCTGCCCTCTGGAAACGAATCCTTTTGACTCCACTAGAGCCCTGGCTGCCTCCGTGGCCCTCTCTAAAGACATGCCAGTTGCAGAAATCTTCTGTGTTGCATGACTTCCTTGGCTAACCAGCACAAATTTATCCCGCCTTCTTTCTCACTGTGGGCCCTGTTTTACTGGTTAGTACATTGACTAATAAGATCCTAAAATATGCAAATATTATGTGCTAAATTTGTTATGGTTTTGTAGCTCGCTCATTTCTTCTCATTATGCCTAGCTGGGGCACGGAAAAAGTTCAGAAACTGACATCAGCATGCTGATAGGTGACTAATATACTGCAATGCCACCATATCCACAGATAGTCACGGCTGAAGCTGCATGACACCAACTTGCCGCTTTGGAGAGCCGGTGTTGGGGGGGAAAGTTTACTGGACCCATATGAAGACTGTAGAAAATTCAGAGGGTGTAGAATCTCCAGAAATATTACGTATTCCTCCGAAATATTGTTACCAAAAGTAAGTAACTTTATCTTCCGTGGTACTCTGCCTCTTTCACAAACATCATTCTTTGTATTCCCATAGATGTGTAGAATTCAGGTGACCGAGAAGAGCCTGCACATAATATAGAAGTTTTATTCATTTATTTATTTATTTATTTATATGTTTATATAGCGCTAGAATCGACCCCCCAAAGGGGTATCTCTGCGCTTAAACGGGCTTGTGAAGGTGGTGATTCTTAGCAAAGTTAGACATCACAGAACAGGAAGGTTTTTAACAGTTTCCTGAATGTGAGATGTTCCGGACACTGTCTGAGAGGACGTGGGCGTTCATTCCATAAACGAGGGCCCAGATGGGAAACGGCTTTCCCTCCTAACCTGGCTTTGTTTTTTACAGAAGGTACTACCAAGAGGTTTTTAGCACTGGAACGGAGGGATCTGGGTGGAACATAGGCTATACATTTTTCTGCAAGATATAAAGGACCCAAGTTATGTAGTGCTTTGTGAATAATACGGCAAGTTTTAAACTTGATTCGTTGGCGAATCAGGAGCCAGTGGAGCTTTACCAGAAGAGGGTGGGAATGATGCTATTGCTTTTCCTGAAATTGTATTGATCTTTAACCGAATAGCCTACTACCTTTCTAATCATTAAGAAGTATTTGTGTACTTAATTAGAACCATTTAAGTTATATTGCCGTCCGTTGTCTCTGGTGCTCTTATTTGTAAAAAGGTTGCAGACTATTCATTGCCCTTTTGCTGGTTATTTCTGAAATATAATTTTGGCTATGAAAAAGTGTTATCCATTACATTTATATTTACTCCTGTATTTATTCTCAGGGGCGTATAGCTTGTGCAAACGTGCTAAGTGACCTTTATGCCATGGGAGTTACAGAGTGTGATAATATGCTGATGCTTCTTGGAATTAGTAATAAGCTCACAGATCGGGTAAGATTAAAGGCTATTCCTTAAAGCGTGTTGGTTTTGATTGCTTCCGTACTGGACAGATAGCAAGCTGTTGTTTTCTTTGTTTTGTGATAACGTCTGCTTATGTTTGAACAATTATATGTATTTGTTTCTACTGTAAATATTTTGTTGGTCAGTGGGTATTTAAATGGCAAACATTCTTGCCATCTTAAATGTCAAGTCTGGCTGAAGTCTATGAGCATTACGTTATGTTTCCGACTATTTGTACAGTACCTATTGTGATGAAAGGAGTTTCAGAGCTGAGGGTCTATTTTTGAATTGGCACGTTTTGTTGATAAAAAAAAACAATATATGGCAATATCCAGAATCCTTTAAACTCTATTGTAAATCTCATCAAAATACCACATATTAAAAACCAGGATCACACTCAAAAATAGACTGTTGGGCACATGGTGGGCTTAAATATATAGAGAGCATACCTGCGGCCTTATTCAGCTGAGCTAGGAAGGCTAGAGCGTTTTTTTTTAGAGGATTCTAGCTGTAATGTGTAAAACCAACTCTAAGAACGCTATATAAAGTCTAGGAGAAAGTGAAACATTAAATCTGGTGGAGGGTGGTCTGCCACAAGTTCTAAAGGCACTAACTTGTCAAAAGTTTCAATAATTTAAACCTGAGCTCAATCCCTGGTAGCTATGGGACAGAGCATACAGGCTTAACTTGGAGACATTGGGTAAATCATTTAGAATTACCAAAACAGTTCAAAAGTTGAAAACACAACTCAATACAGTAAATGTAATGAACACCGTGACACCAAAATATAAAAAATCCAATACTGAGTACCGCAGGTATGAATTTAGTTTAAAGATTTTAAAGAAAATAGCGACTAGAATCACAAACTTCAACTGTTGTAAAGGGTTGTGGTAGACCGGAACCTAGACAAGATTTGAGGCCAACTGCGAAAGGAGCCATGTCAAGTACAAGCAGATGGGCCCGGCTAGGATCTGGCAATAGTAAAATGTAATAAAGATTCTAAGTCTCAGTCTGAAAAATAGAGAAAAATGTAATAAGCAAGAGGATGCCAAAACAACAAAAGATCCAAGTAGGAGAACCATGGATATGATTTTTTTTAAAGGTTTAAGTGAAAATAGCGCCAAAACGCGCATAGTGTCCATGGTTGCCAATGGTGGTGAACTACCCGAACCTAGGCACAATTTATTATCAACTGTGATGTAGTGCGCACCAGATACACGAAATAAAGTTGCCCCTCTATGACCTGGAAGTAGGGCAATTTGAAAACGTTTCCAAGTCCTAATCTGAAAAGGGACTTTGCCCTTTTCAGAAGAAAACCTCTTCTCCACATGGTACAAACCTGACATTTGATCCAACGCTATGAACTTCAGGTAAGCTACTTTTTGATGTCCGTGTTTTAGAAGCTCTGGATCAAAAGATTTGAAAAATTTCCCAAACTTCCTGTTGTGCCCAAGTTGCCGGCTGAGCTTGGGTCCAAAATTCACAGCTCGGCACAATGTAAAAAAAGTGTCAGCTTTCACTGGAAAAATGTAATATGTTCACTGTACTTGTTGGGCCGTTTCCTGTCGCAGGTACTAGGCCTACCAACACAAGTGAGGTATAATTTTTATCGGGAGACTTATGGGAACTCAGAATAGTAGAACAAGTGGCATTACCAATTGACTTTCTTTACATTTCTACCTTCCAAATGTAAGACAATGTGTAAAAAAGTGGTAATTTTGAAAAATGTCCTCTAATTCACATGCTTGTATGGGTACCCACAATATCGGAGATGTGCAAATAACCACGGCTTCTAAACTCTATATTGTTCCTATTTTGGAAATATAAATGTTTCCTTGGTACATATTTTTCACTCTTTATATTTTACCAAATGAATTGCTATATACTCGGTACACAATGAAAAAACATTGCAAGATGCAGCTCTGTTATTGGCTCTGGGTACCTCGGGTTCTTGGTGAACCTGCAAGTCTTATATATCCCCGCAAACAGAAGAGTCCATCGGATGTAATGATATATCTCTTTAAAAAATCTGCCATACTTAGAAGAAGTTACCTGTGTAAATGTTGGCACAAATGGCAGTTTTTTCCAACTCGATTTCATTATTTATTTTATTTGTTATTTTGTATAGAAAAATCTTGAAGGATCTACACAAGTGACCCTTTGCTGAATTCAGGATCCATTATTGCTTTCACACCCATTTCTACCACTAACTTGAAGAAGGTTGAAAACACCAAAAATAGGAAACATAGGCTATGCCCCAGTAAAATTACAAAACTTTGTAGAACATTTTAGTTTTCTGACACAAGGCTGCCTTTTCATGAACGCTGGAAAGATGGTGATTTTAGCACTACAAACACTTTGTTAAAATCGTTTGTAGGGAAAAACCAGATGCTTTCTTTTGCTGCACTTTTCCCCCACGTTTTCCAATAAAAACAAAAATTAGCTTTATTTTGGCCACTATCGTGGTCCCCTCCAGGGGAATCCACAAATCCTGGAAACCTTTAGAATCCTCAAGATGTTGAAAGGAAAGGACGCAAATTTGATGCGGATACCTTAAGTGGACAAAACGTTACACAGACCTAAGTGTGAACTACCCCAAATAGCTCAAAAAAAGGCTTAGCACAGGGGAGGAAAAGGCCTAGCTACAAAGGGGTGAAAGGAAACTTGCTTCATAGCATTTCTATGACCTATACACATGGCTATCATTACCTAATGCAGTTTGCACATTCTAAATGCATGTCATTTCAGCTTTGAATTTTACATTAATCATTGCACATTTTAACTGCTAATCTAATTAATTTGTATTTTAGTTACGAGTTTCTATCAATGTTATTCAGTCTCCCTTTAAAAGTCACTTAAGGTGCTTGACTGTGAACCTTTAATCTCGTCCCAATATGCTGCATGATAGTGTACATGAAGACTTTGACAGCCTAGAAAAACCATATAATTCTAACTGAATGGTAGTTCAGTAATGTCAGTATATGACTAATTGCCTGATCAATTATTTGCAAATGATATGCAATTGTATTGACAAACAGCGTGACTGAGTATACTTCCTTATGCCTGGTGAGCATCCAATTTAACTCCACGTGCTAGCCAGTTTTTGTATCACACACACACACATATAATTTGGCACAGCAAAGACTTCCAGTCCCAGGATGCATGTGAATTTACTCACCTGAGAATGCGAGGCCTCTTGAGAGGTTAATTGATGAAAGAAATGCATTTAAGGCTGGAAAATGTGCTGCGCAGATCTGTGGCTGACAGTTGGTGTTTTCCCTTTGAAAAAGAAGCAAGGTGCTTTGAAACGCGTCAAGGATGTTAATTAATTATTGGAAAGCTGAGCCGGTTTAGGAATAAAGGGTTTTGCAAACTTATTTCTCGTGGAGTGGTGTCCTTAAGCAGAAGGCAACATGAATTAATTTTCTCACACGGCAGCCTCGCCGTGAAAAATTGCACCGCCATCAAAAGGAATATGGGTCTGCAAGGTTGGAACTGTCCTTAACCTGTCTGCAGCACGAGAAATGTAATAATGTGAACCGGCATGACTTTCTGAGGCCCACTGGAGGGCTTGAACATAAAACGAAAAGCTAACACGGTTTTAAATTGTAACTGCAAGCAAAACACGGACCCCACTGGTGGGGGAGAATTTGGCACAGCATCAAGACTTCCAGTCCCAGGATGCATGTGAATTTACTCACCTGAGAATGCGAGACCTCTTGAGAGGTTAATTGATGAAAGAAATGCATTTAAGGCTGGAAAATGTGCTGCGCAGATCTGTGGCTGACAGTTGGTGTTT
Source organism: Lissotriton vulgaris (assembly GCF_964263255.1). Taxonomy (NCBI): domain Eukaryota; kingdom Metazoa; phylum Chordata; class Amphibia; order Caudata; family Salamandridae; genus Lissotriton; species Lissotriton vulgaris. The sequence goes on along the minus strand of NC_141685.1, from coordinate 1,953,756,844 downwards.
TCCCTTTGAAAAAGAAGCAAGGTGCTTTGAAACGCTTCAGGGATGTTAATTAATTATTGGAAAGCTGAGCCGGTTCAGGAATAAAGGGTTTTGCAAACTTATTTCTCGTGGAGTGGTGTCCTTAAGCAGAAGGCAACATGAATTTATTTATTTATTATATATATATATATATATATATATATATATATATATATATATATATATATATATATATATATATATATTACCTACTGGCGGTCGCCAGTAGGTAGTTATAGTTAGGATTTTTTTCAATGTTAAATCTCAAAATTCTATTTGGAATAACTTTGGCACCGGTTGACGAATCTGCCTGAAAATTTCCTGAAAATGGCCTCGTCGAGCTCCGGTCCTTCCTTGAAAGTTTGGGGGGAATACGTCAAGCGGGGGCCGAGATAAAAGGGGGGTCCCAAAACGCGTTTTCCCCATGTAAATTTCCATAGGGCGGTCGATTTTACTTTTAGCCCGAACGGCTGAATGGATTTCCACCAAACTTGGCAAAATTGAAGGGACTGGTAGCCCGATGTGCCTTTGCTATGTCTCAAGATATGTGCTGCAGTGGATTTTGAGTAATTTAGGTGCCAAAAAATATATATATCTATAGGCGCTCTCCGGTGCGCGCACCGGAGTGCGCTCCAGGCGCGACACGCGACTTGCGCGCAGGAAGCTGATTGGCTCTTGGGTGTCTGTAAACATTCTAAACAGTCTGGAGCGGCCGCCATCTTGTGTCTCGGTAAAATCGAGACACAAGGGGTTTGAAAAAAAAAGGGGCAAATGACCATAAGGGGGAAGAGTAGACCCCCTCTGACCCCCTAGGTTTGATGTAGGGGCTAAAATAGGGTCCTGCGGGGCATTACATTTTTTTTTTTTTTTTTCGTTTTGCACGGGGGAAGCGCATGGTACGCGCACCGGGGAAGCACGGGGAAAATCCAGGACCATATTTATGAAGGCCTTGCGCTGCCAGTTTTGCGCCTCCTGTGCGTCAATTTTTGTGACGCACCAGCGGTGTAAAAAAATGCGCATTGTTATGCAATATTTAAAAAGTGACGCATCTATCTAGATGCGTCACTTTTTAAATATAGTGCAACGAGGCACATTTTTTTACACTGCTGGTGTGATGCGCCACTTTTCTGTGCGCACTCCTTATGACATTCCAGATGTGTCATATTTAATGTATGACGAATCATGTTGCAAGGAGTTACAGATACATCAGTATTTCTGACATATCTGTAAACATAAAAGTGACGCGAGGCAGGTGCAAGATTTTGACGCAACAGCATCCTAAAAGTGACGCAGAGAAATCTTATAGATTTCAGTACGTCGTTATTACCAAGCTTTTTGCGGGGGAATGCCCCCTCTGCATACATTATACCTGACGCAGATATAATGTGGCGCAGAGTTTTAAAAAGTGACCCATGTACCTAGATGCGTCACTTTTTAAAAATAGCGTCAGGTATAATGCATGCAGAGGGGGTGTTCTCCCGCAAAAAGCTTTGTAATAGCGACGCAGTGAAATCTTTGAGATTTCACGGCGTCACTTTTAGGATGCTGTTGCGTCAAAATCTTGCGCCTGCTTTACAGCAGGTGTTAGACTGACGCAAGACCTTTCACATGGTGCTTTTTCCATGTGAAAGGACACATTACTGGAGTTGCGTCACTTTTGTGACGCACTCCAGCAATGCGTTACTTGGAATGTCATAAGGAGTGCGCACAGAAAAGTGACGCATCGCACCAGTGGTGTAAAAAAATGTGCCTCGTTGCGTTATATTTAAAAAGTGACGTATCTAGGTAGATGGGTCACTTTTTAAAATCAAGCGCCACATTATATCTGCGTGAGGTATAATGCATGCAGAGGGGGTGTTCCCCCGCAAAAAGCTTTGTAATAGCGATGCAGTGAAATGTTTGAGATTTCACTGCGTCACTTTTAGGATGCTGTTGCGTCCTTTAAATATAGTGCAACGAGGCACATTTTATTACACTGCTGGTGTGATGCGTCACTTTTCTGTGCGCACTCCTTATGACATTCCAGATGTGTCATATTTAATGTATGACGAATCATGTTGCAAGGAGTTACAGATACGTCAGTATTTCTGACATATCTGTAAACATGAAAGTGACGCGAGGCAGGCGCAAGATTTTGACGCAACAGCATCCTAAAAGTGACGCAGAGAAATCTCATAGATTTCAGTACGTCGTTATTACCAAGCTTTTTGCGGGGGAATGCCCCCTCTGCATACATTATACCTGATGCAGATATAATGTGGCGCAGAGTTTTAAAAAGTGACCCATGTACCTAGATGCGTCACTTTTTAAAAATAGTGTCAGGTATAATGCATGCAGAGGGGGTGTTCCCCTGCAAAAAGCTTGGTAATAATGACGCAGTGCGTCACTTTTAGGATGCTGTTGCGCCAAAATCTTGCGCCTGCTTCACAGCAAACCTTTCACATGGTGCTTTTTCCATGTGAAAGGACACATTACTGGAGTTGCGTCACTTTTGTGACGCACTCCAGCAATGCGTTACTTTTGTGTTTACAGATACGTCAGAAATACTGACATATCTGTAACTCCTTGCGAATTGATTAGTCATATATTAAATATGACATATCTGGAATGTCATAAGGAGTGCGTCCACAAAAGTGATGCATTGCTGTTTTCACGTAGCGATGCGTCACTTTTCAGAAATGAGGCCTCCAGTTTATTCACTGTCATAACTTTCTTTTCTAACACTCACCTTCTTTCATTCCTCCTACTTCACTTCCTTTCACCTCTCATACCTTTCTGTTCTTTCTTACTCATTCTCCTTTCAATTATCAATGCACTATATTTCACTTACTCTTCATTTTTTTAAGAATATAGCTCTTTGATGAGAATTGGAGGTAGTTCTGAAAAGAACTTTTGGTTTTCTTCTTTTAACTGAACAGGACAAAAACAGGGAATGGAAACTGCTCAACAGGAGCAAAAAGAAAACAAAAAAAATAGGGGTGGGAAGGGCAGCGATGGTTCTCCAATGCTCGAACCATGAGCAGGACACTTTGCTCCCCATAGGTGAGGAGTTGATTGCAGTATCTGCATTTGACGACCCCATGGTTAAATGCAGGTTGTATGTTTGCCACCTGCTCCTGCGATTGCTCTCTCCCAGAAGAAGTTGCTCCTCCGGTTGATGTAGAGGCCCCATCTCTGGGAACCTCTTGTGCCAGAGCCCTGACACTTTCCCGGGCAAAATTCTGGGGGTGCCTCCTCTCCACATGGCGAATCATGGTGAAGTTGCCAAAAGAGTACTTTTTTTGGGGGTTACCCCGTGACAGGACCTGTTTGCAGATCCTGCACTCTACTTTTGGTGCATTCACCTTTTTCTGGTCTGCTGGAAACGTAAAAAATTTCCAGATGAAATGCTCTTTGACCTTCGGCTGAGGAGGCTCTTCATCAATGAATTCAGGCTCATCTTCACTGCTGGATGGTCTGGCAGCCATGATTATCCAAGAAATATGCAAGAGCAAAAAGGCAGGTCTTTCAGTCACAAAAGTGAAAGAAGAAGTGAAGGAAATGGGTGGGGATTTCATTCATTGTAAAAAAAAAAACTGTTAGCAACCAATGAAAAGTGTTATTTTAGGGTCACATGACCCGACGCGTTTACGCTGCGCGCTCCGGAGCACTTCCGGTGCGTTTACGCAGCGCGATCGTAGGCGCTTCCGGGGCGCAAACGTGGCGCGATCGTAGGCGCTTTTGCGTGCGTTTATGCGCCGCGAACGTAGTCGCTTCCGAGGGCACTTACGTTGCGCGCCGAAGTGACGTCATCAAACTTTTACAGAAATGCATAATCATTTTCCTTATTAAAAAAACTAATTTTATTTGTATGGTACGAAATGTTTTGCATTATTATTAACTTTTCATTCATATTTTTTTTCACGAACGACAGTTGCGCTCTGGGTGCGCTTTCAGATGAGCTCACGGAAAAGCTTACCGGAGAGCTTATCTGAAAGCTTCCCGGAGCGCGCACCCAGAGCGCAAAAGAAAAAAATTATATAAAAAAAAATGAAGACTTTAAAAAAAACAGCAAATTGTAAAAAAAAAAAAAAGGTTAGAAACTCGATATACAAAGGAATTAGCATTTAAAAAACCTATGAAATTCACTGAAAAAACCATAGGTTTCACACCAGTTATAGTAAGGAATTAGCATTTAAAAAACCTATTAAATTCACTGAAAAAACCATAGGTTTCACACCAGTTATAGTTAGCTGGAAATTTTACTGATATAAAACCATTGAAATTCCCACGTTATAGTTAGATGGACTCACTATAACTTGCGCGTGCAATGCACTGCTGATGATGTCTTAATAAGCCAGTTAACCAATCAATTTTTAAAAACCATCCATTTAGACACTTATTTAAACATTTATTCTTCCATCAACTTTTACATATACATATATAAAATATATTTATTTTTCAGAAAGACACACATTCACTGGATGGTGTCATTAGTGATGTCATGAGTGATGTCACTGGGGGGCGTGGCTTGGATGCCGAGGAGGTAGGCAGCGTGAGCTCGGAGCTCCGTGCCCGATCCCGGAAAATATCCTGAAAATTCATTCGAACCCCGAGATAAAGGACATTATCCGGTACTGGACGGTACTGCGGAGGGTCCGGGACCCGCGGAAGACGACACCGAGCCATCCCGCAGCAGTAACTTAACTTCGAAAGCTGAACTCGGCCGAGAAGTCGCGGACCCCAAAATGGCGGCGATGGCACGAGATCGCTTGTGACGGAGACATCTGCCCGGAGACCCACTGAAGACCGCTCCCGGACACGCTAGGGGTGCTGGCGGCCGTGTCGCGCCTCTCCCCAGGTGTTGGTAGAACTTTGGGCGCGCCCTTGGGCGGTGGTTGAGGACCGTCTCCTGATTGGGGCGACAACAATGCGACAGTGACTCGGAGACGAGAACCCCGGGTCTCAGGCGCAACTGGTGCTGGCCGAGCCACGACCGCTCAGTGCTTCCTGCCTCTTGGTGACATTTCTAGACCTGAGAACCCGGCCGGAGGACGGTGCCCGGCGACGCTCGGAGGGCGACCAAGAACATATTTGAGGTCCACCGCCCATCCCGGCCCAGATGGGGAAACCGAAGGGGAAGGGGGATGGCGCGACCGACACTGAGGCGGCGGAAGGAGCAGAGAGAGACCAGGCGGCGCTACAGCGGATGCAAGATCGCATCCTGGAAGCCATCGCCACCACAAAGGATGCCCTACAGCAAGATATAGCTCAGGTGGCAACGGGCCTGGGCCTCCTGAAGGCCGACCACGACAAACTTAAGGACAGGGTGAAATCCGTGGAGACCACGGTTAAGGACTTAGCCCCGGCCCAGGCAACGGTGAAGGCCCAGATGGCCGACGTGATGGACCGTCTGAAGGTACTGGAAAGGAGGGCCGAGGATGCAGAAAACAGGAACAGGCGCAACAACGTACGCCTAGTGGGCCTGCCGGAGAAAATTGAAGGCGACGACATGGTGGGCTACTTGGATAACTGGCTGCGGACGGAGGTGGCACCTGAAGGCCTGTCCCCCTTCTTCTCCCTGGAGCGGGCACATAGAGTTCCGGCGCGTCCGCCAGCCTTGGGCCTTCCTCCTCGCCCGGTGGTGTTCAAGTTGCTCCATTACCGGGACAGAGACTGGCTTTTACAGAGGGCGAGAGAGGCAGGGCCCTTTCAAGTGGAAAACAACAGAGTCACCATGTTCCCGGACTACACGTTTGAGACTCAGCGACTTCGGGCAAACTTCTTGTCCCTCAAGCGCGAGCTCCGCCAGGAAGGCATCAAGTACTCCCTGTTGTTTCCAGCCAAGCTAAGAGTGGTGGTGGACGAAAAGTCTTTATTCTTTACGACTTCTGCGGATGCATGGGACTGGTGGGATACTTATAAGGCAGGAACGGACGGTGCTAAGGCCAGGGAGGAAGAGGCCAAGATGGAAAAGCCGATCAGACAGTCCCAACGGATCAGAAAGAATCGCAGGAGGACCGGGAAACCCTCGATGTCGCAGACGGAGGCGGAGAGGCAGGCGGCCCTACAGGCGGTGGTGGACTTATCTAGAGCCGCCAGGACTCAGTCTGGGAAGGGCACGGATTCGGAGGCCCCGGGAACGGGCTCAGAGACAGGACAATCGGAATTTGGTGGAGCCCGGGGCCCTATTGTGACGCCGCAGACCTCGGGGGAGATACTGGAGGCATGTTGAACTGGTTTGGCGGAATGGACTCGTTGGTTGGACACCGGGGCGATGGACCCGCAGCAGTGGAAAGACATTGATTGAGGTTTTGGGGATCTGTACTGTGGGGATTGTGGGGTGGAGCGCGCGGGGCTGATTTGTTGGAGGTTCTATAGCATTGAGCCGCGCCTTACTGGCCCCTAAGGTCATCGCAGTGGGGACTGCGAATATTACCACCTTTCCTTGAGGGGTGATCGGGAGTGTTGGTTTGGATGGGGGTACTTCCAGTTGCGGGGGGGCCTGTCCTGGGGGGGTGGGAGTTGCGAGCAGTTGGGGTTGCTCAAGGGGTTGTAGTTGTTGGAGGGGTTTGGCTTCCTGTTTGGAGAGGGTGGGGGGGAGGGCCCGTGGTCGCGGGAATTAGGCGAACACTGTTCTTTGTTGTATGGTCCGGTTGTGTAGGGGGGAATGGCTAGTACTGGAGCGTTGAAATGTGTGACCTGGAATGTGCGGGGCATGCAGTCCATGGCGCGCAGACATAAGGTTCAGGCGTACCTCAAGCGTAGGGGGGTTCACATAGCGTTCCTGCAGGAGACGCACCTAAATAAGCAGGAAGGGGCGGCTCTACAAAGGCGCTGGAGGGGGCAGTTATTCTACACGACATTTTCAGCATTTGCGAGGGGGACATTGATTTGGATACGGGCGGGGGTCCCCTTCCAAGTCTCGAAGTCATCGATAGACCCAGAGGGCAGATATGTGGCGGTGGAAGGAAGGCTGAGAGGCAGGATGATATCGCTCTGCAATGTGTATGCTCCTAATGTAGACCTGCCTGCTTTCTTGTCTAACGTCTCGGGCAAATTGGCGGGTTACTTGGCGGGGCCGGTCCTCCTGGGGGGGGACTTCAACTCGGTTGAGGATGTGCTACTAGATAGGTCCCATCCCCCGCTACGCGCGTCCCCAGCACATAGGATCGCCAAGCGTAGATTAGAATGGCAGGAGAGCTGGGCCCTCACGGATGCATGGAGGGCGTTGCACCCCACCACTAGGGATTACTCCTTTCACTCGCACCTGCATGATTTACATGTGAGGCTGGATGCGTTTCTTTGTTCGGAATGTGTGCTCCCTGCGGTGGGCGGGGCGGAATACTTGGCAAGGACGATATCGGACCACAACCCCTTGTTGATGTCTCTGGAATGGATGGTGACTGTTAACTGCGTGCCAACATGGCGCCTGCAACCTGACACCCTGGACGACTTGTTGTTCAGGGAGGCCCTGAGTGACCGTATCGAGAGGTATTTTGAGGAGAACAGTGGTTCGGCTTCCACGAGGGCGGTTGAATGGGATGCTTTCAAGGTGGTGGTGCGGGGACACTGTATTGGGCACACGGCAGGGGCACGGAAGACTTTGTTGGACGACTTAGACAAGGCTGAGACACGGCTGAGGGATCTTGAGAAGAGGCGCCCGAATCACCCAGAACTGCAGGAGGGGCTTAGCGGGGCGCGGGAGGGGCTGGCGGTAGAGCTAGAGCGGCTGCGTAGCTTCGACCACAAGGCATACGTGACGAGGGCGCATGCGGAAGGTGATAAGGCGGGGGCGATGTTGGCTTGGCTTGCTAACCCTATCCGGGGGGGAGGGCCGATCATGAGGATACCGGAACCAGGGGAGGAGCCTTGCCACACCCAACCCGGGATCCTGAACAAGTTCCGAGCTTATTATGAGGGGCTCTATCTGAGTGGTGATACGGGAGGGACGGAGGAGCTTGAGGAGTTCTTGGACGGGCTAGAGTTGCCGCGAGTGGAGGACTCGGAGGCAGAAGAGTTAGGGCGGCCAATCTCCCTCGGAGAAATAGGTTGCGCTGTAAAACAGATGGCTAGAAACAAGACCCCGGGCCTTGACGGTCTACCGATCGAATTTTATGGCAAATACCTAGAGCATCTTGCTCCACGGCTGCGCGAGGTATACAATGAGGCGCAGGAGAAGGGCCGACTCCCGGGCTCTATGTGCGAGGCCCTTATGATCCCACTCTTGAAGCCGGGCAGAGAAGGTACGGCGCTGTCCTCGTACCGCCCGTTATCTATGTTGACGACGGATTACAAAATCCTCAGTAAAATACTGGCCAACAGATTGCTGGTGCACATGACGAGCCTGGTTCATGGTGACCAGTGCGGTTTCATACCGACACGCAACACCACCCATAACATCCGCAGACTCACGAGACTGATGGGCGTGGACTGGCCAGACACCGTCTCCCCGTTTGTCCTGTCCATCGACATTGAGAAGGCATTTGACAGCCTCGAATGGGGATACCTGTATGAGGTGATGCGCCGCTTCGGGTTGGGAGACGGATATATACAGTGGACCAAGGTCCTCTATACTGAGGCGGTGGCGAGGGTCCGGGTGGGTGCGCTGATCTCGAGACAATACCCGATCAGGCGTGGCACTAGACAGGGTTGTTCCCTGTCCCCGCTACTGTTTGCGTTAGCAATGGAACCCTTCGCTGCGGTAGCCAGACTGGGCCGCCACTACGCAGGTCTGCCTTTTAGGGGGAGGCCGCACCTCATCTCCCTTTACGCGGATGATTTGTTGATGTTTTTGGCCAATGCCGGCGCCGAACTTCAGGGGGCGCGGAGGCTACTGGAGCAGTTCGGTAGGTTATCGGGCCTGAGGGTCAACTGGCCTAAATCCTGTCTGTTTCCCCTGAGGCCGGGAGAGCCGTGCCCACTCACTGCTCAGGAACTCCGGTGGGAGCCGCGCTGCCTACATTATCTAGGGGTTTATGTTTACCACTCCCCGTCCGACCTGCTGGATGGCAACGTAACTCGCTGTATTAACGCCCTGCGTGGATCTATGGATTTCTGGGCGACTCTACCGCTCTCTCTGGCTGGTAGGATTTCCCTGCTTAAAATGATAGCCCTGCCCAGGCTTTTGTACTATTTTAGGACACTGCCGGTATGGATCCCGAGTTCGGTTTTCAAACGCCTGAGGTCACTGATTATAGCGTTCCTGTGGGGCACGGGTAGGAGACGCATAGCGCTCGACACGCTGCTACGCCCCAAAGATGAGGGAGGTATGGCAGTGCCGGACTTCGAAGGATATTACCTCGCTGCCCAGCTGCAGACTTTTACTCAGGAGGTGGCAAGAGTTTATAGAGGTCCCGAGGACGCGAGAGTCGAAGGCACCCCGCGACACGTTCTGGCTTATATCACGCTGCACCAGAAACTCCGAGTGGGAGACCTGACGGTCGAGGAGCAGACTTTCCGTCTATGTTGGGACCGGGCCCGTAAGCGGGCGGGTGTCCGCCTTATGTACGCCCCCGAAATTCCGTTGGGAATGGTCACAGCCCTCCCACATGGAGGTGACTGGTCACGCTTACTCGAGTGGGAGGAGGCGGGAGTACACGTGCTGGGTGACCTCTACGAAGATGGGGTGTTGCTGCCGTTTCGGGACCTGCAAGAGAGATTTGACCTACCGAGGGGTGACTATCTGCTGCACGCGGCAGTCACAGGCGCCATGCGAGCCCACTGGGGAGAAGGGCTGCAGGAACCAGGTACCTCAATGGCCTGCCAGTACGCCATGATGGCGGCGGGAACCTTTAAGGCCGTCACATGCCTGTACTCGCGGATACAGCGGGAGGCCTTGCAACCTCTGGCAGCCCTGAAGGCCAAGTGGGAGCTGGACCTCCAGGTGGAGATACCAGACACGACCTGGGGCCAACTACTGAGGAGGGCGCGGAAGAGCTCGAGGAATGCCAGGTTCCAATTAATCCACTTCTATGTTATCCACAGGGCATACCTTACGCCCGGGAAAATCCAACAGTACTTTGGGGCGACCGACGCTGCTTGCCCCAGATGTAATACAGCGGGGGCGGATTTCTGTCATATGCTGTGGGATTGCCCCTCTTTAGGCGACTACTGGCAGGAAGTTGGACGGGCCCTTAACGGGGCGACGGACAGGGATATCCAATACACTAAGGCAGTTGGCATCCTTCACTGGTTCCCACACACACCTAGAAATACGATGTCAAGTAAATTTATAGATTTAGGGCTTATCCTGGCCAAGCGGGAGATCACACGAAATTGGAAGTCCAGAGTGGGGCCCACATATAAAAGATGGTATGGGGAGTGTCTGAGATGGGCCGCGTGTGATAGTACCCTACGATACCAGATGGCCTGGAGGTCGAATGATGAGAAAGCACTGGAAAGGGCGACTGCATGGGAGGTGATGGTGCAGGCGCTCAGGGATGTGGACGATGAGGGGCAGGAAGGCGAGAGCGAACTAGCTGGAGCAGACCCTAACACTATACAGGAGAACACACCTTAGCGATTGTTTGCTTCCTCCTGCAACACACCAGGCACTGATACAAGGTTACTCAAGCGCAGCGCGACCACGGGGGAGGGCGGGTAGGAAGCTGGTTTGGAGGGATGTTGGGGTACCGAAATTTGGGGAGGGGGAGGGGCGTAAATCACAAAAGCATTCCAGGGTTATGTGCACAATGAAGCGGTCAGACAATGTAAGACGTATGAGCCCAAGACGGAGATGAAGCTGCCCACATCGCAAGCGGGGAGAGCTCCCCGGACGAAAGACGAATGTATTCAACTGAACTGGTTCTTGTCATAATCATTTTGCTGAAAATCTTGTCTGTACTGTTATATTGGTGATGCAATAAAAATGATGTTAAAAAAAAAAAAAAAAATGAGTGATGTCACTGACCATGTCATGAGTGATGTAATATGTGACGTCATCAGCAGTGCTTTGCACGCGCAAGTTATAGTGAGTCCATCTAACTATAACGTGGGAATTTCAATGGTTTTATATCAGTAAAATTTCCAGCTAACTATAACTGGTGTGAAACCTATGGTTTTTTCAGTGAATTTAATAGGTTTTTTAAATGCTAATTCCTAACTATAACTGGTGTGAAACCTATGGTTTTTTCAGTGAATATATATATATATATATATATATATATACCACGTGACTCCTCTGGATTTCTCGGTGTCTCCAGCGCCTGCTCAGCTGCTCAGCACACCAGCAAACAGAAGGGAGACGGACCACGTAACATCAGCATATCGTTTTTTTATTATTCGGTACACAGAAAGCAGCTACGCGTTTCTGACAAGGTATGCCCTTGTTCACGTTGCAACATGTACGTAAGACTTAATGCTTTTTAAATGCAATTTCAAAAAGTGAACACCCCTTCACAGTGACGTAGTGAGTCATGTGACTTAATGAATAGTGAAAACATACTACCACAGTATATGTAAATACATCTGACGGTAACATACAGAAAAAATATATAAATCACTGGTTAAATCCATAATCAGACGGTAATAGACAGAAGAGATAAATAACTGGTTAAATCCATAATCATAAATGTGCATTTTAGGCAGTCAATATATAAGGACAATTTGCGTCACGTAATATTAAAATATGACAAAACCTCATTTCTTGTGAGAATACTGACAAGCTACTGAAGCTGGGAAACTCCCACATCCAAAATGTACAAAAAGTTTGTCTGATCACATAACCATGGCAGTTTTTGATAAAGTGCTAAGTGAAGGTTAAAAGTAAAGTGCAAAGGTTGTGAAAAGTGCAAGGAAGAGAAAGCTGTACGAGATAAAGTGCAATACCATTCATTAACACAAGGACGAAAAATATCAAAGCACATCTCAGTCTCATATGGGTATAATTGATTACCACAACATTCTATGTGCATGATTCGTACCTTAATAATAATAAATAGTATAAATAGTTAAAACATTATGAAATCCAATAAATACACCTAGATTAGTGATAATCTATTGATGATATATATACAAAAGATTAAATAGCATATATATACACCTATGATGACAAATGTAAAACCCCAAAAAAATACATATGGTGATTTCATATCTATATGTAAGATATCCTTCATCTTATCAAGTAGAAAACAATATACAAAAATAGAAAAATACAAGTATATATAGATATAAACATATAAAAAAAAAAATATATATATATATATGAAATATCTACATCTTCGTATATACAAAAAGGAAAAGGTTCATCAAGATATGTACAAAAAAGCAGCAAGGAATGTTATCAGACCCGACCTCAACCTCGAAATAGGGAACCTAACTAAGAGGGAGGAAAAGATGGTGGGTACGGGTCTGGGGAAATATGCAGGCAATATAGACGGAAGAACAATGCAATATATTACAAAAAGTGATGCATCTCATCAATATTGTTCAACCCGTTGGGCCAACGTGTATCTAGCTCTAGTATCATCCTTGTCTCCAGCTGTCTTAAAAGTGATTCCCTGTCTCCTCCTCTTTTCACGGGTGGTATAGCACCGATCACAAAATACTTTAAACAAGATAAATCTTTGTTATGTGCTCTTTTGAAATGCCGGGCCACCGGATAGGCAGGGTCACTGTGCAAAATCGCGCGCAGATGTTGTAGAATCCTGACGTGCACCTGCAGCTTGGTACTACCAACATATCGTAAACCGCAGGTACACGTCAGGACATACACGGCAAAGTCTGTTTTGCAATTAAAATTGCCTGTGATCTTTTTTGGCTCTGTAGCAAAAGGAGTTAAATATTGCGAGGTGTTAATGCCAAATCTACAAGCGCGGCAGCTGGAGCATTTGAAAAAACCTCTTGAAGGTTTTAACCAAGGGGTTTTAGATTTTAATTCAGGGGCAGGTTTGTCCAAAGCGGACCCCATACTTTTCGCCCGTCTGAAGGTGATGATAGGATTGGCTGGCAACCTGGTATTCAATATGTGGTCACTCAATACTATAGGCCAATTCTTTTTAAAAATTGCCTTTAATTTTCTGTCCTCGCTGCTAAAAGCTGTGATCATCCTTGGGCCATCTTGTTGAATATCAGGAATATTGCTACTTTCTGACTGTGTCTGAGGGGAAGGAAATAGACTTTCTCTGGATCTAAGTTCTGATTTTTCCACTGCTTTCCTGAGAATCTTATCGAATACCCCCTGACTTTTAACCGTGCTAACAACTCATCTAGACATTGTTTGTAGTCAGTAGGGGAACTGCAGATTCTTTTGAGTCTTAATATCTCTCCATAGGGTATCCCCATGATGGTATGTTTGGGGTGCATACTGGCAGCGTGTAAAGTCATGTTGCCAGCAGTGGACTTCCTATGGAGTGTAGTACTAAGCTTAGCATCAGACACATAGATCTCCACGTCCAAAAATTGCATCCGGATTTGGCTGATGTTAACAGAAAACTTCAGATTCATGGAGTTATCATTCATATCCTCTATAAACAACAAAGCCTCATTTTTGGACCCTTTCCACACCATGAATATGTCATCTATATACCTCAGATAACAAACACGTTCTCTCATGGTAGTGGAGTGTGATGCGGTGAGGACCTGCTCCTCCCACCAGCCTACGTGTAAACACGCATAGCTGGGGGAGAAACAGGCCCCCATCGCCACCCCTCTCATTTGTCTGTAGATGTCTTTGCCAAATGTGAAGAAGTTATTATGTAGACACCAATGAATTAGTCCCAATATGACCTTATTATGCTCATAGAAAGCCATGGGTTTTTTGTCCAAGAAATATTTAATTGCATTCAAGCCTTGTTCGTGGTTGATACTCGTGTATAACGATTCAACGTCCAACGAGATCAGCCACATGTTGTCTTCCCATTCAATACAGGCTATCTTGTCCAAGAAATCACTGGTGTCACGAACATAGCTATCCAGATTTTTAACAATATCTTGGAGAAAGAAGTCAATATATTGGCCAACGTTTTCGCCCATGCTTTTAATGGCAGAAACAATTGGCCTCCCAGGTACTGGTGTAACTCCTTTATGCACCTTCGGAATCAAATACAAAGATGGCATTATTGGAAATTCTGTGTTCATAAATTTGTATTCCTCGGTGGAAATCAGTCCTTCTCTCTTCCATTGGGATAGCAACAGTTGTAGCTCACTCTTGGCATAGAGATATTCTTTCCGGCTAGAGACTTTGTAACACAAGGGCCTCTGAAATGTAATCTTGCTTGGGCCAAATCACTAGGTTACCACCCTTGTCGGATTTTTTTATTACTATTTCATGATTTTCTCCAAGTTTCTTTATTAGTTTGCCATATTCTCTTCTCATAAATGTAACTTTCCTTTTAGATTTAGAATTGGTTTGCTTGTATAATTTCTTGATGTCACTTACTACACAGTCATTGAAGACGTCGATAGCGTCTTTAGGTGTTACGGGAACAAATTTGGATTTGCTTTTGAACGGACTGAGGCCCGCTCCCTTTTGCAAGACAGATATCCTGCTGAGTCTTGCCTGTGTGCAAGCATCTACATCTGCCTCAGTGTCATTGGTGGAGGTATTTAGGTCATTCGCATCTAAGAAGATATGTACATCCGAAGCTGATAACATATTCAAGTTGTCAATATTTGATTCCTCAGATGTATCATTATCATTAGATGAGTATTTGATGGTTTTGAGCGCAAAATGTTTCTTTAGTTTTAATTTTCTTATGAAAAAGAACAGATAGACTCTGGTCATTGTGTAATTAAAACTCTGGACAGGACAAAAATTCAAGCCTAACGATAGCAGTTGTTTCTCTGCTTTGGTTAGTGTTACATTTGAAAGGTTTATTATAGTATTATCATTATCGGCGTTTCACCCATGGTTTCCTGTTTCTGGTTTGTGTTTGGGCGCCGTTGTTGCCGCTTGCGCCTTTCTTTTCTCCGCTTGTTCCTTCTTTGTCTGTTAGCGATAACTTTTGCCTTGGCCCTGGCCTCAAAGTCTGTAATCTTTCCTCCACTATAAAATCCATTTCCTGTTGCAAGCTGAGTTTGGCTAGGCCTTCCAAGTTTAATTCCGAATTTATAGAGGAAGAGGAGGTTACATTTTCACTGGAGTTGCTTATCAATGAGCTTGCATCGAAGTCCAAGCTACTGCTCTCCACAGTTTCATCATTTTGTGCATTTTGGCCTATGTTGGTAGATTGTACATTGCCACTATATGAGCCAGCACTTGTACTGGCTTTCGTGGCAGCACCCGCTATTACCGTAGTAGATCCATCAATGGCATTTTTCTTTTTGCTGAAGGCTTGTCTTTTAACTGAATCATACTTCCGTGAAAATGTAAATATTTTCCCATCACGGTAATCGTTAGCGTCACGGGTGGCGTTAGTTGCCTTTCGAATTTTAATTTTGTCCTCGTGCTTTTTCAACCTCTCATTCATAGTATCCGATATTTTTTTCATTTCTTCCCCCTCAGCATATGTGGATAATTCGCTTTCCAAAGCTCTGATCTCCTCAAGCAGCCTGATTCGGTCTTTAGCAGCATACTTGATTAAAATGCAGACCAAATTCATAGAGGCCGCCAAGTTACTTTCCCCCCATTCCTGTAACATGGCGGGATCTGGTTTCTCAAAGCTTGGAGCCAAAAGGATACGTAGCCCACGGGGGACACGTCCAACCTCCTCATACTTGCTTAGAGACTTATGCTCCCACCACTTCGTGCACTCGAGTTTCTTCAACTTTTCTAGCTCTTTAAATATCGTTTTCAAATTTCTTGTTTGTTCAGGTTGAGTAGTTCTATTAGGCTCTCTGGTATTGCCACTCTCGTTGGTTACACCGTTAAACATGTTAACAGCAGCTTCCTCTCGCTGTTTGTCAAGCTCGTCTGACATATTGTTTTCCTTTCTGTGTTTTATGTTATCCGAATTGGTGTAGCACGTTTAATCTATCACCGGATGGCCACCCGGTTTCCGTAGCGTGCTGTGAAACTTCCCCACCTGGTACAGGCTCCGTTCACTCACCGATTAGCAGAGGCAGGATCCGCTCGGTATGCCGCGCCCTCCGACACGAACCACACCGCAGTTCAACTGCCAACGCGCCTCAGTGTTTCGTTGTAGTTTGCCGACCAGGGGGCAGCCTCCGGGATATATATATTCAAAATAGGATTTCTACTCCACTTTTGTCAATGGAATATTCGAACCTGCTTCCCATCTACCTCCAATAGCTGGACACAGAAAACGGCACTTGCAGAGTTATTGGATGGATTTTCAGAATCCCCTAGATCACAGAGTAACAATCTAGCATCTCGTGCAGCTGGAACTGTAGAATTGCGACTTGACGTTGTTGCTGGGTTAGTGCTGGATTCAGTTGTTTTGGACGACGATTTTGAAAAGAAAATCTTTTTTAGTTTTAGTTTGCGGATAAAACGGAACACATCCGCTCTCGTATTGGTATAATTGAAGGTGCTCTCCGGACAGTAGTTTAATCCTAGAGCAGTTTTTCTCTATCACCCCCTCGCTTGAGGGGTGCCACCGCATCAATCCTAGAGCTAACAATTGTTTCTCAGCTGCAGTCAATATAACATCCGACAGATTGGTAATGGTACAATCTTGCATTACTTTCTCTTGTTGTATCATTGTTTCTTCTTTTTCTGCGTTTGCTGCTGCTGTGGCTTTGCGTTTTTTCCTTCTGGCGTGGCGTTTTGCGTTCCGCTTTTTGCGTTGTAGTTCCTTCGTAATCTCGGGCGCAGAGTTTGCAGCCGATCCTCCACTAAAAAATCAATCTCTCCACCGAGATCCAATATTCTGCCTCCCGGTCTTCCATTGATGCTGCTTGTTTCAGACAGAGAAGTACTCGAAGCACTGACTAGCGATACAGCATCCGCATCGGAATCTTCATTATTCTCTGCCAGTTGGTCGGCTCTCAAAGGTGCATTCGTTTGATTGGATCTATTTGTTAACTTCGACTGTTGGGCTGTGTCGAATTTACGAGAAAAAGTGTAAATTTGATCCGTTTCATAGTCCTTAAGATCTCTCGCATATTTATGCACCTTTCTGATTTTAATACATACCTCATGTTTGTGGAGCCGCTCACTAATCTCCTTACGTGTGGCTGTTATCGTTGGTTTTATGTCGGGGTCAGTGATATTATCGAGCTGTTCATCTAATTTCTTTATTTCTTCCAACAGCTTGTCACGATCTATTGCAGCATATTTTATAAGAATTTTAACCAAGTTCATCGAAGCCAGGAGATTACTTTCGCCCCACTCCTTCTGCCTCGCGGGGTTCGGATCCTCAAAACTTGGTGCCAGCATTATTCTTAAGCCTCGCGGCACTCTACCCGCTTCCACATATTTGGTGAGCGATTTGTGCTCCCACCACTTTGTGATCTCAGATTTTGTTTTTTTTTCGAGTGTTTTAAGAAGTTGCTTGGCGTCCTGTTGTGCACCACAGGGTTGGCTGACTTGCGTGACAGTGCTTGTACTGCTCTGATGTATATTGCTAAGCAGAGCCTCTGCAGCATCTTCACGCTCCCTTTCCAGACTTGCTGACATGGTGCTCGTGTGAGGATTTAAAACGTACCGTTGGCGGTTTGCCAGTAACGGTCTTCTTGCCTTAATGCCTTGAACTCATCACCTGGATTCCTTCGAATAACGCCACTAGCTATTGGCTGCTGCACGTTCTCGGCTAGTCTCACAGACCTGCTGATTGCGTGTCCCAACGGCGATTGTGGTTCGCTGTCAGGTCCAGGGGGTCTCGCTAATTTCCTCCTCTGAATGAAAACTTTGATTGTAGCTGTAGAACGAGGCCTCTTATTGACGAGTGGGTACCGTGAACGGAAGACAGCAAGCCTCCGCTACATATAAACCAGGAATCTTCACCACTTCCGATGCACGGCGAAATGAAGACACGGACCCCAGGCTATCGGCAAGGCAGATTTATTAACCTCACAACGGGCGACGCGTTTCGAGCAACGAGTGCTCTTGTTCACACACCTTACACCCGGTCAGCTGACTATTTATATACAGTTGTTTTTTGGTGATGCTACACCTCTCTAGTGAGTTACGTGTTAAACCCATGAACATAAACAAAATACTATATAATACACCGCATGAATGCATTGTGGGTTAAATAATCAAAGCAATCCTGGCCGCTGTCAGCGCGGACCCGAGCAGGCGCGGACCTCTTTTCCTTGAATTCAGCTTTTTTAAATAAAACGCCATCACACCGTCAGTCGTGTTAGCAGTGATTTTAATGTTGGCAATCACGGAGCAAGTGCTCTCTCCGACGCGTTTTGCTCCACATATATATATCGAACTCCACAGTCCTGTCTTGAGGTGCGTGGACCCAAAGGCGAACACGAACACAGGTACAGACCACAACGAGGGATGGCGCAAAATTAAAGTGCCTTTATTCCACAGATGGGTAGAGGCATGACTCGTTTCGTCCGGGGAACCCAGACTTGATCACATGACATACCCAGAGAGACATGTGGTTTAAATACTGAGAACAACCCCTTCTAGCCCCACCTGCTTTTTGTCATAGATACAGAGAACATACTACCCCAGTCTTTGCACAGTATATTGTGTGCTCAATCGTCAAACAATTCATTATATTGATTATAACAAATAACACCGTACTATATACAGTTGTAATTATACTCCAAACACAGAGGAAAACTCATCACTTTTTTTCCGCACTGTTTAAAAAAAATATATAAAACCCCAATAAGAAGATTAATTCAAATGGGAAAGTGCAGCAGAAAAGACAATGAAGGGCAAGTGCCCTAAAATATGTTCAGCTAATCTATTTAGAATATGTTCATCTCAGATAGATTTACTGAAGGGGGACACAGAGGTACACAACACAGTATATAGAAAACCACTCGATATGAGAAAGTGCAAAAATAGTGCAAAAATAAGTTCAAATTTGAATAGAGCAATAATACCAGAACAATTCCAGGTATCGGCAGCATACGTATAGTAGTTGTCAAAGTGCAAAGTGCAATAAAGTGCATTTTAGTGTGTAACCGGCTAATTCATAAACGTTACTTTCAGTTAGCAGCAGAAAATTTCGAGAAAGTGCATGCAGTGCATTATAATCACAGACCCTAACGGGCGATATCTAAAAAACTCATTAAAGGTTATCCATATTCCAGAGTGTAAAAAATAGTTGTTATCCCATTCCTAATTGTAAAGCCCCATTAAGCTATAAAGAATCATCCTAAGCACGTATAAAAACTGGTAAAACCGGTAAAACCACTATAAAATCGTGCTAATCCGAATATGTTGTTAAAAGCTAAGATCTAAAAGCGTTAATGCAATTATGAGGAAGCATTTGAAAGGACCTACACTGTCATCTCTATATATTTCAATAACAAAATATAGATTCTAATCTTAAAAAGCTATAGAAAGTTGTGGAGGTCCTCCCCCATGTTAAGGCCATCCGGGATTTTACTGTTAAGAAGTACTATATAGTGGCTATCCAATTGTCTCAATTTCTTTTCTCTATCTCCTCCGCTTTTAGAGACAGGAACCGCATCAATTACAAAATATTTCAAGTCGTTAAGATTATTATTGTGGACTTTTTAAAATGACGCGCCACTGGATAACTGGGATCAGAATTAACTATTGCCCGCAAGTGTTGTAAAATACGGTTAAACACCTGGAGTTTAGTACTTCCAATGTATTGCAGATTGCAAGTACATTGTAAGACATATACTGCGTGATCTGTCTTCCAGGTGTACAGACTGTTAATCTTACTAACAGTCTCTGAAAATGCTTCATGATATTCTGTAGTGTTAATTCCGAACTTACACGCTCTACAGGAGCTGCATTTATAGAATACAGTTCTTTTGGATAACCAATTAGATTTGATAGTAACTTCAGGGCTTGTTCTAACCAGGGCATCCCTCATAGAGGGTGCTCTCCGAAATGTTATGGCTGGATTGTCCTCCAGTAAGGGGGCTAACGTGATATCCATCTTAAGGATGGGCCAGTTAGATTTAAATTGCCAGGAACGTAAAATCAGACAAATTTTGAAAAGTAGTGATTAGCCTAATTTTGGTTTTCTCAGCCCCACTATACTCAATTTCTTCAGGGATATCCTTAGCAACCTAAGTTTCCACAGAAGAATTAGGGCTATTGGCCATCACTTTGTTTAGGGAGTTTATACCTTCATTTTTGTTGTAGCCCCTGATTAAAAATCTTTGAAATGAATCCTCCAGACAGATATTCAGATCCACCTCATTGTTGCAAATTCTCTGAATTCTTAAACATTCCACATATGGAATACTTTTAATTAGGTGGCGAGGATGATTACTCTGGGCATGTAAAATGGAATTTCCTGCTGCAACCTTTCTATGCATCCTGGTCTTGATCTTATTATCAACAATATAAACTTCAACATCAAGAAAATCTACTTTGACATCATTTATAGTGGCTGTGAATTCAAGATTCAATGCATTGATATTGATCTTTTTGACAAAATCTTCAGCGGAAGCTTTACAACCCTGCCAGATTATAAAGACATTGTCTATAAAGCGCCACATGTTGATGATGCCTGTCTCTGTGTCTTCCAGACAACCACGGGGCCAACCCAGAACATGCCTCTCCCACCAGCCCACGTGTAAACACGCGTAACTGGGGGAGAAGCATGCCCCCATGGCCAGCCCCCGTAACTGCTAGTAGACCTCGTTATTGAAGAGAAAATAATTGTTTTTGAGGCATAAATCAATCATTTGGATCAACATCTTACTATGATCATAGAATCTTATATCCTTTCCAGACAAGAAATGTTCAATTGGTCTTAAACCATCACTGTGATTTATGGATGTGTAGAGAGAAGAAATGTCCATTACCAAAAACTGATACTCTGGTTTCCAACAAACTCCATTCAATTTATTCAAGAAATCACTAGTGTCTCTTATGTACGTTGGAAGAGCCTCCATAAAGCTATGAAGAAAAAAGTCCACATACTTCGATATAGGCTCCAATAATCCGTTTTGGGCTGAGATGATCGGTCGCCCCGGTATAGGAGGTATACCTTTGTGGATTTTGGGCAACAAGTATAGTGTGGGAGTGATCGGATGATCTTTCTTTAGAAATTCAAACTCCTTTTTGATTATTAGCCCATCTCTCTTCCACTGTGTCAAGTTGGTGTGGACTAATTGCATCACCTTATTTAATTCATTGAAGGAGGCCTTTCTGTAGCATAATGGATCATTTAACTGTCTCGCAGCCTCTTAATTATAGACATCCCGTGGCCATAGAACAATGTTGCCACCCTTGTCAGCTTTGTTCACTATAATATTGCCATGAGTATTGATTTTACGAATGAGAGTGGAATATTGCTTGTCTCTATAGCTCTTATGCTTCTGATTCAATGCCACAGTTCGATTTAAACTCTTAAGGTCCTCAATCATACGATCGTTAAAAATGTCAATGGAGTCCCTTGGCATCCGTCGGACAAATGTAGATCGGGGACAAAAAGGACTTTTAGCAGCGCTACCACTCCTGATACCCATAGATTTCAACACTTCTTGAGTATTTTCAATAGATTCATTGTCTGAGTCTAACAGAGAGTGTGCAGTTTTCAGGGCCGTGGTGTCAGATATAGTAAAAGTCCTACTAGGTTGAGATTCTTGCAAAATATTTGTGGCTTGATCACTTTTTTTGATCAAGGTATGATATTTCAAAAGCTTGAGTTTTCGAATAAATTTAAAAACATCAATCCTAGATTAAACATATTTAAAACCATTATTTGGGGAAAAGGAGAGACCCAAGACCAGGAGTTGAGTTTTTGCAGTACTTAAATCCAGGTCTGTATATTCATTATCTTTTTTTGTTTTTTTGGATTTTTTGATTCTTTTCTCCATTTTATTCTTTTTCTGCATTTGATGTTACATCATTTTCTATGGTGCCAGAGGAGATGATACAACTCATTGATTTGATTGAGGATTCCCCTTCCCTCTTTTCTTCTTCGCGAAGC
This sequence comes from Lissotriton vulgaris, assembly GCF_964263255.1. Classification (NCBI taxonomy): domain Eukaryota; kingdom Metazoa; phylum Chordata; class Amphibia; order Caudata; family Salamandridae; genus Lissotriton; species Lissotriton vulgaris. The sequence continues at coordinate 1,953,734,891 of NC_141685.1, read as the reverse complement.
CGCCAGCGCTTCCTCCTCTCCTTGCAGCATTTATTGCGCTTGTGGTGCCTTTCACTTGTTGCGTGCCCCTCGATCTTAAAGTATTGTGCCAATCTTCCACCATAAACCCCAATTCTTCTGATGGGGTAAATCTACTAGCAGCAACTTGTTGATCATTATTTTCGTCTTCAGAATCTGTGCTGCTGTATATGGAGCTCAGATCTGTATTTGATAGCGCAGGAGCAATAACTGGTTGAACTTGTGGTGTTTGAACTGAGGGTGCTGTGTTGGTTAAAGCTTGTCTTTTTACCTACTCAAATTTCCTTGAAAAAGTAAATATTTTACCATTCTCATAATCAGATTTATCTCTTGCAAACTTGAAAGCTTTGCGTGTTTTGATTGTGCTCCTATGTTTTTCCGAACGTTTCTTTATTTCCTCCCGCCCCTTAATAATGGCCTCTTGTTGTTCCATAGCATTCAGTTCTAAATTCAGTGCTTCTATCTGGGCCTATATTTCCATCCTGTCAATTTCTGCGTACTTCACCAGCATGCACACCGTGTTCATCGAGGCTTCTAGATTGTTAAGGGCCCACTCCTTAAGCATAAGGGGGTTGGGATTCTCAAATGAGGGCGCTATTAATACCCTCAGACCTCTGGCACTCTCCCAGCTTCTTTATATTTCTACAAACTCTTCTTCTCCCACCATTTTGTAAGCTCCGTTCGGAGCAGTTTTTCCAATTTCTTTAATTTTGTTTTAACATAGTCTGACTCACTCACTTTCTCTTTAGTTTTACCTCCGCTAGGAATAGCCGGTAAATTAAAAAAAGAGCGTCAGCTGCTTGCTCTCTATCTCTGAAGATGTCAGCTGCCATTGCCATCTTGATTGTCGGTAGTTGTATAACATTAGTTAATAAAACCACACGTGTAATGTTCACCACGTGAAATGAAATGAAAAGAAATTTTTAACGCGCAACTTTGCCCAGCGGGCGTCAAGGCACGTGAATGGTTATAGAAATTTCTCCCCCTATCTCTTTTACCCGCAAATAACCAATACTTAAACTTCATGTATTATTATGGAATTTCTACTGTCCCATTTGAGATTTTATATATATATATATATATATATATATATATATATATATATATATATATATATATATATATATATATATATATATATATATATATATATATATATATAATCTCAAATGGGACTGTAGAAATTTCATAATAATCCGTTGAAGTTTAAGTAACCAAATACTTTAGAAATTGAACAATAATAAAAAACGAATTCCTTAAACATGTCATGCAGCTAATGTGATAATACAGTGAAGTAGTTTTCTACCTGTCCACAAATCACTTCAGCTCCTTGACAGGTGTAATGATCTCCATATAAATACTGATATTGCTATATTGTAGTCTGCAAACGTTATATCACCAAGTTGCATTCTCCTATATTTCCTATCAATTTAATTGAAATTTAGATCTGACATTACCATTTTTTTATTACATCTTTCTTCTGTAGGAGCGGGACAAGGTAATGCCACTTATTATCCAGGGATTTAAAGATGCAGCAGAAGAGGCGGGAACATCTGTTACTGGTGGGCAAACCGTATTAAATCCTTGGATTGTTCTTGGAGGAGTTGCAACAACAGTTTGCCAGCCTAACGAGTTCATCATGTAAGTCTGAAGCAAAATTGTTTGCCCTCATGTAGAAACAAAATTAGTCTAAGGTGAGGTGCTTTTTGCCTTTACATTCATTTACGTTTTAAAGGATAATTTTTAGAAGGGATAACTTTACACAAAATGGGGAGGCATTGTTATTCGAAATACTCTATAATATGTAGAGTATGACATTTAAGCTTTCTGATATACCTGCGTATACTGAGAAACGAGTCCTAAATATTGTTCCTTAAAGAAAGGATATCTGCTGTAGTCCGTTTTATGCTTATTATGTAGCATTGATTTATTTCTTTGTGTCCTATGAAATCCCTTGCTGATCACAATTAACTGTGTGTATTTGTCACTGCGTGACTTTGTAACTGTGACATGCCTTTTGTTACAGAAATTAAAATTTCTGCCTGTATCTGACCCTCTGTAAAGCATTTTCATCATGTATTCATAGAGCGTACATCACAGAGACAGAGTTTATAAAAGGCAGTAGTGCAAGGTTTGCAGTGTTTCTATAGAGTGGAGTGTGTCTCTTCATCCTCAAGTAGCAGGTACAAAGTGTGGATTGAAGCCTGCTCCTCTACCACTCTAGAAAACCTGTTGACAGATGCTGGAGAAGTAATTTGTTTCTCTGAACACTCTGCTACAAAGCACTCTGTCTGTTCCAGATTCACATGGAGAGGCGCTGAATTTCATACCAGGTAGTACAAAACTCCATACAAAAATTGTCATCCAATTATTTTAAGCAAATCTGTATATCCATCACAGAAAATATTATCATGATGGTGCTTGCAGTGTTGTTGTGTAGCTGTGTTAAAGGAGCTTTATAAGCAAATACTGACATCAGTGCCTTACCACCATTGGCAATTTAACAGCCTGTTGTACACCTTGGATAGAGTTTGGTGTCTTGTTGTCCAGACAATATAAAACAGCTGTGTATTAAAGCGGTTGCTCACTGTAATCAGCCCATCAGTCAACTGTCAGTTGTGAGGAATATCTTACTTTTTCAGAGTGCGTGTTTTACTCTGTTAAAATTGGTGGTGGTGCTAAGGTCCTCTGCTGTATTTTGACGATGGTAATGGTGATCATTATCAGACAGTTCTTTCTCTCCAATCCTTCTTCTAAATGTTATCATTGTCATTTGTACTTTAAATTTGAGGAGTTTCATTCAAACCTGGTGGTAGAATACTTTTATGAAAAAGCTTGAGGACCTCAGTAGATTTGTATGGTAAATCATTAACTAGAGGTAGAAGTCTGAGTGTGTTATTTTTAGAAGGATGCCAGTGGGTGGGGAACTCCAGTACACGATTTCCTTTTAATTTCACATAAAGCTAATGTGTGTTACTCCTTCTCTTTGTCTAGGCCAGATAATGCGGTTCCAGGAGATGTGCTTGTGTTGACGAAACCCCTTGGAACACAAGTGGGCGTAGCTGTCCACCAGTGGTTAGATATTGTGAGTATATTTTGAAGACAAAAACCATCTTCAGCTACATCTGTAAGCCTGATTTAATTTAAACACAGCATGCTGAACCATTATATTTTTATGATTATTAATTTGAGGTGTTGGCAGTGGACCTGGATCTCTCAGTAATGTAAACATGCAGTTATCAGTTAAGTATGTATGGATTCATTTAATCCAAAACATGTGGTAATCATTTACTTGCGTTGCGGCGTGGAGCATTATTGGGTTGAGGTAAGCAGTGTACACAATAACCCTTACACACCACAATGTTGCAAGCATAACAACATAGATGAGCAAAACAAGGACTCAATCAATCAAAAGTCTTTATTAGGATTTGCAAAAGGAAATCCAGAAAAGAATAGAGGACAATAAAAGATTCAATACAGTGATAACTGTATCACTCTTGTGCACCAGGACTCGGTGGCATCGGCGCCAGAAGTCTGTCACCTGTATAGGCGCCACCTCTGGGTACTGACATCAGTTCTTTTCTTTCTGCACCAGTTAGCACTGATCCGGAGAAAGAAATACTCCTCTATTGGTTTGTGACAGAATATATTCAACATTTTCTCGATGACTTTATTTTGAGGAATTCTTCCTCCTGGTTGTGTCTAGGATGTCTTTGAAGAAGACCGGGTGTGAACCGTGTGGTACCTGTCATCACACCATGTCGGTTACAGACCCACACCTCGTGTGCCTGTGGCGTGCTCGGATTGCCGGGCCATGGCACTGAAGGCTTTAAGAGAGTGGTACCTGAAGTTGCTAGCGGTCATGCAGGTGACGCTGCATCGCACAACTTCTTGGAGACCTCGGTCCCGATTAAGATGTAGTTTGTGGGACTGCTCCAAGAGACCCAAGTCCTCCGCTTCCCATTCCAAGTCATGAGGACATTTTGGGAAGAAGCATAAGCAGTCGAAGGAGCATCGGCATGAGAGGCACGGTTCTTTGTCGTCCATGCCAGGGCCAACTACGAGACTCCCAACATTTCCAGGAGTTGGAGCGAGCCCCGCTCAGGTAAAAGAATTATACAAAGCCATGCGCCATGTATTTGAGCGGCCTGGCCCCTCTGGCACTCCTTCGGGCCACGCGGTGTCCGAGAGGGCCTTATCTGGTTCCACTTACTTCAGAGTCAAGGCTGCTACCAATGCTCTGGCACGTGGGGTGCCTCTCCTGGACATGTATTGCGTTGCCACAGGGTAGTTTCCTCCCTCCATACTTTTCACAAAGCATTATTGTGTGGAAATCAGGTCTGTCGGAGAGCACTTTGCCCATTCGGTCCTGTAGGACTTTTAGTTTGAATCCGGTCATAGACCCACCACTTGGGAGGTACTGCTTTGGAATCTATTTAAAAGATGAAGAACCTGTGTTTGGTACTCTCTTATCAAGAAAGCAAGTAACTTACGTTCGGTAACGCTCTTTCTGGTAGAGAGATTTTCTAACCGCAGATTCCTCATGTCCCTTGCGTACCCCCCGTTCTGAGAGCTGGACTCTTTTTTTACTTAACATGATCCCAATTCTAGTAATCTACACACTGGTCCAAACCAATCTGTTGGTGGGCTCTGCATCTGGGGGTGGGTACAGCCTTGAAAACGACCGACATCCGTTTGCTTTGGTGGGCTTACATTTGACTCAGCATGTCACCTCTGCAGTGGAATGACGTCAACGGGGTTTGTAGAAATCAAAGAGAACTAGTTATAGGTTAGAAGTTCAAAGTGTGTGTTTCAGAATCAAGAAAAAAACATGAGTTTTTTTATGAAGGCCCTCACCCACCAACCTAGTTGGTGGCATGCTTCATCATCGGGCCCAACCCAGGGCACAGAGTTTGCCTCGGGTGTGCTATGGCATCTGCTTACAGCGGAGCGGATTTTGTTAAGTGAGCGTGTGGTGTTGGTGAATCCCACGGTGCCACCTACCAGCGCACAGGATTACTATTTAAAATGTTCTGGATCCAATCTGACGCCTAGGGGATATTCAAAAGATAACAAATCTATGGTTAGAAGTATCCATCAGAAAGTGCCTCACTGAAGGTAAGTAACTTGTTAACTACCTGAAGCCGTCCCGAAAGACATTAAAAGACAGGAAAAATACCAGGCTTCATGGCCAGCAAGAGAAGCTTCATGACCCTGCTTCAGGAAGGGTAGAAGGGTGAGGAGAAGAGGGACCTTCTACCACAACTCCATCACTCTTCAAAGACAGCCTGAGAGTTAGAATCAGAAAGAGGCATCTGCATAGGAGGAGCTGTCATTTCGGGTAGAGAAAGGATACAGTTGCAACTTGCTCACTGTTTAAGGCTAACACCCTGCTTAGACATTTGAGGTGTAAGCACCTTTCAGTGTCGAAGCTTTTGTCAATGTTCAAGAACCACGTTCAACACAAGGCCATTCACCATCAACATCACCATTGATCACGACTGCTGGCTTTCTCATTCAAGGAAGACTTCCACACTGAGGAGATTACTGCAACATTGTGGGAAAATGCCTCTTTTTAAATGGTTAGCCCCCACCTTTTGCCTGGACATTGATGTGGTTTTGATTGTAGTGCAAAGGGTCCCTGCCAACGAGGTCCACTGTGCCAGTGCTTCTTCCCTGAAAATATATCCCCAATTAGTACTTCTGCCACCTGTAAGTCCCTAGTAAGTGAAACCATGGTTATCTAGAGCCTGAGAGCTGAAGAGGGTTCCCTGGGACCCCCTCAGTAGGACCATGCCACTGCCTTTTCAGCTTGCATGCCCCTGTGAGGTGAAAACCAACAAAGTTGACATGGCACCCTGCCTGGGTGGCATGCCGGCCACCACTTCCTAAAGGTATAGGTAAGCCACCCCTCTAGCAGACTTTATAGCCCTAAGTAGGGTGCACTATGCCACAGGTGAGGGCATATCTGCATTAGCATATATGATCCTACAATACTTCAGCCAATTCTTAAATATTGAAGTGTCTGTGAAGTCTCTAAAGTACATGAGCTGGAAACTCGACAACTTGGGTTCCCCTGCACCATGATGGCTTTAATGAAACCAGGAGTGTTTGATACAAATCCACTTCTTGTAATATATCCAGCCTGATGCCAGTGTGAGATTTATTAAACCATGTACTCAGTGGGCAACCTGAAAGCCTACCAATACTGACTAGCTTTAGGCTGCCGCCACACACAAACATGTTTCTGGACCCCTGGGTTAGAACCTCTGCCTTCTGGAACCAGAAACAATGCACATCCTTAGCAGAGGTGTCACACATCCTCCATCAGGATGTGCCCATTGCTCAAAGGGAAGATTCAAAGGCCTGCTGTCTTTGTAATGTAACCCCCAGCCTCTGCTGCTAGCAGCATATGGCAGCCCCTGTTTTGACCGAGACCGAGAGAGACCCAGAGAGAGAGGGAGACCCAGAGAGAGAGGGAGACCCAGAGAGAGAGGGAGACCCAGAGAGAGAGGGAGACCCAGAGAGAGAGGGAG